>NC_083101.1:88662318-89331645 GCF_949774975.1 Lagenorhynchus albirostris | reverse complement strand
GTACCAGAAAACTATAAGATACTGATGAAAGAAATCAAAGATGACACAAACAGATGGAGAGATATACCATGTTCTTGGATTGCAAGAATCAATATTGTGAAAATTGTATACTACCCAAAGCAATCTATAGATTCAAAGCAATCCCTTACAAATTACCAATGGCATTTTTCACAGAATTAGAACAAAAAAATTTTACAATTTGTATGGAAACACAAAAGACCATGAATAGCCAAAATAATATTGAGAAAAAAATACGGAGCTGGGCGAATCAGGCTCCCTGACTTCAGACTATATTACAAAGCTACAATCATCAAAACATTATAGTACTGGCACCAAGATAGAAATATCGATCAATGGTACAGGATAGAAAGCCGAGAAATAAACCCACACAAGTATGGTCACCTAATCTATGACAAAGGCAGCAATAATATACAATGGAGAAAAGACTGTCTCTTCAATAAGTGGTGCTGGGACAACTGGACAGTTACATATAAATGAATGAAATTAGAGCACTCCCTAATACCATACACAAAAATAAACTCAAAATGCATTAAAGAGTTACATGTAAGGCTGGATACTATAAAACTTAGAGGCAAACATAGGCAGAACACTCTTAGGCATCAATCACAGCAATATCTTTTTGGATCCACCTCCTAGTGTGAAAATAAAAATAAATAAATGGGACCTAATTAAGCTTAAAAGCTTCTGCACAGCATTTTTTTTTTTTTTTTTGCAGTACGCGGGCCTCTCACTGTTGTGGCCTCTCCCGTTGTGGAGCACAGGCTCCAGACACACAGGCTCAGCGGCCATGGCTCACGGGCCCAGCCTCTCTGCGGCATGTGGGATCTTCCTGGAGCGGGGCACGAACCCATGTCCCCTGCATCGGCAGGCGGACTCTCAAGCACTGCACCACCAGGGAAGCCCCTGCACAGCTTTTAAGGAAAGGAAACCATAAACAAAATGAAAAGACAACACATAGAATTGGAGAAATCTTTGCAGACAAAGCAACTGACAAGGATTAATCTCCAAAATATACAAGCAGCTCATGCAGCTCAATATCAAAAAACAAACAACTCAATCAACAAATGAGCAGAAGATCTAAATAGACATTTCTCCAGAGAAGACATACAGTTGGCTAAAAAGCACATGGAAAGATGCTCAACATCACTAATTATTAGAGAAATGCAAATCAAAACTACAATGAGGTATCACTTCACACCAGTCAGAATGGCTATCATCACAAAATCTACAAACAATAAATGCTGGAGTGGGTGCGGAGAAAAGCAAAACCTCCTACACTCTTAGTGGGAAAGAAAATTGGTACAGCCACTATGGAGAACAGTATGGAGGTTCCTTAAAAAACTAAAAATAGAACTGCCATATGATCCTGCAATCCCATTCCTGGGCATATATCTGGAGTAAACCATAATTTGAAAGGATACATGCACCTCAATGTTCATTGCATCACTATTTACAATAGCCATGACATAGAAGCAACCTAAATGTCCATCAATGGATGAATGGATAAAGAAGATGTGAGATATATATATATATATATATATATAACAATGGAATATTACTCAGCCATTAAAAAGGAACGAAATAATGCCATTTGCAGCAACATGGATGGACCTAGAGATTGTTATACTGAAAGAAGTAAGTCAGACAGAGAAAGACAAATATCATATGATATTGCTTATATGTGAAATCTAAAAAACGGGTACAAATGAACCTATTTACCAAAAAGAAATATAGTCACAGATATAGAAAACAAACTTATGCTTACCAAGGGGGAAAGGGGGAGGAGGGATAAATTGGGAGATTGGGATTGACATACACACACTACTCTATATAAAATAGATAACTAATAAGAACCTACGGTATAGCACAGGGAAATCTACTCAATTCTCTATAATGACCTCTATGGGAAAAGAATTTAACTGATTCATTTGGCTGTATAGCAGAAACTAACACAGCTTTGTAAATCAACTATACTCCATTAAAAATTAATTTAAAAAAATTAAAAATAAATAAGTAAAGGGGATTAGTACATTGACTAGATGGAAAATTTATTAGATGATATCTCACACAAGAAACTGAAGTAAATTCCAAATTTATTAAAGAATTAAATATGAATGAAACTGGGGAAGAAACAAAGGAAAATATATTTAATGTTTGATCTCAAGTTTGGTATGGAAAATACTTTTTAAGCATAAAGGCAAAGAAAGAACAGTAAAGGAAAAGATCGATTGATCTATGTAAAAATTAAGGAAGTCTCTACATTGAAAAAAGTTCAAAGAAGCTAAGCGTCCAAAACAAACTGGGAAAAATAATTACAATATACCTGGCAAAGTGTTATTAGATTTAGCATAAAAGACAAAACAATAACATCTCAATATAAAAAGTATCAATAGACATGAATGGGAAAGTTATTTTAAAATACAAGTAAGTGGCCAAAAAATATTTTAAAAGGTCAATCTCAGTAAACACAAGAAGTACACTTTTGTACCTATCAGAAAATTGCAAATCTTTGAAAATGATAATTTTTGGAGTAGGTTGGGGGCAGGAAAACAGACACATTTTTCTACAGCAGTAGAGTGGTACGTGATACAATCTTTGTGGAGGGTCGTTGGTCATTGGGTCATGCATCAAAAGACTAATGGTTATACTACTTGCCCTTGTAACTCTATTTCTGTAATTTATCATTTGAAAATGAGTAGAAATAAATATATCTATGTTTGGTGATGTTTGTTACAATGTTATTTAAAATAACAACAGACAGGAAACAAACAAAAATATACAAAAAAAAAAAACAGTTTGGTCCATTCATAGGATACAGTATGGCACATTCATTGAGCAGAACACTCTGCAGCCATAACACACAGATAACAAAATATGTACAATATTCAACACGAAAGCATGAATGGTATCCACACTGGAAATATTTGTTGAAAACATGATTTTAATATCTACTGCATATTCTACCTAGTAGTTGCCAAATACTCATAGTGTGAAATCTGTACCTCAAAGTATTAACAATGTTACCATCAGAGAGTAGGGCTATGCATGCAAATTTCCTTTACTATATCTTTCTTCATTTTACAGAAATTTGACAGTGACAATACATTGCCTTAAAATCAGAAAAGTAAGGAAATATCTGACTCTAGACAATTAAATAATCAGAAAGATGAATGATACTAGAGAAATGTTGACTTGGGAGAAAATGACAAAAAAGGGTCTTAGATACCCTTTGGACCCCCGCATTTGATAGATGATGAATCTAAAGCATCAGGGGTGAGCCAGTCCTGAATCACATGGCCAATCAGTAAACATCCCAGCCCAGACCCCGTCAGAGGACAACCCTCTCAAAAATGTCTGTGTGGGCACATATGGTACTCAATGGCTTAACAAATGCAGTTTTACAAGAAATGCATGTGGCAAACTGCTAATTTTAGAATCCGATAGATCCTCTACTTTCTTCTTGAAAGCTTAGTGGCTTATTGTAAGGCAATTGAAGTATTAAGTACAAAAGCACACTTTACTGGAGCTATATACATTATTATTATACTCTAGGTGATACCTTTCAAACTCACTACATTATTTATAAGCTTGTTGGCTATTCACTTAATTTTTTTTATCCCCCAGAGGGCTTCACATAGTACTATCAACATAGTGGGTGTCCAATAGGGTCTTTTGCTTGTTGTTTTGCATTTCCTTTTGTTTTTGTTCTTTGTTTAAAAACCAGTTTTAATATTTATCATTTTAGTGTTAAAAAATGAAATAGTAATAGAAACAAAAATAATATTCCCTGCCCCTCCCTCCCTATTGTTCCCTGCTCTTATGTAGACATAAGAAGTCATCAGAAGAAACCACATTCAACTTTAAGCTATTTCTTCTACCATTTACCTTCATGTTCCTAAATAATGCTCATGTGCAGTTATTTCCTAATTTACTTATTTTAGACATTATCTTCTGTGTTCCTGTTTTGATAGATGTAGAGGTGGCTCATGTGCACATTTGCTTTCCCTTCTTCATGCCCTCAGTATAATTATACCACAGTTTTTATATTTAAATTATTATTTGTATCACATAGATACTGTTCACTGGAAAGCCTCTGGGGCAAGAAAAGTGGTAATCACATGACTGCTTATGAGAGGGGAACAGATCAGAGCAACAAACTCTCAGCATATAGACTTCCAACCAGTCACCTTGTTTTAGCACCAGTGCTCTAAATAATTTAATGTCTCAGTTTTGATAATACTCAGGAGTTCTGCAAGGCAAGCAGCTGTGTCCCTGCCAGCTTATTCCTTTTTTTTTTTATTGAAGTATAGTTGGGTGTACAATATTATATAGGTTTTTGGTGTACAACATAATGATTCACAACTTTTAAAGTTTATAGTTATTATAAAATATTGGCTATATTCCCTGTGTTGTACAATATAAACTTGTAGCTTATTTTATGCATAGTATTTTGTACCTCTTAATACTCTACCCCTCTCTTGTCACTTCCCCTTCCCTCTGCCCACTGATAACCACTAGTTTGTTCTCTGTATCTATGAGTCTGTTTCTTTTTTGTTATATCCACTAGTTTCTTGTATTTAGATTCTATGTATAAGTGATATCATATGGTATTTGTCTTTCTCTGTTAGACTTATTTCATTTAGCATAATACCCTCCAAGTCCACCCATGTTGTTGCAAATGGCAAAATTTCATTATTTTTATGGCTATGTTGTATTCCATTATATGTGTATATACCATGCCTTTTTTACAAAAATTTGAAATTGTAGTTGCTGTACAATATTATATGTTATAAGTCTACAATATAGTGATTCACAATTTTTAAACATTATACTCCATTTATAGTTATAAAATGATGGCTATATTCCTCATGTTGTATGATATATTCTTGTAGCTTAGTTTGTACCTCTTATTCCCTACTCCTATCTCCCCCCCTTCTCTCTCTCTGTTTGTAACCACTAGTTTGTTCTCTATATCTGTGAGTCTGCTTCTTTCTTGTTTTATTCACTAGTTTGATGTATTTTTTAGATTCCACATATAAGTGAGAGCATACAGTATTTACCTTTCTCTGTCTGACTTATTTCACTAGTATAATGCCCTCCAAGTTCATCCATGTTGATGCAAATGGCAAAATTTCATTCTTTTTTATGGCTGAGTAGTATACCATTGTATATAAATACCACATCTTCTTTATCCATTCATCTGTTGATGGACTCTTAGGTTACTTCCATATCTTGGCTGTTGTAAATAATGCTGCTATGAACATTGGGGCACATCTTTTCAAATTAGTATTTTCATTTTTTTTTTAGATCTATACCCAGAGGTGGAATTTCTGGGTCATATGGTATTTCTATTTTTATTTTTTTGAGGAACCTCCATACTGTTTTCCATGATGGTTACAATTTACATTCCCACCAACTGTGTTAAGTTTCCCCGTTCTCCACATGCTTGCCAACATTTGTTATTTGTGGCCTTTTTGATGATAGCCATTCTGACAGGTGTGAGATGATATCTCATTGTGGTTTTGGTTTGCATTTCCATGATAATTAGAGACGTTGAGCATCTTTTCTTGTACCTATTAGCCATATGCATTTTTTCTTTGAGAAAATATCTATTCAGTTCTTCTGCCTATTTTTAGATTGGGAACTTTGTTTTTTTGATGTTGAGTTGTGTGAGCTGTTTATATATGTCAGATATTAACCCCTTATCAGTCATATCATGCAAACTCTTCTCATTCAGAAGGTTGTCCTTTCATTTCTTGATGGTTTCCTTTGCTGTGCAAAACCTTATAAATTTAATTAGGTCCCATTTGTTTATTTTTATTTCCTTTGCTTCAGGAGATGGATAAAAAAATATTGCTGCTATTTATGTCAAAATGTTCTGCCTAAGTTTTCCTCTAGGAGTTATATAGTATTAGGTCTTTAAACCATTTTGAGTTTATTTTTGCATATAGTGTTAGAGAATGTTCTAATTTCATTCTTTTATATGTAGCTGTCCAGTTTTCCTAGCACCACTTATTGAAGAGACTGTCTTTTCTCCACTGTATATTCTTGCCTCCTTTGTCATAGATTAATTGACCATAAGTGCATGTGTTAATTTCTGGTCTCTGTATCCTGTTCCATTGATCTATGTGTTTGTTCTTGTGCCAGTACTATACAGTTTTGATGACTGTAGCTTTGTAGTATAGTCTGAAGTCAGGGAGCATTATTCCTCCAGTTCTGTTCTTCTTTCTCAAGATTGTTTTGGCTATTCGGGGTCTTTTCTGTTTCCATATAAATTTTAAAACTATTTGTTTTAGTATGTGAAAAATACTATTGGTATTTTGATAAGGATTGCATTGAATCTGTAGATTACCTTGGATAGTATGTCATTTTAACTATATTGATTCATCCAATCCAAGAACATGGTATATCTTTCTATCTGCTTGTGTCAATTCAATTTCTTTCATCACTGCCTCAAGTTTTCCAAGTAGAGGTCTTTAGCATCCATAGGTAGGTTTATTCCCAGGTATTTATTCTTTTTTGAGGTGATGATAAACAGGATCGTTTCTTTAACTTATCTTTCTGATATTTTGTTGTTAGTGAATAGAAATTCACACAGATTTTTTGGGGAATAGAAATAATGCACAGATTTTTGTGTATTAATTTTGTATTCTGAAACTTTACTGAATTTGTTGATGAGTTCTAGCAGTTTTCTGGTGGTGTCTTTAAGACTTTCTATGTATAGTATCATGTCATCTGCAAACAGTGACAGTTTTATCTCTTCCTTTCCAATGTGAGTTCCTTTCATTTCTTTTGCTTCTCTGATTGCTGTGGCTAGGACTTCCAAAATTCTTTTGAATAAAAATGATGAGTGGGCATCCTTGTCTTGTTCCTGATCTTAGAAGAAATGCTTTCAGCTTTTCACCATTGAGTATGATGTTAGCTGTGGGTTTGTCATATATAACCTTTATTATGTTGAAGTATGTTCCCTCTATGCCCACTGTGTTTTATCATAAATGGATGTTGAATTTCATCAAAAGCTTTTTCTACATCTATTGAGATGATCACATTGTTTTCAGTCTTCAATTTTTTAATGTGGTGTATCACATTGATTGATTTGAATATATTGAAAAATCCTTGCATCCCTGGGATAAATCCCACTTGATCATGGTGTATGATCCTTTTAACGTACTGTTGGAGTTTGTTAGTATTTTGTTGAGGATTTTGCATGTATGTTCATCAGTGATATTGGCCTGTAATTTTTTGTGTGATATTGTTGTCTGTTTTTGATATCAGGGTGATAATAACCTCATAGAATGAGTTTGGAAGTGTTCCTTCCTCTACTATTTCTTGGAATAGTTTCAGAAGTATAGGTGTTAATTCTTCTCTAAATGTTTGGTAGAATTCACCTGTGAAGCCATCTGGTCTTAGGCTTTTGTTTGTTGGGAGTTTTAAATTACTGATTCAAACTTATTACTGGTAATTTGTCTGTTCATATTCTCTATTTCTTCCTGGTTCAGCCTTGGGAAATTGTATCTTTTCAGTCATTTGTCCACTTTTTCTAGGTTGCCCATTTTATTGGCTTATAGTTGCTCATAGTAGTCTCTTATGATCTTTTGTATTTCTGTGGTGTTGGTTGTAACTTCTCCTTTTTCATTTCTGATTTTATTTATTTCAGCTGACTCCCCCCCTTTTTTTTTTGTGGTAGGTGGGCCTCTCACTGTTGTGGCCTCCCCTGTTGCGGAGCACAGGCTCCGGACCCTCAGGCTCAGCGGCCATGGCTCACGGGCCTAGCCACTCCATGGCACGTGGGATCTTCCCAGACTGGGGCACAAACCCGTGTCCCCTGCATCGGCTGGTGGACTCTCAATGACTATGCCACAAGGGAAGCCCTCCCTTTTTTTCTTGATGAGTCTGGGTAAAAGTTGTCAATTTTGTTTATCTTTTCAAAGAACCAGCTTTTAGTTTCATTGATATTTTCTATTTGTTTGTTTGGTTGGTTTGGTTTGGGTTTTTGTCTCTATTTCATGTATTTCTACTCTGATCTTTATGATTTCTTTCCTTCTACTAACTTTGGGTTTTATTTGTTCTTCTTTCTCTAGCTCCTTTAGGTGTAAGGTTAGGTTGTGTATTTGAGATTTTTCTTGTTTCCTGAGATAAGGTTGTATTGCTATAAATTTCACTCTTAGAACTGCTGTAGCTGAATCCCATAGGTTTTGGATCATTGTGGTTTTGTTTTCATTTGTCTCTAGGTATTTTTTATTTCCTACTAGAGTTTTTCAGTGATCCACTTGTTGTTTAGTAGCATATTGTTTAGACTCCACGTTTGTGTTTTTTGCAGCTTTTTTCTTATAGCTGATTTCTAGTCTCATAGTGTTGTGGTCAGAAAAGATGCTTGATATGAATTTAATTTTTAAAATTTACTGAGGCTTTTATTTGTGGCCTAGAATGTGATCTATCCTGGAGAATGTTCCATGTACACTGGAAAATAATGTGAATTCTGCTGCTTTCAGATGGAACACTCTATATGTATTAATTAAGTCCATTCGGTCTAATGTGTCATTTCACTCCCATACCACATCTTTATCCATTCATCTGTTGATGGACACTTTGGTTGGTCCCATATCTTGGCAATTGTAAAAAATGCTGCTATGAACATTGGGGTGCATGTATCTTTTTGAATTAGTGTTTTCATTTTTTTTCATATACATAACCAGGAATGGAATTGCTGGGTTATATGATAGTTCTATTTTTAGTTTTTTGAGGAATCTCCATACTGTTTTCCACAGTGGCTACAACAATTTACATTCCCACCAACAGTGTACAAGGATTCCTTTTTCTCTACATTCTCACCAACATTTGTTATGTGTGGTCTTTTGATGTTAGCCATTCTGACAGGTGTGCAGTGATATCTCATTGTGTTTTTGACTTGAGTTTCTCTGGTGATTAACAATGTTGAATATCTTTTCATGTGCCTGTTGGCCATCTGCATTTCTTCTTTGGAAAAATGTCTATTTAGGTCTTCTGCCCATTTTTAAATCAGTGGGGTTTTTTTTCTGTTTTTTGATGTTGAGTTGTATAAGATGTATATTTTGGAAATTCATCCCTTGTCAGTATCATCATTAGCAAATATTTTTCCCCTTCAATAGGTTGTCTTTTTGTTCTTTCAATGGTTTCCTTTGTTATGCAAAAGCTTTTAAGTTTAATTAGGTTCCATTTGTTTATTTTTGTTTTTGTTTCCTTTGCTCTAGGAGATAGATCCAAAAAGATATTGTTATGATTTTTGTCAAAGAGTGTTGTGCCTATTTTGTTTGTTTGTTTGTTTTTATTTCTTTTTTTATTGGAGTATAGTTGCTTTACAATGTTGTGTTAGTTTCCACTGTACAGCATAGTGAATCAGCTATATGTATACATATATCCCCTCTTTTTTGGATTTCCTTCCCATTTAAGTCACCACACGTGCTATACATTCGGTTCTCATTAGTTATCTATTTTATACATAGTAGTTTATATATGTCAATCCCACTCTCCCAATCCATCCCACCTCCCACTTCCCCCCTTAGTATCCATACATTTGTTCTCTACTTCTGTGTCCCTATTTCTACTTTGCAAATAAATTCATCTATACCATTTTCCTAGATTCCACATATATACGTTAATATATGATATTTGTTTTTCTCTTTCTGACTTACTTCACTCTGTATGACAGTCTCTAGGTCCATCCACGTCTCTGCAAATGGCACAGTTTTGTTCCTTTTTATGGCTGAGTAATATTCCATTGTATATATGTATTACGTCTTCTTTATCTATTCCTCTGTTGATGGACATTTAGTTTGCTTCCATGTCCTGGCTATTGTAAATAGTGCTGCAATGAATATTGGGGTGCATGTGTCTTCTTAAATTATTATTTTCTCTGGGTATATGCCCAGGAGTGAGATTCCTGGGTTATCTTGTAGTTCTATTTTTAGTTTATTGAGGAAACCCCATACTGTTTTCCACAGTTTCCATATTGTTTTCTAATTTCCCTCTTAGAGCTGTTTTTGATGCATCTCATAAGCTTTGATATGTTGTGTTTTCATTTTCATTTGTTTCAAGATATTTTTTCATTCCTTTTTTGACCCATTGCTTGTTCTGGAGCATGTTGCTTAATCTTCACATATTTGAGAATTTTCCCATTTTCCTCTTGTTACTGATTTCTAGTTCCATACCATTGTGGTTAGAAAAGATTATTGTTGTCATTTCAATCTTCTTAAATATGTTGATACTTGTCTTATAGCTTATCATTTGCTCTATCCTTGAAAATGTTCTGAATGCACTTGGGAAGAATGTATATTCAGCTTCTGTTGGATGAAATGTTCTGTATATGTCTGTTAAGTTCTTTTATTTTAAGGCATAGTTCAAGTCCGGTTCTTTAATGATTTTCTGTCTGAATGATATATCCATAGTTGAAAGTGGGGATATTGAAGTCCCTTAGTATTACTGCACTGTTGTCTATTTCTCCCTCCAGATCTGATAATATTTGCTTTGCTTTATATATTTAAGTGTTCTGATGTTGGGTGAATAAATATTTTTAATTGTTACATCCTCTTGATGAATTGACATCTTTATCATCATATAGTGACCATTTGGTCTCTTGTTACAGTTGTTGGCTTAAAGTTTATTTTATCTGATACAAATATAGCTACACCTGCTCTCTTTTTGTTTCTATTTACATGAAATATTTTTTTACCTCCCTTTGCTGTCAGTTTACATATGTCCTTAAAGCTGAAGTGAATCCCTTTAAGCAGCGTAAGTTTGGGTCTTATTTTTTGTTTGCTTGCTTTTAAATCTATTTAGATATTCTACGTTTTTTGGTCGGAGAATTTTGTCCATTTACATTTATGTAATTATTTATAGGTATGGATATACTGTTTCCATTTTCTTAATTGTTTTCATGGTGCTTTGTAACTCTTTTGTTCCTTTCTTCTTGTGTGCTACTCCTTTTTGGTTTTATAATTTTCTGTAGTGTTATGCTTAGATTCCTTTCCATTTATCATTTCTGTATTTTCTATAGGTTTTTGATTTTTGATTACCTTGAGGCTTACATAAAAGTTCCTATAGTCTAATTTGTTAAAAACTAAAAGTTGAATGCATACAAAAGCTTTACATTTTTATCCTCCCTCATTTTATGTTTGGATGTCATAATTTACATTTTTAATATTGTATGTTCATTAACAAACATTATTATAATATTGTTATAGCTATGGTTATTTTTAATACTTTTGTCTTTTAACTTTTATACTAGAGTTAGAAATGATTTACATATCAACATTATAATATTAGAGATATGCATTTAACTCTATATTTACCTTTACCAGTGAGTTTTATACTTTCATATGTTGTCATGTTACTAATTGTATTCTTCCATTTCAACTTGAAGAACTCCCTTTAACACTTTTTATAAGGGATTTCTAGTGGTGATGAACTGTTTCAGCTTTTGTTTGTCTGGGAAACTTTATACCTTTTGTCTGTTTTGTGTGTGTGTGTGTGTGTGTGTGTATTTCTTTTTGCACTCTGAGTATATTAGCTCACTCACACTGGTCTTCAAGATATTAGCTGGAAAATCCACTGATAGTTTTATGGGGGTTGGCTTGCATGTAACAATTTGTTTTTCTCTACTGCTTTTAAGATTCTCTCTTTACCTTTAACTTTAGACAATTTAATTGTAATGTGTCTTGACGTGGGTCTCTTTGGATTCATCATTTTTGGTTGTTTTGGGGCTTCCTGGATCTGGATGTCTGCTTCCTTCCCCTGGTTTGGAAAGGTTTCAGGCTTTCTTTCCTTCTTTTTTTTTTTTTTTTGAGTCACTAAGTTTCTTTAAATTTTTATTGGAGTATAGTTACTTTACAATGTTGTGTTAGTTTCTAGTGTACAGCAAAGTGAATCAGCTATACAGGTAAATGTATCCTCTCTTATTTGGATTTCCTTCATATTTAGGTCACCACAGAGCACTGAGTAGAGTTCCCTGTGCTATACAGTGTGTTTGTTGTCTATTTTATACATAGTATCAATTGTGTTTATATATCAATCCCAATCTTCCAATTCATCCCACTCCCTCTTTCTCCCTTGGTAACCATACATTTATTCTCTATGTCTATGTCTCTATTTCTGCTTTGTAAATAATATTGTCTATACCAATTTTTTCAGATTCCACATATATGAATTAATATAGGATTTATTTTTCTCTTTCTGATTTACTTCACTCTGTATGAGTCTCTAGGTCCATCCACGTCTCTACAAATGACCCATTTCATTCCTTTTTATGGCTGAGTAATATTCCATTGTATATATGTAACACGTCTTCTTTATCCATTCATCTGTCAATGGACATTTAGGTTGTTTCTATGTCCTGGCTACTGCAAATAGTGCTGCAATGAACATTGCGGTATATGTTTCTTTTTGAATTATGGTTTCCTCTGGGTATATGCCCAGTAGTGGGATTGCTGCATCACATGGTAGTTCTATTTTCAGTTATTTAAGGAACCTCCATACTGTTCTCCATAGTGGCTGTATCAATTTACATCCCCACCAACAGTGCAAGAGGGTTCCCTTTTCTCCACACCCTCTCTAACATTTATTGTTTGTAGATTTTGTGATGATGGCCATTCTGACCTGTGTGAGGTGATACCTCATTGTAGTTTTGATTTGCATTTCTCTAATAATTAGTAATTTTGAGCATCTTTTCATGTGTCTCTTGGCCATCTCTATGTCTTCTTTGGAGAAATGTCTATTTAGATCTTCCACCCATTTTAAAAAATAAGATTATTTACTTTATTTATTTACTTTGGGCTGCATTGTGTTTTCGCTGCTGTGTGCAGGCTTCCTCTAGTTGCAGCAAGCAGGGGCTACTCTTTGTTGCAGTGTGCAGGCTTCTCATTGCAGTGGCTTCTCTTGTTGCAGAGCACAGGCTCTATGCATGTGGGCTTCAGTATTTGTGGCACGTGGGCTCAGTATTTGTGGCTCACTGTCTCTGGAGCGCAGGCTCAGTAGTTGTGGTAAACAGGCTTAGTTGGTCCGTGGCATGTGGGATCTTCCCAGACCAGTGCTTGAACCCATGTCCCCTGCAATGGCAGGTGGATTTTTAACTACTGAGACACCAGGGAAGCCACTGCCCATTTTTTGATTGGGTTTTTTGTTGTTTTGATATTGAGCTGCATGAGCTGTTTGTATATTTTGGAGATTAATCCTTTGTCTGTTGCTCCATTTACAAATATTTTCTCCCATTCTGGGTGTTGTCTTTTTGTCTTGTTTATGATTTCCTTTGCTGTACAAAAGATATTAAGTTTAATTACGTTGCATTGGTTTATTTTTATTCTCATTACTTTAGGAGGTGCGTCATGAAAGATCTTGCTGTGATTTATGTCAAAGACTGTTTTTCCTGTTTTCCTCTAAGAGATTCATAGTATCTAGCCTTACATTTATGTCTTTAATCCATTCTGAGTTTATTTTTGCATATGGTGTTAGGGAGCATTCTAATTTCATTCTTTTACACGTAGCTGTCCAGTTTTCCAGGCACCATTTATTGAAGAGACAGTTTTTTCTCCATTGTATATTCTGGCCTCCTTTGTCATAGATTAGGTGATCATAGATGTGTGGGTTTATTTCTGGGCTTTCTATCCTGTACCATTGATCTATATTTCTGTTTTTCTGCCAGGACCATACTGTCTTTTTTTAAAAAAACATCTTTATTGGAGTAAAATTGCTTTAAAATGTTGTGTTAGTTTCTGCTGTATAACAAAGTGAATCAAATATACATATACGTATTCCCATATCCCCTCCCTCTTGCATCTCCCTTCCACCCTCCCTATTGCACCCCTCTAAGTGGTCACAAAACACCAAGCTGATCTCCCCGTGCTATGCAGCTGCTAACCACTAGCTATCTATTTTACATCTGGTAGTGTACATATGTCAATGCAACTCTCTCTCTTCGTCCCATCTTATACTTCCCCCTCCCTGTATCCTCAAGCCTATTCTCTACGTCTGCGTTTTTATTCCTGTTGTTGCCCTATGTTCATCAGAAACTTTTTTTTTTATTTTTTAGATTCCATATATATGTGTTACTATACGGTATTTGTTTTTCTCTTTCTGACTTACTTCACTCTGTATGACAGACTCTAAGTCGATCCATCTCACTACAAATAACTCAGTTTTGTTTGTTTTTATGGCTAGTATTCCATTGTATATATGTGCCACATCTTCTTTATCCATTCATCTGTCAATGGACACTTAGGTTGCTTCTATGTCCCAGCTATTGTAAATAGTGCTCCAATAAACATTGTGGTACTTCTCTCTTTTTGAATTATGGTTTTCTCAGGGTATATGCCCAGGAGTGGGATTGCTGGGTCATATGGTACTTCTATTTTTAGTGTTTTAAGGAACATCCATACTGTTCTCCATAGTGGCTGTATCAATTTACATTCCCACCAACAGTGCAAGAGGGTTCCCTTTTCTCCACACCCTCTCCAGCATTTATTGTTTCTAGATTTTTTGGTGATGGCCATTCTGACTAGTGTGAGGTGATACCTCATTGTAGTTTTGATTTGCATTTCTTTAATGATTAGTGATGTTGAGCATTCTTTCATGTATTTGTTGGCAATCTGTATACCTTCTTTGGAGAAATGGCTATTTAGGTCTTCTGCCCATTTTTGGATTGGGTTGTTTGTTTTCTTGTTATTGAGCTGCATGCACTGCTTATAAATCTTGGAGATTAGTCCTCTGTCAGTTGCTTCATTTGCAAATATTTTCTCCCATTCTGAGGGTTGTCTTTTCATCTTGTTTATGGTTTCCTTTGCTGTGCAAAACCTTTTAAGTTTCATTAAGTCCCATTTGTTTATTTTTGTTTTTATTTCCATTTCTCTAGGAGGTGGGTCAAAAAGGATCTTGCTGTGATTTATGTCAAAGAGTGCTCTGCCTATGTTTTCCTCTAAAGGTTTTGTAGTGTCTGGCCTTACACTTAGGTCTTTAATCCATTTTGAGCTTATTTTTGTGCATGGTGTTAGGGAGTGTTCTAATTTCATTCTTTTACATGTAGCTGTCCAGTTTTCCCAGCACCACTTATTGAAGAGGCTGTCTTTTCTCCATTGTATATTCTTGCCTCCTTTATCAAAGATAAGGTGACCATATGTGTGTGGGTTTATCTCTGGGCTTTCTATCCTGTTCCATTGATCTATATTTCTATCTTGGTGCCTGTACCATATTATCTTGATTAGCTTTGTAGTGTAGTCTGAAGTCAGGGAGCCTGAATCCTCCAGCTCCATTTTCTTTCTCAAGATTGCTTTGACTATTTGGGGTCTTTTGTGTTTCCCCACATAATGTAAAATTTTTGGTTCTAATTCAGTGAAAAATGTCATTGGTAATTTGATAGGGATTGCATAGAATCTGTAGATTGCTTTGGGTAGTATAGTCATTTTCACAATGTTGATTCTTCCAATCCAAGAACATGGTATATCTCTCCATCTATTTTGTGTCATATTTAATTTCTTTTATCAGTGTTTTATAGTTTTCTGCATACAGATCTTTTGTCTCTTTAGGTAGGTTAATCCCTAGGTATTTTATTCTTTTTGTTGCAGTGGTAAATGGGATTGTTTTCTTAATTTCTCTTTCTGATCTTTTGTTGTTAGTGTATAGGAATGCAAGAGATTTCTGTGCATTAATTTTGTATCCTGCAGCTTTACCAAATTCATTGATTAGCTCTAGTAGTTTTCTGGTGACATCTTTAGGATTTTCTATGTATAGTGTCATGTCATCTGCAAATAGTGACAATTTTACTTCTTCATTAACAATTTGGATTCCTTTCTTTTGTTTTTCTTATTTCTCTGATTGCTGTGGCTAGGACTACCAAAACTATGTTGAATAATAGTGGTGAGAATGGATATCCTTGTCTTTTCCCTGGTTTTAGAGGAAATGCTTTCAGTTTTTCACCATTGAGTGTGATGTTTGCTGTGGGTTTGTTACATATGGCCATTATTATGTTGAGGTAGGTTCCCTCTATTCCCACTTTCCAGGGAGTTTTTATTATAAACCAGTGTTGAATATTATCCAAAGCTTTTTCTGCATCAATTGAAATGATCATATGGCTTTTATTCCTTGTTAATATGGTATATCACATTGGTTGATTTGCATATATTGAAAAATCCTTGCATCGCTGGGATAAATCCCACATGATCATGCTGTATGATCTTTCTTAACTGTTGTTGGATTCTGTTTGGTAGCATTTTGTTGAGGATTTTTGCATCTATGTTCGTCAGTGATATTGGCCTGTAAGTTTCTTTTTTTGTGATATCTTCGTCTGGTTTTTGTATCAGGGTGATGGTGGCCTCATACAATGAGTTTGGGATTGTTCCATCCTCTGCAATTTTTTGGAAGATTTTGAAAAGGGTAAGTGTTAGCTCTTCTCTAAATATTTGATAGAATTTATCTGTGAAGCTGTCTGATCTTGGACTTTTGTTTGTTAGAAGATTTTTAATCACAGTTTCAATTTCAGTACTTTCTATTGGTCTGTTTATATTTTCTATTTCTTCATGGTTCAGTCTTGGAAAATTGTACCTTTCTAAGAATTTGTCCATTTCTTCCAGGTTGTCCATTTTATTGGCATATAGTTGCTTGTAGTTGTCTTTTATGATCCTGTGTATTTCAGTGGTTACATTGTAACTTCTTTTTCATTCCTAATTTTATTGATTTGAGTCCTCCCTTTTTTTTCTTTATGAGTCTGCCTAAAGGTTTATCAATTTGTTTGTCTTCTCAAAGAACCAGGTTTTAGTTTTATTGTTCTTTGCTCTTGTTTTCTTCACTTCCATTTCATTTATTTCTTCCCTGATCTTTATGATTTCTTTCCTCTACTAACTGTGGGTCTTCTTTGTTCTTTTTCCTCTAGTTTCTTTAAGTGTAAGGTTAGATTTTTTATTTGAGATTTTTCTTGTTTCTTGAGTAATAATGTATGGCTATAAACTTCCCTCTTAGAACTCCTTTTGCTGTGTCCCATGAGTTTTGAATCATCGTGTTTTCATTATCATTTGTTTCTATGTATTTTTTGATTTCCTCTTTGATTTCTTCAGTGATCTCTTGGTTATTTAGTAGCATACTGTTTAGCCTCCATGTGTTTCTGCTTTTACAGTTTTTTTCTGTAATTGATTTCTAATCTCTTGGCATTGTGGTCAGAAAAGATTCTTGATATGATTTCAATTTTCTTAAATTTCCCAAGGCTTATATTTGTGGCTCAAGATGTGATCTATCTTGCAGAATGCTTCAAGTTCACTTGAGAAGAAAGTGTATTCTGCCACTTTCAGGTGGAATGTTTTATAAATATCAATTAAATCAATCTGGTCTATTGTGTCATTTAAAGCTTGTGTTTCCTTATTTATTTTCTGTGTGGATGATCTCTCCATTGGTGTAAGTGTGTTGTTAAAGTCCCCTAGTTTTATTGTGTCACTGTCAATTTTCCCTCTTTTGGCTGTTAGCATTTGCCTTATGTATTAAGGTGCTTGTATATTTGGTGCATAAATATTTACAATTGTCATATCTTCTTGGGTTGATCCCTGGATCATAATGTATTGTCCTTCCTTATCTCTTGTAACAGTCTTTATTTTAAAATCTATTTTTTTCTGATATGAGTATTGCTACTCAGGCTTTATTTTGATTTCTATTTGCATGGAATATTTTTCCATCCCCTCACTTTCAGTTTGTATGTGTCCCTAGGTCTGAAGTGGGTCTCTTGTACACAGCATATATATGGGTCTTGTGCTCATATCCATTCAGCCAGTCTATGTCTTTTGGTTGGAGCACTTAATCCATTTACATTCAAGGTAATTATCGATATAATAGTATGCTCCCATTGCCACTCTCATAAGTGTTTTGGGTTTGTTTTTGTGGGGTTTTTTTCTTCTCTTGTGTTTCCCACCTAAATAAGTTCCTTTAGCATTTGTTGTAAAGCTGGTTTGGTGGTGGTGAATTCTCTTAGCTTTTGCTCTCTGTTAAGCTTTCGATTTCTGCATCAAATCTGAATGAGATCCTTGCTGGGTACCCTTGGTTCTAGGTTTTTCCCTTTCATCACTTTAAATATATCCTGCCACTCCCTTCTGGCCTGCAGAGTTTCTGCTGAAAAAGCACCAGATATCCTTATGGGGATTCCCTTGTATGTTATTTGTTGTTTTTCCCTTTCTGCCTTTAATACTTTTTCTTTGAATTTAATTTTTGTTAGTTTGATTAATATGTGTCTCAGCATGTTTCTCCTTGGGTTTATCCTGTATGGAACTCTCTGTTCTTCCTGGACTTTGGTGGCTATTTCCTTTCCCATGTTAGGGAAGTTTTTGACTATCATCTCTTCAAATATTTTGTCAGAGCCTTTATCTTTCTCTTCTTCTTCTGGGACCCCTATAATTCAAATGTTGGCGTGTTTAACTTTGTTCCAGAATTCTCTGAGACTGTCTTCATTTCTTTTCATTCTTTTTTCTTTATTCTGCTCCTTGGCAGTTATTTCCACCATTCTATCTTGCAGCTCACTTATTCATTCTTCTGCTTCAGTTATTCTGCTATTGATTCCTTCTAGTGTATTTTTCCTTTCAGTTATTTTGTTGTTCATCACTCTTTGTTCTTTAGTTCTTCTATGTCCTTGTTAAACATTTCTTGTGTCTTTCTCTATCCATGCCTCAATTCTATTTCTGAGATTTTTAGATCATCTTTACTATCATTACTCTGAATTCTTTTTCAGGTAAGTTGCCTGTTTCCTGTTCATTTATTTGGTCTTGTAGGTTTTTATCTTGCTCCTTTGTCTGTACTTTATTATTTTGTTATCTCATTTTTTTCGATGTGTGGGCCTGTGTTCCTGTCTTGCTGGTTGTTTGGCGTGAGGCATCCAGCACTGGAGTTTGCAGGCAGTTGGGTGGAGCCAGGTCCTGGTGCCACGATGAGGACCTCCAGGAGGGCTCACACTGATTAATATTCCCTGAAGCCTGAGGTTCTCTGTTAGTCCAGCACTTTGGACTAGGTGCTTCCACCACAGGAGCTCAGGCCTGACCCCTGGCCTGGGAACCATGACCCTGCAAATCACATGGCACAGCAAAAGAAAAAAAAAGGCAACAAACAAAAATGAGTAGAACAATAACAAAGAATTTTAAAAAATAAAATTAAAAAATATATTAGAAAAAATAAAAATGAAACAACAAAGCAAAACAGAACCACGAGAGCAAAAAAAAAAAAGCAAGAACAGGTCTTTGTCAAGGGAGGGGGAGGCTTTGGCTCAAGACCCACATGGCTGGAAAAGGTATTGTGGGGGTGGGGTTTAGGCTCAGCATCCACCAATGTGGCCAGAAAAGGCCTTGCTATGGTCATTTATTTTTTGACAAATATGCCAAGAATACACATGAGCAAATGATAGCCTCTTTAACAAATGGTGCTGGGAAAACTGGATATCTACATGCAAAAGAATGAAATTGGACCCCTGTCTTATACCGTACACAAAAATTAACTCAAAATGGATTAAAAACTTGCATTTAAGACCTGAAACCACGAATTTCTTAGTTTATAAGGAATAAGCTCCTTGGCATTGGTCTTGGCAATGAGTTTTTGGATTTGACACCAAAAGCACAGGCAATGAAAGCAAAAATAACAAGTGGGAAATGTCAAACTAAAAAACCTTTGTACAGCAAAGGAAACCATCAACAAAGTTAAAAGGCAACCTATGGAATGAGAGATAATACTTGCAAACCACATATCCAATAAAAGGTTAATGTCCAAAGTATATAAGAAACCCATACAACTCAATAACATAAATAAATAAACGAGTGAATAATCAGATTTTAAAATGTGCAAAGACAAGAAAGACATTTTTCCAAAGAAGACATACAAAGTGGCCAATAGGTACATGAAAATGTGCTCACCAAGACTAATCATCAGGGAAATGCAAATCAAAAACACAATGAGATATCATCTCACAACTGTTAGAATGTCTAACATTATTAAATAGACAGGCAATAAAGTCTGGTGAGGATGCCAGGAAAAGAGAACACTTGTCCACTGTTGGTGGGAATGTAAACTAGTACAGTCACTATGGAAAACTGTATAAAGTTTCCTCAAGAAATTAAAATTAGACCTACCATATTTTCCAGCAATCTCACTTCTAGATAAATATGTAAAGGAAATAAGCCCACTGTCTTGAAAAGATATCAGTATTCCCATGTTTACTGCAGCATTATTCATAATAGTCAAGGTACAGAAACAAAAGTCCATTGATGGATGAATGCACAAAGAAAATATTTGATACATGTGTGTGTGTGTGTGTGTGTGTGTACATATATATATATATATAAAACAATGGAATATTATTCAGCCTTATAAAAGAAGAAACTCCTGCTATTTGCAACAACATGTGTGATAGTGGAGGGCATTATACTAAGTGAAATAAGCCAGACAGCAAAAGACAAATGCTGCATGGTATCACTTATATGTGGAATTTTAAAGAAGAAGAAAAAAGTACAACTGTTAGAAATAGAGAGTAGAATGGTGGTTGCCAGGGGCTGAGAAGTGAAGGAAATTGGAGACATTTGTTAAAGGGTACACACTTTCAGTTATAAGAAAAATAAGTTCTAAGGACCTAATGTAAAGCATGGTGACTATAGTTAACACTGTAATATATAATTGAAACTTGCTAAGATAGATCTTAAATATTCTCGCCAAAAAAAAAAGAAAAAAAGTAACTATGTGAGGTTATGAATGTGATTGTGGCAATAGTTTTACAATGTATACATATATCAAATCATCACATTGTCCACTTTAAATATATTATAATTTTATTATTCAATTTTACCTCAATAAAGCTAGAAAAAAATTAATAAAATCCTAAGGAAAGAATCTGGTAACCATAGCACTTGGGATAATGGTATCTCCCATTCCAACTATTCTCTATGTTTTCAATTCAGTATTTTCCCTAAGTTTAGTAATGCTGTGGGTCTAGGACTAGTTGGTTTTGCTTGAAAGGTATCTATATTTGCATATTTAAGATTTTCTAAAGAGAGATGGAAATTTTAATGTCATATTTTTCTTTAAACATTTTCTCTGTAGCATTAGCAAATTAATTTAAGGGAAAATACAGTTCTTGAATCTATAATAATGCTAACTTTTTCATTTGATTTTGCTAAATTCTTTGTGCTTCAGATTTGAAATTTAACAATCTCAGTAAAATTTTAGCATTGATTTTGTTTTGCTACCTACAAAACGTGGCATTTTTAGCAAAACTCCTTGTGTGTGTTAATAAAAATTCACTTTATTATTTTTTATTTTGATTTCATTGAGCTATTTGTGGGTTAATTTTTGGCCCTTACACATGAAAACTCCTTCGAGTTCAGAGCGTGTTATGTTCATGGAATGACTTGAGAACTGGGCCTTTGGTTTATTTCTCAAATACTCGAATTTCCTTTGGTTAGCTTTCAAAAGGTAGTTTCCCGGATCTCTATTCATTTGTACACTGCACCCTCTCTTTCTCTTTGTAAATTTGGACAATTCATACCCCTACCCTCTCTTTGGTTTCCAGAAGTTCTGGTCTATGAAGCATTGTTGCTTAGCAACAGGTTAACCAGCTCTTCCTTTCTATGCCATACTACAAAAGAGCTGATCAGAACCTCCACACACTCTTACTCATCAAATGACTACAGATACAGTTTATAATGTTGTATTACTGATGGACTGTATAATTTTGTCTGTCTTCAAACTGTAACAAAATTATTAAAAGTGTGTTTTAAAATCAAACTTTCTTATTAAAATTTGCCTACTTGTTTGACTTGATTTTAAAATAATCTTTTGCTTAAAAAGATTCCTTTAATTGAAATAAGCTAAATCTTTTCCCCCTACATTTAAACCAAAGAAATAGACATTATTTTAAGCTGATCACAAAACCCTTCAAAATACCTTTTCTTACTAAAGTTTGCTTCATATAAATAGTGTTTTGAATAGAGTAGTGACAAGTTAATCTTCATATATCTTGTATCAAATTTAAATATACAGCAGAAGCCAATTTGGAATTCAAAAGTGCAGTATTTATACTTGGAGAAATAAAAAACTTTTTAAAACATCTTTAAGACATTCTAAAGCTAAGGTCCATTGAACCAGGGAGCAAGTGTAGAGAAGGTACAGTTTGGTAGTTTCTCATTTAGGAATAAAAGATCATAACATGTCGGATTATTCACCTGTCAAACTGTTCTAAAAGTCCCTGTTGCTAGGGAAGGAGATTAAAAAAAAAAAAAAGCTAAAACTGCTTGGAAAAAGCACTTGATTATCTAAAATAAATAAATAAATAAACTCAAGCTTACATTTTACAAGATTTCAAAGTTTTGGACTTCTCATGCTGGCCAAGATAGAATAGGCACACTACAGCCTATCTCTCCCACTCCATTATAAATAAAATTTCTGGACAAAATTGTATATCAACCAACTATGAACTCTGAAAAGTAAATAATGGCAGGCACTTTGTGGGGTAGGCAGTCAAAACCTGAAAAAACGACATGTACAGGAGTGAGTTTCCCATTTTTTTGTTTTCTTAACACTTCCAGCTTTGACATGAAAGTAGACCCAGTCAGAGAATTCCCCAGTTGGCACATACAACAAAAACTCCAAAAGGAGCCCTGTCTTTCTGGCCAGAGGCCAAGAATAGAGGTCCGTGAGCCAGAGAGACTGCGGGGGGAAATCCCTGTTTGTTCCATCACACTTATTCTTGATAGATATAGGTGATACAGACATAGACATAGACACAGATATAGACATGGTTATATCTTCCTTCTTTTCCTTTTTCAGCCCTACTTGAGGGAAACTCCAGTCCTAGTACTATGAAAAGGCAGGATGGGCAACAAAAACTCCAAAAAATTCCTGTGAGCCAAACAGGTGTTTTGGGGAATTCTAGAGAAGATGGAACTAGAGAAGTGGAAACCCTGACTCTGCATATGAACTGGCATAAGCTCTGGCCTCAGGCTTAAGGTACTGGACAGACTCAAAGAAGTGAACAAAATATTTGAAACCTTAATTGCCAATGGAATCACCACCCACAGAAGGTGAGACAGAATTTGCAGCCTGATCTTAACTGGGTTGATTGCCTGCTTTAAATCAATATACTCAAGAGGATTTTAACAGGTTTCAGAGACTCACAACATAATCAACATGTCCAATACAGGATTACTGGACACACAAGGAACCAGGGACGTATGATCTCCTCACAAGGGAAAAGCCAATCAACACCTGTCCATACAAAAATGACGCAGATGTTGGATTATCAGACAAAAACTTGAAACCAGCGATTATAACCATACTCTTAAGACAAATAGAAAGAGAAGTTTTTGACAGAGACATAGAAGCTATCAAAATTCCAAGTGGGGATTTTATAATTGAAAAATACAATTTCTGAAATTAAAAAAAAGAGTAATGGATGGAATAGCAGAATGGAAATAATAGAACAAAGAAGCAGTAAATTGAAGACACATCAGTAGAAATTAACCAACATGAGGAACATCAAGGAAAGGATAAAACAAAATGAACAGAGCTTCAGGAATCTGTAAGGAAATATCAGAAGGCCTAATATTTTTGTCATTGGAGTCCCATAAATAAAAGGAGAAAAATTTATTCATAAGAAAAATGTTCTGAAGGCATAATTGCTGAAAACTTTAAATTTTGTGAACCATATAAATTTACAGGTTCAAGAAACTCAGTAAAACCGAAACAAAATGCCCAGTATATCATAATCAAACTACTGAAAAATAAAGATAAAAGATCTTGAAAGCAACCAGAGACAAAGAACACATTCAACACAAGGAACAACAATTTGAATTGCAGATAACCACAGATACCCAATAAAAAATTGTGTAGGCAAGTATGCAGTGAAACAACATCTTTAAAGTATTAACAGAAAAGGACCATCAACACAGAATTCTATATGCAGTGAAAATATTCTTCAGGAATGTGGTGGTTCTAATATATATCCACAAATCCATATTTATCCTCCATTCAAAAGTTGGAGTCTAATTCCCTCCGTTTGAAGGTGAGCCAGAATTGATGATTCACTTCTAATGAAGAGTATAGTAGAAGTGACATTTTATGATTCTGAAATTGCAGTTACCACAGCTTTGTTGACACCAGTACCCCCAACACCGTGGTTCAAATTTCAGTTACCGCAGTGTATTAACTGTGAGTAAATGCATAAAGTACAAACTTGCTACAAACTGTGCTCCTAGCTCCTCAGTCCCCACCTATCACTACATAAATAATTCAGGTATCATGCTCAGTGACCAATGACATTACTTCTTGCAGAGTCTATCAGTGACTGGTCACAAGCATCTCTTAGTTCATGCACAGACAGCAAAGCATGTGGTTGTGTTGCCTCCTTGTCTCCCAGTGATAAGTTCACAAGATGATTTACAAAAATGGATCATCCAATGATGAAAGTGCAGCAAAGAAATTAAAACTGGAAACACTAAAAGTGAAATTTAAATCCAACATAAATGGTGTCATCAAAGAAATAGTTGACTGTGGGGAGGTCAATATTGCTGCCATTCCAGACACTCAGATGTGCAACCAGAAGAACTTAGTAAAGATATTTTTATCAAATACATAAGGAAACTGTTTGTGACAAAAAGGATGAAGATGTTCTAGAGGAAGGGACACCAGCAAAAACTTCACATTAAAGGAACTTGGAGATATTTCATGGCATTAAAAGCACAAAGGAGAAAATGTTGGAAGCTAATTCAAACTTAGAAAGGAATATTACAAGTTGTCAAATAAGTTATGTGAAGAAGACAAGCACTGTTCAAATGACTCTTGATACATTTTTACAAAGACTAAAAGCACTTTAATTCTCAGTGTTGCTAATGTTTTCAATTACAGTGTCCAAAATAAATGTTAATTTTACTATTATGCTCATTTCCTTATACATTTATAAATGGCAGTATGAGTTTTTAATGTTTTGATGAAAATTTCTAGAAGTCACAGTAAACCATAATTTTACCCCTTCATTATTAAGATCATATGGCACGGTTTTAGCTTGCACAGCCATTTGTATGATTCCATAATGTTGGGCAAAACAAAAACCATCTGTTTTATGTTGGGAGACTAAATGTGCTAAAATTCTAAAAAGAAATTATCTGGAGAATGTTGATTTTTTGTTTGTTTGTTTTAGCAGGCAATCACCCTGTCTTGCCCTCTGTTAGTGGTGGTTCCAATGTCAGTTCGTTTTCAAATGCTGCTATGCAGCTCTGTACTGAGCACAGACATATGTATGAACACAGAATTGGGGAGCCCCCTTTCCAGGTCTCTTCTCTCCAAGATGTCCAGGCTCTCTGGCTCTCAGAGGTCCCCTTTCCTGGTGCTCTAGCTAGAAAGATGGGGTTTCCCTCTGTTACCTGCCAATGTGCCCCATGATTTTGTCAAAAGGAACTGCCCTCAGGCAAAGAGAAGAAAGAAAATGGAGGGAAAAAAAAGAAACATAGATTCCTTCCACATTCTTCAGAAGGGTCACTTCTTTCTGTCTCCCTGGCTGGAAAGACAGGTTTTCTCTCAGGGTTGAGTAGACTGCTATCTCCTTGGCCTCTGCAGTGCTTCTCCACAACTAGGGTCAACTTCAGGTCAAGTCTGAGAGAGTAAAGATTTAGGAGCAAAAACAAAAACAAAACAGGGATACCGCCACACTCTGGCGTGCAGGGACCCCATTACCAGACCTTTTAAAGAAAGTTCAGACTGTTTTCCCATCAGCAATGTGAGAGTTCCAGTTCCAGCGCATCTTCATCAGCACTTAGTAATAGGCACTGTTAATTTTAGCCATTCTAAATAGGTGTGTAGTGGAATCTCATTGTGGTTTTTAGAAAGCTTTATTGAGACATAATTCACATAAAATTCATCCCTCTAAAGTGTACAATTCAATGGGTTTTGGTATATTCAATGTTAATTTTTTAACTGTGGTGAAATATCACATAGAATTTCCCATTACCAATTTTAAAGTGTACAGTTGAGTAACTTTAATTACATTCACAATGTTGTACAACCATCATCACTATCTAGTTCCAAAAGTTTTCACTACCTCAAACAAAGTCATAACTTTCCATTCCTACCTCTCCCACAGTCCCTGGTAACCTCTAATCTAATTTCTGTCTCTATGAATTTGCTTACTCTTCATATTTCATATAAGAGGAATTATATAATATTTACCCTTTTGTGTCTGACATTTAATTTAGCATAATGTCTTCTAAGTTCATCCACGTTGTAGCATGTATCAGTACTCCATTCCTTTATATGGATAAATAATATTCTGTTGTATTTATATATCATATTTTATTAATCCATTCATCTGCTTATGAACACTTGGGTGGTGTCCACTTTTTCGCTATTGTGTATAATGCTGCTATGAACATTGGCATATCTGTTCAAGTTCATGCTTTGAATTCCTTTGGGTAAATACATACAAATGGAATGCTGGGTCGTATGGCAACTCTATTTAGTTTTTTGAGGAACAAACTATTTTTCACAGTGGCCGCAACATTTTATATTCCCACCAGAAAGATATGAGAGTTCTGATTTCTCTACATCCTCATCAACACTTGTTATTTATTTTTTTAATTGCAGCCATTCTGGTGTGTATCTCGTTTGGTTTTGAATTGCATTTCCATAATGATAATGATGTTGAGTATCTTTTCATGCTTATTTGCTATTTGTGTATCTTCTTTGTAGAAATGTCTATTAAAATCCTTTACTCACTTTTGAATTGTGTTTGGTTTGGGGTTTTTGTTTTTTTGGTTGTTGAGTTGTAGGAGTTTTTCATATGCTCTGAAAATTAATTCCTTATAAGACATATGATTTGCAAATATTTTATCCCATTCCATGGGTTTCTATGTACTCTCTCAATACTGACCTTTGATATACAAAAGTTTTTAATTTTGATGAAGTCCCATTTTTTCCTTTTTTTCTTTTATTTTCTGTGGGTTTTGTGTCATACTTAAGAAATCATTGCCTAATCCAATATCATAGATTTTCACTTAGAGTTTTATAATGTTAGCTCTAAGAGTTTTCTTCTAAGAATTTTATAGTTTTAGTTCTTAAGTTTAGGTCTTTGATCCATTTTGAATTACTTTTTATAAATGGTATAAGGTAAGAGTCCAGCTTAATTCTCCTGCATGTGTCTATTTAGTTTTCCCAGCACAGTTTGTGGAGAAGACTTCCCTTACCCCATTGAATAGTCTTGGCACCCTTGCCGAAAATCAGTTGTCCATTTACGTGAGATTATATTTCTGGGCTCTCTTTTCTATTTCATTGGTCCATATGTCTATGCTTATGTCAGTACCACATTGTTTTGATTATTGGAGCTCTAAGAAAGTTGTGAAATTGAGAAGTATGAGTTCTCCAGCTTTGTTCTTTTTAAAGAATGATGTCTTGGGACTTCCCTGCTGGTCCAGTGGTTAAGACTCTGCACTTCCACTGCAGGGGTAATGGGTTCAATACCTGGTCAGGGAAATAAGATCCTGCATGTCACATGGTCCAGCCAAAAAAATAAAAAATAATTTTTAAAAATGATGTCTATTTAGGGTTCCTTGGGATTCTATTTAAATTTTAGGATGGGTTTTCCATTTCTGTAAAAATTGCTGGATTTTTGGTACAGATTGCATTAAATCTCTAGATCCCTTTGGGTAGTGTTGTCTTCTCAAATAATATTAAATCTTCCACTCCATGAAAATGGCATATCTTCCCATGTATTTAGGTTTTTAAAATTTCTTTCAGCAATGCTTTGTAGTATTTAGTATACAAGTCTTTTTCCTCCCAGGTTGAATTTATTCCTAAGTATTTTTTTCTCTTTGACGCTATTCTAAATGTAATTTAAATAAATCCTCAGATTGTTCATTGCAAGTATATAGATATATAGCTGATTTTTGCACATTGACTTTGTATTTCACAAATTCACCAAATTCATTTATCAGCTCTAACAATATTTTTGAGGATTCTTTAGGATTTTCTATATATAAGATCATGTCATCTGTGTAGAGAATTTAACTTCTTCCCTTCCAGTTTGAATGTGTTTTATTTCTTTTTCTTGCTTGACTGCTTCAGCTAAGACTCTCAGTATGATAAATAGAAATGGTGAAAGTGGGCGCCTTTGTTTTGTTCTTGATGTTAGAGGAAAAGCTTTCAGTCTTTCACCATAGAGTACGATATCTGTGGAATTTTCATATATGGGCTTTATCATGTTTATGAAGTTCACTTTTAGTCTCAGTTTATTGGGTGTTTTCAATCAAGAAAGTGTGTTGAACTTTTCTAATGTTTCTGCATCAATTATGATGATCATGTGGGATTTTTCCTATTAATTCATTCTATTAACATGGTGTATTACACTGATTAGTTTTTTATGTTGAACCACACTTGAATCATCTTGGGAATAAATCTCATGTAGTTATGATATATAATCCTTCTAATATGCTGCTGAATTCAGCTTGCTAGTAATTTATCAAGGACTTTTGCACTTATCTTCATAAGGAAAATTGGTCTATAATTTTCTTTTCTTGTAGAGTATTTATCTGGTTTTGGTATCTGGGTGATTCTGGCCTCTTAGAATGAGATTTAAAGTTTTTCCATCTTTTCAATTTTTTTTGAAGACTTTAAGAAACATTGGTGTCAAATTCTTCTTTAAATGTTGGGTAGAACTCACATTGAAACCATCTGGTACTGGGCTTTCTTTGTTGGGAAGTTTTTGATTCCTGAGTTAATCTCCTTACTTGATGTGGATTTATTGAGGTTTTCTATTTCTTTATGATTCAGTTTTGGTAGATTTTGTGTTTCTACAAATTTGTTAAGTTCATCTATGTTATCCAATTTGTTGGCATACAAATGTTCATAGTATTTCCTTATAATTTTTTATTTTTGTTAAATTGGTAGTAATGTCCCAAATCAGTAAATTTCTGATTTTAGTAAGTTTAGTCTTCTGTCTTTCTTTCTTACTGAATCTTTGTCAATTTTGCTGATCTTTTTAAAGAACCAACTTCTGATTTTGTTGATTTTCTCTATTATTTTTCTGCTTTCTATTTTATTTATCTCTACCCTGACCTTCATTATTTCCTACATTATGTTAGCTTTGGGTTTAGTTTGCTCTTCTATTTATAGTTTCTTAAGGTGTGCAGTTAAGTTCTTCGTTTGTTTCTCCTTTTTAAATCTTGATTCTTTTCTTTTAATGATGTATTTTGAAGATCATTGTTTATCAATACCTGTGGGTATTCTTCATTCATCTTTCTTGCTACAGAGTATTTTATTGCATGTGTGTACAATTACTTATTTACCCTGTCTTCTATTGATGTACATTTAGATTGTTTTCAATTTTATTGGTATTACAAACAATGCAGTAATTGATATTACCATGAAAATATTTTTATTGAGCGAGGATTGCATTTGGCTGAAGGTAAAAGAAAACTCAACTTTAAAAAACTTAAATAGAGTGTATTTTTCTCTTACAGAAAGGAGTCCAGGGGAAGGAATTAGAGAACACAGACAGTTGATCAATGTCATCTTCAGGAATCCAGGCTCCTCCTACCCTCTCTGCCTTCCTTAGTGTATGACTTTCATCTTCATACTTCCAGAATGGCTGCTGCTCCTTCAGGCATTGCTTCTGCATTCCAGACCAGAAAAAAGAGGACGAAGAGCCAAAAGACATGTCCATGAGTTCTGTCCTTTTTTTGAGTGTGTTCTTTTATTTATTTATTTAAACATCTTTATTGGAATATAATTGCTTTACAATGGTGTGTTAGTTTCTGCTTTAAAACAAAGTGAATCAGCTATACATATACATATATCCCCATATCTCCTCCCTCTTGCATCTCCCTCCCACCCTCCTTATCCCACCCCTCTAGGTGGTCACAAAGCACCGAGGTGATCACCCTGTGCTATGCAGCTGCTTCCCACTAGCTATCTATTTTATATTTGGTAGTATATATTAGTCCATGTCACACTCACTTCGTTCCAGCTTACCCTTCCCCTCCCCATGTCCTCAAGTCCATTCTCTACATCTGCGTCTTTATTCCTGTCCTGCCCCTCGGTTCTTCATAATAATTTTATAAATTCCATATATATGTGTTAGCATACGGTATTTGTTTTTCTCTTTCTGACTTATTTCACTCTGCATGACAGACTCTAAGTCCATCCGCCTCGCTACAAATAACTCAATTTCGTTTCTTTTTATGGCTAATATTCCATTGTATATATGTGTCACATCTTCTTTATCCATTCATCTGTCGATGGACACATGTTGCTTCCATGTCCTGGCTATTGTAAACAGAGCTGCAATGAACATTGTGGTACATGACTCTTTTTTTTTTTACATCTTTATTGGAGTATAACTGCTTTACAATGGTGTGTTAGTTTCTGCTCTATAAAAAAGTGAATCAGCCATACATATACATATGGTCCCATATCTCTTCCCTCTTGCATCTCCCTCCCTCCCACCCTCCCTATCCCACCCCTCTAGGTGGTCACAAAGCACCGAGGTGATCTCCCTGTGCTATGCAGTTGCTTCCCACTAGCTATCTATTTTACGTTTGGTAGTGTATATATGTCCATGCCACTCTCTCGCTTTGTCACAGCTTACCCTTTCCCCTCCCCATATCCTCAAGTCCATTCTCTAGTAGGTCTGTGTCTTTATTCCTGTCTTATCCCTAGGTTCTTCATGACATTTCCCCCCCTAAATTCCATATATATGTGTTAGCATACGGTATTTGTCTTTCTCTTTCTGAGTTACTTCACTCTGTATGACAGACTCTAGGTCTATCCACCTCATTACAAATAGTTCAATTTCATTTCTTTTTATGGCTGAGTAATATTCCATTGTATATATGTGCCATATCTTCTTTATCCATTCATCCGATGATGGACACTTAGGTTGTTTCCATCTCCGGGCTATTGTAAATAGAGCTGCAATGAACATTTTGGTACATGATTCTTTTTGAATTTTAGTTTTCTCAGGGTATATGCCCAGAAGCGGGATTGCTGGGTCATATGGTAGTTCTGTTTGTAGTTTTTTAAGGAACCTCCATACTGTTCTCCATAGTGGCTGAACCAATTCACATTCCCACCAGCAGTGCAAGAGTGTTCCCTTTTCTCCACACCCTCTCCAGCATTTATTGCTTCTAGATTTTTTGATGATGGCCATTCTGACTGGTGTGAGATGATATCTCCTTGTAGTTTTGACTTGCATTTCTCTAATGATTAATGATGTTGAGCATTCTTTCATGTGCTTGTTGGCACTCTGTATATCTTCTTTGGAGAAATGTCTATTTAGGACTTCTGTCCATTTTTCGATTAGGTTTTTTGTTTTTTTGATATTGAGCTGCATGAGCTGCTTGTAAATTTTGGAAATTAATCCTTTGTCAGTTGCTTCATTTGCAAATATTTTCTCCCATTCTAAGGGTTGTCTTTTGGTCTTGTTTATGGTTTCCTTTGCTGTGCAAAAGCTTTGAAGTTTCATTAGGTTCCATTTGTTTATTTTTGTTTTTATTTCCATTTCTCTGGGAGGTGGGTCAAAAAAGATCTTGCTGTGATTTATGTCATAGAGTGTTCTGCCTATGTTTTCCTCTAACAGTTTGATAGTTTCTGGCCTTACATTTAGGTCTTTAATCCATTTTGAGCTTATTTTTGTGCATGGTGTTAGGGAGTGTTCTAATTTCATTCTTTTACATGTAGCTGTCCAGTTTTCCCAGCACCACTTATTGAAGAGGCTGTCTTTTCTCCATTGTATATTCTTGCCTCCTTTATCAAAGATAAGGTGACCATGTGTGCATGGGTTTATCTCTGGGCTTTCTATCTCTTCCATTGATCTATATTTCTGTTTTTGTGCCAGTACCATACTGTCTTGATTACTGTAGCTTTGTAATATAGTCTGAAGTCCAGGAGCCTGATTCCTCCAGCTCAGTTTTTCTTTGTCAAGATTACTTTGACTATTTGGGGTTTTTTGTGTTTCCATACAAATTGTGAAATTTTTTGTTCTAGTTCTGGGAAAAATACCAGTGGTAGTTTGATAGGGATTGCATTGAATCTGTAAATTGCTTTGGGTAGTGGAGTCATTTTCACAATGTTGATTCTTCCAATCCAAGAACATGGTATATCTCTCCATCTGTTTGTATCATCTTTCATTTCTTTCATCAGTGTCTTATAATTTTCTGCATACAGGTCTTTTGTCTCCTTAGGTGGGTTTATTGCTAGGTATTTTATTCTTTTTGTTGCAGTGGTAAATGGGAGTGTTTCCTTAATTTTTCTTTCAGATTTTTCATCATTGATGTATAGGAATGCAAGAGGTTTCTGTGCATTAATTTTTATCCTGCTACTTTTCCAAATTCATTGATTAGCTCTAGTAGTTTTCTGGTAGCGTCTTTAGGATTCTCTATGTATAGTATCATGTCATCTGCAAACAATGACAGCTTTACTTCTTCTTTTCTGATTTGGATTCGTTTTATTTCTTTTTTTTCTCTGATTGCTGTGGCTAAAGCTTCCAAAACTATGTTGAATAATAGTAGTGAGAGTCGGCAACCTTTTCTTCTTCCTGATCTTAGGGGAAATGGTTTCAGTTTTTCACCTTTGAGAACGATGTTGGCTGTGGGGTAAGTTCCCTCTATGCCTACTTTCTGGAGGGTTTTTTTAAATCATAAATGGGTGTTGAATTTTGTTGAAAACTTTTTCTGCATCTATTGAGATGATCAGATGATTTTTCTCCTTCAATTTGTTAATATGGCGTGTCACGTTGATTAATTTGCATATATTGAAGAATCCTTGCATTCCTGGGATAAACCCCACTTGATCATGGTGTATGACCTATTTCTCCTTTTTTAACATATACATTTACAACTATAAATTCCCACTTTAACACTGCTTTTGATGCATCCCATGAGTTTTTGTACATTGTGTTTTTATTTTCTTTTGTGTCAAGGTATTTTCTAATTTTTCTTGTCATTTCTTCTTTGACCTATTGTTTCTGTAAGACTGTGTTGTTTAATTTCCACATATTTGTGAATTTTCCAGTTTGCCCCTGTTATTCATTTCTAATTTCATTCCATTATGATCAGAAGATATACTTTGGATGATTTCAACCTTTTTTAAATTTATTAAGACTAATTTTGTGACCTAATATATGGTAAATACTAGAGAATGTTCCATGTGCACTTAAGAATAATGTGTATTCTGCTGTTGTTGGGTGGAATGTTCTGCATATGTCTGTTACGTCTAGTTGGTTTAAAGTGTTTGTACAAGTCCTACAGTTTCTTATTTATCTTCTGTTTGTTTTTGCTCTTCATTATTAACAGTAGTGCATTGAATTCTCCAACTAGTATTATAGAGCTTTCTATTTCTCTCTTCAACATGTCAGCTTTTGCTTCATATATTTTGGAGCTTTTTTTATATATAAAGTAGTACAATATCAGTTGAAGGTAGACTGACATGAGTTAAAGATGTATACTGTAACCCTAAAGCAATGAATAAAATAAATAAAAAAGAATAATGGTACTAAAACTACAAATAAGATTAAATAGAATCATACAAAATACTAAAGTGACCAAAACAAAACAGAAAAAATAAGAAAAAGGGAGTAAAGGATATATGGGACAAACAGAAAACATAGGAAGATGGTAGATTTCTAATGTTTATAATTGTTATATCTTAGTGCTATATTAAATGTTTTATCAATATATGATGAAAACTTTTTTCATTTACAGTCTCTTTGTCTTACAATAATACAGCCAAGTCAGCTCACTTTTAGTTACTATATGCATGGAGTATCTTTTTCCATCCTTTTACATTAAATGTATTTTCATCCTCATATCTAAAGTGAATATTTTGTAAACAGAATATTGATGAATTCTGGTTTTTTAAAATATGATCTTCCAAATCTGTATTTTAATAGGAGAGAGCAATCCTTTTACATTTAATGTGATTACTTAAAAAGAAGAATTTACTTCTGTCAGTTAGCTATTTGCTTTCTATGGTTTTTATACTTCAATTTTCCATTACTGACTTTTGGGAGATTGCAACTAACATATTAAACTTAATAAACACATAGTTTGAATAATACATAAAATGATATCATATTTTACAAAAATTCTGCTTCCATACATCCCCACTGCTTCCCTTTTGGGTTCTCCACTTCAACCCTTTGTGATGTTATTATCACAGATTATCACCTTATGCACTGTAGTCCCCTTAACATGAATTTATAACTGTTGTTTTATACACTTGCCATTTAGTTTATATAGGAAAAAGAGAGAAGTTACAAATCAAATGAAAAGAACAATAATACGGGATTTTGTATTTATGCTTGTTATTTTTTCTTATGGATGTGAGTTACTGTCTGGTGTCCTTTCATTTCAGCCTGAAGGATTCCCTTTAGTGGTTCTTGTAGGGCAGATCTATTGGTAATGAAATCTCTCAGCCTTCGTTTACCTGGGATTGTCTTAATTTCTCTTTCATTCTTGAAGGATAGTTTTGCTAGATACAGAATTCTTGATTGACAGGGTTTTTTTTTTTTCTTTAAGGACACGAAGCATGTCATCCCACTGCCTTCTGTCCTTTATGGTTTCTGGGGAGAAATCATCTGTTAATTTTATTGAGAATCACTTGTGTGTGATGAGTCTCTTGTACCTTCCTGCTTTCAAGATCCACTCTTTGTCTTTGGGTATTGACAGGTTGATGATAATGTGTCTTGGTGTAGATCTCTATATGTTTATCCAGCTTGGAGTTAGTTGAGCGTCTCAACTATACATATACATATTCATGTATTTCATCAGATTTAGGATTTTTTTTTTTTTGGCCAAATATATTTTCCTGCTCCTTTCTCAATATCTTCTCCTTCTGGGCATCCCATAATGCATATGTTGAACACTTAACAGTATCCCACCAGTCCTTCAGGCTTTGTTCATTTTTCTTCATTCTTTTTTCTTTCTGTTCCTCTGAATTTATTATTTCAATTGTCCTTATCTTCAACTGATCCTTTCTTCTGCCTGCTCAAATCTGATTTTGAACACCTCTAGAGAGTTTTTCCTTTCAGTTTTTGTGATTTCCAGCTCCAGAATTTCTATTCAGTTCCTTCTCTTTATTTATCTTCATTTGTATTCTTTTTGTTTCCTTTTTTTTTTTTTCCTGCAGTATGCAGACCTCTCACTGCTGTGGCCTCTCCCATTGCAGATCGCAGGCCCTGGATGCACAGGCTCAGTGGCCATGGCTCACAGGCCCAGCCGCTCTGTGGCATGTGGGATCCTCCCAGACCGGGGCACGAACCCGTGTTCCCTGCATCGGCAGGCGGACTCTCAACCACTGTGCCACCAGGGAAGCCCCAGTATTCTTATTTTATACAGACATTATTTTCTTGATTTCCTCTAGTTCTTTGTCCATGATTTCCTAAAAATCATTTAATATATTTAAGAAAGTTGATTTAATGTCTTTGACTAATAATGTAAATGTCTGGGCTTCCTCAGGGATGGTTTCTAATTCTTTTGTTCCTATGAAGAGACTGCACTTTACTGTTTCTTTGTATGTATTGTAATCTTTTGTTAAAAACTGGACATTTTGAGTTGTGGTAACTCAAACTATAATGCTGTGGGAATTCTAGAATTCCAATTCTTCCCCTTATCATGGATTGCTGGATTTGATTGTTGAAGGCTGAAGCCATACAATGTAACTTTTCCAAACTGTTTCTGAGAAGCATGAACTCCTTGTGTGTGATCCTTAAAGTTTCTGTTCCATTGTCTCTGCAATCAACCTGTGACTCAACAAAGGTATCCTTAAGCATCTGGCTCCCAAAAGGGGAAAATGTAGATACTGTCTCTTTAAACCCTCTCCAAGCCAGGAAGACATTTTAGCCCTTTGGGTTTGAAACAATGGCTAACTTCTGTGTCAGCTCCTCAGTGATTAACAATAAAAACCTATTATCCCAATTTTTGGAGGACAAGGTCCATATTCTCCACCATGGCCCCAGCAAGCTGCACCAGGAACTGGGTTGCTGCCTTCCGGGGTGCTGGAGTGTAAGGCATGGTAGCCACTACCATGTAATCACTAAAATTCACCAAAATGTAATGAAATTTACCAGCTTCTTCATCAAGCACTCCCCTGGATCCTGTAAGAGGTCTATTAGACCAGGGTTGCAAAATAGTTGTGCAAACAGTTCCTACCAGCTCAGATGTCATTTCTGTGAAGAGTCATATTCCTGGGGCTTTCTATCCTGCCATATTCCCTGATATCACTTCTTTGTGGTTTTAATTTGCATTTCCCTAATAACAAATGATGTTGAGCATCTTTTCATGTGCTTATATGTCACCTGTATATTTTCTTTAGTGATGAGTCTGGTCAAATTATTTTCCAAATTGTACATTGGGATTTTTTTTCTTAATGAGTTTTCAAGGTTTTATTATGTATTATGAATACAAGTTTTTATCATATAAATGATTTGCAAATATTTTCTACCACTGTAACTTGTCTTTTCATTAACAGTATCTTCCTAAGAGTTCAAATTATTAATTTTGATGGGGTTCAATTTTCCAGTTTTTCTTTTACAGATCATGCCTTTGGCACTATCTAAAATATCTTTAAATAAGAAAATATCACAAAGACTTTCCCTTATGTTTCTTTCTAGAACTTTTACACTTCTAGGTTGCACATTTAGGTCAAACAGCTTTTTTTTTTTTTACTAAATTTTTAAGCTAATTTTTGTATATTTGTGAGATATGGATTACACTTATCTATTTTTTTTTACTCCCGTATGGAAATCCAATTAGGTAAGCACCACTTCTTGAAAACGTTACCTTTCTCCGTAAGTTGCTTTTGCATTTTTGTTGAAAATCAACCCCAAATGTGCAGGTCTATGTCTGGACTCTCTATTTTGTTACATTGATCGCTTTATCATGATGCCAGTATCACACTGACTTAATTACTCGAGACGTATAGTAAATCTTTTAATTAGGTAATGTAAGTTCTCTACTTCTGTTCTCTCTTTTTTTTCAAAGTTATTTTGGCTATTGTAGGTCTTTGGTAGTCCCATGTAAATACAGTATATCTCTTTATTTAGATTTTTCCATGATTATTTCATTAGCATTTTAAAATTTCTTTTAAAATTGTACACTATGTGTACAACATAGTGATTCATAATTTTTGAAGGTTATTTTCCATTATAGTTATTATAAAATATTGGCTGTATTCCTTTTTCTGTACAATATATCTTTGTAGCTTATTTATTTTATACATAATAGTTTGTACCTCTTAATCCTCTACCCCTATCTTGCCCCTACCCCTTCCCTCTCCCCATGGCAACCACTAGTTTGTTCTCTGTGTCTGTGAGTCTGTTTCTTTTATGTTATATTCAGTAGTTTGGTTTTTTTTTTAGATTCCACATATTAGTGATATCATACAGTATTTGTCTTTCTCTATCTGACATATCACTTATCATCATACCCCCCAAGTCCATCCATGTTGTTGCAAATGGCAAATTTTCATTTTTTAATGGCTGAGTAGTATCCCACTACACATACATACCACATTTTCTTTATCCTTCCAACTGTTGGTGGACACTTAGGTTGCTTCCATATCTTGGATATTGTAAATAATGCTGCTATGAACATTGGGGTGCATATATCTTTTTGAATTGGTGTTTTTTTTTCTTTAGGCATATAATCAGGAATGGAATTGCTGTATCATATGGTAGTTCTATTTTTAGTTTTTTTGAGGAACCTCCAAACTCTTTTCTACAGTGGCTACACCAATTTACATTTCCACCAACAGTGTATGAGGGTTCCATTTTCTCCACATCCTTGCCAACAGTTGCTATATCTTGTCTTTTTGATAAAAGCCATCCTAACATGTGTGAGGTGATATCTTGTTGTGGTTTTGATTTGAATTTTTCTGATGACTAACAATGTTGAGAATCTTTTAATGTTCCTTTTGGCCATCTGTATGTCTTCACTGGAAAAATGTCTATTCATATCTTCTGCCCATTTTTAAATTGGGTTGATTAAATTTTGATGTTGAGTTGTATGAGCTGTTTATATTTTTTAGATATTAACCCCCATCAGTCATATCATTTGCAAATATTTTCTCCCATTCTGTAAGTTGTCTTTTCATTTTGTTGATGGTTTCCTTTGCTCTGCAAAAGCTTATAAATTTAATTAGGTCCCATTTGTCTATTTTTGCTTTTGTTTCCTTTAGCATTTTGAAGTTTTGAGCATATAAATTTTATGCATGTTATGTTAGATTTACACCTAAGCATTTTACTTTTGTAAGCAATTGTAAATGGCATTGTATTTTTAATTTTGATGTCCACATGTTCATTGCTAAGTATGTGGAAGTATACTTGATTTTTGTCTGCTGATTTTGTATCCCATGACTTTGCTGAATTCACTTGTTAGTTTTAGGAAATTTTAGTAGATTCTTTGGTATTTTTCTATGTTATAATCATGTTATCTGCAAATATGGACAATTTTATTTATCCTTTCCCATCCATATGTCTTTTACTTCCTTTCTTGCTTTATTGTTCTGGCTAGACCTTCCAGTGTTTTGTTTAATAGCAGCAGTGAAGAAAATATACTTGTTCTCAATCTTAGGAGAAAAGCATTCAGTCTTTCACCATTAAGTATAATGTTAACTGTTTTGTTTTGTGTTTTGGTAGATGATCTCCATAAGGTCAATAAAGTGTTTGCCTCTTCCTATTTTTCTGAGGGTTTTTCTCATGAATGAGGGCTGAGTTTTGTTAAATACTTTTCCTGCATCAATTGATATGATCACATGATTTTTCTTTTTTAGCTTGATTTTGATTTCCCAATATCAAATCAGTCTTGTATTCCTGGAATAAACCTCACTTGGTCATGGTATATAATTCTTTTTTTTCTTCTGATTATTAAAAATTTTATTGAAATATAGTTTATTTACAATGTTGTGTTAATTTCTGCTGTATATCAGAGTGATTCAGTTATACATATATATATTCTTTTTTATATTCTTTTCCATTATGGTTTATCACAAGATATTGAATACAGTTCTCTGTTCTATACAGTAGGACTTTGTTGTTTATCCATCCTGTATATAATAGTTTGCATCTGGTAATCCCAAACTCCCAAACCTTCCCTCTCCCAACCCCCTCACCCTTGGCAACCACAAATCTGTCCTCTATATCTGTGACTCTGTATCTGTTTCATAGATATGTTAATTTGTGTTGTATTTTAGATTCCACATATAACTGATATCATATGGTATTTGTCTTTCTCTTTCTGACTTACTTTGCTTAGTATGATAATCTATAAGCATCCATGTTGCTGAAAATGGAATTATTGCATTCTTTTCTGTGACTGAGTAATATTCCATTGATACACACACACACACACACACACACACACACACACATATTTAGTTTTTTAAGGAACATCCATAATGTTCTCCATAGTGGCAGTACCAATTTTTTTGGTGCAATAGTAAATGGGATTGTTTCCTTAATTTCTCTTTCTGATTTTTCATTGTCAGTGTATAGGAGTTCAAGAGATTTCTGTGCATTAATTTTGTATCCTACAACCTTACCAAATTCATTGATTAGTTCTAGTAGTTTTCTATGACACCTTTAGGATTTTCTATGTATAGAAATGACATATGTCATCTGCAACAGTGACAGTTTTACTTCTTCTTTTCCAATTTGGATTCCTTTTATTTCTTTTTTTTCTCTGATTGCTGCTGCTAGGACTTCTGAAACTATGTTGAATAAGAGTGGTGAGAGTGGACATCTTGTTTTGTTCCTGATCTTAGGGGAAATGTTTTCAGTTTTTCACCATTGAGTATGATGTTTGCTGTGGGTTTGTCATATATGGCCTTTATTATGTTGAGGTAGGTTCCCTCTATGCCCATTTTCTGGAGTGTTTTTATCATAAACTGGTGTTGAATTTTGTCAAAAGCTTTTTCTGAATCTATTGATCATATGATCATATGGATTTTATTCCTTAATTTGTTAATATAGTGTATCATGTTGATTGATTTGTGTATATTGAAGAATCATTGCATTCCTGGGATAAACCCCACTTGATCATGGTGTATGATCCTTTTAATATGTTGCTGGATTCTGTTTCCTAGTATTTTGTTGAGGATTTTTGCATCTATGTTCATCAGTGATGCTGGTGTATAATTTTCTTTTTTCATAATATCTTTTGCTGGTGTCCGTATCAGGGTGATTGTGGCTTCATAGAATGAATTTGGGAGTGTTCCTCCCTCTGCAATTTTTTGGAAGAGTTTGAGAAGGATCAGTGTTAGCTCTTCTCTAAATGTTTGATAGAATTTTCCTGTGAAGCCATCTGGTCTTGGACTTTTGTTTGTTGGAAGATTTTAAATTACAGTTTCAATTTCATTACTTGTGATAGGTCTGTTTATATTTTCTAATTCTTCCTGGTTCAGTCTTGGAAAATTGTACCTTTCCAATAATTTGTCCACTTCTTCATGGTTGTCCATTTTATTGCCATATAGTTGTTTGTAGTAGTCTCTTATAATCCTTTATATTTCTGCGGTGTCAGTTGTGATTTCTCCTTTTTCATTTCTAACTTTATTGATTTGTGTCCTCTCCTTTTTTTTCTTGATGAGTCTGGCTAAAGGTTTATCAATCTTGTTTATCTTCTCAAAGAACCAACTTTTAGCTTTATTGATCTTTGTTATTGTTTCCCTCATTTCTATTTCATTTATTTCTGCTCTGATCTTCATGATTTCTTTCCTTTAGTGACTTTGGGTTTTCTTTGTTCTACTCTCTCGAGTTGCTTTAGGTGTAAGTTTAGATTGCTTATTTGAGATTTTTCCTGTTTCTTGAGGTGGGATTGAATTGCTATAAACTTCCCTCATTTAAAAAAAGTATTTATTTATTTTATTTATTTATTTTTGGCTGCATTGGGTCTTCATTGCTGCGCAGGCTTTCTCTAGTTGCAGTGAGCGAGCACTACTCTTTGCTGCAGTGCGCAGGCTTCTCATTGTGGTAGCTTCTTTGTTGCAGAGCGTGGGCTCTAGGCATGCGGGCTTCAGTAGTTGTGGTTCACAGGCTCTAGAGAGCAGGCTTAGTAGCTGTGGCACATGGTCTTAGTTGCTCTGCAGCATGTGGGATCTTCCTGGGATAGGGCTTGAACCTGTGTCCCCTGCATTGGCAGGAGGATTCTTAGCCACTGTGCCACCAGGTAAGTCCCTAAACTTCCCTCTTAGAACTGCTTTTGCTATGTCCCATAGGTTTTGGGTCATTGTGTTTTCATTGTCATTTGTTTATATGTATTTTTTTATTTCTTCTTTTATTTCTTCAGTGATCTGTTGTGTATTTAGTAGTGCACTGTTTAGCTTCCATGTATTTGTGTTTTTTAGCTTTTTCTCCTGTAATTGATTTCCAATCTCATATTGTTGTGGTCAGAAAAGATACTTGATATGATTTCAATTTTCTTAAATTTTCCAAGGCTTGATTTTTGACCCAAGATGTGATCTATCCTGGAGAATGATCCATGTGCACTTGAGAAGAAAGTCTATTCTGCCACTTTCGGGTGGAAAGTCCTATAAATATCACTTAAATCTATCTGTTCCATTGTGTCATTTAAAACATGTGTTTCCTTATTTATTTTTCTGTGGGGATGATCTGTCCATTGGTGTAAGTGGGATGTTAAAATCCTCTACTATTTTTGTGTTACTGTTGATTTCCCCTTTTATGGTTGTTAGTATTTGCCTTATGTATTGAGGTGCTCCTATGTTGGGTACATAAATATTTATAATTATTATATATTCTTCTTGGATTGACCCCTTGATCATTATGTAGTGTTCTTCCTTATCTCTTGTAACAGTCTTTATTTTAAAGTGTATTTTATCTGATACGAGTATTGCTACGCCAGCTTTCTTTTGATTTCCTTTTGCATGGAATATCTTTTTCCATCCCTTCACTTTCTCTGTATGTGTCCATAGGTCTGAAGTGTGTCTCTTGCAGACAGCATATATATAGGTCTTGTTTTTGTTTCCTTTTAGCCAGCCTGTCTTTTTTTGGAGCATTTAATCCATTTACATTCAAAGTTATTATCAATATGTATGTTCCTATTCCCATTTTCTTAATTGTTTTGTGTTTGTTTTTGTGGGTCTTTTACTTCTCTGTGTTTCCTGCCTAGAGAAGTTCCTTTAGCATTTGTTGTAAAGCTGGTTTGGTGGTGATGAATTCTCTTAGCTTTTGCTTGTCTGAAAAGCTTTTGATTTCTCTGTTGAATCTGAATGAGATCCTTGCTGGATAATCTTGGTTGTAGGTTTTTCTCTTTCATCATTTTAAGTATATCCTGCCACCAATCCCTTCTGGCTTGCAGAGTTCTGCTAAAAAGTCAGCTGATAAACTTATGGAGATTCCTTTGTATGTTATTTTTTGCTTTCCCCTTGCTGCTTGTTTTTTTTTGGGGGGGGCGGTACATGGGCCTCTAACTGTTGTGGCCTCTCCTGTTGGGGAGCACAGTCTCCGGACGTGCAGGCTCAGCATCCATGGCTCACGGGCCCAGCCGCTCCGCGGCATGTGGGATCTTCCTGGGCTGGGGCACGAACCCGTGTCCCCTGCATCAGCAGGTGGACTCTCAACCACTGTGCCAAGTGAAGCCCCCCTTGCTGCTTTTAATATTTTTTCTTTGAATTTAATTTTTGTTAGTTTGATTAATGTGTCTTGTTGTGTTTCTCCTAGGGTTTATCCTGTATGGGAATCTCTGCCTTTCCTGGCTTGGCTGACTAGTTCCTTTCCCATGTTAGGGAAGTTTCTGACTATAATCTCTTCAAATATTTTCTCAGACCCTTTCTCTATCTCTTCTTCTTCTGGGACCCCTATAATTCAAATGTTGGTGTGTTTAACTTTGTCCCAGAAGTCTAAGACTGTCTTCATTTCTTTTCATCCTTTTTTCTTTATTCTGATGCTCAGCAGTTATTTCCACCATTCTATCTTCCAGCTCACTTATTCATTCTTCTGTCTCAGTTATTCTGTTACTGATTCCTTCTAGCGTATTTTTTCCTGTCAGTTAATTGTGTTGTTCATCTCTGTTTGTTCTTTAGTTCTTCTAGATCTTTGTTAAACATTTCTGTATTTTCTCAATTCATGCCTCCATTCTATTTCCAAGATTCTGGATCATCTTTGCTATCATTACTCTGAATTCTATTTCAGGTAGGTTGCCTATTTCCTCTTCATTTAGTTGGTCTTGTAGGTTTCTACCTTACTCCTTCATCTGTGACATAATTTTTGGTCATTTTTTTGTTTTTGATGGGTAGGACTGTGTTACTATCTTACTGGTTCTTTGGCCTGAGGCTTCCTGCAGTGGAGTTTGTAGGTTGCTGGGCTTGGTACCGAAATGTTTACCTCCAGGAGACCTCACTCAGATGAATATTCCCTGAGGTCTGAGGTTCTCTGTTAGTCAGTGGTTCGTACTTGGAGCTCCCACTGCAGTATCTCTGGCCCGACTCCCAGCTTGTGAACCAAAATCCCACAAGCAGCATGGGGTGGAAAAAAAGAAAAAGAGAAAAGAAAAAAAGGAACAGAACAATAACAAAGAGTAAAAAATAAAATAGGATTAGAAAACTAACAGGTGTTAGAAAGAATAAAAAAGTAAAAATATAGATGAAACAACAACCAGAAGGTAAAGCAGAACCACAATAGTAAAAAAGAGGAGAAAAAAAAAAAAGCTAGAAAACGCCTTGGCTGTGGGGGGCCAGGCTTAGGCAGGGGTAGGGTTTAGGTGGTGGGTAGGGCCTATGCTTAGGACCCACAGGCCTGGAAAAGGCCCTGCGGGTGGGGGGGTGGGGCTTATAATCAATGCAGTAGGCAGTGTCCAGGAGTGCCTCTGGCCTTGGAGGTTGGAGGACCAGGTCCATGACCCCAGCAGGCTCACTGGGTCCAAGTGAGTGAGGAAAATGTTAGGCGCATTCCCCCCTGATCCTCCCCTGAAGGGCCCCTCCCCGTTGGCCTCTCTTCTTCTTCTTCCCCTCCTTCCTCCCTCCTATGCCCCTAGGAGCCACGTGGCCAAAGGGGGTCCTGAAGGTAGGGGACGAGACCCCAAAGCCCAACAGGCTTCCTGAGGCCGAGTGGGTGGGGGAAACAACCTCTACACCTCCCCTGATCCTCTGATCCTGGAGGGCCCCTACCCATCTCTCTCTCCTCCTATTCCCCGCCCATGCCCCTAGGACCCCTGCAGCCAGAGGGGGCCTTGGAGAAAGGAGGACTGGGCCCAGAAGACTAGCAGGCTTCCTGGGGCCTGAGTGGGTGGGAGAAACACCTGCCGCACCTCCCCTGATCCTCTGGTCCTCGAGGGTCCCCCCCACACCGTTCACCTCTCCTCCTGTTCCCCCCTCCTCCCTCCCTCCCATGACCCTAGGACCCATGGGGTTTGAGGGGGTCCCAGAGAATGGAGGACCAGGCCTGGGAGACCAGCGGGTTTCCTGGGGCCTGAGTTGGTGGGGGAAGCGCCCTCTGTGCCTTCCCTGATCCTCCAATCTTGGAGGGCCCCTCCCCATCCACCTCTGCTCTTCTCCCCGCACCTCCTCCTCTGCTCCTAGGACCAACGCAGTCCAGGGAGGGCCTTGGAGGGTGGGAGACCTGGCCTGGGAGCCCAGCAGGCTTCCCAGGGCCTGACTGGGCAGGGGAAATGCTAGGCACACTCCCCCTGATCCTCTGAGCTCCTGAGGGTCCCTCCAGGTGTGGGAACCCCTCCCCCTCCCAGCCACCCCTCAGGGGCACTGGTCTTGTCTGGCCCCCACTTCTCCTCCCCACTCACTCCCCCCACATCCTACCCAGTCACTCAGGGGCTTCTCCCATCTCCTTGGGCATCAAGGTCCCACACCAGCGTCCAGCAGGCACCCTAGTTGTTGTTTATTGAGACTTAATTTATGGCCTAACATATGGTCTACCCAGGAAAATGTCCCATGTACACTTGCGAAGAATGTGTATGTTGTTCTTGGGTGAAGTGTACTGTATATGTCTGCTAGATATAGTTGGTTTAGTGTTTGTTTACATCCTCTATTTCCTTATTTATCTTCTTTCCAGTCGTTCCATCCAGTATTGTGATTTTTTAATTTAAAATATATTTTGTCTGATATTAGTATAGCTACTCATGCTCTCTTTTAGTTCCTATTTGCATAAACTCTTTCTCCCATCCTTTCACTTTCAACCTGCTTGTGTCTTTGGATCTCAGGTGAGTTCTTGTAGACAATACCTAGTTGGATCATGTGTTTTTATCCATTCTGGCAATCTTTATCTTTTGATGGAAGAGTTTAATCAATGTATATTTAAAATAGCTACTGATAAGGAGGAATTATTTCTGTCATTGTGATGATATTTATTTTCTATTTGCCCTATAGTTTTGTTTTGGGTTTTTTTTGTGGGGGGCTGTCATTTCCTACATTCCTACCTTCTTTTGTGTTGACTTTTCTGTAGTAAATTGCTTAAATTGATTCTTAATTTCTTTTTGTATATATTCTATAGCTATTTTCTTTGTGGTTACCATGGGAATTACATTTAACATCCTAAAGTTATAACAATCTAATTTGAATTTATAGCAGCTTAACTTCAATAATATACAAAATATTTGCTCCTTTGTAGCTTCATTCTGCCCCTTTCAATGTTGATGTCACAAAATTACATCTTTATACATTGTGTGTCCAAAACAAAAACTAATAATTCTTTTAAAAGCATTGGTTTGGAGTTACAAACCAGTGTTTCAGTAATACTAGCTTTAACACTAATTTTTTCCCATTAAATGTACTAATCTCTTGAATCATGTAGAATGCAAAAAGTGTAATTACAAACCATTGTTACAATAATACTAGCTTTAAAAATTGCCCATGTATTTACCTTTATGGTGATCTTTATTTCTCCATACAGCTCTGAGGTACTGCTGAGTGTTCTTTCATTTCACTTTGGAGGACTCCCTTGAGCATTTCTTGCAAAACACGTCTAGTGGCTACACCCTCAGCTTTTGATTATCTGGGAAAGTCTTTATTTCTCCCTCACTTTTGAAGAGCAGTCTTGCTGGATATAAGATTCTTGGTTGATGGGGTTTTTTCTTTAGCACTTTGAATATATCTGCCCACTGTCTTCTGGCCTCTAAAGTCTCTGATGAGAAATCTGAACATAATATTATTGAAGATCTCTTGTATTATGTAATGATTTGCTTCTCTCTAGCTGCTTTCAAGATTCATTCTTTGTCTTTGTCTTTTGAAAGTTTGATTATGTGTCTCAGTGTGGGTCTCTTTGAGTTCATCTTATTTGGAGTTCATTGAGCTTCTTGGATATTTATATTCATGCCTTTCATCAGATTTGGTAAGTTTTCAGCCATTATTTCTTCAATGTTCTCTCTGTGCCTTTCTCTCTCTCTCCTCCTTCTAGGACTCCAATGATGAGTAGGTTGGTATGTTTTATGATGTCTCACAGTTCCCTTAGGCTCCATTTCTTTTCTTCAATTTTTCTTTCTATTCTTCAGCCTGGATACTTTCCACTCTCTTATTTTCTAGTTCACTGATTATTTCTTTTGCCTGCTCAAATGCCTTTGAATCCCTCTAGTGAAATTTTCATTTCAGTTATTGTGCTTTTCAGCTCCAGAATTTCTTTTTTATTTATTTTTAGGCTTTCTATCTCTTTATTTATACTTCTATTTTGTTTACACCTCATTTTCTTGACTTCCTCCACATCTTCATATAGCTCTTTGAGCATCTTAAGACAGTTGTTTTAAAGTCTTTGTTTAATATATATTCCATTAGGTCTATTTCATGGACAGACTCTTGAATTATATTTTTTTCCTTTGAATTGGCCGTACTTTCCTGATTCTTTGTATGCCTTGTGTGAGTTTTTGTTGAATGAACACTGGATATTTGAATCTAATAATTTGGTAACTCTGGAAATCAGATTCTCACCATTCCTCAGGGTTTGATGTTTTGATCATTTTTTCAAAATAAAAATAATGTCTTCTTAGGTCTTTTCTGAGCCCTTCTTTGAGCACATTTAGTCACTTTCTAATTTCCCCCATATATGTAGTTGTTTTTTTAATGTCCTATTCATTAATGTCTGACTACCAAAAGGGGAAAAGCAAAAAATTAAGGCAGGAGAAAAGGGTATTGGCCTTTAAATTTCCTAGAAGGATGTTCAGCTAGAGGAGAGAAGCTTGCAGTGAGGTGGGGGGGGGTATGTGAGGGGAGGTGCAGCAACAATGGCTGCCTGCCTTTTTCCATGCACCTCTGTGATCAGAAGAAGCAATCAGTGACCAGAACACAGATCCCCAATATTTGGGGGACCGGGTCCTTTTTGTCTACCCTGGCTCCTGCAAGCTGTGTGCAAGCTGCTCAATGCCTGCCATGTGGCTAGAGGTGGGGATGTGTAGCTACTACTGTCAGCTAAAAGCTGAAATTGACTAAAATTAACCAAAATTTACCATCCAAGACTTCCCCAGAAGTTGTAAGTCTTCAACAGACTCCAGAGTTCCAAATTAGTTATATCAGACAGAATCTGCCAGTGTCATTGTTGTCTAGGTGGGAGACAGATTTCTGGTGCTTCCTACTCCATTATCTTCCCAGAATCCTTGTCTAGAGTTAATTTTATCTCATTACCAGAAGAGCCTTTTTAGTACTCTAGCTGATGACTTTTGAATGATGTGATTTTCCAATCTGTTGGGACAAGCACTACTTCTGGTCTCAAGTGACCTTCAGGCACTGTATCCTTTCATCCTTCCCAATGGATTTTTCCTCTGCCTCAGGTAGCTTGCTCACATGTATTCACTGATTGATTCTCAGCTGAATATTTATGGAGGAGTCTCTGCAGATCTCTGGAGTCCTGTCTCTGTACATCACTCCTCTTTCCAGTACTCCGCCTTGTGAATTCTAGCCCTCTTGACCAACCCAGATTCCCAGTTTCATCCCCTCAATTTAGGGAGGCTGCCAGGCTCTGTGGGTTCCTTTCCTTACATCATGGCCTGGAAAGTCAACAGGCAGTGAGGTGGGTCAATTGTAGGGCTCATCTCCTTTGTTTTCCATTTCTCAAGGATCTGTCCTTCATTGACTTATGTTCAATGTCTTGAGAACCATTGTTTCACATGTGTTGTCTGGGTTTTTTTGGTTATTAGTGTTTCAGGTGGGAGGGTAGTCAGTTCCTGTTACTTCATCTTGGCTGAAAATGAAAGTTTGAAGCTTCAATTTAAAATTAGTTTCTTCCTTATATGATCTCCTAGGATATATTCTCTGATCTTCCCATTGGCACTAATCAATATCTTTCTTGGTAATACAAGTTATATATGCAATTATTTTCTTTTCTTAGTAGTCTGTGAGTTTGTGGAGAATAAGATATAAGTGTGAGTCACAATATGTACTTTACAAATATGAAAAATATAAATGCTTAATAAGCATCTACTTAGTGGATTAAACTATTAAAAATTAACCTTACTTGGCATAGATTTCTAGACTTGTAGGTCATGAAAATACCATGGTGTATGTTGATAGCTGCAAGGAGTTCCATGATGTTTCTTATGAGAACTTTTTTGTTAAGATATAGATATTGATTTCTTAGGGTAGTTAAGTGAATTTGCAGTGAGTTAAATAAATGTCAAAAAAAAAAGAAAAATGGATCAAATAAAAATAGGACATGTTCTTTAGACACGTAGCTCACCAGTGATTCAGTATATAATCAGTGGCTTAAAATTCAGAAGGCATGGCTTTACAGTGTCTATATCTTTTAAGGACAGGGTATAGGAAGGGTCTTATCATGCATGTCGTGAACATATATCTATTTTGGACATTCAGCATTCCTTTTCCCTTCCTAAAGATATCCAGATATCTTTCTCATAAGTTGTATATATTGGGCTTCCCTGGTGGTGCAGTGGTTGAGAGTCTGCCTGCCGATGCAGGGTACACGGGTTCGTGACCCGGTCTGGGAAGATCCCACATGCCGCGGAGCGGCTGGGCCCGTGAGCCATGGCTGTTGAGCCTGTGCGTCCGGAGCCTGTGCTCTGCAACAGGAGAGGCCACAGCAGTGAGAGGCCCATGTACTGCAAAAAAAAAAAAAAAAAAGAAGAAGTTGTATATAGTTTTGGTGAAATGGTCAATCCAGGTACTTGCTTACCATATGAACACCAAAGGAGCCATATTCTTTTCACCATCAGGTTGGAGACATTAAATGTAATCTAATATGGGGCCAGACTGATGCAATTCTCAGTTTGTTAGGAATTAAGATCTTTTGCTACAGTATCCACTAGACACATGTAGCTATTTAAACTAAAATTAAATAAAATTAAAAATTTAGTTCCTCAGTTGTATACATCGAGTGCTCAATAGCCACCTATGGCTAGTGGCTACCATATTAGACAGTACAGCTCACTTCCTTCATCACAGAAAGTTCTATTGAACAGTGTAGTTCAAGGAACATAAATGTTAGGATAAGATTATTGAGTATATAATCTTTTCTCTTTTAGGGACATGGAAATTTTTATTTTAAAATATTGTATTTATAGTGCTTCTTGCTTTGACAAAACTGTAGGTATCTGTTATAAGATAAATAGACTTAACAGGCATTGTCTCATGACTGTGCTGAAATCCTTATTCCAGGTTGCACTGAAGTCGAAGATGTAGCTCTAGGCCCCAGTCCCCCATCCTGGGCCAGTGCTGCCTGTACCACCTACCTGGGACCCGCAAGGAGTGAGGGAGGGGGAGGAGGCAGTGATGGGCAGGGGAGGAGGGGCTGTTTCTTGCCTTCAGCTCTTTCCCAAGCTCAGGCTACTGCTCCACCCTGAGGGCATCTGCATTTAAGGCAGAACTTTCTCCTCGTCTTCCAGAGGCACTTGCATTCTTGTAGTTCCAAAGGCAAGCCTGGCCTCTTCCTTTGGCAGCAGGGTCTGTGCCAGGAGCCTCAGCTCAGTTTCCAGAGAATGACTATGTGCTCTCACCTGTCTGAGGCCCCAGACACCCTGGAGGAGGTCAGATTCATGTGTTCCAGCCTTGTCAGGGCTGGGTGCTTTTCATATTCTGGTGGGAGAGAACTGCTCTTTCCAGAAACATTTTTATGGTTTTTATCAAATGCAATAGACCATTTAATGATAACTAGTCTCTACATATATCTTAAAATGGTTTTGTACTTATGAATGGAGATTCCTGGTTTAAAAAAATAAAATTTTCATTTGATTTATATCACGTTAAAAAATAAGATTTCGTTTACTAAAAAAATTTGGGGAGGGGGAATTCCCTGGTGGTCCAGTGGTTAGGACTCTGAGCTTCCATTGCAGGGGGCGTGGGTTCAATACCTGGTTGAAGATCCTGCAAGCGGTGCGGTGCGGTGCGGTGCGGTGTGGCCAAAAAAAAAATTATTTTTTGAAGATTCCATAAGGTAGTATGTAAGGGATGACTATAAAGTTCTTCTATTCAAATGAGAGAATATATGCCCAACTGAGTATCGTCTTCCAAAGCATCCCTACGGATGGTTGTCTACTTACTCCTCAGCAGCTCCCAGAGGTGAGGGTGGGAGTCAAGGCAGACTGATGCCTCCTGTCGGTAAGGACTGATGTGGAGAGGAAGAGGTCTTGGATACACAGGAAATGCCAGGAAGGCCTCTGTGTATTTCCACAAGTGGTGGAGAGGGAACACAGACAATCCTTTACAGACTTCAGAAAAAATGGGCACCAAAGGGCTCCCAATTGTTGTTAGATAGGGAAGGGAAAATTAGTAATGAAGGAGTACAGTAACCCTTCAGCTGAGATGGTAACCAGCTGATTATATAAAATGTTTGTCAGCCACGCATTTGGAAACTCCCTCTATTCTTGAAAAGCCCTAGAAATTTGCATTTAATGAAATTCACTTATACTTTCCCATTGACGTACAATTTAGAACTATAATGTATACCTGTTTTAAAAAATTATGGTTGAAAGAGAAAATGTATTCATACTTCTGAAGAGAACATGACTTTTAATCCACATAACTAAAGACAAAAAGCACTTTTTAATTCCAGAATACCAAAACAAAAACAACAAAATCCTCAAGACTGTAGAGATACCTGTGTGTTCTTCCAGGTAATTTAAACTGACAATCAATTAACAGATTAGAGCTTAGTGCTAGGTAAACATTACATGTTCAAATCCCAAGCAGAGATTAATTTGCTCTCTTCTAGGGTCACACATTTCATGCTGAGCCCCAGCCTGCTGTTCTCCTACTATATGCTAATGTTTACATGGGTCTCAGTCACCTTAGTTGAAACACTGAAAGCTTAACCTTTTAGTGGATAGAAGCCTCAGCTAAGTAGAATATTAAGTAAAGTTATCATTCTACTACAAAACACTTTAATTGGGAAAGAATCATGTAAATAAGATAGACAATATTTTCCTACTTTGGGCTATAGATTAATTGATCAAAACTAAATTGGCTAAAATGTGAAAGAGCTGAAAATAAGTATTTCTGTCATTGGTTTTTCCACACATCAGTAATTTTTGCATACATGGGTTGGCTCTCTTTGTCTATTAATCATAACTTTTTTTCCGAAATTTCTTTTTGTAATTTTTATAAAGCCTGGGGCCATGTCCTTTTTAGCATTTTTGTTTATTTTTCAGATTTTTTTTCTTGCTTGTGGGGCAATCTCTTAGTGAAATTCAAAGTTTTCTAGAGAATATCCGCGGACGACCGGCACCTGGTCTCCAGCTGTGGCTCCTTCATCAAGACCGAGCCGTCTAGCCCGTCCTCGGGCATCGATGCCCTCAGCCACCACAGCCCCAGCGGCTCGTCCGACGCCAGCGGCGGCTTCGGCCTGGCCCTGGGCGCCCACGCCAACAGTCTGGACTTGCTGCCCATGTTCGTGGGCACCGGGCTGGGAGGCACCCCCTACCGCAAGGGCTACGAGGACTGTGCCGGCGGCATCATGGAGGACTCGGCCATCAAGTGCCAGTACATGCTCAACGCCATCCCCAAGAGCCTGTGCCTCGTGTGCAGGGACATCGCCTCCGGCTACCACTACAGCGTGGCCTCCTGTGAGGCCTGCAAGGCTTTCTTCAAGAGGACCATCCAAGGGAACATTGAGTACAGCTGCCCGGCCACCAACGAGTGTGAGATCACGAAACGGAGGCGCAAGTCCTGCCAGGCCTGTCGCTTCATGAAATGCCTCAAAGTGGGGATAATGCTGAAGGAAGGTGTGCGCCTTGACCGAGTGCGTGGAGGCCGCCAGAAATACAAGCGCCGGCTGGACTCAGAGAGCAGCCCGTACCTGAGCTTACAGATTTCTCCTCCTGCTAAAAAGCCATTGACTAAAATCGCCTCCTACCTGCTGGTGGCTGAGCCGGACAAACTCTACGCCATGCCACCCCCTGGCATGCCAGAGGGTGACATCAAGGCTCTGACCACTCTCTGTGATCTGGCAGACAGGGAGCTCGTGGTCATTATTGGCTGGGCCAAGCACATCCCAGGCTTCTCCAACCTCTCTCTGGGGGACCAGATGAGTCTGCCACAGAGTGCCTGGATGGAGATCCTCATCCTGGGCAGCGTGCACCGCTCGCTGCCCCATGACGACAAGCTGGTATATGCTGAGGACTATATGCTGAGGACTATATCACGGACGAGGAGCGCTCCCGCCTCGCGGTACTGCTGGAGTTCTACCGGGCCATCCTACAGCTGGTGCACAGCTACAAGAAGCTCAAGGTGAAGGAGGAGATTGTGACGCTCAAGGCCCTGGCCCTGGCCAACTCAGATTCCATGTACATCGAGGATCTGGAGGTGGTCCAGAAGCTGCAGGACCTGCTGCATGAGGCGCTGCAGGACTACGAGCTGTGCCAGCGCCACGAGAAGCCATGGAGGATGAGCAAGTTGCTGCTGACGCTGCCCCTGCTTCGGCAGACAGCTGCCAAGGCCGTGCAGCACTTCTACAGCCTCAAACTGCAAGGCAAGGTGCCCATGCACAAACTCTTCCTGGAGATGCTGGAGGCCAAGGTCTGATGGCCTGGCCCAAGGACCGACTCCCACCCAAGGACAGACAAACCGACGGGGAGATCTCCACAGCCACCAGCCTCAACATTCAAGTCCTGTATCATGGCCGCGAGCAGTCCCAGAGGAAGGGGCTCCTGGCCTCCTGGCTGTGTGCAGAGCCCTGGGTGCTGTGGGGTAGGGAACGGGGATGGGACGGCAGGGCGCAGGGCTCATCTGTAACAGGCTTTTTCTTTGGTATGTTTTTCCTCCGCCATGGGCAACGCTGAGGCCTGGGCCAGAGCTGACTCCCCTGAGGCTGGAGACCACCGAGGAAGTGCCCCCTCTCCCTGCCAAATCACCAAGAGGCAGCACTAACATAACACATTTCCTAACCCCATGCCCGACCCCCTGTCCTCTGTCCATGGCCTGCGTGGGCAGTGCTTAGCGCCCAGGACTCTGGCATACTCAAGTGGGGTACCTTCTGGAGGTTTCCCTCTCCCAGAGGGCAGTTACTTTCTTGCAGCGGTGCTGCCTACTCTGGGGTTCTGTGGGGCCCCTCAAGAGGCCCTACGCCTTCCACAGTTCAGACAGCTCCCTCCCTCCATCCTTCCTCTAAGCTCCCAGGCCCGGCTCACCATCAGGAGAGTACCGCCAGAACTCATGCGTTTTCCTGGTGACCCCACCCCTCGGTGCGCTCCCCCCCCCGCCCCCCGCCTGTCACCTTGGCCCCAGGGCCTGTCCTCCCCCTCTCTTCCCCAGGAGTCCTGCTGCTACTTCCTGCCCTACCTCAGAGCTCACTCTCACAGTGGGTTCAGCCAGCCAAGACTTCAGGGCCCGTGGGTGGGAATGGTGCTGGCTCAGAGAAGAGCAGGGTCCAGGCAACACTCCCCAGCGCTCCCCCTTCTTCTGGCTTCTCCCACTCCCCTGGGGCAGGTCCAGAGCAGGTAGGCCTTGGGAAACGAGGGAGATGCAGGGACCTGACCCCGTCTGAGGGCACCCTGGGCACTTGATTCTGGCAGCCCTGGGAGGACCGGGTCAGGATAGGGAGAGGCCCAAACCAATCTTTGCCGAGCACAGAAAGGCCCAGAAGCAGAGATGAGCAGGCGGGGGAATCCTGAAGACAGAGGCTCGGTGGAGGTCACCAGCCTGCCTGATCTTTCCTGGTATCCAGGGGCAGTGGACACCGAAGCCCCCTCCCCTGCATCCCAAGGGCTGGGTGAATCAGCGCCACAGGAGGGGTTGCTCCTGCCATCCTTGGCCTAAGGAGGTGTAGCGTAGCTCCCTGGGTGCACTTAGAAGACCAGCTTTCTGGCAGGACAACTACTCCGGCCCCCCATCAGTCCTCCAGGCTGCTGTGTAAGGTGACAGCCACCCCAGTTTGCCCAGGACCGGTTCTGGCACTGGAAGTCCATTTCCCAGGAAACCCCTCAGTCCTGCCCAAATGGGGACAGTTGGTCACCCATTTCTGTGAGTGGCTATGAAAGTTTGTTCTCACCCACTTGTGGTAGGTCGGGGGCAGCCTTGAACATGCCATCTGGTGCTCACGGGGTTGGCTGAGGGCCGCTCAGAGGATCTCCCGAGGGTGAAAGGTTTTGAGCATTATGGAGAAGCTTCTTCCAATCAGCTGCCTTCTAAAGCAGGGATAAGAGCATCCCCCCCTGGGGCACATCCCTGGGGAATCCACACACATTCTAACCCGACCTCTTGTCACATGGAGAGGCAGGCAGATCCCACCCACCCGTCGCTAGGACCAGGAGGCCAGGTGCCCTCCGCCACAGCCTCGCAGCTTTCCAAGGGAAGCAGCTACTGCTGGTTCCACCTCTCTACCCCGAGACACCGCTCTTTCTGAACTTTTGCTGGGACGTGCTGAGGTCACCCCAGGCAGGAGGGTTGGCTAAATCCTAGCAGCTGCTCTCAGATACCTTCACATAGAAAATGTCAGGGGTTCCAAGAGACTTCACAGACCAGCAAAGTGTGCCCCCTGTCCCTTTTGCCTGTGGGGATGGCCACAGTCACTTGTCAGTCAGCATTGGAATGATCTGGGATGCTTCAGCCCTAGCTCTCTGTGCAGTCTCCAATCTGGGTGGACAGATGCACAGGTGCCTCTAAGGGACCAGGGGTAAAACCCAGGCCTAACTTAGCCACTGGGGGCCATGCCATGAAGTCTGGACTAGGGAGATGGTACGGTGCGAGAACTTGGGGTCTGCTCTGCGGGAGCCTCCCCTAGCCCCTCACTGTGCTGTGTGCTCGAGGAGGTGGGGCAGAGAGTCGCACCTCATCACCCCAACCTCTGTAGCGTCACTGCTCAAGCATGAGGGCCCAAGCTGTGAGCTGTGGCAGGGGCTTGTGCACAACTGGCCTTTGCAATCCATCTTTCCTAGAAAAAGCAACTCTGGCTAACAGTGCAACAACTGGTTTGCGGTGGGTGGGGTGTTCTGTACACAGGGCAGCTTTGCCTCGCCGGATCACATACATCTGCAAGTGTCCCGGCATCAGAGCCCCTTTAAAGCAAAGAGGGGGCAGTGGTCCTGATGGCTTGATGCTAACGAGATGGATCCTGCTGCTGCTGCTGCTTTTACACTTAAAAAACGCCAGTGGCAACAGGAAATGTATCAGTAATGATGAGAATTCTGTCCAATGGGAAAGGCCCTGATGTGTACTTGGTGGATCCATTGGCATTCAGAGAAAAAGTTTAGGAGCCAACTTCTTAGTTGGAAGTCTAGCTAGCTTTGGGACCTCCCTGGGAAGAGGGGGGGGCGCTGACCTAGTGGAAGACAGTGGAGCAAGGAGAGTTTAGGACACCCCATCCCCCCAAACAGAGCAAAACTGAAGTTTACCCGCAAATCCGCTGTTCCCAGAAAATCTGTAAAGATGAAATAGCCCTGCTCAGTTGTACTCTCATGATACAGGTCATTGAAATGAACCAAGAAATAAAATGAAAAAAATCCAACCATGGGAAAAAAAAAAAAAAGTTTTCTCATATGCTCTAAGTGAAATGTCGAAAGATAAAGGTGGTTGCAAATAGGAAAGTCCCCACCCATTAGTTATCATATATTGTGAACCCAAGAAGATATTATAATTTTTATTAAATTTTAAATACAGATGTTTGCTTGTACCTTGATACTTAAAAAATTTAACTTCAACCAACCTCTGAATTTGAAGATTATATAAAATATTTGTCAGCCAAACATCTTGCCAGCCACTAACAATGTTACTCAAAACATACGAGAGTTAGTTTTTTTTAATGTGAACACATACTTAAACAGGGAAAGTAAGCATAAATGAATTTATGTTTTATACTTATGAAAATGAATTTTAAGGTTTCAAAAAGTAAGATAACTGATCCATGTTCTCAAGGATAAATTTTATACAATTATAGGATGTGTAAGTAATAGTTACAAAAGCCAACATTTATTGAGCATTTGCTCTGTGGTAAGCACACAAATTGTATGATTTAATCCTTATAATGATCTGGAAGGTAGATACTATTAATATCCTCATTGTACAGATGATAGAAAGCAAGGTTTTAAAAGTTTAAGTAATTTATGCAAGGGCACAGAGGTAGGACTAGACAAGTTTGGTAGTCTGACTCCAGAACCTTAGTCCTCTATACTGTCTTAAGGTGAAAATAAATTTATTCTCAGAACCCCAGACACTGGCACCAAAGCATCTAAAATGTTAAAAGCAAGCACATTTAAAAGAAATAAAAACAGTACAGAGCAAAAGTAAATATGGAATGCAATGCTATAAATTAAATTACAATGAGTGATTAAAATTAATACTCCTAATCTTGTGAACCTACAGTGGATTATAGAAGGAAATTTGAATATTTGTGGTGTCAGTATTTAACGTGGCTTTAAATGGCTAAATAACGTAATCCTGGCTTCATCTCTAATTTTGTGTATGAGTAAGTGGCTTAACTTGCCAAAGTCTGTTTTTTAAAAATTAAACATACTTATCAAAATACCAAGAGCATTTTACTTATGTGTATATCATACTGGCCTATATTTGAGGTGAAGTTATAAGAAATGGAAAAATTCAACTTGCCTTTTCGGGGACAGAGAGTATGGATGCTTCTTGGAACCTACATGGGTGCAGGTTCCATCTGCTCTGCACCTGCTGTTGGGGCCTGCTCCTCTACAGAGGTTTCTCCAGAAAAAAGAACAGACAGGAGGATTGGAGGTAAGTAAGAACACCACTTCCAAACTTCAAAGAGTTCTGAGTTTTTAAATGCTTCATTCTGTAAGACATTAATCTGTTTTAAAAACCATTTTATTCCAATAAAGATGTTAAAAAAAAAACCATTTTATTGAAGCATAATACACTTATAGTATTAACCTCATTTAAAAAGCAATTACTGCTGAGTTCTGGGACAGAAGTCATGAAAGGATCTCCTTCCAGAAGATGCTACTACAGCAAGAAGGATTTAAATCATTTTCCTTAGGAGGGGATGCACAGCCTCAGGAAAGCGAGAGTTAGGGAAGATAGGCATTCCACAGTTGGAACTAAATAGAAAGGAGGCATTTCACATGCTGTAACAGATCTGTTTTTAAAGTCTCTTCGGTGATTATCTGACACTAAGGCTACTTGTATACTACATTATAGATTGTCAGTTCAGTGTCTGGGCCATGAAATCTGTTACTGGTGTGAAAATGAAAAAGGGGAGCCCGAGGCTCCTTCAGACAGTGAAACCACTCTGAGTGGGTTGAGTCAGATCTGCCTGTAGGGAACCCTGCTACCTAAAAGGGAGGTCCAGTGAGGGTCCCGGCTCACACCACCCTATTTCTCCCAGAAAAGCAGTAAACCCAGGGGGCAGTGGGGTCAATCTGCCACCTTTCCAACTTCCTCAGAATTACGACTCCACTCCTTGTGAACAACCAAGTCTGGAGAGTTATTTCCCAAGTTAATTAAAGATACTAACGCGATTAAGGTTGAGAGAGCAGGTGATCATTTCTCGAACTCAGTAACTACACTTGGGGACACAGCGCAGAGACTTATTCATTTCTCCATTGGGGACAGTGGCTTCTGCTCCCTCCTCCCTCCCAGATGCACCCAACTTCCAGTTCCTGACCAGCCTGCCCACTTTCCCTCTGCAGCCACCCCGGCCAGGGCACTGGTCCCACCTCAGGATGACTGGTCCCCCCGGGACGAGGACGGGACCTCTTTGGGGTGACCAGACCCCAGGGATTAGGGCTCCTCAGGGCACTGGGATAGGAAGGGGCCTCCTCTGACCGGTCCTTGGGGACGATACAGGGCCTCCTCGGAATGACTGGACCCGGGGACTAAGATGTGGCTTCCTTAGGGTGACCAACAACGGGACGGGGCCTTCTCGGGGTGACCGGCTTCCGGGATGAGGCCTCTTCAGGGTGACCAGATGCCGAGGACCGAACGCGGACTCCTCGGGGTGACCGCCTCCGAGCGGGTACGGGGAGAGGGCTGCCTGACCGGTTTCCGGGTATAAGGCCGTCTCGGGGTGACCAGATCCTGGAGCCGGGGATGTGGCCTCCTCGGGTGACCAGCTCTGGGAGACCAGGAAGGGGACGAGATGAGGCCACCGCTCTGGGACCTCCCGGGAGCTCGCGCAGGCCCAGCGGCGCCGCTTGGGCCCGGCGCCCCCTTCCCTGGACTGGACCTCGCGGACTCTCCCCGGTCTGTCCTCCTCGGTCTGGGACTGGGCTTCAGGTTCGGAGTCCTGGCCCTCAGTATACCGACCGCTCAGTCCGGAGTACCGGCAGCTCAGCCGCGGCACCGCCTCTTCCGCCCCTTCCGCCGGCCCACGTAAGTCAGCTGGCATCGCCCCGCCCCTCCGCCGCCGCCCGCCCGCCCGCCCGCGCGAGGCCGCCTCAGCCTGGCCTGGGCCTGGAGCGGCGCACGGCGCAGGTCCCTCCCCGCCATGGCCCTGGGAGGCGGTAGCACATGGCGGCAGCAGCGGCCATGAGCGCGCCCGCGGCCCGGCCCGGCCCCCCCTAGAGCCCGCCGCCCCGGCCCAGGCCAGCGCCACGGCCCCGCCGCCCCCGGCCCCGCCGCCCCGCCGCCCCGCGCCCGCCGCCGCCGCCGCCGCCGCCGCCATGGGCGTGCAGGGCTTCCAGGACTACATCGAGAAGCACTGCCCGAGCGCCGTGGTGCCGGTGGAGCTGCAGAAGCTGGCCCGGGGCAGCCTGGTGGGCGGCGGGCGGCAGCGGCCCCCGCACACGCCGCTGCGCCTGCTGGTGGACGCCGACAACTGCCTGCATCGCCTCTACGGCGGCTTCTACACCGACTGGGTGAGCGGCGGCCAGTGGAACCACATGCTCGGCTACCTGGCCGCGCTAGCCAAGGCCTGCTTCGGCGGCAACATCGAGCTCTTCGTCTTCTTCAACGGCGCGCTCGAGAAGGCGCGGCTGCACGAGTGGGTCAAGCGGCAGGGCAACGAGCGCCAGACGGCGCAGCAGATCGTCAGCCATGTCCAGAACAAGGGCACCCCGCCGCCCAAGGTCTGGTTCCTGCCACCCGTCTGCATGGCGCACTGCATCCGCCTGGCGCTCATCCGCTTCCACGTCAAGGTGCGGCCCGCCGGGCGGGCAGGCTGGCCGGGGTCCGCGTGGGCCTGGGGGCCGGGGGCGGGGTTGGAGGCCGGGGCTGGGCTGGGGTCTGCGTGGGCGTGGGGCCGGAGTCGCTCGAATTCAGAGTCAGGGTGGGTCGGGATCTGGAGTCCGAGGTCGGGGTTGGACTGGAGTTTGGGGTAACAGAGAAGGAGCGGGCCAGAGGTCTGGGCCTGAGTCGGGGTCTGGGGTGCGGGCTTGGGCCGGGGTTGGGGTCTGGGGTCCGAGCGGGTCGGGATCTGAAGTTGGAGCTGGGCAGGGTTCGGGGTCTGGTCCGGGGGACTGCAGGCGCCTCTCCCCTCCCGGTCTGAACTGCTGCAAAATGGACGCGCGGCCTGGAGCCCGGCCGGCGGCTGCGAGTGCCCGGGGTCTGGGGACTCCGGCTGCTCCAGGCCGTCCGAGAACCTTAAGACCAGCGGATAGCTGCAGGCTTGGAGGGTGCAGTGCCACCATCGCTGAGATCCGGAGTATTCCTCCACTCTTTGAAGCAGGTAGATTACTAACCTGAACTTTTATGAGACGCTGGTTTTCCTTTAGCAGGGCTTGAACAGCAACAGGTTTTTTGGGGGAGCAAGTGGGCTAGATGGCGACAGAAAGGGGTCTCCAGCCACTGAGGGTGGATGGAAGGTCTGCCTACTGCTGTCACCCCGGCTCAGCTGGGGGCAGTGACCTGGGCAAGGCCTGTGGAGTTAGCCTCTTCTTGAGAACGCAGGGCTGGGTCCAGGTTCCCTGGAAGATGACAGTTTTTAGAGAAATTGTCGGATTTTCGTGTGTGTTAGATTTCAAAGAATCATAAATTCTGACATGCTGAAATTTTGTCAGTTCTGTGACTTAGAGTCTACGTGAAAAAGTCTTTGGTTCTGTGTATCTGAAGTGAAGAGAGTAGTTCAGAGTCAGGGCAAAGAGAATGTGAATCAGAGTTTCCAGGATTTATTTCTCTCTGCACAGTGAGGACTCCACCACTTTGGGCTGTGCACTCAGGTAATCAGAGCTTTGACTGTCCGGCATTCTGCTGTCCTTTTGGCAGAGGTCTCCTTCCAGAACCCAGGCCAAGGAGTGCTTGAGGACCTAGCAGCCACGGCAGAGATAACATGCAAATCAATGACCCTTGACTTGAATTTTGATTGCTTCCTTTTTGATTGTTCTTTGTTTAAAATTTTTAGGGGGAATGTTTTGGTTTTCTGACTTTTGCCACTCTGCCTTCCAACGTGTTTGTCATTCCTTTATTTCTGCTTGAAACTGTGCTTGTTCCCAAAGTTTGTGAAATTCAAACTTCCTGATTGCTCTTGCCTGTGCTGAGATGGTGGTGGTTAAGCCTAAAGTGATAGCGGAAGTCCCACCCCGATCCTGTTGCAATTGGCGACAGGGTTTCTAAGTGTGCGGGTCGAGGCTGCTGGAAGAGCGGCGATTGGTCTGTGAGTATGGCAGAGACCTAGCCTGCGTCCCTGGGGAAGTTCGGCTGAGAGCCAGGGACTGCTGCTGGCATTTTCTGCCCTGGAGCCTGGGCTCTCTCAGAAGTAAGACAGTGCCGACTCCCAGGTGTGATCCACCTCCAGAAGATGCCCTGAGTGTTAACAGTTTTATCTTGTTCAGAGATGGAAACTACTACTGGAAAGACAATGAGCTTTCTAGTCAAGTGGCTTTCAAAGGAACACCGTAAATTTTACTTAGGATTAGAGTCAGTGTTTGTACACAGTCACTGTATCTTTTGAAAGAACTGCTAAATTCTTTTTTAATTGTAAAATTTCTTGGTATTTATCTTTGTGCCCCTGTAAATGTCTCACTTACCTGCTGGATGCCCAGAATTTTGACCAATGTGTAAGTTAGTAAGAAACTAGATTTAAGATCATTTCTTCCACTTACGTTTCTGCACTCAAGATATAATTGAGTCTATAATTATTTTGCTTTAGATAAGCTTTTAACTCCTGATATAGAACCACAATATAGTGTTAATTTTACAGCTTAATATAGTAAAGACTCAATTCCTTGGTGGACACTTAACTGGCAGCCTCACCTTTTTGGAAAATGCCTAAGAAATCTAGCTACTAAAAATTTCTCAACAGCCAAATGAGAGGTCAGGAAGCTTTGGTATAGTGACCCAAAAAGGAAAAAAAAAGCTTTCTGTTTCCTCCTTGAAGAATCAACTTCTCTCCCTTGTAGACTGCCCTCTCCTTTTCAGATGTAATTCTGATAAGCTTAGTTATCTATTTCTAAACTTAGCTTGAGAAAAGGGTGCAGAGGAAAGTCTGCCAGGCAGGCGCACCATTAATAGAAGGAAGTGACACTTCACAAGGGAGAAGATAGAAAAAGCTATAAAAAACACACATAATTCTGGGGCTTCCTTAGAAAAAAGAAAACAACCCTATGTACTTCAGTAGCCCCTGAGGGCAGTATGGTTTACTCTATGAGGATGATTTTGAGCCAGAAAAATTTATGTTCAGCATTCTCTAAGGGAGTGAAGGGAGTGTACTGTTTTTTAAAAATGCCCATTAAATGGTTAAGTGAATTAAAACCATGATGGCATATCACTACATACTTGTTAGAATGGCTAAAATAAATAATTCTGGCAATGCCAAGTGCTGGCAAGAATGCTGAGCAATTGGAATCGTCCCACATGGCTGGTGGGAATGCAAGATGGCACGCCACCCTAAAAAACAGCTCCCTTAGTTTCTTATAAAATGCATTTACCATGTGGTCCAGCAGTTGTACTCCTGGGTATTTTCCTAATGAAACTATTATTCACACAAAAACTGAACTTGAATGTTCATAGCAGTTTTATTCATAATAGCCAAAACTGGAAACAACCAAAATATCCTTTAATAGGTGAATAGTTAAGCTATGGTACTGTGCAATACTACTTAGCAATAAAAAGGGAGAAACTACTGATACATACAACTTGGATGAGTCTTTATAGCTTCATGTTGAGTGAAAGAAGCCAGGCTCAAAAGGTATGGTTCTATTTATATGACATTCTCTTGAAGATAAGGCTGTAGTGATGGGGACCCGATGAGTGGTTGCCTGAGGGTGTGAATATAAAGGGACAGCAGGAGGGAGCTTTTTGGGGTGATGGAACTGTTCTGTAACCTGATGGTAGAGGTGGTAGCATTTTTTGTGTGTGTGTGTGTGTGTGTGGTACACGGGCCTCTCACTGTTGTGGCCCCTCCCGTTGCGGAGCACAGGCCCCGGATGCGCAGGCTCAGCGGCCATGGCTCACGGACCCAGCCGTTCCTCGGCATGTGGGATCTTCCCAGACCGGGGCACGAGCCCGTGTCCCCTGCATCAGCAGGCGGACTCTCAACTACTGCACCACCAGGGAAGCCCTGGTAGCATGTTTTAAAATCATAGAACTATACATCAAAAGTAAATAAAAGTTAATTTTGCTGTATGATATTTGTATTTTTTTTAAGATTAAATAAAAATTGGCAAAGGAATTGATGCAAACATCTCACTATATATAATGTTGGGCATATGAGGCATTTTTCTTATAAAAATCTACCATCGTATTGGCCGTCTCCAGGGTTCTGCAAACTGGCAGAAAGTCTTAATTTCCCGTCAGCTTTGCTTAGAGAAATCTTCTTTGGCTTAGAAGAGTATGTCTTTGCTAAAGTAATAATTGCATTTCTTTAACCATTAGAAGTTGGCCCACACATCAGCTAATTTTGTTCAGGTCATTAAACTGCCCAGCCTGAACTTGGCTTCTGTTAGTTACTAGGAGCATTTCCTCTTGTGTGCCTTGAGTCATCATAACCTTTGAAACTTGGTGAGGACTGATGTTGATTTTAAAATCTTGGTGGCATTAGATGCCTGGAGCTTTACTAAATGTTTCTGCCTCAAGACTTGTGGTGTTGATGTGCAGGTTTATAATGAAGTCCTTGAAATCTTATCCTGAATCGGTACTCTGGGGTATTTACTCAGATCTTACATAAAGCAGAGCTCATGTTTTAAGTCACTGGAAGAATGTGAGATTAGGCTGTGGCCTGAGATCTTGGGATGATGATCTCTTTCTTTGTATACTTTGTAGGGTGCCAGTCCCATGCTAGGTCATCTCTCACAGTGCTGTCTCATTTAGCCCTCAGTATTTTGTTAATATGGGAAGAAACGGATTGCGATTGCTGATTGAGCAACGTCTGGGGACAAGTAACCAGTAACCTCTTCAAGAGGGAAGTGGTGTGCTGAAGTCAAAGTTCAGTTTCATTGTGTAAGAATGCTGTGGGGTGTGCCTACCTGCAGTTCACTCTCAGGTCAGATCTGATAGCAAAACGCCTCTGCTGCTTTTTCCAGGCAGCACAGTTTCTATCCAAGAGACACTGAAAACTAGCAATGTACTGTTATTCTTAAAGATCTCTAATTGATCAGGGAATACTTACAATTCAGAATCGACCACATTATAACTCAAACCAGCCATACATTTAAAATACTTATTTAAAAATATTTATTTTCTTCAAGTGTACCAGTTTTGTGACTGGCTTATTTCTCTTAGCCATAATGTCTTCAAGGTTCATCCATATTGTAATGTTGTGTCAGAATTTCCTTCCCTTATAAGGCTGAAAAATACTCTATTCTGTGGATGGACCACATTTAGTTTATGGATTCTTGGGTTGCTTCCCCCTTTGGCTGTTGTGACTAATGAATAGTACTGCTGTGAATATGGGTGTACAAAAATCTGTCGGGAGTCCCCGCTTTCAGTTCTTTGGGGTATGTACCCAGGAGTGGAATTGCTGGATCATTTGGTAATTTTATATTTAATTTCTCGAGGAATCACCATACTATTTTCCACAGCAGGTGCCTATGTATATTTTATATTATATATCATATGTTATCAAAATAGTTTTAGTTTTTAACATTAATGCGATCACTACATTATTCAGCAATTTGGTTTTTTATAAGTGTGTAAAAAATCTTTTCATTTCTATACTTACAGTTCTAATTCTTTTTAATACCTGCATAGTGTATGATTTATCTATCCCCTACAAATGGTATGCACACACAAACTTGATAGATTGAAGAGTGTGCACATTTTAAAAGCCTTACAAGACTATAGAGCCAACATTGCCAGACCTTCAGATTTTTCAAGAAAGTCAGAAATCCAGATTTTTATTTGAAATTATTCCATTTAAAAAACACCTTTAAGCCAAGGAAAATGGACTCCGGGCTAGATTCAGATCTTGAGCCACCAATTTGTGACTTCACCGCTGATACTTACCAACAATTATCACCCATTTTTCAGGTTTAAAGTTAGACTTACCAAAGCCCATTGCCTCTTCCCTTCAACATTGCATTGTTGAAGCCTTTGTGATTATCAAAGCACTTCCATTTCCTGGAGTTACTGAAATATGACTTTCCATAAATGCCATAATTCTGTGGACCTTTTCTGTTATATACTCTTATTATTACCTCTTTTGAGGTTAATATTATGCACATATTCTTTCAACATCTGACAGTTTCCAGTGCACCCTTTTACTGTTCTCAAAGACTTGAGCAACTGGTTTTATGTACTTAGAGATTACTTCTCCCATATCCCATTCAACACACAAACTGACTATTCTCTCTAATCTGACCTCAGATTAGTCACCTCTAGTGACTATTGTAATTTCACTTTAGCTACCCTAGGGTTTGTGTCCTATAATTAGCAGGAAGAATGATACCACCTTTAAGACTTCAAACTGCATGTCCCCCCTAGAGCCTGACTTTTACTGATATACCCTTCATTCTCCTTTCACTTTCCACAGTTGTCTCTTCTCCCAGTCTGTTCTGATTTCACTTTTAGCCCTAACTGCTTTGAGCCTGATGGTCACCTATTTCAAAGTTACACTTACCACCCTGGAGTCATCTTTGGCATTTTTATCATTCCATCCTGCCAGTCCCTGCAATATGACACATCAGTTCTAGCCCAGCAGTCTCTTACTTACACTTCTGTTCCTCATTTCTAGTATTCCCAACATGTGAACTCACCAAGTTTACCGAAAAGGTCTGGTGGGTTGTGAAACCAAATTATTGGGTGTTTATCAGCATTTAGAAAAATTCACACAGAATAAAATAGAATAAAAAGTAGAATGCAAGACATGTATTAAGGGTGAATACCATTACATTAAACTGTGTCTTACTGTGGATAGTAGTCAGAATTGCCTCTGGATCTGACCAGGCCCCCATGCCTAGTATCAGCAGTGGAACTCATCTTGCACACAATGTCAGAGCACCCTGCAGGGTCCTCAGGTGAGTCATTCTCCTGGCAACGACTGTCAACAAAACCATTAATCCAAACTCCTTATTCAGGCTCTTAGACCCTCCTGCAATCCGAATCCATTCCACCTTCCTTAGTTTTAGAATTCTTCTATTATACTTTTAAAATGCTCCCAACCAGACTGTTTACTGTTTCCCCAAGAAATGTCCATTTCCCAACTCTACTGATGTCTCCCTCTGTCTACCCCACTTTCGCTTGCCAGAATTTTGGTTCTACCTCAAAGCCCATCTCAAAAGCTTTATTGTAGCTACCTTCATATGTATCTCCCCCACTAACTCTAAGCTACTTGAGGCCAGGGACTAATTTTACTCCTCCTGTATTTCCTATGTTTAGTATAGGCATTCAACTCTTTAATCATATATTTTCTTTGTTCTATTTATATAGGCAATTTAATTATTTTCTTTCAACACCTGGGTCAATGGCCATTAAGTACGATTTATTTTCTTTAAATTTCTTATTCTCTCTTCTCTGGTTTCCAGTGATGATTCATTCTCCCTTTAGCAAACATTGAGTGCCTGCTATTGGCCAGGTGTGGAGGAGTGAATATAACAGAAAAGAATGGAATCCTTTAAGGAGTTTACTCTAGTGGAAGGCGGGGGTGTGTGTGCTCGTTTACATCATTTTCCCATGTCAACGTTTGGAACTTCCTTTGATGCCATAGGACAATCTATTTAGTCACTGAAGAGCAGTGATTCTCAACAGGGGCTAGAGGGCTGGTGATTTTGTCAAGGTCTAGAGACATTTTTGATTGTCACAGATGAGGGCATACTGGCTGCAGGCATCTAGAGGCAGGGGCCAGGGATGCTGCTAAACATCCTACAATGCACAGGACAGCCCCACAGTAAAGAATTATCCATTCCTAAATATCACCAGTGCCAAGGCTAGGAAATCCTGATGTGAACAAGTCAAAGAATTCTAAGCTTTGGGCCTTAGTAAAGCCATATAAAGGTTTGAAATAGAGATTTCTAAGTATACCAGGGAGATAAGTAAAAAAAGAGAATATAGCTTAGTTTTCTAAATAAGATATGTACATACACACACCTTCTCTCTTATATATTTCTAGACCCACGTTGCTCTTCATTTTGTTTTATACAATTAGAATTTATACAATGGAAAGAAATTAATTAAAACATACTACACATTCCAGCCTTAGTAAGAAATTGACCATAGGAATAAATACCATGTAATATGTAGAGGAGTTCCTTTTTTTTTAAAATTGGGATATAGTGGACATACAGCATTATATTAGCTTCAGCTGTACAGCATAATGATTCAATATATGTATATATTGTGAAATGATCACCACATTAAGTCTAGTTAACATCCATCACCATACATAGTTATACTTTTTTTTCTTATGAGAATTTTTAAGCTCTCTCTTAGCAACTTTCAAATATACAATACAGTGTTAACTACACTCTCCATGCTGTACATTACATCCACATGACTTATTTATTTTATACAGATGACCCTTGAACGACATGTGTTTGAGCAGTGTGGGTCCACTTATATGTGGATTTTTGTCAATAGTAAATATTACAATCTGTGGTTGGTTGAGTCCATGGATGCAGAACCGTGGATGGAGGACTAACTATAAAGTTATACACAGATTTTTGACTGCGTGGAGGGTTGGTTTGCCTAAACACCTCCCTCCCCATTGTTCAGGGGTCAACTGTAACTGGAAGTTTGTACATTTAGACTTCACCCATTTTCTCCACCCCCACCTTAAAGAAGCAATACTTCAGAATTTGAAAAATTAGATTTATTTTCCAATGGATTTATAGACAAAGTTTTATAAATAGAACAATTAGATGTAAGTGAATCAGAGTTCAGATAGAAATATTCTAAAATTCTCCAAATGTCTCTATATAGCTGGAATTAGTTTTTACTTATGTTTATGTTTTCTCTAGCAAGTAAGTCCTACGATGGATGACCACCTCTTAGAACATTATGTTATCCATCTCTTAGAACACTGGCATGTAGTACGTGTTCAAAATATATTTGAGAAATGGACAAATCAATTCCAGACTCACCAGTTAGTCACCTTGTGCAAGGCAGTGATGGCAGAAAGATGGTAGAAAGTTTGTGTTCAAACCCAGAGTCTAGTCAATTCCACAGATAAGTAGTCTCAGCTTGGCCACCTGGCACAGAGGCTTTATCTTTGAGTAAGCCCTTTATGCTTCTTAATTTAGGAGCTGTGTTGAAGACATCAAAGGGGTGACTGCTTAGGGAAATTGGCTTCATTTAGCCATCTTTTTTTTTCTCCCTTGTTATACCTGGCTCTATCAAACATTGTTTCTAGGTATTTTAGGGCCAGTATAGAGTTGAACTTGGCACACTGATTTATCTGCAAAGGTGATGGTAAATCTACAGTAATTAAGGATCTGTGATCTAGAAACGTGATTCTTTTGTACCCCGGTTACTTGGTATTTCCCGCTTGTCTCTAGAATAAATTTATTTCTTTGGAAAAACTGAAACTACCCTGTTGGTATTTTGCCAATTAGTGTAAGAAAATATACTGGAAGGAGTATTACTGGAGGGTTGAGTTTTCATAGGTCTGGAGTGTATTGTTCATCTTCATGGGCAGGAGTGCCAGCCAGTCCAGACTGGGAGGGCCTCCCTGGACCGCTTGGATGAGCACAGGCACCATGGTTTTTCAATCTCCTGTACCTATGTGAGCCATTAAATATTTCAATAAAGAATTTGCACGTGTCACCATTTTGAAATAAATTGCATCAGTCTGAGATTCATTTTTCTGAATCCAAAAGTTAAATTTTGATGTATTTTGGAATTGGATTTTTAAAAAGAATACTACTGCTTGGAGTTAGCTGAATCATTAGGAGATTAATATAGTAGGCTGAATAGACACTGAATACAAATAATGTTGGTGTTTCAACACTCCTTTTTTCTTTTAAATTAATTTTTATTGGAGTATGGTTGCTTTACAATGTTGTTAGCCTCCACTGCACAACAAAATGAATCAGCCAAACACATACAGATATCCCCTCCCTTTTGGACTTCACTCCCATTTAGGTTACCACTGTGCACTAGGTGAGTTCCCTGTGCTATATAGCATGTTCCTATCAGTTGTCCATTTTATCCATAGTATCAATAATATATATGTGTCAGTCTCAGTCTCCCAATTCCTCCCACCCCACCCCTTTCCCCCTTGGTTCAACATTCCTTTTTTTTTTTGCGGTACGCGGGCCTCTCAGTATTGTGGCCTCTCCCGTTGTGGAGCACAGGCTCCGGACGTGCAGGTTCAGCAGCCATGGCTCACAGGCCTAGCCGCGCTCCACGGCATGTGGGATCTTCCCGGACCGGGGCACGAACCCGTGTCCCCTGCATTGGCAGGCGGACTCTCAACCACTGCGCCACTAGGGAAACCCTCAACATTCCTTTTATTATTTTTATTTTAAAAATGTATGAAGTTTAACTTGCATTTCTTTTAGGACATTCACTCTCTTATTTAATTTTTTAACAGAGAAAGAAAACAGTTTTATTATTGAATAAGCATTGAAACAGATTGCAGTTGCATCACAGGCAACCTGCTAAAGAGATTGCAAAGAAGAAATCTCACCCTTTTATGTAGGCTGGCAGATATAATACATTACATATATGCTAATGTCATTATCCAAAGGAAAAATAAAACTTCTGTTTTGACAAGGAGGAAGTTATATCTTGGAGCTAAGTGCCTAGGATTTCTGAGAAAACAGGGAGACGGGGTGCCACCCTCTTATTATAATTTTTATCTTTATTTTTTTAATTGTAATAAACTATAACAAAAGTTTTACCATTTTAACCATTTCTTATTTTTATATTAATTTATTTTATTTTTGGCTGCGTTGGGTCTTCATTGCTGTGCGTGGGCTTTCTCTAGTTGTGGCTAGCGGGGGCTGCTCTTCGTTGCATTGTGCAGGCTTCTCACTGTGGTGGCTTCTCTTGTTGCAGAGCACGGGCCCTAGGTGTGCAGACTTCAGTAGTTGGGGTGGGCGGGCATAGCCGTTGTGGCTTGCGGGCTCTAGAGCACAGGCTCAGTAGTTGTGGTTCAGGGGCTTAGTTGCTCTGCAGCTAAGCATGTGGGATCTTCCTGGACCAGGGTTCGAACCCATGTCCCCTGCATTGGCAGGCGGAGTCTTGACCACTGCGCCACCAGGGAAGCCCGCCCATTTTAACCATTTTTAAGTGGAATTAAGTTCAGTAGAATTAAGTACAGTCTTCCCTCACGTATATGCAGGGGACTGATTCCAGGAGACCCCTCAGATACCAAAATCCAAGGATGCTCAAGTCCCTGATGTAAAATGGTGTAGTACAGTGAGTACAGTCGGCTGTCCATATCAGCGGATGCGAAACCACATTCACACTGCTATGCAGCCATCACTACCATCAATCTCTAGAAATTTCTCACCTTCCCAAAGTGAAACTGTCCTCATTGAGCACTAACTCCCCATTCTTCTCTGCCAGCCTGTGGCAGCTGCCATTTTACTTTCTTGTCTCTATGAATCTGACTACTTAAGGCACCTCATATGAATGGAATCACACAGAATTTATCTTTTTGTAACTGGTTTATTTCACTGAGTATAATGTCCTCAAGGTTCATCCGTGTTGTAGTATGTATCAGAATTTCCTTCCTTTTCAAGGATGCATAATAATTTCTTGTGTGGGATAGACCACATTTTGCTTATCTGTTCATCTGTCAGTGGACTCTTGGGTTGCGTCTACATTTTGGCTATCGTGAATAATATTGCTATGAAGATGGGGGTGCAAATATCTGTTTGAATCCTTGCGTTCAGTTCTTTTGAGTATATGCCCAGAAATGGAATTGCAGGATCATATGGTGATTTTATATTTTGAGAACTGTTATACCATTTTCCACAGCAACTACACCATTTTACATTCCACCAGCAATGTGTGAGGGTTCCAGTTTTTCCACATCCTCGCCAACACTTGCTTATTTCTGTTTTTTTTTTTAGTAGCCATCTTAATTGGTGTGAAATGGTATCTCGTGGTTTTGATTTACATTTCCCTATGATTAATGAAGTTGAGAATCTTTTCATGTGCCACTCCCTTATTTTAAAAGACATTGTTTTTCCTTGCTTTTAAGACCACTGCAACCAATTCTTATAGAATAACCAAGAGCTATATAAGGTAAGACGTTTATTCAGCCATGATTACAGATTTCCTGAGGAGGAGAGGTTTACTTTTAGAGACATTGCTAATGTATGTCATGACACTAAAATTGCTCTTTTAAAGTAAACAACAACAATAAAAATCTTCTACCAAGTTAGCATTGACTTTCATGTTCTCACTCTTCAGCTCGACTTGAGTAGGGAGTAAGTAGCCTGAGTAAGTTTTACCCACCTCATACATAGTGTCTAGAATTCTGCTGGATAAAGGTCAGAGCCTGATTTTTTTTTTTTTTAACAAAAGAATTTAGGTTGACTTATCCTTTTACGTTCAGGTTAACTTATATCTTTTAAAGCCGGTAGCTGGTTGGAGGACGTGTCACATTATTCCCTGAGCCTCTGTAAAATTATTCTAAAGAAAAACCACATATGATATTTTTTTCTTTGTGTCAGAAAATCTCTTTATGACAACTCATAGTGTTTCAGGTCCTGCATGAAAAGTATGAAGAAGTAGATCCTTTCTCACATAGCTTACTTGAAAATAAATAGTACCTGACATTTATCAAGTGCTTATTATTTATGAATGATTCTGAGCTGTTTACATGTAGTAACTCATTTAATCATCACAGCTACCCTATGAGGTAGGAGAGTACTATTATTTTTGCAGATGAAGAAATGGAAGTACAGAAAGTATTAAAGTAGGCAGTGGAGTTCACCTGATGCCAGAGACACAAAACCTCACTGTACAAGTGCTTCTTCACTGGAGATTAGGAGTAAGTAACGGTGTTACATTTTCATTCTTATAGGACTTTCCCCATAGCTGCTTTCAGCATTAATAAATAATTACATTCACAAAGTAAGCTTGAGAATTTTTTAGTCATTATTCTTTGTAAAAAATACTGAATTTTGATGTATCTGCCTTTTTAATGATGAAACTTAAAACTATTGAGATGAAAAGATTTACCTAGGATTCTGTGGCAAATATACAGTTACATAAAATTATCCCTAGCTAAATACAAAATACTTCATTGGGACCAAAAATGGGGCGTTTTGCCAGCTACTGAAGATCTTCAACACTGATTGCATACACCGTGTTTCTTGGTGACGGATGGGTGGAAAAGTGAGGCGAGGTGTTTGGTGGTTCCCAGCCTAGTTGTGGCTACCAAAGCACGTATCAAGTGGGCTTCCCTGGTGGCGCAGTGGTTAAGAATCTGCCTGCCAATGCAAGGGACACAGGTTCGAGCCTTGGCCCGGGAAGATCCCACATGCCGCGGAGCAACTAAGCCCGTGTGCCACAACTACTGAGCCTGAGCTCTAGAGCCCGCAAGCCACAACTACTGAGCCCACGTGCCACAACTACTGAAGCCTGCGCGCCTAGAGCCTGTGCTCCGCAAAAAGAGAAGCCACAGCAGTGAGAAGCCCGCGCACCGCAACAAAGAGTAGCCCCTGCTCACCGCAACTAGAGAAAGCCTGCTCACAGCAACGAAGACGCAACACAGCCAAAAATAAAAAAATAAAATAAATAAATTTATATATTAAAAAAAATAGTAAAAGTTGAATGCTCTGTGCACTGTACTCAGGAGCTCTACGGTTTCACTCCCTTGATCTGAAGTTGCATTTTGATGCAGTGGTGATGGCAGCCATGGCAAAAATCAGTCAAGGCCTAGTGCCTTTAAGGTGGTAGGTGGTCTTTGGTCACTAGCCTGTGGTTTTCTGTGAGGAGGCTATGCATAATTCCAAGTCTGGCTCACTCTCATAGGAGGCCTTAACCCTTTCTTTATCACCTGTGAGTAGATAGGTCTCGGCATAATTTTTTAGCTTGCTTTTTATACTCTTTGGGAATTCAAATTGAAATAATCTTCCCAACATTGTATTTCATAGTTTTTACTCATTTCTAAACTAAGAATTAAGAACTAGACATACCATTTTCATTAAGCATAATGTGCCCAGTCTGAGCCAGGAGCTGGAAGGCCAGGGAATTGGAGAAACAGAACACGGGGAATAGGGTGAGTAGAAGAGATGGGAAACAGGAGTGAAAGGCATTCAGACCGGAAGAAAGACACACTGAAAGGAGAAAGCACAGCGATACCCTGTTAGACCCTGATTCCTAGAAGCTTAACCTCTGGAATTTAATTTTTTTTTAATTAAATAACTACCTCTCAGGTTCTGTTTTGATGCAATCCAGGCGTTTTCCTATCCTCACCCAAACCTTGCATCGAGTCTCCTCTGCACTGCATCCAATTCTTTGCCCCTGACTCTACCAGGCTCTTTGACATAAATCTTGAGGAATTGTTCAGTGGGCCTCTTACAGGTATTCTTGGTTGTTGGACTTTATTCTTTCATTCATAGGTTTATGCTGTGTGTGGTGGGCTTTCCTACTTCCCTTAGTTGGACTGTCTGGGGAGAGTTGTGTTTTCACATGATAGACTCTCGGAGACTTTGCCTGCCAGGCCTTTCAGTGCTTTGTTCACATGATGAAATAGCTTAAAACAGTCTCTCAGTTAGTGTCTTGTAGACCAGGGGTCCCCAACCCCTGGGCTACGGACTGGTACTGGTCCATGGTCTGTTAGGAACCAGGCCGCACAGCAGGAGGTGAGCAGCGGATGAGTGAGCAGAAGCTTCATCTGTATTTACAACTGCTTTCCATGGCTCGCATTACTGCCTGAGCTCTGCCTGCTGTCAGATCACCTGCGGCATTCGATTCTTATAGGAGTGCGAACCCTACTGTGAGCTGTGCATGTGAGGGATGTAGGTTGTGTGCTCCTTATGAGAATCTAAAGCTTGATCTGAGGTGGAGCTGAGGCGGTGATGCCAGCTCTGGGGAGCGGCTGCAAATACAGATTATCATTAGCAGAGAGGTTTGACTGCACAGAGACCATAATAAATCAGTTGCTTGCAGACTCATATCAAAAGTCTTATCAGTGAGTGGCAAGTGAAAGGAAGCCCAGGGCTCCCACTGATTCTGCATTATGGTGAGTTGTATAATTATTTCATTATATATTACAATGTAATAATAATAGAAATCAAGTGCACAATAAATGTAATGCACTTGAATCATCCCAAAACCATTCCTTCCCCCCACCGCCGCCTCCAATCTGTGGAAAAATTGTCTTCCAGGAAACTGGTCCCTGGTGCCAAAAAGGTTGGGGACCGCTTTTGTAGACTATTGTGTTTTTTTTTTTTTTCTTTTTAAAATAAACTTCTTACTTGGGAATAATTTGGGGTTTATAGAAAAGTTGCAAAAATGGTACAGAGAGTTCCTGAATATCCTTCACTCAGCTTTCATGCATCTTAGCATCCTATGAGCTAGTACAACTGTTACAACTAAGAAATTAGCATTGGTACAGTACCATTAACTGCATTATGTATTTCATTCAGATTTCTTCCATTTTCTACCTGTATCCTTTTTGGATTCCCTGTTGCCTTTAGGCATCTTGTCTACTTACTGATCTCTGATCTGGGACAGCTTCTCAGCCTCTGCTTGTCTCTGTGGTGACCTTGACACTTTTGGAGAACTGATCAGGCATTTGGTAGGTTGGCCTCCAGTTTGGGCTGTCTGATATTTTCTTGTGATTTGGGGAGAATGCTCCAGAGGGGCAGTGCCCTCCTTCCGTATATCTACTGGGCGTCTGCTCAGTGACATGCCTTTTAGTGGAGAATGGTATTTAGAAACCAGATCGGGGTACAGATGTTCTTTCTCCTGGGGTGTTGCTGCTTCTAGGTTCTCTGCTGACACCTGGGAGATATAGGTGTGTGTTTATAGACTAATCCACGTGCACACACTTAACCTCTAATGATTTCTGTGCCTGTCTGTCTGTGTTGTCATCTACTTGTGGGTTCTTACGGACATCTCCATGGCTAACCCAACACTACAGGGTCATGCTAGCCTCCTCCCTTTGCACATTTGTAAGCCCGTTCTCTGATAGGGAGACACTGAGGTCATCTACCATCCATTTACCCCAACCTTAACACACGTGAAAGTGATTTCAGAGTTGTTCATTGGCACCCCTGTGACAGACGGTTTATAATACAATTCGATACATTTGTCAGTTTGCATTCTGGCCTACCATCCCTGACTGCTGGCTGATTTTTTTTTTAAGTCGTGTATATTAAAGTTTATCCTTTGTATGATATGTACAATGATGTGAGTTTGTACAAATGCAGAGTCATGTATCCATCAGCCAGACTCTTTCATTTAGGTGTTTTGTGGGGTTTTTATTTCCCTAATTGAGTAACTGCTACACCATACTTCCATTGTTCACTTGTTGGAAAGGATTGCATCTCTGTTACCTTGTGGTTTTTAATGCCATGTAGCCTTCCTCAGATAAAGGCAAAATGGATTTTAACCAGTGGGGAAGAATACTAGAATTTCAGAAGTTGAAAGAATCTTAAAGATTCATTAATTTTACATTCCTAGCTAGGCAGGTTGGACATCAAGCCAGAACTGGAACCTGGACATTTTGGTTCTCCTCGCCATCCATATCACTCAGGGTACCTGAGATAGGAAAGATGAGCACGACAAGGGGCGCAGATTGCTCCACCTTGCTTTATTATTATTATTTTTTTTATTGAAGTATAGTTGATTGAACTAACACAATGTGTTAGTTTCTGGTGTACAGCAAAGTGATTCAGTTATACACCTTGCTTTAGATTTGAAGTCTGTGCTTACTTAAGGGCAGAGTTCCTTTATCTTTTGTTTTAGGAGATTAATTCTAGCAGACAATTATTTGTTTAATGTTAGGTGTGCTTTGGGGGAGGATTAAGATATTGTTAACATTTGCAAATTAGTCTTGTAGTGAGTTATTAATAGTTCATTCACTTTGCTTATTAATGCCAGGCTGAAACCAAGTGTTCTGAATGAATGAGAAATTGTGTTTGGGGAAGGGTCAGTGGAAGGAGGTGACTGTGGAAAGCGCTACATTCCACTCCCCAGAGATAGATGAAACTGCTCTATAAGGCTCTACTGGCTGTTGGTTTCTACTGTTTAGAGTTTATAGTAATCTTTATAAATAATTTAAAGACTGTTTGGGGCCCCTGAACTGGGACTCCCAGAGTTTTTCGTTTCATAAATAGTTTTTACCGTGTGCCAGGCACCAAGCTAGACCCTTGATATGTAGATGAGCAAATTGCGTGCCTTGTCTGGCAGGAGACGGATGTGAAAAGACGAGTATTTGCCCCCAGTGCGGTGGCATAGAGGTGGCCAGTGTGGGCGTGCATATATGAGGGCTGTTTCAACTTTTTATTAGATTTTTTTCCTTTAAAAAAGTTTTTTTTCTACCATAATTCAAAAAGAGTCATGTACCACAATGTTCATTGCAGCACTATTTACAGTAGCCAGGACATGGAAGCAACCTAAGTGTCCATCAACAGATGAATGGATAAAGAAGATGTGGCATATATATACAATGGAATATTACTCAGAGATAAAAAGAAACAAAACTGAGTAATTTGTAGTAAGGTGGATGGACCTAGAGTCTGTCATACAGAGTGAAGTAAGTCAGAAAGAGAAAAGCAAATACCGTATGCTAACACGTATATATGGAATCTTAAAAAAAAAAAAAAGGTTCTGAAGAACCTAATGACAGGACAGGAATGAAGATACAGACGTAGAGAATGGACTTCAGGACATGGGGAGGGGGAAGGGTAAGCTGGGACAAAGTGAGAGAGTGGCATGGACATATATACACTCCCAAATGTAAAATAGATAGCTAGTGGGAAGCAGCCGCATAACACAGGGGGATCAGCTCGGTGCTTTGTGACCACCTAGAGGGGTGGGAGAGGGAGGGGATATGGGGATATATGTATCTGTATAGCTGATTCACTTTGTTATAAAGCAGAAACTAACACCATTGTAAAGCAATTATACTGCAATAAAGATGTTAAAAATAATAATAAATTAAAGTTTTTTTTCTTTCTTTTTTTTTTTAAGTATAATTGTGCCACCGTGCACAACTGTGTTAGTTTTTGCTTACTCCCTTTCAGTCTTTTTCCATAGGTGCAGTTTTATGTGGTTGTATGTAGCAGATATTGTATTCTGAAATGGTTTTGCTTAATATTTTATTCTAAGCTTTTCTCAAGTTTCTCCACAACATTGTGTAGTTGCTGTGTTTACCCAGCTCCTTAATGTTAACTTATTTTTCCCATGGAAGGCTACCCTCACCCTTTTTATGCTCCCAACGTTTTTTATCAGATACGTTGCTTTCTTAGGCTCTATTTCCTGGCGTAAGATTGCTCCAGAGTCAAAGAGTATGAGTGCTTTACAGCTCTGGAAATATATTGCCTGTTGTTTTACAATGCCCACAGCCTTCCTTGAAAACCTGCCAGATTAGATCTGTCCCTGCCTGCTCTGACTCCATTGCCTACTGCTTTCCCCTGGGTCTCTGGGATGAGGCTGCAGACACCACACTCAGCTCTGAGTCAGTATACCTGCTGTTCCCCTGCTTGAACACCCCACTGAGTGACCACACAGGGCTACCTCCTCCTTTCCCCTCCAAGGGTTGTTGTGAGGATAATGAGGTGATGTTGTGAGGTATGCAGAGAGTGGGTGCTCAGGGAGGATGAGTCTCTGGACCGCTCTTGTCCTGGAGCTGGGCAGAGCTAGGTTCTGAACTGCTGGCAGCCTCAGTTTCCTGGAAGAATAGGTTAACAAACTCTCTTGCAAAATATAGCTTGTACAGTACTCAACTCATACATTTAATTTTGCCCCATCTCCTCTACAGGATATCTGGCTCTATGAAGCAAGCAGCCATGCTGCCTTTTCTAGAACTCCTCTGAGGGGACTGGAGCTAGGGGGTGGTAACTCACAATCTCTCTTCATTTCAGGGCCTCTTAGGAAGATTGTGCAGACTTAATATTAAAGATGTCTGGAAAACAGGAATTGCTGGTGATTTTTAAATGCCTTAAGACATTGCTGTAAATATAAAGTTTTATGTAATAAAGTGATTTGAGGTAGAGAGCATGGACTTGGAGATTATCATTTCTAGACGAAGCTGGGCTAATTAAAATAAATTTTAACTGTAGTTTTCTATTTTAGTGAAAGTACTCTTTTTAGACTGAGATAAAACAGCATCATCCTATTCTAAGACAGAAGAGTAATTGACTAATTGTATGTTGTTATTGTTTTCTTTGTAAAGCAAAATATTTTTATCAAAATACTTATTAAGAGAATGCAAAAAATTATTTTTCCTTTAGATATGCATCTTTAAAAGGACTGCTTTGCCGCTGAGATTTCATTATAACTAACTTTCTAACAAAATTTGCTGAAAGTCAGTGAGAAATGAGAGTAACTCTACAATGATGTCCATCTAGTAGGTGACCATTGAACACTTGGACTTAATTTTCAATGTATTTTAAATTTTAATTCAGTATAGCCACAAATCGGGCAGTGTAGTTCTAGAAATTTATGTTTAAGGGTACACACTTGTTTTTTACCTTTAGGGCTCTATGGAGAGTTAATTTTCCACAGCTGAGTCACCCAATAAAGTTTAAAATTCTGTTTTCTAAAATACCTTTATCCATTGTAGGGGGAAAAAAAAACCTGCCAAATTTTAGTTGGTTAAATGAGTGTGGGTAACAGCAAGAGAGGAATTGTCTTTGACTTTATATATATAATTTTAGGAAAATGTTTTTCAATGCCCTTTGGTATGTTTTTTGGAATAGAGAAATTCTGGGGGCTTTTTGCTTTCCTGTGGGCGTTGCTTCTCTGCCCTCTTTAGTGTGTGACAGACACCTGAGATAGATGGGGTTGACCTTTCACAATGGGAGAGCCAGTAGAAGTAAGAAGCTTTAGCTTATAGTTTTCATCACTAAAAAGGCAGTAAATTTAGACCTAGCCTTCACAGTTGTCCTGAACCTGGTGCCATACCACCAGGCCTGGTCCTTTGCACAGAATAAACGAGTGACAATTATTTGGGGGTAAACATGTTCATTCTTATTATTAGCCATATGCTGAATGCTTCAGGGTCTATAGTAACTAGTAGGTAGGTGATGGATAATACTTGGCTTTTTTTTTTTTAATCCTTCTGGTTATTTCACCTATTTGCTTTGACTTACTTTGAAGAAATTATTTTGTTTTCACTGAGAGTGGCTGGCTTCTTTCTGTCTCCGTCCTTTACACTTCTTTATTTTCCTCTTCTGTCTCTTTTTTTCCCATCTGTCTCTTTTCCTTCAAAATACTGTCTCAGGGGCCACCTGGGATTGTGTATTTTTAAACAGGGTGATCTTTGAACTTGATAAGAAATTGAAAGTTAATTTGCAGTCTGGATGGGATCCTAAATTACTGACCAGGAGATTATTTCCCACTGAAATTTCTTATTTGAGCAATGTGCTACATACTTTATGATTGTTAGTTTTGACTGTTTGGCTCTCTTGCATATCTTCCATATCTGGAATTTACAGATTCTGTACAGATATGTCTGTGTATTGAGCACGTGCTGAAGTGGTGCCTGGCCTCTGACGAAGTGGTCTTCTCCCTTGCACAGGTTGCACAGAGCATCGAGGATCATCATCAAGAAGTGATCGGTTTCTGCAGAGAAAACGGCTTCCACGGCTTAGTTGCATACGACTCTGATTATGCCCTGTGCAACATCCCCTACTATTTCAGTGCCCATGCCCTAAAACTGAGCCGGAATGGGAAAAGTCTCACCACAAGCCAATATCTGATGCACGAGGTTGCCAAGCAGCTGGACCTGAACCCAAACCGCTTCCCTATCTTTGCTGCTCTGTTAGGTAGGTGGGCAGTGTGAAAATTCATTTTATAAAGGAGTTCTGTACTCGGGACATACTGTTGTTGTTTTTTTTTAATTTCAATGCTAGAATGTTTGGGATTGTATCTTACTTAAATTTCAAAAAAACAGGGAATGGGCTGGGCTTCTCCTCAGTAACATTCTTTACTCATTATTTTTTGGTGTCACTGAAAATGTGCTTCATTTGTTCTTGTTTGTTTATGTATTGTTCCATTTAAGCTGATAAACTAATTTTGTGAAAAAAAATGCCCTTAAAGTTTGGGGAAAATAACATTTAAAAATCACAAGTGTTAACACAGTCTCACTTATGAAAATTAAACATTTAAACCTTTGGCACAAATTATGTTTGTTATAGAAGAAAATATGCTGTGAAGTTAGCACTGTCATGTTTTCCCCTCATTTTCAGGATTCTCATTACTTTAAAAGGAAAACAACAAAAATAAACTACGTTACCTTGTTTCCAGTGCCTGCATCTTAAGTAAATGTATACATGTCTTTAAAAACTCCCTTGGAGGGGGCTTCCCTGGTGGCGCAGTGGTTGAGAGTCCGCCTGCCAATGCAGGGGACACGGGTTCGTGCCCCGGTCCGGGAAGATCCCATGTGCTGTGGAGTGGTGGGGCCCGTGAGCCATGGCCGCTGAGCCTGCGCGTCCGGAGCCTGTGCTCCGCAACGGGAGAGGCCACAACAGTGAGAGGCCCACGTACCACAAAAAAAAAAGAAAAGAAAAAAAACACTCCCTTGGAGGAATTCCTTATGCTGAATACCTAGAAAGGATGAAATCTGGTTTCAACTAAGATTTTATATATTAATTTCTTTCTCTTAAAAATAACTTGGCAATAGGTAATATATTTATTTATCACTTTATGTCTGTAGTTTATAGTTATTTCTTTCTTTTCTGTCCACTTCCCTTTCTTGTGCTTGGAATGTACATGTTTCTAGCTACTTGAATATCCGGCTCTAGTTTGCTCAGAGTTTGTAAAAATTATGTCCACAGTATAAGTAAATGTGTTCTGAGCAAAGCCCTCCTGTGAGTAAAATCCATGAATTTCAGTGATGGGATTGAGGGCTGTTTGGGACACACAGGCCCTTTTTGAAAGATGTGTGGTCTCCAGAAAAGTGCGATCTTATTGTACTCTCTCAATTTCTGTTCTAGTGCTTAGCAGCCTGATCTGGTCATGTTTAAGAGGGGGATTATATTGTGGGTTATTTTTAGAAATTCCTAATTATCAGAATTTTTATAAACATTCCAAAAAAGTTTTATACAACTAGAAATTATAGTGAGACAGCCATAATTTTTCATATATTATTTGGTGATAACATTTCAAACTGTATAACTACAAATCAATCAAAAACTTTCTGATTTTACAAGTTGTCTTTATTTGGATCTAATCTCAAATACATGTCTTTAAGTTAGTACTTGGCTATTTTCTGTCCATTTTCTTAGTGAACTCTTGTGACTTGGGATTTGGAGGATTAAAACCTAATTTCTAAATGTATGTAGTACTTTCATATTTTCAGACATTAAAATATAAAAGGATATTTCCTCAAATGTTAAAAAGTGATGGAGTGGATGGGCACATTATGAAAAGTTTCATATTTACTTAAATGTTACCACAATTGACTTTAAATGAATGGGAAAATTGTATGCTTTTAGAATATGGATGCCTTAACTAATTTGGGAAGGATATTTGTTTATCTTATTTAAGGAAACATTGAATAAATTTCTTGGGAGATAATGCCAACTAATACTTTTCTAGCTAACTTATTTTGTGAAATAGTAAAAGAAATGAAAAACAATAGTAACGTTGTGAATAATTTAGTAATAAATTAAGGCTTGGAATTTCTTCAGAAAATTTAGGCAAGTTATAGATAAACGCTTAATTGGGTGAACATTTTTAGTTTAGATTTTGTGTAAAAGTTTCAACGTCCTCAAATAAGAAAGATTATTTTTCCAATAGAAAGTATAATTTCTCCTTTTCTGTAATAGAAGGTATAGCTATATAAGATGTTTTGTTTTAGAAAGGTTGAGTGAAATACTCATTTAAGTATTTGACCCAAGTTTTAACAGACTGTTAAATCTTTATTGGAGTATAATTGCTTTACATCTTTATTGGAGTATAATTGCTTTACAATGTTGTGTTAGTTTCTGCTTTATAACAAAGTGAATCAGCTATACATATACATATATCCCCATATCTCCTCCCTCTTGCATCTCCCTCCCACCCTCCCTATCCCACCCCTCTAGGTGGTCATAAAGCACTGAGCTGATCTCGCTGTGCTACGTGGCTGCTTCCCACTAGCTATCTATTTTACATTTCGCAGTGTATATATGTCCATGCCACTCTCTCACTTCGTCCCAGCTTACCCTTCCCCCTCCCCGTGTCCTCAAGTCCATTCTCTACATCTGTGTCTTTATTCCTGTCCTGCCCCTAGGTTCTTCATAACCTTTTTTTTTTAGATTCCATATATATGTGTTAGCATATGGTATTTAACAGACTATTCTTTTTTTTTTCTTTTTTTTTTTTTGCGGTACGCGGGCCTGTCACCGTTGTGGCCTCTCCTGCTGCGGAGCACAGGCTCCGGACGCGCAGGCCCAGCGGCCATGGCCCACGGGCCTAGCCGCTCCGTGGCATGTGGGATCCTCCCGGACTGAGGCACGAACCCGCGTCCCCTGCACTGGCAGGCAGACTCCCAACCACTGCGCCACCAGGGAAGCCCTAACAGACTATTCTTGATGTTGGAATTGGCTTAATATCTTTTCAGATAGAAGCTTCAAAAACAAATCTCAGATACTTAATACTTACTTCACAATAAAGTTCTATACATTCCATGAGCCTAGGAAAGCAGTACAAAACTCGGTAACTGATACAATTAGGACTTAACTTTGCTCTTCTGGACATAATGACAGTTTGGTACATCTGTATCATGTATTTGTGTGTTTAGAGTATTATGATTAGCAGTATTGCAAATGAACTCACCTTGTTTTGTTTTCTGTTAGCAGCTGATTAATGAATCTGCTTAGTGTGGAGATGACTAAATCATAATATAAAAATTACAGAATTATTTAGGAAATTACTGCTTCTAAATTGTATCAAGACCACTAACAAACCAAAGATGTTAGTGTATCAGGCATCCAAGCACTACACTGAAGGGAGAATGTTCCCTGCAAAATGTAGTTTCTCAGCTGAATACACTTCTTATTTGTGACACAGCCCTGGTGATAGTGCATAGAGCTGATTGGCACTTCTTGATAGCACTTGTTGTAGTCTGTGCTTTGTACACCTATTTGTGGGTGGTGCTGGAAATTATGGGAGGAGGGTGTTGATCCATGTCACAGGCAGCAAACATTGTCACTTAACCTTCCTTAGATTTTATAACTATAGATTCTGCCTCTGCTGTTGAACCTACTTCACAGAATGCAGTTTGAACCACAGTCTCTCATAAACAAATGAAAAGTTGTTTCAAATTGACATTTGGCATCTGGCATTATCAGACTGACCTTAATACTGTGCTGGGGAATTACTTAGGTTTTTATGCAGTTTATTCAGTTTGAATGCTGTTGAGCCTCTACGGGAAATTCACGTTGTGCTTGAGGCAGCTGCAAGAAGTCTGTCTGCTGTATGTTGCTTTGTATTAAAAGATGAAGAAATATTCTCAATTTCTGTGTGGAAGTTTTATGTGGTGTATCAAATGAGGTGGTCCTAAGAAGTCATATTACAAAGTCTGAAACTAACAAAGATAATCTACAAATTATAACATGCAATGATACTAAGTTTCCCCTGTGTCACTCATGATGATGGCTTTTATGGTATCCCTGTTTGTATTCCAGGAAATCACATTCTACCTGATGAAGATCTGGCTTCCTTTCATTGGAGTTTACTTGGTCCAGAACATCCACTAGCCTCACTTAAGGTACATATTCATTTCATTTCCAACATTTGTTGATTTTGATATTACTTTCATAATGTAAATAATGTTTCTTTATTGTAGAAGGAAATATACCACAAAATTAGCAATATCCTGCTTCCTGCTAACTTCAGAATCTGTGTTGCCTTAAAAAACAAACAACCTGCCTTATCTTGTTCCCAGCACCTATATTTTAGGGAAATATATAAATGTCCTTAAAAATTCCCTTAGAGGAATTCTTCATGCCGTATACCTAGATAGTTGGAAATTTTTTAGCTAAAGTTTTTATGTATTAATTTTCTTACCTACAAATATTAATTTTTTTCAATAGATAATATCATCTTCTGTTAGTCAGATCAACATCTTAGCATAGTTTGATAAGTTTCATAATTTTCTTACTAATTTTTAAATAGTATAAAAATCTATTTACAGTTTTAATGCTTTTTTTTTTAGTTTTAATGCTTTTTGAATGATGGAGGAGACCCAAGTTCATTAGAGAAGTGGTCCATTTGTACTATTTTGTTAATATTTATTTTCTTATATTTCTCCCCTTCCTGTTTGTGAAAGTAATGAACATCCAAGAAGATTCTCTTAACTTTGATTGGGAAGGTTTACAGTTTGATGTGAACATAGTAGTGAAATTGGTATGAGCCACTAGGGAACTTGGAGTTGTACTTGTTAGTGGCTTCCTGTGATTTTCCGTATTCCCTTTGCTGGGTAAAGTGGCTCTGGTGTTCCCTGCTTTTTAGTGTTGTGATCATAGCTGCCACTTGTTAGGTGGGGAGCTGGGAAGTCGGGACCTACACTGGCTGGCAGCCTGGGCCTCAGTTCCTCATAGTAATAGGGAGGTTGCATGGAATGGTTTCTGAATGCACTTTTCCTGTTGTCAGAATTGCCCTCCAAATTGGAGTTTTTGTGTTTCAGCTTATAGTGTGCTTTTGTGATACTTGCAAGTTCAAGCGGTATTCCTTTCCTGCCTCTTTCATCTTGTTACTTGCTGCCTAGAATCCCCTTTCTTTTCCGTTTCTTATTGATGGGTCCTGATGTTTTCCTTTTTATCCTAACAGTTCTTTGTATGGGGCTTTTCAACTTCTGTTCAAAAGTCAGTTTTTCTCCTCTTGTTAGAAATTACTTGTTTTCTTTTGCTTTTTTGTCCTTGAAGGGGAACAGCTTTCTCTTCGCTATTGGCCAGAGTGTTGTTCATGTGTGTTTTCATTTACAGAGTGCCACAATTTGTAATCTTGATTCCAAGCTTCTGCTGATACCATTATTGAATTGCAGAATGGGAAAAGTATAGTCCGAAATCAGGTGGACTCAGAAGTATTGTGCTCATTCGGTTCATTAAGCAGTATGCTTTTATAAGTTGAGACAGAATGAAGGCTTGTTTTTTAGAAGGTTTGTAGAGTTTTGAGTAGCAGGGGTGAGAGGCTCCCAGGATCCCAGACTATATACATATATCTAAATTGAGCTTGTCTTCTTTCATGTATCAGAGGTTAGAAGTGAGGAGCTGTTTGAATAATTACTGGAAAACCAACTCAAACTATTGGTAGGTTACAAACATCATTATCATGTATTTTTCCTAATAGTTTGTTAAGAAAAATACTAAGTATGTAAAAAGTTGAAATAGAAAATGTCTATCCATATATCCACCATCTTGGTTAAACAGTTTTTAACAGTTTCTTCTAAAGTATATTTGTATGTGTGTGTTTGTTTTTTAACTCAACTATTTGGAAGTAAGTTGCAGATATCATAACACTTCACCTGTGAAAACTGTGGTTTATTTCACCACCACCTAAAAATAAGGATAATCTCTTAATTATATTATTATCACATTAACTAAATTAGCAATAATTCCCTAATGTCATTTAATATTAAGTCCATGTTCACATTTTTCTATTGTTCTCTGAAAGTTGTTTATAGGATTGTTTGTTGGTTTTTATTTTAAAGCAAATCAGATTTTTTTTGCATTATCATCATGTGTATTTTAAATATTAGCTGGGTGTTTTTATGGCATAGTGAAGCAGTCCAAAATAATTTTTCAGTGACGTGATAAGTTGTAGGATTTTTAAAGTCATATTCTGAAAAGCAAAGCATGTCCAGCTTTGAGTTAAAAAATTGCATAACTTTTATGTTTTGACCTTTTATACATAGTTTTCTGTGTGTAGTATCGTTTTAATCATTTTAACAAAGACTGTGGGATGTTGAATGTGGTTTTTTTCTCATGAACATTACTACTGTATAGAATTATCTGTATCCCATCTGCTTTTTTAGTCTCTTCTTTTTCACAGTAATAAAACTAACTACATCTTTTGAAAATTTGGTTAGTTGTTGTTTATGAAACTTCCTTATGATTTTTGTTTGTTCCTTTTTAACACAGTATGTTGTATACACAGCTTTTAAGGATACCTGATTTTGCATACCCAAGTTCAAGCATTCCTTTTATCATCCTTTATTTTGCCAGTGTTTCACCAAAGTCATATCTACTAGTTTATTGTTCACAGAGGGTTGGTGTTATATGAACTTATTATCTAATAAATTCAAATCACTCCTTAACATGTAATACCATAATCTTAGCCCTGTCAACATTTCAACCATTGTATTCATTTTAATGGTTTTTGTGTTCCTAAACTTCATATTCAGTTTCATGTATTTCAGGTTTTTATCCCCATCAGTCATTCATGACCCCCCCCCCCAAGTACTTCCGGCCCCGGAGTCCCTTCACCATTTCCTTCACGTTGGACAGGCTACTTTGCAAGTTTTATGCTCGCCTTTCCTCTCCCCAGACCTCCCACATGTGTTGTTCTCCTGTACAGCTAATCAGGTTCTATTTTGGTCTCTCTATACCACCACCCCAATTGTGGCAAGCAGGCAGTGTGCCCCTCCCCTGGCACACTGCCTCCCCCCCCACCACTCCCTCCAGGCCTAGCTCTGCCCATCAGCCCCAGGCCAGGCAGGTGCTGGTTTCTCTTGAACTCCTTCTCCCTCTATGTGTCCAATTAAATTAAAATATGTCCTTGAAAGCCCCCTTGCTTGCTTCTGCCTCTTCTCAAAGATCTAAGTGCTAGCTCTTGTACATCTCTCTTTCTGATTTAAATAGTCTTTAGTGTTTATTTATATAACCCTACCTTCAGGTTCACTTATTTTTAGTCACCTTCCTTTTTTTTTTTTAAAAAAATTTTATTTATTTTTGGCTGTGTCGGGTCTTCGTTGCTGCGCACGGGCTTTCTCTAGTTGCGGTGAGTGGGGGCTACTCTTCCGTTGTAGTGCGTGGGCTTCTCATTGCAGTGGCTTCTCTTGTTGTGGAGCACGGGCTCTAGGCACGTGAGCTTCAGTAGTTGTGGCACACGGGCTCAGTAGTTGTGGTGCATGGGCTTAGTTGCTCTGCGGCATGTGGGATTTTCCTGGACCAGGCATCGAACCCGTGTGCCCTGCATTAGCAGGCAGATTCTTAACCACTGTGCCACCAGGGAAGTCCCAAGTCACCTTCCTTTACCAGCATTATCTTTTCCCTGAGGCAGCTGTATACCAGGGCAGTCTGTCAGGTCAGATTAGGAACGTTTTGTTTTAAATTTACCTAGAGTTTTACCAAAGTTATCTCTAACTTTATATTTTTTACATGCCACCAGAAGTCACTGAGTAATCCTTTTTACCAATGTCTTTAGGGACAGGATGTGGCAATTGACCCCGGGGAGGAGGGAGTATGGTTCTGGGTGAGTAGCATGTTAGGGTCCCTAGGAACGTGGAGGTGGACAGAAGAGCCATCTATGTCTCACCATGCAGTCCATGCAACCCCATCATTCCCAAGGTCAGGGCACATGGCAAGGCTCACAGTGGGCCCTCAGGATGAAGCCTGGACTCAAAGGATCTCCTCTCTCTTGGCTTCCCTGAAGGGGAAGCGGGTAGCAGCTGCACCTGCTGTGATCAGTGTCCAGCCAACCAGTGATCTTCATATCCACCGTACGTGGCCCCTGTCTGGGTTTCACACTGGAGCCAGCTGCCAGAGAGAAGAGCAGCATGATTTCAGGCACTTTGAGTTTTATGGTGTATCTAACGTACTATGCAAGCTTACTAGAGTGAGATTGATGATCAGACTTTCTGGGATCCTTTTTGAAGGAAAGTTGAGTATAAATTGTGCATGAATAGAAAGATGGGCTTCAGTTATTCTGAGTTCCACCTTTTAAGGCAGGGGTCCCCAATCCCCGGGCCACAGACCGGTCTGTGGCCTGTTAGGAACTGGGCCACACAGCAGGAGATGAGCGGCGGGTGAGCGAGTGAAGCTTCAACTGTATTTACAACCGCTCCCCATCACTTACATTACCGCCTCAGCTCCTCGTCATATCAGGTCCGCTGCGGCATTAGATTCTCATAGGAGCACGAACCCTACTGTGAACTGCGCATGCTAGGGATCTAGGTTGTGTGCTCCTTATTTGCAGGAAAACAAGCTCAGGGCTCCCACTGATTCTGCATTATCGTGAGTTGTATAATTATTTCATTATATAAATGTAATAATAACAGAAATAAAGTGCACAGTAACAGCAATGCACTTGAATCATCCTGAAATCATCCCCCTCCCCGTCCGTGGAAAAATTGTCTTCCAGGAAACCGGTCCCTGATGCCGAAAAGGTTGGGGACTGCTGTTTTAAGGTATTGCAAGAGGTGGCAGTTTGGGCACTTAAGACCTTCCAAAGAAGGAATTCCTGCTTGCATGTTAGTGTTAATTGAAGTTAACTCAATATATTCCTTTCTCAAAAAGTCATCCTGTAGTTTCATAAGAGCTAAGAAGTACTTCCTAAAATCTAAAGACTTTTCGGGCTCTAGAGAAAATAACGTTAGGGGCCTGGAAGGTTGAAAAATTCAACCATTATGCATTGTGGAAGTGAGAGCTATTTATAATTGCACTCCTGGAAGAGAACCACTTTTAACAGATTGATATTTGGTACTCCAGAATTGTTTTTAAATGTACATCCTGCTAATATTATTATTATAATGTCATCATCATCATGCATTCAGTGAGCTGCACATTCTTAACAGTCTGGAATTTCAGTGCACAGATTCATGGTACTGGGCTCTAAGCTTTTAGGTCGTGGAAACTTGCTTCTAGTAAGAAGTCTTATTCTTTGCTCATTTAAAATTTATATGTGGATATCCTTAAATGGAAAATAAAAGACTGAACTCAAAAGATTTTTGCTTGTTTATATCTTCCCATCAGAGCTTCCTTCCCTGTCCCCATTTGGTTTTAAAGTGAAGATGGGGGACTTCCCTGGTGGTCCAGTGGTTGAGACTTCGCCTTCCAACGCAGGGGGTGCGGGTTCAATCCTTGGTGAGGGAGCTAAGGTCCCGCATGCCTCAGGGCCAAAAAACCAAAGCATAAAACAGAAGCAATATTGTAACAAATTCAGTAAAGACTTTAAAAATGGTCCACATCAAAAATAAATAAATAAATAAATATTAAATAAGTAAAGTGAAGATGGAAAGGTTGGCATTCTGAGGAATCTGCTGAAATCACTGGGACTCAAGAATAGCTTTTCTGTCTCTGTTTTACAGATTGTGGGTGGATCACAGGTCACTTTGCTGGGAAGGAGGGACAGAGTCATGGGAAGGGTTTGTGTTCCCTAGGTGTTACAGGATTGCTTTCAGTTTAGCTTCTTGCTGTTGAGGGACTGGGCCTGCCCTGGGCCTGCGGGCAGAATTCTTCCGAGTGAGCTGAAATGCATGACCTAGCCAGAGGAGGGGAGATTCGCGGTCCAAATGCGATCTGAAAGATAGAGTGTTTATAGTGCCCGACTTCTGATTCCTGGGGTGGTGAGTGATAGGGTCAATGAAACAAAAAGAAGCTTACTAGGGTATTTTTGCTTTCTCTGTTTCTTCTCCTGACCTGGAATCTTATAGTTTTATGTTAAATAAGTGGCATATTCTCAGTTTCAGAAATGTGTGCAGACACTGTCAAGCATATTTCCTCCCCTGTGGGTCCAGAAATCTCCGCCTTGTTTATAAGTAGGCCTTCTCCATCACTCTGACTGCAAGAGATACTTCTCTTGGAAATGTGGCTCTTTTGGCAGTTTCCCGACCCTGTGTCTTGGGTGCGCACACATACACCCCTCACCTTGCCAGTGGTCTGTCTGCTCTGAGCACTTCTAGGCGGCTCAACCGGAGATGTCACTTTTCTTGAGACTAGGCCAATCTGGGTCTAGAACGACATGTGACAGAATTGGGGTTTGCTGGTAGTTTACTTCCAAATTGCCATTCTTGGTTAGAGTGTTTTTTAAATTTTCTTTTTATAACAGTTTTATTGAGATATAATGACATATCATAAAATCTACTTTAAAGTATACAATTCAGTGGTTTTTAGCTTTCACAGAGTTCGTGCAACCATCATCACTGTCTAATTTTAAAATATTTTCATCACCTCAAAAAGAGACCCAGTACTTTATCTGTTAACAGTCACTCCTCATTTCTCCCCCTCCCCTACCCTCTGGCAACCACTAATCTACTTTTTCCTCTATGGATTTGCCTCTTCTGGACATTTCATATAAGTGGAATTATATGACCTCTTGTGTCTGGCTTCTTTCATTGAGCATAATGTTTTTTCAAGGTTCATCCACACTGTAGCATGTATCAGCACTTCGTTTTTTCTTTTTATGGCCAAATAATAGTCTGTCGTGTGGGTATACCTACCATGTTTAATCCATTCATCAGTCAGTGGACATTCAGGTTGTTCAGTCACATTTTGGCTTTGTGATGCTGTGTGAATATTCAAGTACAAGTGTTTGTGTAGACATGTTTTCATTTCTCTCAGGTGTATACCTAGGACTGGAATTGCTGGTCATATGGTAATTCTATGCCTAACATTTTGAGGAACTACCAGACTGGTTTCCACAGTAGCTATACTGTTTATCCTCTTACCAGCTATGTGTGAGGTTTCTGACTTTTCCACAACCTCGTCAACACTTGTTATTGTCTGTTGTTTTATTTTTAGCTGTTGTGGTGGGTGTGATGTGGTTTTGATTTGCATTTCTCTGATGACTAATGATGTTGAGCACCTTTTCCTGTGCTCACTGTCCATTTGTTTACCTTTTTTGGATAAATGTCTATTCATATCTTTTGTCCATTTTTAAATTTTTTATTAATGTGTTGTAAGAGTTTTTAAAAAATATATTCTGTATACAAGTCTCTTATCAGACACATAGTTTGCAAACACTTTCTCCCATTCTGTGGGTTGTTGTTTTACTTTCATAATGGTGTCCTTTGATAACTCTTCTGAGACTCAGGCAAGGTCAGCGTCCTGGAGATTACCCACAGATAACTTGGCTGCATATTGTCTCCAGTAAAATAGTGTCTACTCTACTGCGGCCTTCTAGGCCCAGAGTCATATACTGGGTCTTCTCCCAGAAGAGCTCCATTTCCTATCGTACACTTTTAATATCCCTTCTCCCTTTTGTCTCCATTGCTTCTATCTTTAGTATTCTCATAAGCTGACACTTGGCTCTTTTGCCCGTCCTGGGGCCTTCTGCCCATTTATTTGTTCACTGTTTCTTTCTTCCCTAGCTGGCCTGGACCTCTTGGTGGGTCATCTTGAACTGGTTGTACCAACATCACCCTTCTCTTGCTCCTTCTTCCATCTCACCTGCCCAGCAGACCCCTCCACCCTAGATAGGTACTATCTAGAGAAGATTTGAGAACCACACAGCTAATGGATGCCACTGCAAACTTATGGTCTAATTTTAGAAAGATCTAAATAAATGAAGAAATGTGTGTGTTTATGGCTCAAAAGACTCTGTTGTTATACAGATTTACTGCATCCCAATCAAAATCCAAGCAAGCTTTTTTTTAAGTAGAAATTGAAAAACTGATTTTAAAATTCATGTGGAATTGCAAAGGACGTAGAATAGCATCAGAGATGTTGAAAAGGAAGAACAAAGTGAAAGGACTTAGTATTAGACTCACTTTAAAGCTATAATAATCAACTCAGTGTGGTACTGACATAAGGGTAGTTGAACAGATCAGTGGAGCAGAACAGAGTCCAGAAATAGACCCATATATATATTTAATTATTTTCACCAGAAGTCCCTAAGTAACTAAATGGGGAAGGGTTAGTTTTTACAATAGCTGGATATCCATATGCAAAAATTAAAAGAATATAAAAATTATTCTAGAAGAAAATATAAGAGAGGATCTTTATGACCTTGAGTTAGTCAAAGATTTCTTAGTTAAGAAAATGAAAAGCAAGCAACAACAGTGGGAGAGGAGCTATTTGCAGAATATTGTCTCTGGTAAAGGACTTATATCCAGAATGTGTAAAGAACAACACAATAAGAAGATACATAACGCAACAACAAAAAAAGATGGGTGAAATTTTGAACAGACGTTTTACAGAATATTCAGTAAGCACACAAAGAGATGCTCCATGGAATTAGGGAATGCAAATTAAAGCCATCATGAGCTACACTACCTGACCACTGGAATGGGCCAAATGAAGGAGACAGATGATGCCAAGTGTCAGTGTGTGTCAGCACCCATAGCTCTGAGATGTGGCTGCTGGGAAGCAGAATCCAGAATGGTCACTTTGAAAACAGTCTGGTAGTTTCTTACAAAGTTAAACATATACCTACCATACAACCCAGCAATCCCGCTGCTAGACATTTACTCACGAGAAATGAAATCCTATGTTCACAAAAATAATTGAACCTGAGTGTCCTGGCAGCTTTATCCATTGTAGTCTCAAACACACCAAGCAGTAGTCAGCTGGTGAATGGATGAATAAATTGTGGGACAGTCATACAACGACATGCTGATAGCAGTGAAAGGAACCAACTACTTTCTTATAATATGTATGAATCCTAAAAGCATTATCTTAAGTGAAAAGTCAAACACCAAAGAAATACATATGATTGATTTTATGTAAAACCCTGGAAAAGGCAAAAGTATGGTGATAGAAAGCAGGTTAGTGGTTGCCTAGGGCTATGATGGGAAGGGGCACAGGGAACTATTTGAGGTGATAGAAACGTAACACTTCATAATTATGGCGGTGGTTACACTAATGTATGCATTTATCAGAGCTCAGTGAATTATGTGCTTAAAATTGATGAATTTTACTTTAATTTTACTTAAAACTGATTTTTAAAATTATGGTCTCCAACTTCAACCAAACTATCAGTGTCAGCAGTTAATCCTTTTATTCTCCTTAATATTTATCTTCAACATTCATCATCTCTTCAGACCTCTCTTCAGTTTCACGCTTTCTCTTACAGAGAGATCCTTTATCCGAGGATGGTGAGAGTCCTCAGCTTCTCGTTCCCCTGTTTTCATTCTTCTTCATCCAGGCCCATTTTACTTCCTGAGACTAGACTATCCTGACATTCTTGAGCTGTTGTCACTGAACACATCCAGGGAGCCCTGCGTTACTTCGTCCAATCAACTCCTTGCTCCTGTGTAGACGCCCCCCTCTTTTGGTCGTTGGCCCTCAGTTTGTAAATGTGGTCTAGTCTCCCATATTCTCCTAACTCTCTTTTTCATCCTCGAATCTCCCGAAGGCAAACTTCCATAATGTCCCCAACAGCTTAATCCACCCTCACTGCCCCCTGCGCCCCTCCCCCCCAATTTCTGGTGGACACAGTTGGGTCTTTGTCCAAGGCTGTGGATTTGACAAATGCTTTGTCAAATGATTTTCAGCCTCTCTGGAGCACTTGACACTGTCAGTCATCCTGCTCTCCTCACCCCTCTGGGAAGTTCCTGCCTTGATTCCCAGACCCCAGCTTTGTTCTGTATTCCTTACTTCCACATCCTTTCCTTGTCCCTCGTGTGAGCTGGCTTCCTCTGGTTGCATGTGCATTCCCTAGGATCCATCTCTGTACCTTGCTGTGATCCTCACACTTTCTTTCTGGCACATCTCATCTGCCCTTAAGGTTTCAGCTACTATGTTGATGACTCTCCAGTGTACTTCTCCCAAGAGACCCCTTCCCTGAACCGCGCAGGGTGTATCCCACTGTCCACCAAGTCATCTCCACTTGGGCACTGCACCTGTGCACCAAATTTGATGTTTCTAACTTAGAAATGTCATCACCTTCTCTAAATAGGTTTATCGTCCTGTATTTTGTTTCCCGCTAGTGATACCACTGTCCCTGCAGTCATCAGGTTAGAAATTGAGAATTATCTTTGATTCTTCTCCTCTCTGCATCTGACTCTCTACATCTGGCCTTTCCCAACTTGCTGATCCTATCCTTCTCGACCACCTGTGTTATCGTTACTTAGGTTTACACAGGAGCTGCTAATGTTCCCTCCTTTGTTCCTCTGCCTTCATGCCCATCCTCCGTGTGTCTGGAACTCAGGCCTGATTTCATACCTCTCCTTTTGAAAATCTTTCTGTAGCTCCTTTCATCGACAACAGGGGTTTGGGTTTCACGGATCTGTTGGGGAAAACAAAAGTTGGGAGGGCTACTGTTGTGTTACCAACTTTTAATTATTCTAAATAAGAATGTTAGAGGAAAAAGGAACTCGCCGTCTACCATCATTTCATAGAAAAGGACATTTAATGCTAAAAGAGGCATAATTTAGAGACGACTAGACCAGAGTGTGGTGGCCAGGTGTGCAGTCTGCAGGTCAGGCGGTGGCCCAGCTACTCACCTCGTTGGCTCATATGGGTGCCTGAATGAACTCCTCTGTCAGATGGGGAGTACATTTAAGAGTACACCTCACAGCATTGTTTTGCGGATTAAATGAAGTGATGCATGCTGAGAGCAGTGTGTGGCATATAGTCTAGAAGAACTCAATCACAGGACAGTACAGCCCCAGCTGGATGCAGACACTTCTGCAGGAGGGAGCCCAGGCCTGCCCTCCTTTCCCTGTGAGCCTACTGGTGACCCTTGCTCATAAAACAGTGATGGAATTTTTCTTTGTTGACACTTAATACTTTAAATTCAAATCCATTAAATCCTTCAGTATATCTGCATAAGTTTCCCCCTGCAGAGCTCACATTTAACATTGTTTGTGATTAATTGCATTTTAGCATCCTTTTCACAGCTATATTCAGGCAAATGTATACAAGATATGGATACACGTCATAACTTTTAAAGAATCTCAAGGCATAGCCATAACGGTTGTGGTGTTTAAATGTTTTCCTTACTCTTGACTCCTTTAGAAGATACTAGTCCTCAGGATATGTTCAGTGATTCAGTGGTTGGAGGGCTTCCTACAACAAACCGCCAGAGCTCCCTCACACAACTCTTTTCGTTGGTCTGGGGGCTGCAAGACGGCACTGGGTTGGATCTCAGGGCCTGCGCTCTGAGAACCACAGAGGATGCAGAAGCCTTTCTCCCTCCTCCGCTGGGCCATGAGTCCTCCAGGGTGTCCTCTGAGGGCCCTGTTGGAGTCTGGTGAGCATTTTTTCTCCAATAAGAATGTGAGCATCTTGAAGTCAAGACCCTGGGGAGCAGCTCCGTGTTCTTATTTTCTAGAATGATACCTTACCCACAAGTGAATGTCGATCAAATCAGGTTTGTAGTTTTCTTCCTGAAAATTGCCAAGATTTGTAATCCTTTCGCTTTGCTCTTTTCCAAATGGCAGTAAAGTGGATCAGGTTCTTCTGCTTCAGCAGTGATATTATGTGAAACTTTGTTTTTATAATCACTTGCATTTAAAGAGCAGCCAAGATGTAGCTTGGGAGCAGTAGCACCAACAGTCTCAGAGGAAGATGTGGGTGCTCACCCTGAGTTGGATTTGGAAGACTGGATTAAGAATGAAGCTGGGGGAACGCGGGGTGGTGGGGCATGAGGGAGGAGTCCGGGCCATGGGAAATTATAAAGGATGCCGTTTCAGGGTGGTGGTCATTAGCCTCTCAGAAGGATTTAGGGGCCCTCTAATTATAGGATCTGCTCACTTCAAGGATTTTATAGCCTTAGTGTTGTGGGGAGTGGGGGTAGTGAAGACGAGGATATCCACAGGAACCAAAGTGACAGACTCTGTCATTTTCACTTGAGGTGGGATGGGACGGTATGCGGCTGCCCAGTCGTCTGTGGTGTCCCGGTGTCAGGGTGCACACGCTGGGAGAGGCTGCCTGCACTACCACATTAGCTCCCAACTGCTGGAGGAAAGCCCTTTTCATATTTTGGACATCTATGTACCCAGTAAATTCTGTTCTAACCATGTTAATCGTCATTTGTTCTATATATAAACTCCTTCTACAGTGGCCGGCCTTTCCAGTACTGTATGCAACATAATGAGGTAACCCTAGGCTTTCAGACTGCCAGGGGGAATTCTTTGGGCAACTAGTCTCAAACTGTAGTTAGAGACAGAAAGTCGAGGCCCAGAGAGGGGGTTGTCCAAGGGCCTGGAGGCCACTGGCCATTGCAGACTCTCCTCAGGCAAGGCTGTCCCCTTCCCTGTGGAATGTGCTCACCAGGGGGGAAATGTCGATGGTAGGACAGCTCAGGGTTTCTGTCCTGACTCCTCATTCCTGGGGCTGCCACCAGCTGACCCTCCTCCCTGTCATGGCTGTGGGACTATTAAACACCCCAAAAGTCGGGGAGTGGACAGAACTTCCATTTCTCCCAGACTGGCTGGAACGTACTGTTCCAGGGACCTCTTCTTCATGAGGCGTGTGTGTGTCAGTAGTTTTTCATTCTGCAGAGGGGGAATTGGGTTTCTAGGAATGTGCTCATGGTCTGCAGCCTCAGACATTTTACTAGTTCCCTGGAGTTCATTGTGATGGGATTTACCTTCACCAAACACTGACCAGAGCAAGGAGATAAATACTTCCCTAGGAGACAGAGCAGCTAACATTTTCAAACATAGAAAACATTATTTCAGAAGAAAACCATTGCTTGGGACTTCCCTGGTGGTCCAATGGTTAAGTTTCTGTGCTTCCACTGCAGGGGGCGCGGGTTTGATCCCTGGTTGGGGAACTAAGATCCCGCATGCTGTGCGGCACAGCCAAAAAAAAAAAAAAAAAAACCATTGCTTTTCTAAAGAGAAATTGAATATACTCATGTGCATCTGAAACTTTGCATGATGATACCCTAATAGTATAAATATCTATTTTTCCAGAAGTTCTTCCATTCTATTTCTTAATATTTTTTGGTTTTTCTTTCCTTTTTTCCTTTTTTATTTATTTATGTTTGGTGTCTTAAAACAGCAAATAATATCTTACAGTTCTAGAGGTCACAACCAAAGTGGGTCTCACTGGGCTAAAATCAAGGTATCAGCAGGGCCAGGGAGAATGTTTCTTCCGGAGGCTCCAGGGAGAGTTTCCTGCCTTTTCCAGCATCTGTAGGTGCTACGTTCCATGGCTCATGGCCCTTCCTCCATCATCAAAGCTGGCAATGGCCGATGGAGTCCTGCTCTACCTCATGTGTGAAACCTGCTCCTCTGCCTTCCCTTCTACATTAGAGGGTCCTATGATGACATTGGGCCCATCTGAATAATCCAGGGTAACAGGCTTGGCCTGAGGTTAGCAGACAGCCAACCTACCCCCTCCTGCCGTGTAACGTACCACATTCATAGGTGTGGTGGGCAGGAGTGCACAGCTCTGGAAACACAAAGCCTTTAGATGTTTTTGCCATCTTTTTTATCTTTATGATCTTTGTGACTAAATAGGAAATAAAATGTCATTTCATACTGTCATTCAATTAAAAAAAGTTTTATAAACAGAGTTAGTACCTGATTCATCTTTGTTTCTAAGAACATGGGCATACCTTAACTTTGTTAAATTAAGGTATCTTTTTTCTTTTAGTTTTCATGAAAAAGTCCAAAACAAACCTTTTTAAAAAAATTTGCTTACTTACCTTTTCCTGGTATCAACTGTTCTTGGATAGAAAATACTCCTACACTTTATTCCGTGTGTCTTTCACCAGACATGTCCCTCAGCAGTCAGGGATACCATTGTCCTCCCCTTCAGAGCTTACCTTGGCTTTTTGCAGAGGTCTCAGGTGCTTGGGGCTGCATTCATCCAGCACAGCCTCCTGCTGCCTGGTGTCGAAAGAAAGGAAGCATCTGTGGCCCAGGGCTTCTCTGTGCTGTGCTCACATGAGCAGGTTGCAGACATCCCAGAAGTGATGGAAGGCTGTCAGACGCTCTTTTACCTTGCCAGGTTGAAGCAGCTGAGTTATAGTTCAACAACTGAAAGGGAGATCCAGGGCTTGATTCTCAGACCACCAAAGTCTTGGGGCCAAGAAATCACAAATTGATAATAATCAGGCCCTTAGAACGGAAACATCACCTGGAGTTTCTGGGCCTGTGTTTAGAATTAGTGTATTGACACGTGTGCTTGTCTCCTTAGGTCCGGGCCCACCAGCTGGTCTTGCCACCGTGTGATGTGGTGATCAAGGCTGTGGCTGACTACGTTCGCAACATCCAGGATACCTCGGACTTGGATGCCATAGCTAAAGATGTTTTCCAGCATTCTCAGGTACAAATACAAGCTCCTGGGTAGCGCTTTGTGCTATGGTGTGTGCTGGGTTTGGAAGGGGTTTGAGAGGCACACACCAGCCGTGTCCAGGAGTGCTTGCCCAGCTGTCAGGCCTCTGCCAGCCAGGAGGGCTGGCACCTCACCTATCTCCTCCAGCCTCCCCTCCGGCCTGCACAGAGGAGGGATTGAGGTAGATGAATGGTAAGGTCTCTGCTGCTCCTAGATTTGCCATCATAATTTAATGGGATTTCTACTAAGAAGACAGGCGAATCAAATGGAATTGTGGACCTCTGATTTGTCCATCCCTTCAGGTGATGATCAGGGATTTCTTCTTCCTTTTTTGGAAAGTAAGGATGTGAGGGGGGTCAGGGTTAGTAGAAGAGGTGAAGTTTGTGTGACTTCCTGTTTGCTCTCTGAAGAACTAAAACTGCTCCCCCACTTGCTGGAGATGAAAAGTAAAACCTTTCTGGGTAGCACCAGAGACCTGGCCAAGGAAAAGTTGGAGGACTGCATCCCAGAACTCAGGTCTCCTGACTGCCATGTCAGACTCTGATAAGTGCATTGCTCTAAGAGAATGAATGTTCGATTTGTTTCTTTAATGATAATCTGTTGATTTTCCTTGAAGATTTTAATGTCATTTCTGAACTCTCATTTAGCTTGAAAGGCTGAAGATTATTATACATGTGCTGAATTATAAAAATATATTAATACACATGACCAGTGGCATACTGATTTACAAAGGTTTTCCTGTGTTTATTTCAGTCTAGAACAGATGACAAAGTTATTCGATTTAAGAGAGCAATTGGATATTATTCAGCGACTAGTAAGCCTATGGCATTTCACCCACCACATTACTTAGGTAAGTAACTCAAAGCCTCTGTGATGGATGCTGACCATGCAATAACCAAAGAGATTTAAATATTCACCCAGTAACCTTGTTGGTTTATTCTTTTGAATTGAGATTTCTATAGTTACACAAATAAGTATAGCAGAACTTCCTGGGCAGACTCAGTGGTAATTCCTGAAAGTGTTGAAGAGCAAGAGAAAACTTATGAGACTGGAGGAGAAGAGCAGGCAGCCATGAGGACCAAGGCTAGCAGATGACGGTGATGCTGACATCTCTGTCTGTGAGGTGTCCTCTTGCAGAGAGCACCAAGGACATAGAAGACCCTCTGGATCTATAAGTGCCTTCATAAATGCAGTGGATTTGTGTCTCCTCTTGTTGCCTTTTTTGGCAAAATATCAAATTTCACTCAGAGATTTGAAATTGGGGAATAAAAAACAATTATAAACTGTTTGCCTGAAGGCTGCTTGATAGTGAATATCTCATGGGAGGTTGTAAAGCACTAACCCTAAATACCAACCTCCTTCCTGAGTGAGATTGCCTTTCTTAGGCTCCAGAGCAGTAAAGCTATGAGAAATCATATTGCCAACCGTTGTTTCAGTTGTGCTTATTTCATATAATGAAAGAAGTCATGTTCCTGAGATTGTCTGTAGTGACATTCTAGTCCTCATATGACAATTGTACTTTAAACATTCATTATAGTATACTTGGGACTAGAACATTTAAAGAGAAGGAAAATGTGGGGAGAGAAAGGATAGAGAAAGACACTTGACTTAACATTTGGCGTTTATCTGAGCTGATAACAGTTTGGAAGATGCTCTGAAGAGGAAGGTGAGTTTCAAATTAGGTTTAAGTTTGAACTTCTTAAAAATATTTACTGTTCTATAAAGTGCTTTCATGTTCTTATTAAATCATCAAAGGACATTATGAGTATTTTATAAATGAAGTCAATACTCTTAGAATTCACTTTTACTCAGTGATTTATGGACAACAGTGGTGTAATTGGTAAAGAATTTGGGGTATTTAGGGTGATGTTTTCAAGCAGCTTAATGTAGGTGATAACTACCTACAAATCCTTCTATAAAGCATTTCCCATTGCTTCTGACTGTTGCAGTAATCTGAATTGTACAGCAAGGGACTTAACAAAGCACAGTCACAGAATTACAACAGGGCAGGAAGTTTGGGGCAGTGTAGAGTTCAGTGTATGGCCTGGAATGTTGGGATGAAATTGAGAGAGGTTGAGGCAAGATTGGGAAGGAAGGTTTATTTCAGGTTAGATACACATAATTTGGAGCCAGCAGAAACAGATTAATGTAAAAATCACTTTTATTGTTTTTTTTTCTGATAAGTATAAAGAAATAAAAGTATCTGGAGAAAGTGCTCATTGATTTCATCTATATGTGCTGTTAGGGACCCACTAAATGGAGAGTGATGACTGAAACGGAAATCAAGAGCGTAGAAGAGGCAACACTGAGTTGGGGAAATACTTTCTTGGCATCCCAAGTGAGAACCTAAGACATATTTTCCACAAAAATATTCTTATAAGTAATAGGTAGGTCATAAGTGGTCTTTTCCAACCATAGTTCATTATATTATTCTACAGGAAAACACATCCAGAATTTTGAAGAACCAATATTGGAAAATAACTTTCTTGTTCATTAGACCCTGTCTGTATTAATCATTTTAGAAACTGGAATATGTGTAGAGTTTTGAAGAAATCTTACAGAAAAATGAGGAGAGTTGACTCTACCCAGAGGTTTCTAAATCTGGCTAGAATTTTAGGTTCTACCACAGAACAGTTTTCAGAAGCCTAATTGGCCTCAGGGTTCTGTATTTTCAAAAGAAAAACCTTCCTGGCCAGACCCCATGTGGACTGGCGTTGGGGGGTGACTGCTGTGTCTTCCATGCTTTTCCTTCTGAGTTTGTGGTTCTCTGCAGCATTGAGAAAAAAACCTCAGATCTCCATACTGTTATTGGATGGTGTGGAATTTACAAAGGAAGTGCACATGCTCCCTGTCCCGTTGCTGGGAGGCCTGGTCTGCATAGTGCATGGTCTTTTTCAGGGTGGAAAAAGAATTTTTTCCAGCCCATGCTGTTTTTGTACTATGAACTCCCAGAAATTATCTATATTATATAATGTATTATAGATTATGGATATTTAATATATAATACCTATCTGTATATATGTATATTTCTGAATTATCTACTAGATAGATTTTTAAAATGTTACAGGTGAGATTAATACTATTTTTCAAGCATTTACTGTATCAGAAACACTGTGTTGGGAATGGGGGATCTAGATATGATTATAATTTTTTCCTTTCCATCATAGCACTTAATGTCCACCATCTCCAGAGAATCTGCAGTCTAAATGTAAGATATGTCAGAATTGAGTTGTCAGCAATATTTGGCTTCCTGGTTGAACAAGTAGTTCTTAAACCTTAGCTGTGCTCCAAAATCATTGGCAGAATTTAAAAATAACAAATAACAGATGTTAGAGGCCCGCCTCAGGTCTGTGAACGTGGACTCTGTAGGCGTGAACTAATCCTAGTGTATTTGTGGAAAGCTGTGCAAATAAAACAGAGGCCTTGTTAGTCTGAAGAAACATGCACTGTGTCCTCTTGGCCTTCCTCAGTGAAAAATAGATGAGCTCTCACTGCACACCTACTAGAATAGCTTAAGATCCAGAACACTGTCACCACCAAATGCTGGTGAGGATGTGGAGCACAGAAATTCTCATTTCTTGCTGGTGGGAATACAAAATGGTACAGCCACTCTGAAGACAGTTTGGCAGTTTCTTACAAAACCAAACATACTCTTGCCACAAGATCCAGTAATCCTGCTCCTTGGTATTTACCCAAAGGAGTTGAATACTTATGTTCACACAGAAACCTGCACATGAATGTTTATAGTAGCTTTAGTCATTATTGCCAAAACATGGAAGTAACCAAGATATCCTTCACCAGGTGAATGAATAAATAAACTGCTACATCCAGGCAATGGAATATTATTCAGTGCTGAAAAGAAATTGGCTATTAAGCCATGAAAACCCATGGAGAAACCTTTAATGTACATTACTAAGTGAAAGAAGCCAACCTGAAAATGCTACATACTGTATGATTCCAACTATATGACATGCTGGAAAAGGCAAAACTACGGAGACATTAAGATGATCAGGGGTTCCAGGGTTTGAGGGTGAGAGAGGAATAAATAGGCAAAGCATGGGATTTTTAGAGCAGTGAAAATATTCCTTATGATACTATAATGCTGGATTTATGTCCTTGTAAGTTTGTCCAAACCTATAGAATACACAACACCAAGAGGGAATCCTACTGTGAACTATAGACTTTAGTTAATAGTAATGCATCAATATTGGATCATCGGTTGTAACAAATGTAGCACACTAATGCAAGGTGTATACTTTCTGCTTATGTTTTCTGTAAAGCTGAACTGCTCAAAAAATAGTCTATTAATTTTTTGAAAAACGTAAATGAGCCTTTGATGTATTCACTTCCTGCCAGGCACTATGCTGAGTGTTGGACAGGGTGGTAGACAAGACAGATGCCCTTGTAGGTGATTGAGACGAGGAATCATACAGGAATGTGAACAGGAAGGTCACGGAAGACCAACCCGGTTAAAACAGTACTTGATTAAACCAGTGTTTAGTTCTGCTCAATTAAATTAATGTTTAGGTGAGGTTTGAGTGTAGAGTAGGAATTTAGCAAGACGACGATAGAGAGGAAGTATATGTGCAGAGGAGACAGAATGTGTAAAGGTCCTGAGGTGAGAGGACAGGATGTAGAAGAAACAGAAGAATGTGGTTGGAGCACAGGAAAGCAAGGGAAGGAATGGTCAGGTGATGCTTGTCGGGCCATGCATGGCCTTAGATTTTAGACTTACACTTTGGACCGCGAAAGCTCACTGAAAGATTTTTTTCATTGTAAAAACTTAAATTATTTTGAAACTATCATACACACAGTATATTTGTACAGTAAATTATTTTGAAACTCTCATACACACAGTATATTTGTACAGTAAATTATTTTGAAACTATCATACACACAGTATATTTGTACAGTAAATAAAACAAACATCAGTGGAATGTTACTAGTATCAGAGCCCTATCCCTGTCTCTTCCTGGTCATGTTCCCCTGTATTCCGGCACCCTGAATTTTGTATTAATGGTCCCCTTGCTTTTCTTTATTGTGTGTGTACCCTGAGTACTAATTGGAGCAGCGGAAGTAGGTCGGATGCCCTGGGAGGTTTTCTGTGGAGGGCCCTCTGTATGGAGGTCTTGAGATGGTGTACCTCAGATCAGGGAAAGGAGGTGGAGCTGGGGGCACAGGGAGAGCAGTGCAGCAGCCAGAATAGGAGTCGTGGCAAGAACAATTGTCAGCAGAGGTGAGGGGGAGACTTCTGTGGCACTCACAGCTCCCAGACCCCGTGCAGGTGCGGGTGCCTGCGTGATCCTCAACGAGGTGCAAGGGATCCTAGGAAAAATAGTTTTTTAGCTTTGCGGCTTCTTCTGTGCTGTAAAATATGGAAGAGGGTGGGGTAGGTGGCCAGCACCAGTCCTCTAAATCCACCTCCAATTGCTTCCATAAAGGGTGGGGCTTGAAATGGGAGGGAACTTTGAACATGCTTAAACTTTTAGGTGGATGATGAAAGCTGAGAGGGGGCTATGAAGGTAGAAGGAAGGTTGGAGGTAATAGTGACCCCCGGTCCCTTGGAGCACAGAGGAATAGGGGTCTGGTGGGGACTAAGGGAGCCCTCAGGGCAGTAGGCCAGCATGAACAAATAATAGAGAATTGTGCAAAGAGAACCATATTGAAATAGGAGCTGTCACCGCTAAAGCAAAGAACAAATTCTACATAGTGACCACAAAGAAAGGACCTCTGGCTATAGAAACTTCCTAGGTGCTGGCAGAGAGGCCCCATGGGTGTTTTATCTGGACGGGCTTGCCCAGCTCAGGGGCCTGCATCAGCCTGTGTCCTGACAGGCCCCCAAGGCTGGCCACGTTCTACCTGACTGGGTCAGAGGATCCTGATTCACAAAATGCCAAATGGCAAACTTCAGTGCCAACCGCTGGTGACCCATCTACAAGAGAACATAAATGCCTACTGTCTTAACAGGAACAATTAGACTCCGTAGTTGGTGCTCCTGGACCATGGCTCTTGGGACCAGGGCTCAGAAAGGTGCATCTTCAAGTGTAAGGGAGAAGCAAGGACCAGTCAGTGGGCCCTCATTCTGAGCCATGGCTTTACTGGAAGGCATCACTTTCTGGTGTCTTGAGAAGGCGGGTTCCTGAGGCTACACAGTCTGCACAGTGCTCACCAAACTGTTCTGTTGATTGTTGCTGGGCTTCTAGGTTGTGTTGACAGTCTTTTTGAAAATACATCTCTACCTCCCCAACAACACACACTCCCAGCATGAGAGGGGATGGTCAGGAAATGTCCCCCCCTGAACATGAAGACACAGTCTGTGAAGAAGGATGTGGCACCTGCTGGGCTTCCTCAGCTGATGAGAAGAGGCTGTTAGGTCTCCAGGACCCAAGGTCACTCATTCGGGTCCACTGTGGGACACAGAGGTCATGCAGAGTCCATAGTGTGACCTGCCTAGAATAGAGGGCGATGGCATGTACACATGTGTCTGGGGAGCAGAAGTGAGAGAGATCAGGACGCTGCCCACGCTGCTCCTGTTGCTTGAACTGTTGAACTCCTCAGCGTCGCTGCTACCCTACGCCAGGTGACATGGCCCTCAGGACCTCGTCCACCTGCCATCGTCCATGCGCCCAGGCTCACTATGCAGGGGTGGCACAGGCCTCCTGCTGCAAGTGCTGGCTGTAGCCAGGCCGCAGGACCCATAGTGGGCCTGACCGTACTTGCCCTGTTCCCACCCAACAGTGTGCCTTTGGAGCTTCCCTGTAACTTCACAAAGGTTTGCCTTAGTATTTTTTTTTTTTTTTGCCTTAGTATTTTTAAAGCTTGTCTAATGTTCCACAGTGGGGATGTGCTGTAATCTACTTAACCATGTTCTGTAGTCATCACTAGAATATTTTTAGTTTTTCTACTGTTATAATGATCACTTTAAAAAATTTTTGTCACCAAGTATATGATATTATACTGTTGCTCTACTCTACTAATAAGTTTTTGAAATTTGGCAAGTTATATAATATTCATTCTTATAGTTTTGACTACTAAACCCACTCTTTCCAAGGTTTTTGCTTAAATTTTCTTATTATGGAAAGCTTTAAATGTAACTGAAAAATACAAAGGATAGTATCATGAGCATTAGGGTACGCACTAAACAGGTTTAACAAATGTCTTTAAAGAAGTACATTAGGCTTTTCTTTTTTCTTTTTTTTTTTTTTGCGGTACGTGGGTCTCTCACTGTTGTGGCCTCTCCCGTTGCGGAGCACAGGCTCCGGACGCGCAGGCTCAGCGGCCATGGCTCACAGGCCCAGCCGCTCCACGGCATGCGGGATCCTCCTGGTCCGGGGCACGAACCCGTGTCCCCTGCATCGGCAGGCGGACTCTCAACCACTGCGCCACCAGGGAAGCTCTACGTTAGGCTTTTCTAAAAGTCATGTCTGTCCCCCTCTAATGGTTTTTATAGTTCCTTACCTCATATATGGAATAATAAGTCATAGTGTTTTGATTTTTAATTAAATGCTGTATTGTACCTGTCATACTGTACTTGCTGTTTTTGAGATGTGTGCATGTTCATCTTTTTCAATTTTTATCTTTTTAAAGCTAATGCAAATGGCATTGATGTCAAGCCCCCAGGGGTCTGACAGAATAGATGCTGCCAAAGAGAAGCTAAGATGCTATCATGTTAAATAGGAAGTCCACTTATTCTTTCTCCTTGATTCCTGGGTAGATTAGTGGATTCTCTCAGTCTGTTCCTGTGGCCTTTCATTCAGTTTTTAGTCAGTTTATTTCAGTTGATGTGGTATGCAGTGCTATAGGTTGTCTGGTCTTAAGGGTTTTTGAAAGGTCATTTTTTTAAAAAACCTGAAAATTGGTCATTTTAGAAGAACTGAAAATACATCTCCTTTCAGTTGCTGTCTGGTTTAAAAGACTGCAAGGTGTGTCTTCCTGAGATGGGCACAACTTGTCATCAGGTCTGTTGGTGGCTTCTCAGTATTCAGTGACAGAAGGGGACTGCTAGTTCAGTTTATCCGTGACTTCCAAATAAAGGCCTTTAGACTTTTCTTTTAGGTTGTGCTTTTTAGAATTCACAGATGGACAGAAACTGCTTTGTCTTGATTTATCATAGGCTTATAAAACCATGTAGGTGGCTGAATGAAATTTAAGAGTTCTTTTCTTTTGCTATTTAACGCCTACGATTCAAACCTGATTAAGTGAACTCAGGAATTTAATAGATTTGGATAAAATTTGGGATAAGTTTCTCACTATTCAGACTCTTGCTCTTCTAGACTCAGGTGTCACGTGGATTTGAATAATACTGTATCCTTTGAGGTCCACACATGCTATCCAAACTCAAGGACAGAAGAGATTTGGATAACCAGGGATGCTGTGTAAGCACCAGGATACCTCCTGACCATGGTATATTCCTACACCAACCGTCAAGCAGTCAAAGCAGCCCTTGTCATTGTTGAACAGCTCTAGTTCTCAGAAAGGTCTTATTTATTGACATATTAACCTGAAATGTGCTTCCCTAGGTTAAGTTTTTTCATTGCTCATAATTCTTTCAGGTGCCTACTTGCTTTATTCATGATCTTACTTTAATTTGCCCTACACTTAGCCTTCCATTGTGAGGGCTTCTCTCCTGGACAGTGGCCTCTGACTCTTCCTGTGGGGCCTTGCCAGCACTGTGGCTCCAGGTGGGCATCAGCTGCCCCAGCTCTGAGCTCTTGGGAGTTGGTACTCACTAGGAACTGACAAGGTTCAGTCCTCTAAGAGCTGGGATGATTTCTGTCTCCTCCTTCCCAAAAGCCCCCATGCCTCCTTGGCTATGCCCGGCCTACCAGGCTTCATAGGCCACACCAGTGTCCTGTTGGTTCCCACTGTCCCCCACACTAGCTTGCCTTCGGAAGCTATTTGTTTGGGAGAGGATGAAAACAAATTATGTAAAATTCTCCATATAACTTTGTACCTTAAGTTCTGTAGAGTATTGGTATTGAGTAAATATGTCAACATGGTTAACATAGTTTGAAAATTTTGCTTTGTTTTTTTGCAAGCATTGAAAACTAGTGTTGGTGGTAGGGAATATATTGGTTTATTTATTCTTTAAATTTTCAAAGCTATGTTTTTTGTGTAACACTTAAGTCATGCATCAGCACCCATCTAAATTATAGAATTAAAAAAATATTACTTTGTTACCATTGTTTGTTTAATGTAACATCTTCACAGTAACATGCCCAGTAATAGATGAATATTTGTTAGGTAGGGGTAGGGGTGGCTAGTTCTCAGTAGAGTTTTTGGTTAACACCATTCCTTCTTTTAATCGTATTTTAATTTAGAGAAAAGCTGGTTAGCTTCATACAGGCACAGTAAGTAATTCAAGGGAGTGGATACTGCAGAGAGTGTCTTATCTATGAGAGTTCACAGCTAACTAAGCACAGCCGTAAGGGCTGCAATGCATGCTTTCTTTCTCTTATTCTCAAAGTCTTTAATATTTAAATATTTTTAAATTATGAAAATATTTTTCAAATACTAATTAAATACTTTTTTCCCTTTCGTCTGTCTTCATTCTGCATACTTTTCTAACAAAGGCCTACCTCTCTTAGTAAGTATTTGTGAAAGGAAGAGAATGAGAAACTGGTGGTGTTAATCTCCACTCTGAACTGGTGTCAATTCTGAGAAAGATGTCCTTGTCACACAGAAGACAGACAATGACTCTGCTTAGCTGCATGAGGGCACTGAGAACAAGAACTGATTTATAAGAAGGCATGCAGTATGCAGAGGCAGGCCCTCGCTTATTAGGCATTTCTGCAGCCATCAGAGAAATGTAGACAAATTAATTCACTTAATAGACTAGGTTATGATAGAATAGTAACTAGTCCTGTGGGTTCTCAAAGGTTTATTTGAGGTCAGGGATTGAAATATGATTTTAGAAAATGTTCTTTCCTTGGAAATCTTTGCTTTTAAGTTATAGTTTTGTGTGTGTTTTTGTTTTGGGAGGTTTCTTTCTTTTTGTTTTTTCTTGTTTTTTTTTTAAGGAAAGTTTGTACTTTCAGGAATTTTGTAGCATATAATGGCCAAAAATAGAGTGAAACATAAATGTTCATCTTCACTTGAATGCTGCTGCATAATTGAAGAGTCCAGTCTCTCATTCTTATTACTCTGAAGTTAAGTATGGCAGGTCAGCTACAAGGAATTGTATACTAGACTTTTTACAGTGATTTAAGTTACAGCATTAGAGCTTAAGTGGATTTCATAATACTCTTTCACCCAAAATCTGGCTAAAATTCAGAATCACCTGAGAAGGGACTTTCAGTTACGGCATCCCGTATCTCACACTCAGAGGTTCATAACTCATGGACTTACTGTTTGATCAGGAACGTCTCCTTGTGTGTGTGAGTGCAGGCAAATGTGCACATGTGTCTGTGTGGTGAACATTTGTGTGTATGTGAGCATGTGGACAAGTGTGTAGATGGGACACCAGCCCCACATGCACATGTGCCAGCATCACCATTCCCAGCTGTTTGTCCCACAGCCATCTCTGTTCAGTGGAAAGTGGAAGCTGGGCCAAGCTTCCTGTTCGTGCGAGCTATGGCATTTCCAACTTGAGCACCAGGCGCTTGAGATGGGATCTTCCAACAGATCATGGCTTCTGAGGCTCATGAGTCTTGTGGGGTAGTAAGAAGTGAGCAACGGCCCAAGCCTCAGTGCTCCCAGTGTCCTTGCGGCCCAGGACTGGATTGGCTCAGGGAGCCTCAGGTTAGGAATCAGTGGGAGTTTCCTTTCAAAGAATGAGAGGGAGGGTTTGGGGCACTTTATTATTTTTTTTAGTCAAATTAAATATGTGTTTATTTTTCTTGACAAGTTGGTAGTGGTTTATGGGTTGTGTGTTTCTCACCTGATGTCCCTCAGGTTTTGAAGTTAGAAAAGCACTCTTCCTGATAAATGACGTTCGCGTTGAGGTAGCTCTAGGCTTGGTTTTGTTCTGTTTTTAAAAGAAACCTAAGGAAGAGACGGTGTGGCCGTGGGGGCACCAGTAGGGTCTGTTGTGTGTTCTCACTGGGTGTATTTTCTCTGTGTCTCCTGCAGTCTGAGTCCTGATGACACCCCCGGGTCTTGTAGTAGCCCTGGGCTGGCCCTCGCAGCCTGTCCTCTCAGGCACGCCACACCTAACTGTTCAGCAAGTGAACAAAGCCCTGAAGAGTCTCCTCATTTTTATCACATTAGTAAATCATGATATTTTGAAGTGTCTTTGACATGAAGGCCACACTCATCCCCCATCACCACATGCTGGGGGCATTACCCTGCTGGCCTTGCTTGTGCTGACCCCCACCTGTCCTCAGACCCGCAAGGAGACTGAGTGTTGTGGATATGGAGGTTTCTAAACCTTGGGCTGAGTTGATTGCTTTATGTCATGTCTTTAAGCTGACATGGGACCCACTCCTGCCTGACGTTGTGTTTGGGGCCGCTTCTCTACGTGGCTTCCATTCTGTGCTTCACTGTTACAAGTTAGCACGAGGATAATGAAGGACAACTGCCAGCATACGTCAGAACAGGTTTTATAAAATCATTTTCTAAGGGAGCACAAAATCCCAAGTTTTACTGACCCCGCAGGGCATGTATAATGCATGTGTAACCTGGTCATGGTTTCCTTAACGATGAAAACAAACCAAAAGTATAGGCAGTGACTACCACACTTCACTTTTTGTATTTAAAAGTGTGCTAGTAGCTACGAACCTAATTTTAGTTTAAATAGAAAAATTCCATTGTTTCACGTATGGAAGGGGAAGTGCTGTGTCCTTCTTTTGTTCCTTTAGTGCTTAGAGTACTACAGTGCTTCCAGCTTTGTCAGCAGTGAGCAGAGAAAGAATAAGAACACCTGTTAAGTTAAAGACAGAGACAAGCCAGGCATTCAAAGAAATGGACAAAAGCAAAAAGACCATCAGACATTAATTGAAAACTCTTGCAAGTTAGAATTCTAGCCCCAGTGTATAAAATTGGTCATCATAAGATTAAGTATTTTTAATGTTAAACATGAATTTCTGAAGGTTTCTGGGAAGTGGGGCCAGTGGTGTGCTGGCACCTGAGGAGGTGCAAGACAGATGGAGATGTGTGCTAGCCACCGCTGTGTCCTGGGGAATGTCCTTCTGCTCACAGTTGTTTTATTGTTTTCTTTCCGTATTGATGAAACAGCCAGACCAAATCCGTTTGGAATGCCTGGGATAGTGCCACCGTATGTCCCCCCCCAGATGCTCAACATTCCACAGACGTCTCTGCAAGCAAAGCCTGTGGTAAGGCCTTTCCTTTCCTTCCTCAGCTGGTCTGCCCAGCCTTGGTGTGGGACAGCTGCCTTGAAAGCTGCATATGCATCAGATCTTAATGAATGCTAAAATAATTTCTTAAACTCAGGATATGTGAAGCACCTGCTTCACAGTGTTTGTTGAATTAAAACTTAGCCAAGGCCGGATTATGCTTATGTGTTCCGGGCCATGCAGGCAGTGTGTATGCATGTGTGATCTATACCCTCTGTTTCAGGCCCCCCAGGTGCCCAGCCCAGGTGCTCCGGGCCAGGGTCCACACCCATACAGCCTCGCTGAGCCGGCTCTCACCTTGGAAACCAGCGGAAAGAATCTGACTGAGCAGAACTACAGTAACATTCCTCATGAAGGAAAGCATACCCCACTGTATGAACGGTCCTCCCCGATCAACCCAGCTCCAAGCGGCAGTCCCAATCACGTGGACTCAGCGTACTTTCCTGGTTCTTCTACGTCATCATCTTCAGACAATGATGAAGGCAGTGGAGGAGCTGCAAAGTGAGTGGTGTATGGAGTAGTTGGTGCTTCCCAGAAGTGTAGCAGCTTCTTAAGTAGCTTGTAGTCCCCAGGGAAGCCACCTTCTGGCTGGCCAGCCCACGGCACCGATGGTTGTGCTCAAACATGCTGTTTGTTATAGGTAGGTGACAGTTACTCTGTGCTTGGACCAAGACTCCTCAGACCGAAAGAAAAGGTTGGATGTTTCCTCGAGGCTTCCAAGGTTGAAAATCTGTACTATGCCAGCCCAAAGCCTTGGTGTCCCCAACCCCCCCGCTCTTTTTGGGTGGAATTTTAGGAAAATTAGTTTGTGTGACCACCAAACATGGTTAAGTTATCTGGTCAAGTTCTGCCTGACCTTTACTCTCTTTTGGGCTGTGATTCCCCTAGTCCCACCCCCAGAAAGCATTTTAAGTTAGACTCCTGTGGCTTTCAGTCTCTTGGCTCCTGGATTGAGGGGGAATCAGAATTTCCTTTCCTCCTGAATTCAGCAACTTGAACCCCAACTCAGCAGCTCATAGGACTGTTCTTGAAATAACACTGTTCACCCAACCAAAACCATGGAAAGCTGCCAGACCCAGGTTGGAATTCTCCCTGTAGAAGGAGTATTTTAAACAATGTGTGTCCCTGAATAAATGCATTTTCAAATACTTAAATTTGTTAGAATCTGATCGAGAAGGTCTTAAAATTCACAGTCCTCCTCCTCCCCTTACATAATCTTATGTTTCTAAGAAACCTGATTTCAAAAAAAGAAAGAAGAAAGGAAAGGAAGAGTCTTTCTTTTCTTTACATCTGCATCTCTTTTTCCTCGGTTTGAACTCTGATTCTCAGTAAATGCCCATGGCCAGTTATTGCTCTGTCAGTTTCTGCTGTATGAAAATCTGAGACACAGTTTCCAGTCTTCCTGCAAATTCTATGGGTGTGTCACCTGAAGCCAGAGATTCTTCCTCTTTTGTCCTCTTTTTCTCCATCTGTAAAATGGGCATTAAGTCTGCTGACCTTGGGCGGCAGTTACTGAGGAGTTTGCTGCCAGCCAGGGAGGTGTGCTATTGTGAAACAGAAGCATAAAATGCATAAATATTTACTTGTTGTATGTGCAATCCTAAAATTCTAAAATGAAGGGAAAAGTTGTAATTTAACATTCAGACTTTTAAATTAACCTTCTAGAAAGATAATATATTTAAGACCTACTGAATGAGAATTGCTTTGTTGGGGCTTAGAAATCTGCAGGTGTAAATGAGACCATGTGACTCTTCAGCACAGAGAAGTTTGGGAACAGCTGATAGATGTCTCAGGAACCCTTTCACTCACTAAGGAACTATGAGTTTTCTTTTAATAATTGACTCATGTCAGCAAGACCAAGATATCTGTAGGCAGGTTCATTTTAGTCAGAAACATTCTTTCTAGACTCTGAAACACAGGTAGAAATAAGACACAGAGCCACTGTGTGTGGCTTGGAGTCCTGTGCAGGTGATGAGCGTTGTGAGCCAGGAGAGGCCCTGGTCTGGGGAGGTCCAGTGGTGATCCTGTTCCTTCGGATAGGGATGCGGAGATAATGTAAGTTGCCTGCTTAATTGGGCAAGCTGCCCTGTTAGGATATGAGTTGAACTTGAGTGGATAAGATTGCATGAGAGCCCCTCCCTTTTCTTGTGCATACTCAACTCTGCCCTGTTCCCAAAGGTTCTGATCAGTGTTGCCTTCCCTGGAGCTTTTCCTCAATTTTAGTCATTCCTCCTACCTCTGAGCTCTGTAGCACTTAACTGTCTGTACCCCCAACTCAGGGCATTTTTACTATGTTTTTCTGGAGGAGCCTCTGGAAGGTGAACTCCATATGTGGGGATGGCATGGGCCTCTCACCCTCTTGTGGTGTGAAATGTGGTCAGAAAGGCAGAGCACATCCACAATCTGGAATTGAAAGATTGCTAAGCCTGGATCAAGTTATGTGGCTTAGCAATGTTTTTATTTCCTTAAATCTGTTTTTCCATTTATTGTAACAAATAAGAGATAGGTGTGTTAAAATTGAGAGGGAGGAGGGAAGGAAAAGGGGGTAGGGCGCTTGTACCAGAGGCTTCAGGATCATAAGCCAGGCAGAGTAGGATCTGATTATGGGCATCCCTTACTTGTGGCGGGATGCTAAGAAGGTAGTGTTCATGATTTCAGCGTGAGGATTCTGTTTGAATAAGTTATGTGTGTACACTTTGGAGGCCGCGCATAGGACAGAGAACTGCCCTCCTAGTTCAGAAACTAAGTAGGGGCAGTAAGTCAGGATTTGGTTTACCTTTGGTTTGGACTGAAATTGGGACTCCTGGATCTGCACTGTGCTCTCAGGATGGTCTTAAGGGAAAGAAATCATCCATTCATTTAGCCAAGCAACACCTGAGCACTTGCCGTCTACCATTGAGCATAGTGGCAGGCAGCGCAGACGTGGCGTGCTGATGGAGGCCTGCAAAGAAGTGAGTAGACAAATGAACAGATAACCCAAGTGGTGAGTATGCGAGGCAGACACCAGACAAGTTGGTCTGGAGGAGGGATTGCTTCCTGAGAGGCAGGATTCAAGCCCTGACGGAGCGGGGAGAGAGCTGGACGAGTGCGGGGTGGAGGAAGGGAAAGCCAGTGCGGCTGCGGTGTCGAGTGAGGTGGAGGCTGGGTGGCGTACACTCTGAATTCTGTTCTAAGAGTGATGGGAAACATCCACAGTATTTGCTTGGAATGGCCCTGGGGCTAGAAAGATCCCAGTGTTTCTTTGGAAATGAATTTGCTCCAATCTGGGTGCTCTTTGTCCTAGGGATGGACAGGTGTCTGGGTGGCCAGGCCATTTGGCTAGGGAAATTACTGCACAGTTGAACTGAAGTGCCTCTGGTCGTACCACCTTCTGCAGATTGACTGTAGAAACATTTTTAATTGCCCCACCCTAAGACACCGACTTGTACAATAGAGAGGAGGGAGGCCTGCACCGGACCTGACTGGGTGTGCCCTTTCCTGTTCAGTTCCCTCAGGCATTTGCACTCCTTCCACCATATTCCCCGCAGTACTGGGAAATAATCCCGAATATGGGAGATCACAAAATAAATGGCCTCATTTCCCCAGTGGAAAAGCAGTAGCATTTTTTTTTTAAAGGATGGTGCTGATGGGTAATGGGGCCTGTTACAGAATAACCCTCCCCAAAATACCCCCCCAAATAAGCCCCTCCCCCAAAAAAACCACCCAGCTTCCTACAAATTAAAAAGATAACTGCTTTATATGGCAAAGAATATAAACTTGCAGTTCACAGAGGAAACACAGATGGTCAATAACACGAAAGAATGTTGTTCACTCTCACTAAAAAAAAAATCAAAGGCATGCAACTTAAAACATAACAAGGTACCTTTCTTTAACCTATAAAATTGGCAAACATTGGTTTTTAAAGATAAAGTTCAGTGGGGGACATCAGTGGAGTTGGTGGGACACGAGATTTAGGCCCTCCTGGCAGGTCCTCGGTCTCTGTGGTCACCATGACCCACAGGTGTCTGAGGGCTGTGGATCTTCCTCCTGGTAGGATTTGCACCGTCTGTGTGCAAAGGTGGGTGTTGGGGAGCATTTAAGAGCAAAAGATCTGTGTGTGCCCCAAATGCAGACAATAGAGACATTCCTTATAGGGAATACTATGGAGCCACTCCAAAGAATGTTCCGATGTGAAAGGAAGAACATGCTAAGGTATCCTATGGAGGAGTTGCCAGGTGTGAAAGTGCCTCCTGGCTGGTCTTCAGGTTCAGATGGTGGCACCTTTGCTGTATGTGTGTCTGTATGCGCTCGGTAGGCCCTGTCCTTTATCTCCCTCCCTTTTTTTTAATACCTTACCTGGCATTTTAGTCTCTTCAGCTGGGAGTGTTCAGGTGTCTTTCCCATCACACTGCTGGAATGGACTTCCTGGGTTGTTGTTCTCTTGAAGTCAGCACGTGTCCCTGCAGGGTTTGCAGGTCTGTGCCAGACAAGGAGTCTCAGGCTACGAGAGGCCCCCTGCACACAGCTATGGTGAGTCGGGTGTCCCGGCCAGGGCTGAAGCTGTCCCGAGTCTCCTTGGTGGCTTCGCTTCTGTGGAAACGCAGCCTGCTGCTCATGCTGTGGTTCTTTGTGTGTCAAAGGGCATAGGCCGGTGCCTGGGCAGCTAGTCCAGACCAATTATTTTGAAGTAAAATAAGAAAGGAATGTGTTGCCTAACTAAATAACTTTTTTTTCCTATTCCTTTTCTTAGGGTATCATCAGCATGTACTTCTTTCTCTATTATTGGTTTAAATGTAAAAAACAAAACCAAACCAAACCTCAGGCTATATTCTTGTTTTTCTTTTCTTCTTTCCTGGTCTTTGTCAAATCTTTGTAATTCTGTTTTGGTTGAATTAAGAATTACAGTTGAATTCTTGTGGAGGTGTTTATATTATTTTCATAGATTTATTGGCTTTTAGAATTTGAGTCTGATCTGAGGTTGCTAATTTGCAGTTTTCAGTTACTTTGTATCTTCTTTCTAATTACCATTTCAATACACAGTTATAGAATTCAAACATTAGAAAATACAATATAGGAAATCCCCCATGATCCCACCTTTAGAGAGACAACTGTTTTCAAAAGATTGGTGAATATTCAAACACCTTATTGTTTACTGCATATACTAACTTAGGGTTTTTACAATAATGAGATCTTAGGGACAGCAACTTGCCTTTTTTCCTTTTTCCTTTTTATACTGACTACACTTATGTAAGTATGTATTTTTATTTGTATGTATAAATGTAAATATGTATGTGTACACTGAATATTGCTTCAGTGTTTTTGCATGTCATTACTGACATTTTTAAATGGATATTTAAAAGTCCTATTAGGAGAGAAGGCTAACTTGATTTTTCTCCACTTTGTGACTTCATTTGTATAGATTTGTTCTCTTTCCCCGTACATTTATGTACACATCGATTTTGAGGAATCGTGTCATGGCGGCATGTGTTGTATAAGCTTTGCATGCCCCCATGTGGTCCCTGTGGGACCAGATCTGGGCCATAGAAGGTCCCTGTCAGTGCCTGAGAGACTGTTAACCAGTGCAGAGACCCAGTGCTGTCAGGACCCAGTACCCCAACCTCCCATGGCTTGTCTTGCTAGATACCACTTGGGGTTATGTGACCTAGAGCTCCCTGGGCCCAATGTGCCCAATGTGAATGGGAGGGCTCTGGGTTGTTTGTGATTTAAATCAGTTGATGAGTAACCACAGTAAGTGACAGCTATCATTATTATTTAAAAACTAACTACGGGTCCAATAAAATACCAAAACATATGACTTCATTCTTAATGTAAAATACCTAAAGAATTTCATTTAGCGCCCTTGATCTGGTGTCCTAGGAAACATGCTTCTTCTAATGCATCTTTTTTCCTTTAAGTGGTATTGGTGTTCTACTCTGAGTCCTGTCAGGCTTCCTCTCCAAAGAAACTGTGTGGTTTGCAAAGACAATTACATGTTACCCTGCCCTAGGGTACCCAGTCCCAGACAGGCTAAATACAGCTGCAGATTTTTCCTTTCAGATTGTTACGCTGTTGTGCCAGACAAATGGCTACTTTACATTTATATATTGATTTTTTAACATAAGCTAACATTTCTAGTATCTTCTCAGAAAAACTATTCTGAATTTTTATATTTGGTAAAAATTAATAATTATCTATGCCATCATAGGGAGAAGGTTTGTATTTGTTCTAGCCACCTACTGACCCGTGTAGGCATTTTATGTCGAGCTCATCTGACTCAGGTGTCTCTGAACCTTCACTTGGGTGGGAAAAGTGTGAGAAGTCCTGACAAACATGAAAGAGTAGCATTCGGGACACGAGGCCCATCTGACTGCTACACAGGAACAAGACCAGTACTTCTCTGTTACCAGCTTTTTATGAAAGAATCTGAATGTGTGACGCTAGCTTAATTTGGGGCATAGGGAGACTGTACCTAGGGTGTTTGTATGTGATAATCTTGTGGCTTCCCTTATCAGGGATCTCAGATCTTCACCCTCTGTAGTAGAAGCACCTGACTGCCAGGTCCCTTCCTCAGAATTCTTGGGGGTCTGTTGAATGAGAACAGGCTGTGGATCAAGTCTCCCTTCCATTCCCGAGTTGGGGAGCATATGGAAATGAAAATGTATGCACGCTTGTTGAAGCTTTACATGGTTTAGCCGTATCTGTGACCTTACACACATACACTAGATAGTGCTACTGACGATTTGATCTTTCATGTTTCGCTTCTTCCCTTTAGTTTTATTTGACTTTTCTTTCTTTCCTGTTGACAAGTAAGTCAGCTTGTGGTCAATGCTGTCTTCCTTTTCTGTTCCATAAAAACAAACCACACCCATGGCAGGGGGGCATGTGACCGGTCAGACACTTTTACGCTTGGTGTAAATGGACACCAGTCTATTTCCATCCTAGCATCACCAACCTGCTGACTACAAAAATGTGTAGGAGAGAATTCAGTGGTTAGGACAATTGGCTACTTTCAACCAGCTTTAGTGCAGAAAAAGCCCCAGGTGTCCTGGAATGCAGTGAGACCTTGCATCGCCTCCTGAGAGTCCACAGAACCTAGTGGTGTGATGCTGGCCTTTCTCCTTGCCACCAATCTGGTATGAGGGTATCTGGTATCTGGTATGAGGGTAGTTCTTTTCTGTTGATTACCTACTGCGTCATAAGTGCATCTTAATGGCTTTTTGGTAATAGCATGTGGTAATGTCTGGAATGGTGGGTCTGGGTTTGAATCCAGTCACTTTTGCTGTGGCTGTGAGTGGATTCCTTCTCTCTCAACCTGAATTTTACCAGCAGAGAGTTTTGCCTTGGGGTGAGCAGGAAAATTCAACTTGAGAACACATGCAGAATTCCCTGTGGTCTGCATGGGTCCCAGCAGGTCTCCCCAGGGCACAGCTGATGAAACTTCACATCGACGTTAGCAGGTCTAAATGTGATTATGAGGTGGGAGCAGTTGTATAGAATGGAACCTAACTGAATATACAAATAATTCTGAAATCTCTAATCTATCTTGTTCTTCAAAGCAAGGCATTTGTTATATTCAAATATTTTGTTTTCTTAAGTTGTAAAGTAATATAGTTATCCTATTGAAATATTCTGGACTTAAAAAAAATTGGCCATTGTCAAGATTATTTTCAGGCAGAATTTTAGATTTTATAGTATAGTATTAAAAGGTCTTATGAAGGACTTCCCTGGTGGTGCAGTGATTAAGAATCCACCTGCCAATGCAGGGGATACGGGTTCGAGCCCTGGTCCAGGAAGATCCCACATGCTGCGGAGCAGCTAAGCCCGTGCACCACAACTACTGACCTGCGCTCTAGAGCCAGAGAGCCACAGCTACTGAAGTCTGCACGCCCTAGAGCCCGCGCACCACAGCTACTGAGCCTGCATGCTGCAACTACTGAAGCCCGCGTGCCTAGAGCCCGTGCTCCGCAACAAGAGAGGCCTGCGCACCGCAACGAAGAGTAACCCCCACACGCCACAACGAGAGAAAGACCTCACGCAGCAGTGAAGACCCAACACAGCCAAAAAAAAAAAAAATTAAAATAAATAAATAAATAAAAATAAAAGGTCTTATGAGCATTTAGATTATGACATTATTTTTAGTTTGATAATCTATATAAAACAAAATTAAGATTTATAAATAAAAATTCTATGTCATCTTAAGTGGGACAAGCTTTCCACTTGAGTAGTAGTGTTGGTATGGTCTCCCCCCATCACACTGTACCCATATAAAACCCAGGTTTTATACCTTCTTTGCCATATACCTTTAGGCTACAGTTATGTGATTTACTCATTCAACTGTTGGACACCTGTTCAGTAGTGACTCTACGGTCTTATTATCTTCATGGAGTTTATAATTGAATGATGAAAACAGACAGTAATTAGACTTAGTGCTGAATATGATGCATGCCATGAAGGAAACAGAAATGAGAATAGCGAGGATGGGGTGGTCAGGGAAGGCTGCACCCAGTTGCAGCCAAGTCGTACAAGATGAGGCATCACATGTATACAAAAATGTCAATCTGTTGTAAAGCAGGAGGGGTGGCAGTCCAGCAGGGCATGGAAGATAATTGCAGTCCATACACCTGACCAAGAACTTGTACCCAGAACATATAATTTCTTCCTATAAGTCCATAAGAACATTCTGTACATTCTCCACCTATTGTAGAATGTTTGAGTAAGCACAACACAAAAGAAGATGTCACACATGGAGAGATGCTTATCTTCATCATTATCAGAGAAGTGCAAATTAGACTATGCTGAGATTCACCGCATTCCTTCCCAAAAGGCTAACACAAGAACAACAAAATACTAAGTGCATCAAGGGCAGGGATCTCCTGCAGGGCTGGATTACAGATCCAACTGTGGCATGCCCCCACAATGGGATGCATGCAGCACTGAGACCAAACCAGCACCTTGTACAGTAGTATTGTTGAGCCAAAACTGGACACAAAAAGTGTACAATCGCATGATTCTCTTTATATCGCGTTCAAAACCAGATAGAAGAAGTCTTTGCTGTTAGAAGTCAGAATAACCGTTGCCCTTGAGGAAGTGTCTGGAGCAGGTCATGAAGGGGATCCTGGGATATCAGCCCTGAGTCGATTTGCTTGCTTACATGGTGTGTTCAGTTTGTGGACATTCATTAAGCTGTTCACGTGTGCATTTTATTGGTATGTTATACATAAATGTTTAAAATTGTAGGTAACAAATGTTACGTTTCTTTATAAAACATGTAAGTATCCAAATAATTTGTTCTAAAATTTCACAGAATAAAAGTCACCAACCTTTTAAGCAGCTCTGTACCACATTCTAATGGAATACTCACTTTGGATGTATGTATGACAAGATTGTCCACTGTCTGTTTCCCTATTTCACAGGTCCTGGCACAGTTATCACATAACATGTCCTGACCATTAGACACTCAACAAATAATTGATTCGCTAATCAATTTGTCCAGCTTCTTATCTACTCACTCATGTAGTAGCTGCTTTTCTCTCGGATTTTAAACAGGATGGATCACTGTGCTCTTGGAATACTTACATTTATTTTTATGCCTTCTCATCACTTGGGTTTCCTCTAGTTTTGCAAAGTTGTAGCCTGAAATTGCACACATGAGTAGCAAACTTGGGCAGAACAGTGGTTTCTCTGAGTCCTCACTGAAGATAGGGAGCCTGGATGCTGCATAACTGGGCATCTGGGTGACCTTGTTTCATGCGGAGGTATTGGGGTATCCCATCCCGTGACTGGGATCAAGGAGCTAGAATTAGACTCCAAAATATCACAACATGGGACACGATTCTTGGTTTAAGATGGGACAGGCTTCTCATCTCCTCTTTTCTGCAACTGCCTTTTTTTTTTTTTTTTTTTTAAAATAGAACTAAAATGAAGTCGCTTGGAAGATAGAATTACCAAGTCTTAAAATCTGTCATGTGAGTCAGAAAGGCAAACCAAGTAAAACCTTTCTACGTTGGCTTGGCTTGCCTTGTGGCCAGCACTGGTTTTAGAAGATAATTTTGGCGTGGAGCCCTGCAGGGGAAGGGACAAGCGAAAGGTGTATGCCTATCGTGGCCCAGGCCATCCCTATAGCTCGCCAGCATTGCGTCCCTGCTCAAGCCCCTCTAGATTCCCTCCTTCTCCAGGATAGTGCTTTTCACAAAATTTGCCCAGGTACCGAAGTAAATTTTCTTTGACATTGTGGCCCATAATACACGAATGCACAAAGAGTTTTTGAAATAATAACATTCATACCATATTCACTGCATCTGGTCTATTCCGTTTCTTTTCTTTTCTTTTTAGCTGCACTGCGCAGCATGTGGGACCTTAGTTCCCTGACCGGGGATCGAACCTGTGCCCCCTGCGGTGGAAGCGTGGAGTCTTAACCACTGGACCGCCAGGGGAGTCCCCATTTCATTTTTTTTAAATCCACTACATTGTTTTCTCAGGCTACTAATGGGTCACAACCCACAGTTTTTTAAGAACACTGATTGAAATACGTCATTCTGGCGTTTAAGATACTCTGTAATCTTCCCCATCTCTTTTTCCCACTTTTACTTTGCCAAATAAAGTTATTCCCCAAATAAGATTCAGTTCACTCCCTGTTCTCTGAGCTCACCAAATCCATTCCCTCTCCTTGGGCCTGGAAGGCGCCCTCCCACCTCTGACTTGTTCGTGTAAGTTATCCCGAGCCTTAGCTCCCATGCCCCTTTCCATGAATAGGAATGCCCCCCTGAATTGTCACTTGACATGTAATACCTTACATTTATTTATAAATTGAGTAACATGTGACCCAGATAACATTCAATCTTCTACTGCCTGATAATTATCAATTAAATACGATTTTTTAAATCTTACTGCTCCAAGATGACTGAGCTCCCAAAGGCGAGGTCTGCCTTTGTCTCCTCTGTACCCTGAGGCACTAGCACATCCTAGACCATCTTTAAGCCGAGCAGTGAGGCATGAGTTAGGCGCTTGATTCCTCTTCCACAGTGGGTGGTTACCACCTACCTGTTTGGAGTAGGTGGAAAGTGTTCCTGTGATAGGATTCTCTCTGGAGATAGGTTGTTGGGGGAGGTGAGATCAGGAAAGCATAAGGTATCACTGAGTCTGTAGGCTTAGTGCAGGCCCTTATTATCATGAGCATGTGTGGGAAGTGGTCGACACTAATCAGTATTCTTGTTCATTTTATGTTCAGCCATATCAGTGGGAACAAAATTGGCTGGGAGAAGACAGGAAGCCATTCAGAACCTCAAGCACGGGGAGACTCAGGAGACCAAACAAAGGTAGTAAGTCTATGCCTTTTATTCTTTCAAATTCTCCTTTCAGCATGTAGTGCCAGGGATTGGTTTAAAGTACAATGCTCTCTCTTTTTTTAAGCATGTTATTTATGAGTAATACATTGGCAGGGGTGAGAGAGGAAGGAGGAACCCCAGGGCTGTGCTGCCACCAGCCTGCTTTCTTTCACAGGCAGGGTGGTGACCTGGTAGAGATCCTCTTCTCTCTGCTCGCTGCATAGCCTTCCAGAACCCTCATTTCTTGTAGGGTTTTTGTGGTGATTAAGTGAGAAAACCACCTGGGATGTATACATTAAAAATGAAAAAGATAAACTAAATTTTATTTTCTTTTTTTTTCTATTTCTACGTGTTAATATTCATCTCTAGAAATATCTGTTTAACTTACAAAGCCACATCTGTCCACACATGTGATCACTTAGGATGAGCTGGTCTCCGGCTGGAAGAGGGCTTGTTTTAAGGTGATGGAATATCAGAAATCTGTTTAAAACTCTGAGATATTCTCACTGTTGAATGATTATCCTGCAAATAGGTAACAAAAATGCTTTCTGGATACCTACTATTTGCAAAGTACCTCCCAAAGCATTGTCAGTTGTTCATGTCTACATTCTATGGAATGGAAAGTGTACAAAACACTCGTGAGTTATCCATGAGTTATTCGTCTTAAGACTCATTTTGGCACTTTACGTTTTAATGGATAAAATTAAGCACTTGTTGCATACCACTGTGAAGAATACATGTCGTTTCAAAACAGAAAAATGTATATTTTTTAAGGTGCCACAAAATCAGTGAGCAATTATTATTACTAGGATTTATTGTGAGAAAAAAAAGTTTACTGCAAAAATAATAATTGCTCTTGGTAAACAATTAGGAATTTGCTAAAATTTGTAAAGAGAAAGCTAAGACTCTCCCTCTGCCTTTCCTCCCCTTGGTCCTGCTGCCTTGCAGCAATCCAGCACTGAGGTGATCATTTGGTGTCCACACGCTTTCCTATTCATGTACATACATTCTGTGTTTTGGTGATCGGTTGTTACAGAATGAGTATTTTTCACCTGACAGTTTACCATGCACATATTTCTCTGTTAGTATATGTAGATCTGACTCATCATTTTTAATGGTATTAGCTTGTTCTTTGGTTTTAATTTTTGGTAGATAGTTCTCTACATATACTTAATTTGGGGCTTTTAATGACCTAAGAGAATGCCTGAGGTTTGGTTTTTGTTTCTTCTTTAAATAACAACTGGTGGTGGTGGTGAAGAGCAGGCCTGACTCGAGCCTAGTTTTGAGTCCCAGGTCCATGAGTTACTGGTCTTGTTACAACAGATGAAAGGCATACCCTCTCAGAGCATTAGTTTTTTTTATCTGTAGAGAGGATGATGCCTATTTAGTTTAGGAAGGGTCTCCAAAGAAAGCAGAAACACAGGAGTTGGCCACGTCGGTGGAGCCAGGTGGGACCAGGGTTAGCAACCACAAAAGGCCATTCACCCCACGGGGATCCCAAGGGAGGAGCCGTGGGTGGGGGTCACCCAGCAGAAGCTGCAGCAGTCTTCCAGGCTCCCACCCCCAACACAGGCATAGTGGGTGTCCGATTACCACTTCCTCTGTCCAAGGAGGAGTGGATCATAGCTCCCTTGTCCTCATTGGCGAAGTTGTTAATCACATGTCTCTGGATAGGACTCTGTGTTGCAAGCGGACAGACAGGTTAAAGGAGTGGAAATGTGACATGAAACCATTTTCCCCTCTCACCCATTGCTCTGTAGGCAGAAGGTTCGTCCACTGCCTCTTCGGGCAGCCAGCTTGCTGAGGGAAAGGGGAGCCAGATTGGCACTGTTCAGCCAATTCCGTGCCTCCTGTCCATGCCCACCAGGAACCACATGGACATCACCACCCCGCCCCTGCCCCCCGTCGCGCCTGAGGTGCTGAGAGTGGCCGAGCACCGGCACAAGAAGGGGCTGATGTACCCCTACATCTTCCACGTCCTGACAAAGGTATGCACAGGGGCTGTGGGTGTGGCCGTCATCTCACAGTGGTCACTCCTGTGGAGCGTGTCCTTGTTCCTTTTGGAACTTTTTATCTTACCAGCTACTTGAAACAAAGTTCATTTTCCCTTTTCTAAACTTTGAGGAAAAAGATGGAAATTTATACTTACAAATATAATAAAAGAAGAACTTGGGAAAAGTCTTATTTTCCTCTTCAATTTAATACAAAATATTTTTGAAACTTCTAATTAATGGCACGTCATATTATTTTCTGATTTGTAATTTTATTCTTTTTATTTCTAATTTCAAAATTTCCTACATCACGTTTATGCTGTAGTGTCAAGTTAAATTATGATGTCACATTCAATATCTGATTTATCATCTGTCCGAGAAATACCCAACTTCTGAGTGGCTGATAGCAGTTCATGTAATTCGACTTGTTCCTCTACCTCACTGAGCACTTAGAGCAAAAAATGGAATACAGGACCTCGTCGATTTATTATTATCTTATCTTACTAAATGTATGCTTAAATAGATACACAGTGTGGTATTAATTGTTTCTGAATCTTAGTGTCTTGAATAGATCTATGTGTACTTAAATTTCCTCAATGATTTGTAGTCTTTATGTTTATAATCACAGACCTACCATTTAACAAGTTAACTTGGTGACCAGATTTCTCATGCAGAATTGGTGAATTACTGTATGTATATTTAACATGTTTTCATCAGTATCTATACCACCATATATGATCGAACTTCTTTCTTCCTATTTTCTGTTGTCCATCTATGGTTTGTAGAATGGAGTCAGTAAATACAAAAGTCACTCCCATTCCACAGCACTCCTGAGCTGGACTTTAACCGTTAATTGACTAATTTGAACTGCTTACTTTTATATTTTATAAATTAAAGGACATGAAGAATATTATATTTTGTACAATAAAGGAAAAGAAGACCAGTACTACTTATTCAGGTCCTTTAATGTATTTTTAAATTGTAATTGCCTCCAAGTCTCATCTGTTATTTGACATGGGTGTGCATGTGTGGTATCACTTCTCAGATTATGGTTATAAAGTAAACATTTTATTTTTCAGGTCCAACATAAATTATAAGGGTAAGTGAAAGTTACTGTTGCGGGAAAAGGATTTTGCTAAGTTTAAAGGGACCCGAGTTTGGGGAAGATTGTGCTCTTTCTCTTTGTGGTTATTTGGAATATGAGGTCCCTGGACCCCCTGCTGTTTGTGCCCTGTCATGCTGGTGGATCTGACTTGGGGACTGTCGGTTAAATCAATCTGAGTGATGCAAACTGCCTGTCCTCCTCTTCGGTACTCACTGATTTCAAGGGCAAATACTGATAAAATCACTGTGGTTGAGAAAAGTGAACTCGACTATCTTCTGATTTTAAGGTGCCACCTAAAATTTTTCAATATATTTGGGAAAAGTTTAGACTAAAATGTGTACTGTTTCCTGGGACCTGAGTAGCTCTGGTATTAAATTGTCCAGGCTGAGACATTTGTAGTGAAGCTTCATAATAAGAATGTAGAAAACTTTCAAAGTCTCATAATATTGAGAGAGTAATACTCACTAGATGAGTGTTAACCACATGTAGCTACTAGATTAATGAGTATGAAGGTTCTGATAAGGGAAAAGACCAATTTTGAAATAAAATTCATGTGAAAGAAAGAGCAAATGCAATGACATAATTAAAAGTATGTATCAATAGAGTTAATAGACACTGGAGGTCATAAATATATTTTTATGTTATGAATATACATAAATAAAATTCCTTGTGAAATCTCTTGAGATGTACCTTGATGGCATAAAATATTCAAGACAGGACCAGGGTCTCAGGTGCAGGTGGTCGTAGCAGTCATTTGTCTCCTGGAGCCACAGCAGAGCCCCTGCTGTGTTGGCAGAGGGGGATGGGGGTGATGAACAGAACGGGGCTTCCTTCGTTTTCTGCCCCTAGTGACCATCACGCCCTCTCAGTCAGTGTGACGCGTCTGTTGAGTACTTGGTGCACTGGGGCAGAGGCCTGATACATGCCGAACACTTTAAAAATGAATAACGCTTAAAAGAGTTCTCTTAGGTAGATCGTTTTTGTGTATGGTAATTTTTTATGGAAGAGCTTGGTAGAGAAAATTTGTGACCATTTTGTTTTCAGGGTGCTCATTTCTTGGATTTTGTATAGGTCATTGAAAATTATGAATTTCATTACCTATGGCTATCTTGACTCATAAATAAAATTTGCCACTTCTCAGCATTTTCTATTCTATTTGTTGTCTGATGTTATCTATCCAGACTGTTTCAAAGACTTTGGGATCATCTACATGGTTTTCTTTAGTTCTTGGTTCCAGATTAAAAATAAAACAATGTAGATTTTATTTTGACTCTTTGAGCATATGTTTTGACTACAACCTGCTAAATGAACTCTTCCTAAACATCTTGATGTAGGCAACTTATTAAGCAATTGATTTGGAATAGAATTGCAATTTCGTTAACTGGAGATAATACAGTATATTTCTGTGAGTTTATTGTAAATTCAACATGAAAAACGTGCAATATTATTCTGCTTTCTTCCATGCAAAGGGTGAAATCAAAATTGCTGTTTCTATTGAAGATGAAGCCAGCAAAGACCTGCCTCCCGCCGCCCTGCTCTATAGGCCAGTTCGTCAGTATGTTTACGGAGTCCTGTTTAGCTTGGCAGAAAGCAGAAAGAAAACTGAGAGACTTGCTTTTAGAAAGAACAGACTTCCACCAGAATGTATGTACTGTAAAATCCATTGTTTGTTTTCCTCGGTACCTCGTAATCTCTTGTGCATTTTTAAAGCATTAGAAGAATCGTAACTGAGTTCGCCCTGAGAGTCCCCACATAAAGGAGGTGGGCTTCACTGGGGCTCTTAGGAAAGGAGGACAAGCCACGGGCTGTTTTCCTCAGTAACATCCCAGCAATGGTGTTCATTCAGTAAAATGATAAAATAGCAGGTTTATGCTTTAAACTGAACGTTGATCTGGAAACAGTCCTGACGATTGCTGGCCTGCTGTGGTTAGCATGTCCCAGACAGAGCAACAGCAGTGTCTGCTCTGCTGTCCACGAGATATGGTCCACTCTTTCCAGAAGTCAGTGTTCCTGGGGCGATCCCACCAGCTATGCACAGGGCCACTTCTGTGCAGTTGATGTATTGCTGCACACATCCCTGAAGCTGAGAGGGGACTTGTAATGATTTCCCTCAGAGACCTCTGGCTGATCAACTCTGGGGGTGGAGGGAGAAGTGGAAAGACAGAAAACGTTTGAAATTTTGGCAAAAGTTGAGGTCAGAGTGTTCCCTCTTCTAGTGAGCCAGTGTAATTTGGTGGTGGTGGGGGGGGAATCATGCCTTTCTGTTCTAGGTAACCTTATCTACTAATGTAGGGAATGTAAAAGTCACTGTATATTTAGTAGGAAATATAGAAAAGTTTCACAAAACATGCAGTCTAAAATAAGAATATTATGAAGTGTGGAAATTGTAGATTACTAGATCATCCTCTAAACTAAGGATATTTACTGATAAATCACCTTCTTGTATGGCAGGTCAGTACAGGCCTGGTAACATGGGTGAAGCTGACCAGTTCAGGGACAAGTATGGGAGTGGGTCTTACCTTTGGAACTCAAAACTAGAGAGATTCTCCAATGCTAAAAACTCAGTACTATAGATTCCTAAGGTTTCTATTTCTAATTACTATGACACAATTGTGATTCTGTAAGCCTTTAAAATGAAGCAATCTGTCACTACCCTTACTTGAAGATAGTCGTACTGAGAGTGGCGTATGACTGTAGCTGGAGAAGATGATGCCGGCTCTGCAGGGCCACCTCTAGCTGATACTTCTGCCTTGATCAGGGCTGTAGACACCATGTGAATACCGAGTGTTGTCAATGGACGCTCTTTTCAAAGGCCCAGTACGTTCCGGATGTATAAATCCTCATTCTTTTCTCACGCTGTGTGATTTATTTGCTCAGAAAAGAAGGACCTTTCTAACTTTGCACGGGATCGGTCAGTTTTCTGTGCTGGCCCACCCAGGCCACCCTGGCTCCACAGCTGTGATGTCCACTTCAGTTCACCTCCGTCTTCGTCCCTATAGCCCCTTGGGTCTCTGTTGGGCATAGAATGCTGAGTGCTACAGGGTCCCATGCAGCCCCACTTCCTGCCGTATCCTCAGCTCCACAGCACCACATTGGCTTTCATGGTGAAAGGCTGTTTCTTTCATTTGCTTGTTTGTTCCAGAAACATAGTTATCTTTATGCAGAAACTCCTCAGGAGCTTTCAGTGATCACAACCTGGAGACCCTCAGGTAGATCCCAGGTCGGGCTCCCCTTTGCAGTGTTCACAGCTTCATACAGCAGCCTGAATATGTCTGGTGTGCTCTGTTCATGCCCTCAGCAGTGGGCAGTGTGCATCCCTCGTGTCTGGTTCAGGGAGTTCTGCGTCCCAGGTGAGCTGCAGGTGCCAGGTGCTCTCGGGAAGTCAGAGACTTGGTCTGTTCTGCCCTGCTGCCAGTCTGAGGCTTTAAAACACTGTGGAACACACAGCTGGCAGCACACAGCATGCTCCACTCCCTCATCAGTTAATTTGTAACTGGGTGGTACAGGTGTCTTACTGGCCTGGGAAAGGCTGGCCTGTTAGCAGACAATAGGGGAAGCAGAACCCAGGGGAGAGTATTAACTAAATGGACCAGCATCCTCTGAACATAAGAAAGAGAGAGGCACATTGTGGTGAAGGGCTGAGTGTGCAAACCACACCATAGGGCCTGATGCTGACAGGGTCACTTTGCCTGTAGCAGGCTAGTTCTGGCCGGGGCTGGAGGGCATGGGGAATGGCATGATCAAGAGAAGAAGAGAAGAAGGGTGGTACAGTCTGGGTGACTCAGATGAGCTCTGTGAGGCTATGGATGGAGGTGCCTTGACCTCATTTGGAGGGGGGAGGCACAGGGGAATACAAAGGAAAGGAGGAGAAAGGTGTACTAGTGTGAGGTGGACGGGGGAAGTGTGAGGTGAGTGGGAGAAGGCCGTAGCTTCAAAGAGAATTTGGCAGGCATGTCTTTTTCCTTTCCTCCTGCCTCCACTCCCCTCCCCACTCCTCTGACTTCTTTTTAAGGATGGGACAGACACAGTTGTTTGTCACTGCTATGTTACTTTTGGCTAATGGGAAACACTGACTCTTATGATGCCACTGATATAGGTTTCCAAGCTTGCAACATCTACTAAGTGACTATGCATTTTACTATTCTTACCGAGAAAATGCTGTAGCTTCTTGACGGTCTGGATGAGATGGGAAAACAACAATGTCTGATCATGCCAAAAAGAGCATTTTCTCAGGAGTTCTTGGTTGACAAGATTTGAAAATATGTTGAAATCTTGTTTTACCTACACTTACTCTTAGACCATATGTAGATGAAACGAAATCAATGGCACTTTGCAGGAGATTCATAAACCACGTGAAAGTGCACCGTAAGGTCCTTGGGACAAGTTTGTTTTCCACATGCCCACTGACTTTGCCTTCCACTTTGGTAGTCTGGTAACCAAAACCGAGCTATGTGGGTTCCAGGTAAACCCACCTACTCAAGTAGGTGACGCACCTGCTTCTGAATGTGAGGGTTTTGATCTAACATGGCTTCAGAATGCTGTGTGTACATAGGCGTGTTCCTGGTGTGGTCACTGTGACCATCAAGAGTTTTCCCAAGAGGGCTTTGTTGTCAGAACTAGTCAAAGGACATATTGAAGTCTATAGGGTTGTTCAAAAATACTTAACTCTCATTAGATATAAGACATGTATTCATTTAGACATTAGTCTCTTGCTTAAGGCATATGATAAAATGTTCATAATCTACAGTGAATTTTCGTGTGACTCACCAAAGTTTCATTTTTAAAGTCATTATATGGTTAAAGTAGGATATCTATAGTTGGATCCTTAAAAAATTCCAGCCTTTGAAAATCATACTGAATTACATGCTGGCAGTTTATTTTTCTGTTCTTTTCTGTCCATTTCTAGGTTCTATCATTTTGCTTTTAGGAATTTAATAAGAATACTTGTTTTATTGTGGCAGCATGCTACTGAAGTCACTATTGTGGAATTGGAAATCCTACCAGTCCAATCAGAAGACTGGTGACCCAACACAAACAGATTCACCCAGATGTGTTGGATGGTGATGGTGGCAGTTGCTTTGGGGAGAGATGGGAACAGGGACCTAGCTGTCTCTGTAGCTGCTGGAATAAAGGCTGGGCCTGGAGACAGGCGCCTGGGTCTGAGCCAGCCCTGGCCTCGAAGCCTTTGTGTGTGAAATCCAGATGGCGTGGCTGCTTCTCACATGCACTTCTGCCCTGGAGTCAGCTCTGGCCTTTGGTGCCCTATTGACTCTTTTCCCTGGGGGCGCTCCTTAGCCACCCGGGCACTGGGGTTCCCCCAGGTACTCCCCAATGATGAAGGGGCCAGAAGAAAGGGATCAGGTTCTAAAAAGACTACAGGATAATGAGTCGCCTCATCTATAGCTGAACCGTTAAAAATCCAGGAAGTGATTTGTGAATTTAAAAATTATTATCCACTTAATAAAACTGGCTTCTGTTTTCTGCAAGTCTCTTCAGTACCTCAAAATTGAGTAAAAAAAAAAAAGCAGGCTTGGGAATTCCCTGGCGGTCCAGTGGTTAGGATTCCCCTGCAGGGGGCAGGGGTTCAGTCCCTAGTCAGGGAACTAAGACCCTGCAAGCTGTGCAGTGCAGCCAGGAAAAAAAAAAAAAAGCAGGCTTGTAGAAAATAGATGGGCATAAATTATAGACACGTGAGATGTAGTTATGGAAATAGAAAGCAAGTTTATATACTATGTTTATATTTAGTATACTTATGCTATATTTGTATTTCCCCATATTCTCTACTTTTTAAACTATCAAGAAAAGCCAAAAGGAACATTGATTTCTTTTTCCTGGTCCACTTTGCTTTAGAAATTTTGTTAGTGCCAAATAATTGGGACTGCTAATTGAAAATAAATAAGTTAAATTTGTTCATTGTGAATTACATTATAAAACAGAATACTATAGCATGACCAATATTAATTAGTGTGCTGCTTTAATATGTGTGAAAATTAGTTATCGTTATCATTTTTTTCTTATGATTTTATGAAGGCTGTTTATATATTAATCTGAATTTCTTTATTCTTCAAAGCTTTCCAGAAGTAGCATTAGCAAACTGCCCTTTCCTCACAGAACTTTGAGCAGCTGAGCTCAAGAGACAGCTGTTGGGGAAGGCACTGTTGTGTGACAGGCAGTGTTTGATAGTACTCTTTTGGATTAATGTTTATGTCATAGTTCCTTGAGCTTCGGAGTTTCTAATATAGTAGGAATGATATAAATGGGAAAAATGAAGACTAGGAACAGTGTTCACCACATGTCTGTAACACCATGTTCTGTGTGCCCCGTGGCCTACTGAGCATGTATATGTTTGTGGACAGTAGGATACCCCCAGGCTCAGATATGAAAGGTTTAAGGAAAAAATTCATAGTCTTTTACTTTTGAGAGTCGTGGAGGGTGCTCACAGATGTGTCAGCATGAGGAAATGGGGGACTAGCTAGTTGAAACCCCATAACCTGTACACAGTGCTGCTTGGTAGTTAACCAGCAGTTTTCCCCATTGGAAGGATTGACCAACTCTCATTGCACCCATTTTTCTGTTTCTGCCCTGATATGAAGGAACTAGAGTTTTGTTTTTATTTGTGTGGTTTTTTTTTTTTCTATAGCTCCAGAGGAGAGCTCAGGGAATAAAACAATGGCTCCTTCCCCAGATACGCACACTTGCACAGACACAGACCAAAGGGTCCAGTTGGCCATAGTATTGGAAGTTGTCTCCGTCTTTTTCCTTACCTGTAACCATATTGTGTGTGTGCTACAACTCTCACTCCTAAGCCCTTATAGCAGGCACTGCTAGTTGCTCATGGTGCTCTGGCACTGAGCTTAGAGACATACTTCATCATATGGCACTATAGGCAGCCACTACCAGTCAGTTGGAATAGGCTTACAAAATGAAACGTTCATTATTCCTGGTCTGGGATGGATCCCAAATTCAGCATTGTAACAGATTTCTAAGGTAGCTGGTTGTCATGTGTGTTAGTGTGAAAATAGTAGATGATTAACGTCTGATGGAAAACATTGGGTTTTTACTGACAGCTTAAGTCTTAATAGTGTTTTATGTCTGGAAATTGTATTTGAAGAGGTACTTCCAGTAAAGAAGCTGCATTATAAATTTAGCTTCCAGTAATACAGAAAACTTGTGCCCTGGAGTTGTTTTTGCCAGTGTAAAAATTCAGTTTAGTTTCAGGTAAGGAAGACAATCTAATATTCAGTTGTTTTGAAGTCGTCCACTTGAAATCATGAGTTTTCCTGTCAGTAGAAAAGACAAGATAAATATTTATTGATGGTGACACACAGAAAATTTATTCATGGACAGTAGCTGGATTAGCTAACCTCTGGGATTCTCTTATTCTTGTTTTAACAAGGCAGCATGAACATGTCTTTCCAAAATGGTGCCTTCACAGAGAGGGTTTTATACCCCAGTGCTCTTGTCTGCATGCACTTGGAGTGTTCTCATAATCCAGCCGCCACGTACCATCTGGATAATCCCTGTATAACCAGTGGGTTTTGCAAAAATGATAAGAGCCCAAGTTACTTGCTGTTAGCTGGCTACTTTGCATCTGCTTATTCCTGTGAGCTGAATCAGAGACCGAACCTTCCCTCCTGGGCAGCAGCGACTCGGGGAGAAGCCTGGAGCCAGAGGGAGAGAAGGTACCGTGTGTGTACCAGCCACCCCAAAGGGCAAGCTTGTAACACAGAGGCTGCCATGTGTCAACCCGAAAATGGGATGTCCCTTGGAATTCATTAATCTATAAAACACTAACCTTTAATTAATCTAATGTAATGAGCCTATACAACATAAGTTGATCTCACACAGTTGAAAGCACATAACAGGGGTGCAAGATGCCTTTGTGTTTCCTCATCTGGATTGTGCAACAGAGTGAGTCATTGGCCCCTTTTTTTAGTGCCTAGTTCCAGGGCTGGGCCAGCGTAAGGCAAATGAGGGACCCAGGCCTCAGAATTTAAGGAGACCCTTGTTCTCACACTGGCACGTGGGAGTTGGCACCTGAGCCCTGGGTGCCTTTCCTGCCTCACCCAGTGCACACTAGGTGCTCAATAAATATCTGTTAGGTGATGGGCCAAAGGTTCCACAGCTATTAAGTGGTGGTATACGCAAAAGATCTCCAAGTTTTCAGTTTAAAAACAGATACATGTTAAAAAAATAAGGCAAATTGGAAGCATCTTTGCTTTTGGAGCAAAGCTTTTTGTTACTGCACATTTATTTTCTCTGAGAAAGACATGTATTTCCTAAATTAGATATGAGCCATTCTTGTCATGACTAGTGCAGATAAGCAACAAAAATGCTTTGAATATGAGAGGAAGCTGCTATATCTGATGCCTCCTTTACAGCTGCAGTCTCCCATGCCCTGTCCTGTGCTCCTGGTGGGTATGGAATGCATGTCCCTGCTAGTATTGGGGCAGTCCTTTCTCTAGGACATGGGAGTTCATGAGCATCAGCTGGCGGTCCTCAGGCACGAGTGTGCTCTCATCTGTAGCCTATACAGGCTGAACAGGATCTGAGCACACAGCATCATGCCAGGTAAATTCAGGCATACTTAGGTCCCTCAGAGCCCCAGCTAGTGTGGACAGCTGTCTAGGGCAGCTTCAGGGAACACTCAAGTGAACAGACACACTTGTGAAGGGACTGCTGGTACCTCTGACCTCCACTTATCCTCGATGTAGGACGTGCAACATAAAGTATGTATAGGTCTAAGCATTCTGAACTTGAGAATGAAAATCTTCCACCAAAAATTTATTTCTAGAATGAAAACAATGTAATAAAATGATTGCTAAAAATTATTAAAGACAGACAAGAGCAGAGCTGACAAAGGGGGAAGAAATAAATGGATGAAGATGAAGACAGCTTTAATAAGAATGCCTCTTTTGAGAAAACTCAAGGGAGACTCCTGGCACTATAATCTGAGTTTTTTAAGATGCAGTAAACTTATGCCCTGTGTGCATGCGTGTGTGGTGGGTGTGTGTGTGTGTTTGTATTTTGGGGGAAGAAAGTGAGAGACCTTAGATTAACTAGGTTATTAACCCAGATTAACAACCAAAGATAAAATATAATTAGTTCCATTAAATAAATCTTTGCCATCAAAATGAAGATGTTACATAGAAAAAATAGATTTATGCATTTTTGCTTGGGGGGCATGAAAATGAACTTTGTGAACTGACCTAATAGAAACATAGCATACTGGTTGTCTTGTAACCTCCTTTCACCTGTTTTCTTGGGGCTGACAATGTGCCAGCCTCTCAGACTGTAGTTGGGACAAAGGTGGGTGGGGTGTACTGCACCTAGGAGGGCCCTGCGGTGGTGACGGCCACCCTCTGCATACGGGTGGGCATACGGGTGGGCGACACGTGGAGCTGTGCGCGCTGGGGGTCGGCAGGAATGGGGGTGAGTGCTAGATTGTGAGTCCGAGGACAGGGTCTGCTGGACAATGGGGACCTTGTGAGTTTGTGTCTGGCACCTAAAATATAGATAAATTCAAAGACATGTATTTATATATACATGTATATCTCTGTTTTGACTTGATGGATTTTAAAACTAACATTTTAAGTTAAAAAATTTTCTTTAACATTTAAACACTAAGATATACAAATGTAACTTAAAGGGATTTCCCAATGACAAAACAGTTACTTTTTTGTAAGGAAATTTTCAGAAACTGTCTTGACTTGTACCCCTGCTCAAGCAGCCTGCTCCTGGGAGTTGGGGTCCATGCAGAATGGCTGGTCATGGCCCTCCTCTGCAGCACACTGTCACCTGACTTGACTGGGGTTGATTGTGCAAAAGCTTGCTTTTCCTGTTGCTAACAACTGTGTATATCCAGGTATCTGACTCCTGAAGTTCTTCGTGACATTGGAAGAGACGATTGTCTTGCCTGATTTGTTCAGACTTGGGGTGGAGCTAGAGACGAGCCAGTTAATCATTTAATTTTGTCAGGATTTGGGTTCCTCAGAGTCTCGGTTTGCCTCGGGTGTTACTTCAGGGAAAATGAGCCCAGGGAGGGGGTATGGTTATTTGGATATAATTGATGTATCCAAGATCACATTAGAATCATAGCACTGTCCTGGTTTCTGTATCAGCTGTCAGCCATGTGAGGGGAGGGTGGGGTATGCTAGCAGCTCTCTGGGTCAGGGGCTCCATGGGGCCCTGCTTCAGTTCTGATGTTTATTGACCAAAGTGAGCTATTTGTTACAAAATTCACACCCAGATCTGATGAAATTGTTTACATCAATGCACTTTGGTGAGAATTTTTAACATATTTCTCTGCAGTATGCTTTATCTCCATTTTTTTCCTTCCCCCGTCACAGTTTCTCCCTTAAGTTATTTGGAAATGATGTGGGAAAATGTGCATGTCTGTGTGTTTTAAGAATTAATTGATGCTAATAGTGGTAAGACTACGGTGGATAAAAGGTCATTTTTTGTATGAAATCAACTTAGAACTTCTTGATTTTTTTTGAAGTGAAATGGGGAATTTTACAGTTTGTCTTCAGTCTTGCTGAAGAGAAATACTGTGTGCTGACTTCACTTGGGATTTCAAAACATGGACTGTCGCTTCCGCTTGCCACTTTACTGGGCTTTGGGGATCTTGCTACGTGGTAGTTTGTCCCTGCCAATCTTTAAAATAGACTTTAACAGTTATATTTGTTAAAGTAGGAGGCCCTTACGTAAAGTGGCTACCAAATGCAAATTATTTCTCAAATCTAATTAGTATGACATGTAGAAAAAGGTTCAATTAGGTTCAATAGCTCAATTTAGCTATCTAAATTGGATTTTCCATGGATTTCTGTGATAATCACATACTTTCTGTAAGTTGTACCCATTGTTATTACTAAAACTATTAATGGATTTATAATATGAAAACAAATTTTATCTAACATCCTTGATTTACACATATTAGTTATATGGGGAAATCTAGTTTGATTTGATTGAGAAGAAATTTATTGGTGGCCGGACTGAAAATCTGAATGAGTCACTGAAGTTCATAAAGAACAAAATGAGGATTAGAGGTGAGGATTGATGACCGATGGCTTACTAATGAGAGAATCCATTGTTATACCAGAATGACATCTCCATACTGTAATTATTAGAGCTGTTTGTTTTTGTTAGGCTTAAAGTAGCTGAGATAGGGCATAAATGGTTCTCTGATTTTCCTTCCTGTAGTTTCACCAGTGATCATTAAAGAGTGGGCAGCTTACAAAGGGAAATCTCCACAAACCCCAGAATTGGTGGAAGCTCTTGCCTTCAGGGAGTGGACCTGCCCCAATCTGAAGAGACTCTGGCTGGGGAAGGCAGTGGAGGACAAGAACCGCAGAATGAGGGCCTTCCTGGCCTGCATGAGGTCAGACACACCAGCCATGCTCAACCCAGCCAGCGTGCCCACTCATCTCACGGTGCTGTGCTGCGTCCTACGGTAGGTGCTGCTGGCCGCTGCCTCAGCCGCTGCGTGTTCTCTAGCAGGTGCTTGTACAAATGCCTCTCAAAGACGCTTTCTGTATGAAGTAGGTGGGGGTTATTCCAGATGAATCATGTTGTCGGTTGAAGTTTGTCCTCATCTCATTTTTTCATATATTATAGAAATATAGGCCATGTAAATGCAATGTGGATTTGAACTGATGCTATATAATATGTTTATAGAATAGGTATATTTGATGAACCTGTATTTTATGTAAATATCATAATGATTTTAAATATAGTTTATCCTTTAAATGTTAAAGCTTTTGAAGGCTATTGGGGAACTATATTATGTATTATTTGTAATTATTCTTCAGGGAAAATGTGTCTCTTCTTCCTCCTTCATTTATTTAAGCATATGTAGATCCGTATGGACTCATGGTTATCTCTCTTCCTAGGGTTATAACCTGATATAACCTCGTTATTTGGTTGTTCAGTTTGTTCCAGCTCAGACCTTGGGAGTTCGTTCAGTGGCTCCTATGTCCCTTGTCCCCCCAGCATGTCCTTGCTTTCTGGCACCACAAGATGCCCAGGCTGTCCTGTATCTTCCCTGCCCTGGGACCTGCCATCTCTAAGGGGCTGGCTCCTGCCTTGGAGAGAGGGGTTTAAAAACCTAGATGTGGGCACTCTGTGCTTCCAGACCGTCTCAGCCAATGGGCCACAGATGCCTATGTGGACACTGTTGGTGTTTTGGAGTTAATTTGAATTGGCCTGTATACTTGAATCAGGTGAATTGGTTTTTTGAGGGTTTTTTTTGGAACCAATTTCAAACTTAGGAAAAAGTTGCAAGTATAATACAAAGAGCTTTTTCTTTTTTAAGTACTTGATGTTTAAAAAAAATACTTGTGATTTTCTAACAAACAAGGACACTGTCATATGTAACCACAATACAGCCATCAGGATCAATCAACATTAATACTTTATTTCTATCTTAACTTCAGGGTTTTGTTTCAGAGCCTCCCTTTGTATTTGGAGGTGAAGTCCCATTGGTCTTCAGCAGATGCTGTAGAGGGAAGAGCTGTTCCTCTGCTCCTCCTTGTCTCATCCATGCTGTGCATATGTGCTCTGACCACTTGGCAAAGGGGGTGTCTGCCTGGCTTCTCCAGCGAGGCCATTCCGTCCCCCTCGTAACTGATACGATTTCATGGGAGGCACTTTGTGTAAAAATGCCATTCCTCCTCAGACTTCAGTGTATTTATATCAGCATGGGCTCCTGGCTTCATCAATGACTTGTGGTCCACTACTGCTGTCATGTAATTTGGTACTCCACTGTCACCTGTTGGGCCAGTTGGGGGACTCGTCAGTCTGGCCTCCATGTGAGCACTTCTGTGCAGAGATTCTGACCTTACCGTGGATGCCCCCTTTTCCCAGCAGCCCTGGTTTCTAGTGATGGGGTCAGTATTGGACACCAGGCTCTTGACAGCAACTTTGCTGCTCCCAGACCTTCCCCAGTATGCATACAGGCACACAAACAACCGCATGTTTATAGACTTCCGCTTTTGATTTCTTCAACCTGCCCATCCTAGCTCTCCCTTCCCATGTGTATGGTCTTTGGCCCTGACAAACAGTGAGAGGCTGGGGCCCAGCTGCCATACAGGGCGTCACCTGCCCCAGCCCTGTGTGTCCCATCCCCCTGGGCTGGCCCCTTCTCCATGGTCCCCTGACCCCCACTGGGTCTCACCTGCTCCCTGAGGATGGGGGCAGAGCTTTAGTCAGGTGTTTATTTCCTGAAGTTTCTTACATTCATAACAGACTTTAAGGCCAATAACTTATTTAGAAGCCTTTCCTTAATTAAATTGAGGTTGACTAAAATTAGCATACTGTATCAGTTTCTTATCTTTATCTCCATTGAGGATTAGCTAGTGAGAAAGACTAGTTTTTTTGTTTTGGTTTTAGAATCCTCTTCTGGTTTCCTCTGATGGAGAGTTCATTTTATATTAGCCAAAACGTTAAGATTAAGACTTTGGCTGCTCTAAGATCAAATTAGCGGTAATAATTTTGGTTACTTTGTTTGTGTTTCTTCCGAGTTTAAAATGATGTGTGGCCTTTAGTCTAGTGGATGGACAGCTAACTGTCTACCGTATACCTGACCTGAAGGTCCCACTGGGCACTGAGTGAGGATGATGTGTGCTGTGCCTAAGGCTTGTTTGGCTGCCTCTTGGCCAGAAGCAGCCGTACATTAGTGCAGGACAAGCCACTGCTGTGTTGATGTGAGCACAGTGCTCACATTATTTCATGCTCCTTGGGGTGGCGGTGCCTTCACGTCTTGTCTCTCCATGCACTGGGCCTCTTGGGACACTGGGTTGCCTGGTGGGTGCAGACTGGACAGTGTGACCAGACCCCACTCTTTTTTTTTATATATATCTTTTGGGTTTTGTGTTTTTTTTAACTTTTTATTTTATATTGGAGTATAGCGAATTAACAGTGTAGTGGTAGTTTCAGGTGCACAGCAAAGCAACTCAGCCATACATATACACGTATCCATTCTCCCCCATACTCCCCTCCCATCCAGGCTGCCACAACATTGAGCAGAGTTCCCTGTGCTATACAGTAGGTCTTTATTGGTTATCCTTTTTAAATGTAGCAGTGTGTACATGTCAATCGCAAACTCCCTAACAATCCCTTCCCTTCACCCTTCCCCCACTGGTAACTATAAGTTAGTTCATTCTCTAAGTCTGTGAGTCCACTTCTGTATTGTAAATACATTCATTTGTATAATTTCATTTTAGATTCCTCACATAGGCAATATCATACGGTATTTCTCTTTCTCTGTCTGACTTACTTCAGTCCGCATGACAGTCTCTTGGTCCATCCATGTGGCTGCAAATGGCATTATTTTATTCTTTTTAATGGCTGAGTAATATTCCATTGTATATATCTTCTTTATCCATTCCTCTGTCAATGGACATGTAGGTTGCTTCCATGTCTTGGTTATTGTAAACAGTGCTGCAGAGAACATTGGGGTGCATGTATCCTTTCGGACCATGTTTTTCTCCAGATATATTACTGGGCCCCACTCTTTGTCTTTGTGGCCCTTCCTTGGCCATTACCCCCAGAAACAGCTATGCTTCTTTTAGGCACTGTTCAGATGGCCTTTGGAAAGTCTTTCCAGATTTCAGGATTGTCCTGGTCCCTGTTTTTATTTTTTTGTGTTGTTTATAAAAAGCGTGCTCATTTTAGAACTTGAAAAGGTTAATAAATGCAGCTAGTAATCTCTCATTTCACCAAACCTCTTCCTGTGCTTATCTCTGTGGTGTCGAGAAGCTACAGTGAGTGCAGCTCAGGTTCCCTCGTATTTGCTACTCTGGTGGAAGCCAGAAGACATGCTTGGTTGTGCAGACTGTTGTGTGCATTATGGGCTTGGAGCCATGGAGTTTCCCACTTGGAAAGACTCACAGTTTCAGATCCTGAGGAGGAGGGGCTTACTGAGGCGAGGTGGTTGGGGAGAGATGAGAGAGAATGGCTTATGGGGCCAGTCTTGGGGATTTGGGGCCAGGACACCAGTAAATGGGTTGGTCCACTTCTGCTAAGAGAATTTGTTCTACCTTCATGAGTGTTTTGGGCCACAGGGACAAGCAGGTAAAGAAGGATTCCCTGCATGGCTTCTGTTTGATTGATGGGTATGACCTGCTGAGAACGTGGGGTGAAGAGTGGGAAGGGCATGGAGCAGGGGTTTGGGGGGGGGCGGTGCAAATGAGTAAGAGGGTTGGTGTATGTCTCCAAGGGCCTGCCAAGGACAGGCTGTGGCCTGGGGCCGTGGCCCAGTGGTCTTTCTCTGGCGAAATTGCAGCTGTGTGACAAAGGTCTGCTGAGGATGGGGGAGGGGGCAAGAAAGGGCAGAGCCTGTGTCCCGAATATGGTAAGGCCCTGTGGAGGCCACACAGCATGACCCTTGGCCTTGATGGCTGGGGTGGGGCAAATGTCCGCAGTCACAAGGTTGGGCTGTCATCCCAAAGGCTCTCCCCTTCCTTTAATCTTTTTTTTTTAGCATAATTTCAAACTTGAAGAAATTATAAGATTAGTACAAAAAGCTGGTGGCTGTTCTTCACCCAGATTCCCCACATATTAACCTTTTACTGCAGTGGCTTTCTCCTCTTCTCTCCCTGTGTCTGTGTGTTTGTCCTTAATCCCTTGAATGGAAGTTGTGAATATGATACCCCTTTACCCCTAAACTCTGTATGTTTCCTAAAAAAACAAGGGCATTATCAAAATCAGAAAAATAATACTAATACATCTGATCTACAGATCTTACTCAGATTTCTCCTATTATCCCAATAACATCCTTTGTTAGCAACAAAATCTTGCCTTGTGCTTGTGCTCAGGTGCCTTGTCTCCTCCAATCTCAGGCAGCTTCTCGTATTTCTTTGGGTTGATGCAGAGATGTTTCTGAAGAATAAACACTGGTTTGTTTGCAGACCAGGGATCTGCAGATCACACGTCTTTTAGACAGCATGTGAACTGATGCGTGTGGCTGCTCCAGGAAACTGTGTTTAAAAACAGGTAGCCAGCCCCTGGGTGCAGTTTGTCAGCCTCTGGGTAGACTATTTTCTCCGTCTAGATTTGCCTCTGTTCCTTCGCAGTGAGATTCCGCTGCTGCCTTTGGGGCAGGCATACCCCAGCTGGGAGGTGGTGGTTTTCTCTATGCTTTCACTAGTGATATCAGCACCCATACAACAGCAATCAGGAGAATGGGGGAAAAAATGGCAGTCAAATCTCTAGAAATCCTTGTAGTGAAGATGAGGAGGGGCCAGCATCAGGTTCAGTGTGAGGGTGAAGCAAGCGTCCAGAACAGAACAGAAAGCAGCCTTTCCCAGGGTACAGCTGAGACCAGACAGACGAGATCCTTATCCAAGACAGCTTCTGAGAAGACAGACTGAGTTACGTTCTGGAGGAACTTAATAAATACAATAAGGGAGATAGAGGGCTTGAGCCCCCAAACAAGTGCAGGCTTTTCCAACACCCCAAGGAGCATACCAGGGTCCAGCTCCCCATCTGTGCCAATAGGAGGCAGACCACGTTGGTCCCCCAAGTGATGTGGAGACCTGCTTCTGTTCCAGCTTCCGTGCTTCTAAAGGGTAGTGAGAGGAGAGGTGACGAAGGGGGAACTGCAGATACCCTCAGACTTCCACGGTAGGAAATTTAAGGCCCGACCCAGGAAGAAGACATGGAAAAGAATGTCTAGAGAAAACTGAGAAACACAAAGTGATTGAAAACACTGTCAGTGCACAGATAGGAAGAGCGTGAACACGTGAGATAACCAAGGGTCAGTTTTTGCTGCTCTCACCTTTGCCCCTGACTGCAGTGCCATTGGTGCCATCCATGTTCTATGGTATTTAAGCTGTCTATCTATGTACATGTGTATCTTTATGAACACACTTCATACTCTTTCTACATCCAGAAAGTCTTTCTGAGGACTTACATTGAAAAACAAATAAAGGGTGACTTTGTTAAAATGTAAATAGAAAGCCAAATGGAGGAAGTGGTAGGTATTCTAACCCAAAAGGCTTTTCATTGTTGCAGCTGAACTGACTGCTGAGAGTCTGAAAAACCAGGAAAGATCTTAAGAAAACCAGCCTGTCCCCAAAACAATCTTTTTCTGATTCATAATTTTTAAAGAAACGTCTAGCCTAGGGCTAGGGGATGAAGAGGGGAGTTAGTGTTTCATAGATCTGCAGGATGAAAAGAGTTGTAATGATGGATGGTGGGAGGATGTCTGTGCAACACCGTGAATGTACCTAATGCCCTTGCACTATCCACTTAAAAATGGTGACAGTGGTAAATTTTATGTTATGTGTATTTTACCACAATTTTTTAAAAATAAGAAAGAAAAGGGTTGTATAACATGGATACTTAGGCAAAGAACATTGTATATTGAGCAAAATCTTTCCACAATAATTTTTTTCAGAGAAAAGTAGGGAGACTTTCTTCAGATTTGCTGTTTCTTGCATCAAGCCCTGGTAAAAACTCAGTATGATTGTTTTATTTAAGATATTTGGCACTCAAACAATTGCAAAGGGTGTTATTTTTGTCATTGTAAATGTTGACAGTTTAATGAAGTAAAACTTTTACATCACTCGAATCTAAATACCATACATCCACTGTTTGTTTACCTTGAAATTGCATGCCCTTTCTGCTTCTACTACATAATTTTACCATGAAGTATATAAGCTCTGTGCCTCCACTTCCCCATCTCTACAATGGGATAGTAATGGTTCCTGCCTCAGAGTTGCTGTGACCACTTGAGGAATCAGTGTGTGTAAATACTCAGACTAGTGCCTGGCACCAGCAAGCACTTTCATTTTTCTATTGGGATTTTTATTGAAAATACTTCTCTTAATCAGCTGGATGAAACTTCCTCCTTCACCTTTTAAGTTTATGTTCCTGTGGGTGGATGTTAATTATTATAGAAATGAGAGCAGGCTCTGTACCAACTCTGATGCTGATTTTTGTTGACTTAAATTTTAAGCACTGAGAAAACGTTCTCAGCAGACAGTACTAGAAAGAGTTTTGTTAGGCATGTCACAGTTCTCCATACTCCTTTTAAGCTATTTGCCAGAGATCACATAGGGATCTATGTATCTCCAGAAGTTATTTTTGGTGATCATCTGGCAACTTGGCTAGGTCATTCTTCAAGTTTGCTGAATGCAGAGACTTAGGAACCACTGGACATGCAATGAGACTTATGACGAAGTTCTTAGTGGTTATCCCTTTACTCTCTCACACCCAAATACTATTTGGGATTGTGCTTTGGCTTAATGTCCTGGAGGTTGTCACTGGGGCAGTGCCGTGCGGCAAGGTGAGTAAAGGGGAAATGATTGGCAGAGAAAAGGGACTGTGGACACCTGGCAGTTCTCAGGTAGATAGTACAAATGGAGGTTGAAGTTGTAGAAATTGATTTCCCTTTAGCTGCTCACACCAGGGTGGCCCCAGTAAGTCTGTGTGTCCCCAGGGATTGCAGGTACCAGTTCTGAAGGCTGAAGCTTTAGTTCTTGTCCCTGCTGTCCCTTCCTATTCCACTGCAGGGCATTCACCTGCCACTGCCAGAGCCCCTTCTGTGCACACGGTTCGCACAACACTTACTCTTCATCAGGAGATAAATCTTGCTTATTTGGACCTAGGGCCTGCCTCCCAGGTATCCTGTCTTGAATTAAAATAGATAAGTCATATAAATTTGCGCTTAACATATATTTTCAGGGTTTCAGGGTAAAATTTGTGCTTAACTTTTACCTCACAAAAGTAAAGTTGTATCAAAAAATCACTTACCAGCTGGTTTGCAGTGTGTTTAAATTTAGTGTTATTTTTAATTACTCCAAACATTCTGATCAGCCCAGATGATGATTAGATTTTCACTTGTAATTGGCATCATCCAGTGAAAATAGAAAAGCTGGGTAAGAAATCCATATAGGCCTCCTTAGCTTGTGTCATCCTGAGTCTCCTTAGAACCTGAACACCAGGTTATGCATGTGACTGGTGACTGCTCCATCCTGACACCAGGCCTTCTCTGTCTACCCGCTGTAGGTATATGGTGCAATGGCCTGGAGCACGGATACTGCGTCGCCAGGAGCTGGATGCCTTCCTGGCACAGGCGTTGTCCCCCAAACTCTATGAGCCTGATCAGCTGCAGGAGCTCAAGGTAATTGACAAGCCTCATTCCTTGTTTTGGGAAGTCTTGTTTTGGAGTTCTGTGAGACACAGCTAACCTCACGGAGGAGTCACTCAGTGCACTAAACTAGTTATAATAATGACGTGAACTTAGAGCCTTCAGGGCAAAAGGAATTTCCTTCCCGGTTATGGAAACAGTCAAGTCTACTTTTGTTCGATAAAGGTTTTCCCTTGTTTACCAATGGGTGTTTATTCTTGTTTTCCACATCAGGAAATAAACTTGCCTTTTATTTCAGGTGGGAATCCCAAACCCTGGGAGGGCTTGGTCCTAAGAATTTACTAACATCTGGCCAGGATTCTTTTTCTTGTTTCGTTCTGTTGTTCCTAAATACAACATTCGTTTTCTCTAAAAAATAGTCTTTGCCCTCCTAGTATTGTAAATCCCTTTTAAAAAAACCACTTGAAGAACAATGTTATGTCATCATCCCTGTGCCCTTTTAGTCAGCATTTAACATCGTATTCCTTTTAATTTTCCCTTCTAGTATTCCTTTTTTTCTTTAATTGTTTTGACAGTATTAATTTTCTCCATGTTGTCACCTGATTTTTTGGTGTGCTTATCTTTTCAGTGCACTTTTATTAGTCACTGTGTCCACATGGCTGTACTCGCTTTCTAATTTCTACACTAAATTTTAGAAAATTCAAGACTTTTCAGAGTTAGCTAAATTAGTGGATCTGCCTTTTCTTTTTAATGTACAGGGTTTTGTTTTTTTCTTTGCCATTGGTTTGGTTTTCTTTTGTTGCTGTTTGTGTTTTTTGTTTGTTTTTTACAGAATTTGATTTGTAATCAAGTAATCTCTTTTGACAAAATCGCCTTCACTTTTAGATCTTTTTGCCATTCTTTATGAAGGCGTTCTTTCCCTGCAGAAGAGTTTTAGGCTCATTTGATGGGTTTTCAGTATTCTCCTGTTGGGGCTCAATAAATCTCTGGTTTCCCCTAAACTACTGAGTTAAATTCAGTAATCCGGTGTTGACCCTGAACTGTGTGGAGCCCATGTCATTTGTGGTCGCCTTAGGCTTCTGATGACTTTGAAACAAGCTAAACTAAAGACAACCAAACTTAGGAGACTCTACCTCAAATTGTATTCTTTGTAGTTTAAGCTTTTCTGTTTGTTAGGCAGAAATTATTTTTTTTTAAATGGTTTTGAATTGAAGTTTTCCTTCTAGAATATTTGGCCGGGTGTCCCCCCCGAGAGGCTGGTACTAAGTGCAGGCTCTCCCTCCCTGTGTCCTAGCGTGTGGTGCCACCGCCACCATCTTCATCAGCAGACTGTGCTCAGGGGTGTTGTAAATACTTTTACTAGAGTGTGGTGCCATCCCTCTACCTCTACTTCCTGTTTCTCTTATTTAGATTATTACATCAGTATTGACATCCCAGTTCTGAAAATCAGACCGCCAGGTATCAGGTATGCCCACCAAGCCTTATTCACCATCAACTTGCTTTTACTCAAAGTTCATCTTCTCCCATATCCTTTTCATTTTTGGATCAACACATAGGATATAACTTTTGAAAGACAGTCGCACTCTAAGCTTTCATTTTGGTTCTTTTGAGGTCTTAGTGCTTTCATAATTTTCTCCTGATTCTTCATCTAAAGCCAGGCGTTTCTAGAGCTGTGTTTAGAAAGACCCATTTTATGTGCAGTTACTTCAAGCCCACCACTATCCCTTTGGGTCTTGCTGGTCTGGAGTTCTGTGTTCCTTTCACCAAGGACAGCCTGCATCGTTAGTGCTTCATTCACGAGCACCATAAATTCTGAAAGAGCTGGAAGGGAAAATAACAGCATTCATTGGGGGGAAAGATAGTTGGGTTTTTTTTAAGATCAGAGATCCTCTCAGCTATCAGACTGAGAACTGATAGGAATAATCATTATTTAAATGAACAAAAATCCCTATGCAGAGACTGAGGGTCCCAAAGTTCAGTGATAGAAAAGTAAATTTCAAAATTGCTTTTTCACTTAACCGTTAAAGTTGTTTTGATATTTCAAAAGCAATGACGATGCTTTTCTGTAAAATACCATTTTCCTGTTGAGGATATAGTCAACTCTTGATTTTTGTTGTTCTTTTAGGGGCCATTGTCCAGTTTGTGGATTGCCCAGATCCTGTTTTTCTTCTCCCATTTTTGTCCATTATATGCTTTGAGAATAAATAGGAGAAGAGAAAGAAAAGACCTAATTTTGAACAGTTTGGCCTCTTGATGGCTATTCTGATAGGAGGTTTGGTGGGAAAAGATGTTGAAACCGTTGGTTTAAATGAATTTGCAAGAGTTTCATCTTCTCCAGTCTCTGTCCTCCCGCCACGACCCTGAATAGTTGAGTGTTCTGCGTGGCTCCTTGAGGATCCATGACAATGATTGACTGACGGCCTTCACTTTTTCCCTGGTTTATTTTTGTGGCGCTTCTCCTAGGTTACCAGCACAAAAATAATGACTAAGGTAAAATCAGCACTGACACTGTGTTTGGAGGAGGGCGGGTGAAGGATGAGGAGAAGGACCTTTGCACAGTTTTAATATTTATCCAGTTTCTTTCTCCCTTGCTTTTGACATCCCTATAATTGCCTTAAATTCTTTTAACAGTTTCACATGCCAAGTGCAGAATTAAAAGATGGAAAATGAAGAGCTTTAAAGACAGTAGTAGGGACGTGCAGCATGTCTGTGATACCTGTAAGAATTGTTGTGCGTATAGGTAAATATGACCAATCAAAGTAAGAGTCTGTTGCCCAGTAATTAGAAGTTGGACCAAGTAACCTCACTGGAATTTGGTTCTTGAACTAATTGGCCAGAGCTACATTCCATATTTGTATTTCCTGTAAGATCATAAAATTTTGTCACTATTTTTCTAGTTGAGGAACTTTGAATAATGGTGAATATTTTATCTTATGTGGTATAAGAGAATGAGGTTGGAATGTGAATACTGCAACCATTTCTATGATCAAGGGTTCAGATTCTGGTGCCACCAGATCAGTTTTGTGACCTTGAGCTCTCTGTTTCTCCATCTATGAAATGGAGTACTAACAGCAGTATCATACATGAGATTGTTGAGATGTTAATGAAATAATACATGGAAAAATACTTAGAGTGATGTCTGATACATATTTATTAAGTGCCCCATAAATATTAGATAGTATTATGTGTGCAGTTAACATTTAGGGGATGAAATATAAAACACCACGTAAAGTAATTAAAAATTTTTTTGAATGAAGTGAAATCCACACAGCAATTGAGATTTTATTCACATTATTTAGGCAGTTTTTATTTTAAGAATTTTTCTCTATTGAATTAATGGTAGTTGTTATTTCTAAAACAAATTGACTTGAAAATCATTTTTTAAACCCGTAAGAACACAGTTCTTCAACTAATGATGAGGCCATTTAAAATAAATATATGTGTGTGTGGATAATGTAGATTTATCCATTCCTCCCATCCGCTCACTGGGAGGTTACTTGTTCTAACTAGGGTGCTTCTGTGTTCCATGCACCGGCTCCCATTGCTTAGCCTCAGCACGCAGATGGCCATCTGCCCGAAATGGTTTTGAGCTGTATTAGTTAAATAAGGGCTAAGGGTGGGTATGACCAACACCACCAGTGACTAAGAAATGACAGCAGTATCGGGTTTCACCAGAAGGACCCCACTGGCACTTTGTTATAAAGCAAACGGCTTTAGAGCAGCATCAGCACCATCGTTCCCTTCCCCTCAGCCTTGACCTGGTCCTCCCTCCTCTGGCCTGGAAGGCTGTGGGCTGACAGTGAGAGAGCGGCTAGAGGCCTGGTTGCCATGGTCCCTGCAGAGGGGCCAGGGGATGGGTTTCTGCACAGGCAGCCTCCAAGCTTGGGCTGGCATTGCTGCTGTGCCACTTTCCCACAGCGTCAGTGTTTAGGGAGGAGAAACTCCCTCTTTCTGCCTCAGGACTCAGAAGAAGGGAGTTTCCACTTCCTTTCTGCAGTGCAGAGAAAGACAAGGCCGGTGGGGATCTCAGTAAGTTAGGTGACTTTTTTTTTTTTTTTTTTCCATTTTGACCCTCTTTCTCTCCCCTTTCTGCTCATAAATGTAAAAAGGCATCTAATTCTATCATCCTGACCCCACCTGCCCTCAACTGAACATGTTTATTAGTTCCCTTTTCTGACACTACATTAGAGAAGCAGGAGCCAGCAGAGGTGGGCTGGGAGGGGTGGACAGACTTCTCCAGGTTCAGGAAGTTCTTTACTGCATTGACTTCAAATTTAAAAAAAAAAGGGGGGGGAGGTTGGAAAACACAGTGTTAGCTGATAATGGGAATGTTGACACTGACAGCACAAAACATCAGATAATCAAATTCATTAGTATTTGGCACTGGAGTCATCTTTTTTATCTTTAATGAAAAGCCAGTTTACCTGCCACAATTAGGCATTGCTTAGTTTGGTACCCATAAAGACTGCATTCTCAAGAGACCATCACCTTAGAAAATAAGCATGGAAGGTGGGAAGACAGAAACCAGGACAGTTAAAGCTCAGTCCTGGATAATCCACAAACATGGTCCTTCACTGATAATCAAGAGTTGACTGTATTTGTCAGTGTTTCTTATCCTACACATTAGATGCTAGAAGAAAGGGCTGTGTGTACAAAGGAAGGCTCACAGCACTAATGACTGAGTGAGAAGAACCCACAGATACAAGTCTTTAGCTTCTGATAGTCTGCATGGTTCAAATACAGTGTTTTTGCTGTTGTGTTCTTTCATTTATAAGCTATCCATTTCTCCTAAAACATTTTGACAGTCTCATTAACAAGTTGCTATCTAAAACATTAACATATAAAATAATGTAAACATAAAGTACAAACTTAAGAATGAAATTATACCAAGTAATTTTTTAAGATAACTGCTTGAAAAATGCAGAATCTTAATAGAGTATTCCTTTTTACAACATTTCTGTTAATATATTACCAGTGTTTAGAATCTTCAGTGTAAAATTTTATTTCGTAAATGAATTGTGGGCTTCTTAACTTCTAAGGAGACTATTAATAATTTGTTACTTTGTCATGTGTCCACCTTAAATACAGTATTACTTGATACTTGTGTAACTCTTTACAAATTCCAAATTGAAATATTTCAGTGTGTTTATCAAACAGTCTCTTAAATTTAAATTTGTTAAATAATGTAAGTCTTTCTGTTCAGACAAGTCAGTGTTAAGACACTGTAAGGTAGTGATAGGGCTGCTTAGGGGGCATTTGGTTGAGGAATGTGCTCATTACCTGTGGAGAGTTGTAGTCAGACATTGTAAGAATTGGATACTGTAGTATTCTTACTCCATAGAAATCACTCTTTTCCATTTAAAGATTGAGAACCTCGACCCCCGCGGCATTCAGCTGTCAGCTCTCTTCATGAGTGGCGTGGACATGGCCCTGTTTGCGAACGACGCGTGTGGCCAGCCAGTGCCCTGGGAACACTGCTGTCCTTGGATGTATTTTGATGGGAAGCTCTTCCAGTCCAAACTCCTCAAAGCAAGCCGGGAAAAGACCCCACTCATCGACCTCTGTGATGGTCAGGTCAGTTGCAAGAAAGCAGGCTGGGTGGGGCAGGGAGGAGCAGGTGGCCACCTCCAGCCAGAATGAAATAACGCTCACTGGCTAATCTGTTGTCTTTCCTACCGAATTTGTAACAAGCCTGTGCGACAGGAATTTGATTTAGATTGGGCCCAGCCCAGTGTGTAACCAAATGCCAGTTTAGTGCCCAGCTCAGGATATACACTTGGTTCTCATTATTCACGGTAATTATATTCTATATATTCGCCTTGAACACTGAATTAGCAAATACTGAACCTTTGCTCTTAGGGGAAATATACGGTTAGGTTCCTGCAAGCCTCCCGTCACATCATCTTCATCAGCCAGTCAATATGTAACCTTGTTTTACATGTGTTTCTGTTTAAATACTTCTTAATGCATATATATTGTTAATCCACTCACATTGAATTTATGGCCGACAGCACTATAACTCAGCCTCACCAAAGCTCATTTAACTAACACGTGCATTTTCTCTGTAAGGTACATCACAGCCTAGCACTTGGGAACACTAGTCAGTACTCAGCACTGCTCTTGGGGCCGTTTGAAACAGCAAAATCATTCACAAAAACACGAAAAGTGTGGCACTAAGGAGACAGTGAACAGGACACATGTTTACAGTATAAAAGCTGAAACACGAAGGCAATGCTGTGTCTTCTTCAAGCTCAGGTGGCAACTCAAACTTTATCCCACTTAGCAAATGTCTTCAAATGACTATGAAAATGCCAGGAGTATTGATTTTGAGGTTACAAATAAATTTTAGCAAGTGGGTAAGTGTGCAGATGTGGAACTCATGAATAATGAGGATTGACTCTACTTTTTAAAAATCCTGATTTAAAAATAAAGTGAAGTAGGTTATGAGGTTATCTTGTCCCTTTGTATAAAAGAAGCTCACATGTGCTGCAAGCTTTTTAACCTTAGACTACAAAACATGCATTCTCCCACGTGCTGCTTTAGTCAAGCTCAGTCTAAAGACAGATTTACAGAGTAAGCAGATTTTCAATTTCTCTGATTACAGATTGGTTGCTGGTGTACATATTTGTGTATTTATTAACAAAAGACACTCAAGTTGAATGTTTCTGATGTTTTTTCACAGTGGAATTTGACATACACAAGTTGTATTGTCCACATTTGTGCAGGTGACTGAACAGTCATCTCACAGACAGCCCCACAGACAGATCAATTGGGCTGTTGTCCTGTCCAGTCTCAAAGAGCTCTAGGCTTCCCTTAAAAAGCATCTATCACTCTGTGCCTCAGTTCCTTCTCTGTAAAATACAGTAAATACCTGACCTAAAATTAAATTGATAGGAAAGTACATTTTAAAGATGTGAACTAGGCATCATCTACCCCCTGGTCCACAAGTGGAAGGAAGGCTGTGAGCATGATCTGTCTGGACTTACTCATTGATTTTGAGAACCAAATTCATTTTCAGTTAATAAACTTTATAGTAAATGGTTCTCACCTGAAGATATGCTGAGAAAGTAGAAATTTAAATTCCTGTTCTATGAGATTAAGATTATGAGATGAAGAGGTATCTGTTAATCTTTTTTTTTTTTTTTTTTTGCATTTTTGCTTTTGGGGTCATGTTTGCATTCTGTAAACAAGTATCACTGAGCAGATTGTGACTGTGTTATTTATGGGTAAATAAGTAGGCATGGCACAGTGGTCAGCATGTCTCATTTCTTTCCTGTTCTTTCCAATTCAATTGAAACCTTGTGAGTGAAGTTTTCACATGCCAGTCCTTGACTTCCAGGCCGAGCAAGCCGCCAAGGTAGAAAAGATGCGGCAGAGCATCCTGGAAGGGCTGAACTTCTCCCGGCAGAGCCACCCGCTCCCCTTCCCACCGCCAGCGGCGCTGCCTTTCTACCCCACCTCCGTGTATCCACGGCACTTCGGGCCCGTCCCACCAGCACAGGGCCGAGGGCGGGGCTTTGCAGGTGAGTGTGTCCACCACTGTATATAGGGACTTGCTAGAGTGGGGAGACAGACGCACGTACAGCGTGCAGGCCTTCTTAGCGGGCAATATCTTGCTGTGTTGAGACCTTGTAAATAATTGACAGGCTTAGTTATGAAGTTGGCAGCAACATCTCTTCACATTAGAAAGGAGCAAACTTGATCCCGGAAGAGATTATGTATGGGAAAGGGAGCGGGAACTACAAAAGCTATTAATAGCAGAGATAAGATTTTAAAATTGGTCAGTGTAGCTGAAAACTCTGCTCACGTTTGTGATTTAAGATTTTCTCACGTGTGGGGTCAGTGGAGCTCTCCTCCACTAAGGCCACCTCCCAAGTCTGTGGCAGAGCCCACAGCAATAGTGTTCGGTCCCCAGAGGCTCCTCCAAGAGCAGGCAAGGCGACATTTCAGTGTTGTTGGTGACAGGAGGGGTCAGGAGTCTCCTCCCTGGCAGCTGAAGGACATGGGGGTTACTCTGCCTGAAAGCCCACTGGTGGCTCTCCCTGAACCCAGTTCCTCATGGCTTCTCCCATCTCTCTCCACCCGGGTCCCACAGGAGTCTGTGGCTTTGGAGGCCCCTATGGGGAAACTGTAGCGACAGGCGCTTACCGTGCCTTCCGCGTGGCGACAGCAGCAGGACACTGCGGAGCCTTCTCAGGCAGTGACAGCAGCAGGACTAGCAAGTCACAGGGCGGTAATTATGCCACACCTCCTCCTAGAGCTTCTGTCCGCCAGCAGCTTCCCGCTTCTTCTGACTCTTCTTCCTCCTCGTCTGTCCTGACTCCAGCACCATATCCTTCCTGATAGGTCCCCACTCTGGCATTCACTGCTGCTCTTCTCCCAGCCTCTGCCTGCCCCCAGGTCTCTGCAGCAGCTTTGCTGTGGCCCATCTCTGCCTTCCAGAGGGGCCAGTGTGTGTCCACACACAGCCCTTCTTCTGTGCACCTGGCCCCCTAACCATTGTCTCCTGTGTTAGAACAGGCTGCCCAGTAATACCCAGTGATGTTTTTTTCCTGTCGTATTCCCTAACAGCCCCCTCTGGGTAAAGAGGATGATGCTTGTTTAGAAGATTCTAAGGGCATTGTACAATTCTTGGCATGAAAAACTTTATCGCAGTTTGTTTCATAGAAACATTTTTAAAGAAAGATCTAACATCAGATATATAAATAGTCTATTTTAAATTCGCATTGCTTCTCTTCTTATTTGTATTAGGCTTGTGAGGGAGAGAAAAAGTCTTAACATTTAGTCTTGAAATACTATCTTGTGATTTTGCTGTACTTTGAAGCCCATGACTTGTGACTTTGTCATAAATCCCACATTTTGGGACTGCAGATCTAAACATGGCTATCAAGTCTACATTACAGGATTACTCAAATACAATTTTGAAGAACTTTTAGGATAGGCAAGCCTTTCTTGACCGGGAATATTTTTCCAGCTCAGTTACTTGCATACTTACAGAAGCTACCTAGAGACATCTTTTGTAGCAGTAAGACTCTTACAGATGAATGCTGCCCTCTCTCTGTAGCTGTAGGAGCCACTTCTCCTCTCCTACTGCATGCCCCTCTCCTGCCTCCCCTGAGTTCTCCCGGCTGTCCAGGGTGCTTTTCCTCCTGTTACTGCGCATCATGCAGTGCACAGTAACGTGTGTTCTCTGCTTCACAATCAGCTTCAGCTTCTTGCAACCCTTACCTGGAAACTTATGCTGGCCTGCAGTTGTGATAAAATACTGTGGTGGCAGGGAGGGCAGGAGGGGGGAGTTCTGACTATGAACATTGTTTGGTCAGAAGTGGTTTTTTAGTCTGAAATGACAAGAGGAGCCTGCTTCTTAACTTCCACCAAATTGTGTCTGGAATCCGGATCTGTGCTGTCCAGTATAGTAGCCACTGGCCACACGTGGCTCTCGAGCACTTGAACTGTGGCTCATCCGAACTGAGCTGTGTCCTAAGCACACATCTAATTTTACAAACTTAATACAGAAAAAAGAATGCAAAATGTCTCATTCGTAGTTGTTTTTTATATTGCTTACATGTTGAAATTAATGTTAATTTGGGTATATTGGGTTAAGTAAAATATCCTTTTTTTTTTTGGCTGCACCATGTGGCATGCGGCATCTCAGTTCCCCGACCAGGGATCGAACCCATGCCCCCTGCATTGGAAGCACAGAGTCTTAACCACTGGACTGCCAGGGAACTCCCTAAAATATACATCACTCATATTTATTTCATGTGTTTCTTTGTACTTTTTTAACGCGGCCACTAGAAAATGTAAGGCTTGTAGATTTTGTTGAACAGCGCGACCTGGCTGTTAATCATCATGGCTAATACCAAGATGATGGAGAATTTATTATAATCCATTCCATGTGCCAGAAAAGAAGATGCTTGAGGTTCTGTTTTGTTTTGTTTTGTTTTTATCAGAAATTTTGGTACCAACTAATTGTTTTGAGGATTTTCTTAGGTAAGTCAGAAAACCTTAGAATATGCAGGCTACCAGTAGTTAATAGAAGTTAGTGAATACAATGAATATTTGTAACCCTGCCTAAGGAAATTATCGTTTAATAATGCAATAAGAAGTAACAGGCTAGCTTTACTGATTAATTTCTGTAATGCTTAGTTAAGGTAGTAAACTTGTAAGTAGTTACTCAAAGAGAAAGACATTCTGAGTTTGCAGATTTCCATCTCGGTAATATAGGAGGTGTGCCATAGGCACCCAATGCTTTATTGGATCTATTTCTACCTAACAGCCATGCTCATTTTGCAGTTGTAACCTATTTCAGTTGTCACGGGTTCTTTAAATAGCCAACACAGTTGTCTTACTTTCAGGTGTATTTTTAACAACAGCTTAAAAATAAAACCATTAAAATCAAACTTGTGCACATAGATAGTTCACATAATAAACAAGTCTTCACAAAGCAAGAGAAAGGGGCTTCATATGAAATGGAAACCACATTTGAAAAGAAACTGCTTGCTTATATCTCTTTGTTAGTCCTGTGATTGTAAAGATGTTTTTTCATCTACTTTTGTGCAGGAATCCAACCTATACCTTCTCAGGGAGGGAAGCTAGAAATAGCTGGCACCGTGGTTGGCCACTGGGCTGGGAGCAGACGGGGCCGTGGAGGCCGTGGGCCTTTCCCCCTACAGGTAGTTTCTGTTGGAGGACCAGCAAGAGGGTAAGTTCTGAACAATGAAAATTTATTTGTGTAAGCTTAAAAAAACAGCCTCTTACTTGTTACTTTAATCATGAGTTTACTAGGAACATTTTTACATCATTAAATGCATTCTTCTTTAACATCATTCTTAGTGGTTGTATAGGATTCCATTATATATAGCATTATGTAATTATTTAAACCATTATTAAATAATTATCCCAAAATTACTCAGTTAACCATTTTTTAATGTTTTTTAAGAAAAGAACATTTTTGAAGTGCATTATTTTGAAAAGTGAATACACTGGATATGTACCAAAAAAATAAGATTGATTACTTGGACTAAATCTTTGGTGTGACCATGATTTAATAAAGTTTGTGCTTCCTGTAGCGTAGACTAGACACCTTTAAATCCATTTGATATGATTTTAAATGTTTAAATGTTATCTGTAACAGATTCAAGTCTGTTTGTTTTTGTCCTCTTTTATGTGTTTAGGCGTCCAAGAGGAGTTATTTCCACTCCAGTGATCAGAACATTTGGAAGAGGTGGAAGGTACTATGGCAGAGGCTATAAAAACCAGGGTGCGATTCAGGTAATAACACAACATAGTGCTAGTGCCGGTTCACTCCTGAGTGCCTGATCGTCCCAGGCCAGTGTTTCAGTGCCTATGTCCAGACAGGAGGGGTGTCGGAATGTTTCTGTAGCTATTGAGCTAACACAATAGCGGCACATGGTGCTTACCAAATGTACATTCCCTCAGACCCAGATCATTTTATCATCATTTGTGGTAAAGAGAGCATGATCTCGTGTTCACATGCTGTACATAGGCATTTAGCTGAGAATAATCCAGGAGCTATTAATGCTGTTTATATTATAAAACATTATGTAGGTAAATCACATTTAGGATTTAAAAGAAAATTGTGACTTTAAATCCTGGAACAGTGCATCTTTTTCTCCTCCTGGACCATCTTGACTAGCTCTTCCCTGAAAGGATCAGCTCATGAGAAAATAAAGTCACATCTGTCTTCATGAAAGAGCTAGAACTGCCGCTTTGGATATTCCATTTTAGGACTTGGATTCTGATGAACTTCCCTTGAGAACAATCTTTTAAAAACACCAATCAGCCCTAACAATGTATTATGTTGTCTCATTTACTGAATTACGGCGTTTAGTCAAAGTACACAGTTTTTTCCCATAGCATCCTTGTAAACATTAAGAGGAGTACACTCTTGTGACTCATTTATTAATAACCCATATTTGGAAACTTACTTGGCCGAGAGAAAATAAAACTTCTGCCTTTGCCAGGTGATCTTAGTGTCTTGGTAACTTCTGTTTTGATGAAATACATCAAGCAAATCAAGTGCAGAGGCAGTCTCTTTCCTGAAAGCAGGCCTAGGCAGCCCCTCTTCGTAGCACAGCATCCAGCAAGGGGGAGGTACTCAGCTCGTTCTGGCTCTCCTGTAGCCCCACCCTGACCTTCCTCAGCCTTCACCAAAATGCCCTTTTGAGCTAGAGGCACTCTCGGCCTCTCGACTGGTTTACAAGAGGGAGGAGAACTTCATTCTTACTGGTTCTCCAGAGCTCGTCCTATAAAAATGCCTCTGGTTGTATGTTATGGTCATACATGGTGGATACAGGGGCCTTTCCTAAGCTGGTAGTGGGGAATATGTGTCCCTATATTGCTTAAGCACTTTTATTTTTAATATAAAACCGAGATACCAGAAACCACAGAAACACACAAATATAGCTTCATCAGTTATAAGTCAAATAGCCATGTAGCCATCACCTGTGTGATGAATAGCATTTTCCCAGCCATATCAAGAGCCCTTCATGGGCCCAATCCCAACACTAACCCCCTGCCTCCCTCTGCACAAAATAACTACAACCCTGGAGTTTCACACTCAGTTATTTCTCCCCTGTCTCTTTTTGGTTGTATCACTCACGTGTGCATTCCTAGACACTGATGTTGAATTGTGTTCATTTTCTTATAGTTTGCTATGTCTTCTAAGTCTCTCTGAATCAGCAGGCTTCCCTCCCCCACTTTCTTTTCCTTCATTTATCTATTGAAGGACAACCCAGGTTATTTCACCTACAGACTTCTGGCTTTTGCCGAGTGCACACTCATACTCATGGTGCTGTTTCCCATGTGGCTCTGACCTTTCTTGCCCGCTGGTAGCTGGGTCTGGATGGTGCATCGGACTTCGGTTTGTCCCTGTGGCAAGACTGTAGTGTGTGCTTTCATGTCTGCTTATCTGTTTTTATGTTAGGACCTGTTAATCTGTTCATATACTGCAGATTGCAAAATGAAGATATTCTCATTCGGTCATTTCTTTTTCTTTATTTATTGGGGTATTTTTATAAAAAGATGCTTCCCATTGCTTTCTGGTTTTGGTGCCTGAGTATTACAGCCCTTACAGGAACTAGGTCAACACATGGTTTTTTGTAGCTCACCTCACCCATCCTTGGCCACTGGGCCCTTTGCTGTGACCTCTGGTCTTCAGTAGCTTCCTGTCTGGTGTATCACCCAGCCCAGCAGACCAGTGACAGTCGTTTCTCTTAGTTTCTCAGTTTCTTTAGTGAGAAATGGCATTTCAAATAGGAGCACCGATGGACCCTGGCTGCCATAGGGTCAGTCATTGTTCCTAGTGTTCTGTGTACATAGACACACAGAGTCCTGTTTCTTTATATATGTAAACACACACACAACCGATGTGCCTTTTTATTGTATTTTTTAAAGGTATGATTCTCATGAATTCACAATGATGTTTCCAGTTCAAACTGAGGACTATAGGCTTTTATTTAGTCTCATTTCTGTTACATCTCTATTTTCTTTTTTCTACACCAAATCACCATTTCTAGGCTTTTCCTATGAACAGAGCTAGAGGGAAAAGGTGTACACATGCACATTCACATATACTATGCACATGCAAACATATATACATGTAATCTGCTGCTTTTTTCCTCCCTAATTAAACTGACTCTTCTAATTCAAATTTAGGATTTTAGGAATTTGACTTAACCTTTACTGTTTATATCAGTATGTCTTTTCTTCCCTTCTGAGAATCTTGGTTCCTAAGAACCCAGAGGATGATTAAATTAGAACATCCCGTAACTCATTATTTACTTCATCCCACATTGCATACACAGTCTGCTAGGAATAGCTAATTCTTCCATCACCAGCACAGTCACTGGGAACAATTAAAAGAAAATGTTGGTATATGCTTTCCCCATTTTCCCGTCATCCTCACAGTTTTGAAAAACAGCTTTGCTACTATTGTCTGCATTGTCCAAAGTATACTCCTTTCAGCCACATTTGTCCAGGGTTTGTAGATAACTGTGTCCCGTGCCCCACCAGCCTTGAGTCTGCTGGTCCATTTTGTCCCTCTAAGGCTCTTTCTTTAGTGGGTTCCTAGGGAAGACTTAGGAAAACAGTGTTTAATTTGAAAACAGTTTATTTTCCTAGCAATTAGAAATATTGGTTCACATCTTCTCAAGTGACTTACACATTATTTGATTTTCTTCTGTTATAAAGCTTTGCTGTTAAAGACTAATAATAATTGAATTGTCTTTCCCTTTGAAGTCATTTGCTGTTTTGGCTAAATGCCTAAATTGTTTTTGTTTTTCCATCAAAGTTTAGTGACATGCCCTGCTGCTGGTCATTCTTGGTCAATGCACTCAGTATGCAATGCCTTCTTTCCAAATGCAAGTTCAAATTTGTTTATGTCAGAAAATTTTCTTGAATTACTAGTTTTTCATTTCAGTTCTTTTGCTTTGCTTTGTTTTCATCTCTGGTGCTCCTGTCGTCCTAGACCTTCTGGGTCTGTCTTCGGTGTTTGGCATACTCTTGATTCCTTTTCATCTCTTCCTTTCTTTTTTGAGATGTAACTCATATACGATACAATTCACCTGTTTAAAGTGTACAATTCAGTCTCTTCCTAAGGTCATATGCAATCACCGTTAATTCCAGAACATTCATCACCCCAAAAGAAACCCCTTATTCATGAGCAGTCATACACCCCACCCCCATAGTCTCTGGTGGATCTGCTTTCTGTCTGGAGTTGCTCTCCGTACATTGCATGTAAATGCACACGTTGTGCCCCATACCAGGACTTCATTCTGTATTACTGCTGAGTGATGCTTCATTATATAGATGTACTACATTTTGTTTACTTGTTCATCAGCTGATGGACATTTAGATTGTTTCCACTTTTTGACTATTACGAATAATGCTGCTATGAACATATATGTACAAGTTTGGGTTCCCCCCCCCGGTTTTATTGAGATGTAATTGACACATAATATTATATTAAGTTTCATGTGTACAGCATAATGATTCGATATTTGTGTTTATTGCAAAATAAGTCTAGTTAACATCCATCACCACACATAATTACAAATTTCTTGTGATGAGAAACCTTTTAAGTGATGAGTATATCTTGTGATGAGTATATCTTTTAAGATATACTCTTTTAGCAACTTTCAAATATATGAGTACTGTTAACTATAAGAGTGTTGTTAACTGCTGTTAACAACTTTCAAATATATAAGAGTACTGTTAACTGTTAACTACACATTTTCACTTCTCTTCAGTATGCATGTAGGAGTGAATTTCTGGGTCATATGGTAACTCTGTGTTTAAGCATTTGAGGAACTGCAAAACTGTTTTCAAAATGGCTGCACCATTTTCCATTCCTATCAGGAATGTATGAGGATTCCAATTCTCTACATGCATGTCAATACTTGCTACTATCTGTTGTTGAGTTTGGCCATCCTGGTGGGTATGAAATGGTGTCTCATTGTGGTTTTGATCTGCATTTCCCTTTCTTCATCTCTCTGATTTTAAAAATTTTGTTCTTTCACCTTCAGGTACTATGATGTTTATTTGGTGTTGTTTCTTCTAGTTTAGTGTTCATTTCTGGAATTACTTTTTCTTTATTTTAAATTCTTCCCAAAGTTTTTCGCCTCACTTTATGGCTTTTCCTGGTTTAATCTGTGCTCCTCTTCCTCATCCTGTCCTGTCACAGCCTGTTTTAAAATTAAAGGAAGCAGTCTTGGTCTTTTATTGACATGCCTTTCTGATGTATTTCATTGTCCTTAGGGATGTTGTTCCATCTTTTATTGCCATAATGTGTGGATTCCTTGTTACTTCCTGTTGCTCGTTTTTAAGTGAAAGTAGTATTCTTGCACCTTGAGAAGGACAGATGATGATGGGCAGCTTGTTTCCTAAGAGTCTCTGGCCTTCCTTTCTCTGTTGTTGCCATCCTGATGGGGCCAGTGCTGATACGATATGTCAGTGGGACAGAGGAGGCAGTGCTGCCCCGTGCTTGTGGTGCATATAGTGGTGGAGGACCCCTTGCAGTGGCCTAGGCTTATGGGAAGAATTAGCGGTAGAGAGAGGGAGTGTCTCTTTCCAAGCAGGTACAGGCTGGCTTTCCTTCTTAGTCTTCCTGCATCCTTCATAACTATAGGGAGGTTCCCTAATAAGCAGGCACCTCAACACATTTCCTGTAGCAGGCACCCATGGGGGAACTGCTTAATCACCACTGGCAATACTCTGCCACAAGTGTGTGTTTAGTCTGGCAAGTGGACTTTTCCTCGAGAGAGTGAGGGTTTTGAGATTTGAAAGCATGTACTTGAGGTCTTCAGTATTATTTTTCTCCGCTTCTTGGCCCTCCTATATTTTTATATTAATTATGTTTCTCAAGGTTCCAAGAGAATGACAGTAGTATTGACTTCTAGAAAAGTTTACATGAGTGTTTCTGAACTATAGGATTGAAAACTAAAATGAGAAGACACTGTGTAAAACTGAGCCCAAATGGGGAACATGATTACCTGTGGTGTACAAGAGGGTGTCTCTAAAGCAAGGGTGATAGGTACCTCCAGTTCCACCCTGTATATAGACTACAGAGTGGATAGAGTATATAATAGAATGTTTAGAGTATAGAAAATTTAGATGATAGAATGGATAGCGTATAAAATAGAATGTAGAGAGTGGATAGATTATAGAGTGTATATAGACTGTAAAGTATAGAGAGTACAGTTGACCCTTGGACAATGCCGACTCTCTGCGCAGTTGAAAATCCACATATAACTTTTTTTTTTTTTTTTTTTTTGCGGTACGCGGGCCTCTCACTGCTGTGGCCTCTCCCGTTGCGGAGCGCAGGCTCAGTGGCCATGGCTCACGGGCCCTGCCGCTCCGCGGCATGTAGGATCTTCCCGGACCGGGACACGAATCCGTGTCCCCTGCATCGGCAGGCGGACTCTCAACTACTGCGCCACCAGGGAAGCCCCACATATAACTTTACAGTCAGCCCTCCTCCATATCCACAGTTCCACATCCGCAGATTCAACCAACTGTGGATCATGTAGTACTGTAGTATGTGTTTGTTGAAAAAAAACCGCATAATGGCGGACTTGCGCAGTTCAAATCCATGTTGTTCAAGGGTCAACTGTATAGAGAATGTATAGAGTATATAATAGAATAGAGAATAGAGTGCATAGAGTATATAATAGAATGTAGAGAGTATATAGAGTATACAACAGAATATGTAGAGTTTAGAGAATACAGATTATGGAGGATATAGAGTACCTAATAGAATGTATAGAGAGTATACACAGTATAAAATGCATAGGGTAGAGAGTACCTAACAATAAGAGATACAGCCATGCACTCGCTGTGTTCTGTTCTTAAATCTGCAGTGAGTGTCATCAGGCCTCAACTGGTGTCTCCTCTCACCCGCTGTTTATCAAAAACTGCCTTATCGCTTGCTGTGCTTCATTTTAAATAGGGCAAGCCTCCTTATGCTGCTTCAGCAGAAGAAGTGGCCAAAGAACTGAAGTCGAGATCCGGGGAATCTAAATCCTCCGCTGTGTCTTCAGACGGGTCCCTGGCTGAAAACGGAGCGGTGGCTGAGGAGAAGCCGGCTCCCCAGATGAATGGGAGCGCGGGCGACACCAGGGCCCCCAGCCACTCGGAAAGTGCCTTGAACAATGACTCTAAGACGTGCAATACAAATCCTCACTTAAATGCACTAAGTACAGACAGTGCTTGCCGTAGAGCTGATGCTCTGGAGGCAGCTGTCTTAAAGAAAGAAGAGTAAACTTATTTTTTATAGAGGGTGAAGGATGCTGGAAGGGTAAGGATTTAGGAATATCTGGAGAGAAAGAGAGCCTACAGTTATGTACATTTTTTCCTTTCCGTAAGAGAAAAATGAGGACTTTGGAAATTCGGATCCCTCTTTGATATCAGAGATTTAAACAACACATTTTTAGTTTTAACCAGTTGTAGTCAAAATGCTACAATAAAACAAAAAGAGAGAAAGAAAATGAAGAGCATTTGACTCCCACACTTAAAATGAAGTACACACAAAGTTTAAACTGGTTAATGACAAAAGCCTATAGCTGTGTTTCTTGAACTATAAAGAAAACAAATTTTGGCAGTCTTTAAGTATATATAGCTTAAAATATCATTTTTAGCATTTGGCACCATATGTATGCCATTATCTTTGATTTTGCATTACTGTTCACAAGAAAGCTTTGTCTAAGGCTTTGATTTTATGATTATGAAAGAAATTAGGCACAACCACAGTTTTTCTTTCTTACTTAAATTTCATCACTGTTGATGTGGTTCTTTTGTGTTAAAAAAAAAGTGCAACTATCAAAACTAAAAAAACTATAGAGTAATATTGCCGTTCTGCTGATTTTAAATATACAGTACATCATACATACTTTACAAGCAAGTTAAATGGAGATAAAGTTGAAATCATAGAAGATGCAAATGACCTTTCAAAATCAACACACTGTGTTCTGAAACTTTTCGTGACTTAATACCATGCATCTGTGATCAATGAACTATGTGGTTTTGAATCGGACGTAGACCATTAGTGCTACTACTTGAGCTAAACTTCTGCATGGTTCATAATTTTTAAAGTGTGTAGTTAATATTATGCATGTTATTGTCCTTTCTTCCATTCTTACCAGTATGTGCCCATTTGCAAAACAAAAATGCTAATAATCAGTAATAGTCCTATAAAAGATGTTAACTCTGTTTAGTCATTGACTGATCTTGCTCTAACCTTAAAATTTTGTGATTATTGACCTCTGTTGCATTTATTCTAAAACCCCCCAAATTATCTAGCTGTTTCGAATATCAACATTACCCTGGTGTATTCACTGCTGTATGCATTATTGTTCTTTGTTGCTGTTTTATGCCTTCATATTAGCAAAATATGAAATTCTGTGAAAAACAAAAAAAATCCCTTTGATCTTTAAAAAAAAAAAACAAAAAAAAACAACCCCCCCTTCTGTAGCAGGAAACAAATTGCTTGTTCTTGAGAACTTTCCCATCAAGAATTTAGTAGAAGCAGGTATACTTATATCATTTTGATGTTTTTGTTAATGTTTCCAAACAATGTACTTTGAAATCAGAATCACTTCTTATTCGTTTTCATATAATTCTCCTGATGCTCTTCATCACACATTAGTGATCAGAAATGAGATGTAATTCCCCAATCCCTGCCCGCAAGACCTGAGTAGGATCTTACTGTAAGTTGAAGGGAGTTTTGCCCTAACTCATGGATTGTGCAAGAATGAACTGCTGTTGGGTTTGACTGATTGTAGATGGGTTGTGGTGTGGTGTATCTGAAGGCTATTGAATGCAACTTACAATGCTTAATAAAAATCTTTATTCTTTTAGTATAAAGATGGTACGGCTTTTAAATTCCTTGTAAAAACATACATTTTACTAAGGTTTAATTCAAATTGAGACAGCTACTGAAGAGCTTAGTCAAATAACCAAAATTTAGAAATATTTTGCCCATTGCAGGTAATTCCAGGTTTCTAGCTCTAAAGAAACATATGTGGTCAAAACGCAAGTTATGCTGATGTCTGAATTTCATAGTTACAAAAAACACATTCTCTAATAGAGCAGGCTTAGAAATAGAAATTTAATTAAAAAAAAAACCCAAGGAAGAAATACATTTGATCTTGATTAAACCACTTTTTGTTTTTTACAAGATCCATACAGTATTCAGATTTGTTTCATTTTTACTTAATGTCCTTTTTTCTAGTATCTACCGCATTATATTTAGTTGTCATGTCTCCTTAGTCTCTTCGTTCTGACAGTTTCTCAGACTTTCCTTGTTTTTGGTGATCTTGTGACAGCCTTGAGGAGTAGTCAGATATTTTGTTGAATGTCTTGTAACTGTGATTCGTCTGATTTTTTTTTTTTTCATGAGTGGACTGGGGTTAGGCTACATAAAATTAACATGCCTTATCACCATTGATAGCGACTTGATCATATGGCTGAGCTAGTGTTGGTCAGGTCTCTTCACTGTTAAGGTTGCCGGCTCCTACTCCTTTCCATACTGTGCTCTTTGATAGAGCCACCATGTGGCTCACGAGTGACTCACGAGTGGGGAGTCATGCTTGAGTTAGCTAGTAAATTATTTGGAATTCTTGTGCGTGGCAAATTTGTCTCTTCTCCGCCATTTCCCCATATGTTTTTACATCATTGAGTTCTGAGTGCTTAGCACAGGACAGGGGTGAACGGTAGGCATTTAATACATTTTGGTCCTTTTTTTGTGAACATCCACTGTAAATCTCTCACGTTCTAATAACACCTTCAATGATGATACTAAAACAGGACGTGCTTTTTTAGAAGCACTGTTCTAGGTGTTTTAGCTCAATTAATGCTCACAGCAATGCTATCAGGATGACAGTGTTATCACCACCGAAGGTTTTTAACTTATTGGAGGCCACACTGCTAGTGAGCGGTGGACACAGGGTCTGAGTCCGTGCCCTTTGGAGCCCACGCTCAGAGGCTTTGAGGCGCTCTTTAGTCCATCATTCCCCTACGCATGGCCCGCCCAGCTCCTCCGGAACCGCTTCTCCGGGAGGTGCGGGGAGGTGGGGCTGTGTCCCCGCCTCCGCGGGGTGGGCAGGAGGGGAGTGGCCACACGGGAGAGAGGGGGGCGGAGGGGGCGGTGTCAGAAGACGTAGTATCAAAGATGCTGGGACTGCGGGCGCGCGCTCTCGGCCGGGGTCGGAGAGGGGAGGGCCGCCTCAAGGCCCCGCCCGCCCGGCCTCCTAGTCAGAGGAAGACGCGCCCGGGATGCGCGCTTCCGGCCTTGCGTGGAGGGGGTGGGGCCATGCGTAGGGCGGGGCAGGGCGGGGCCTTGAGTAGGGCAGGCCCATTCCTCCGTGCGCTGACGGTGCGCGCGCACCTCTTTCCTCCTATTTGTGAGTCTTGCGTTCCGCTGCGTCCCAGCGCTGCTACCCAGGCTAGGCGCGAGGCGACCGCGGGAGGTCGGCGGTGGCCGGTTCGGTGTCCACACTGCCGACACCTGGGGCCGAATTCCGCGCGCAGAGAGCTGACCGGATCCTCGGGGACCGCGAGAGCTAGGCCGGGTTCCCTACACGGTCACCAAGATGCTGACATCGAAGATTTCAAAGCTAAAAATAAGGAGCTAGAAGAAATTGTTCAGCCAGTTATTAGCGAACTATGGAAATGCAGGCCCTCCCCAAACTGGGGATGAAGAACCAGCAGACAAAGATGAGTTGTAGACATTGCTCTGCTAGTGCTGTAATATTGTAAATAACTGGACTCAGGAACTTTCCTTAGGATGAGAGAAAAGTCTCGAATGTGATTGGAATCTTCACCTTGGAGTGGAGTTGAAAATGCTGTCGCCCGAGTAGCTGTTTACTGCTTTTCATTAGCAGTTGCTCACGTGTCTTGGGGTGGGGGGCGAGGAGGAATTGGCTATCATCAAAAGTAGGTAAAAAAATCTGGGTTAGGATATGTGTTCACCTTGAAAATGTTCTATTTAACAATTGGGTCATGTGCATCTGGTGTAGGAACTCGTTTTCTACCATAAGTGATACCAATAAATGTTTGTTATTTACACTGGTCTTAGAAAAAGAAAAGAAAACCCTCCAGTTCTGGGGTTGGGCACCGGCACCGCATGTCCCTATAGCCTGGGAGCCACCTATGCCTCTGTGGGACCCACCACGGTTCCCGGTGCCCGGGACTGACGAGGCACTGTCCTGAGCTAGTCTGTTCCAAGCAAGCCCTGAGTGTTCTCCTGGTTCTGACAGGTGTGCAGACTCCAAATGCTGTTAACCCTCTACTCCTACAGGCTGTGGCTCTGGGATTTGGAGGAAATAAAGGAAGCACCCACACCTCTCCTCTCTGACACTTGTCTGGTCAATCGTGTTGGCCCCACCGTTCCTCAGGGACGTAGGTTTGAGCTCCTCTGCGTTCGTATCATGCTCTGGTCCACAGTACCAAGGGCCACGACGGCCCCCCAGTCCTTGCTTGCACTCATTTTGCGAGGCAGTGGGGTGCGGGGGGGTGGGGCTTCCCCTTTACAGAAACCTCAATTCCAGTGAGGACTCACCAGCACGTTTAATTTAGTGTCAATTGCAAACGCCTGTCAAGTTTCCTCCATTGGACTGTCTTTTCAGGGAGGGTTGTATTCTCAGTGCCACCGGCCCCTACCCCCAGATGCCAGCAGTGCCTCCCCATCATGACAACTGCATGATGCTGCCCTTCCCCTTCCCCACCCCCGCTCCTCTCTGGAGCAGGTCCTCCCCGCTGAAGAAGAACCCTGTGTTTTGGAGAGGGGAGAGGGATGGAGGCACAGGCCTGGGCAGGAAGCAAAGGGAGGCCGAGCACACCACGCTTGCTTGGGGACAGGCTGGCCATCTCTCCCACGTCACTAGGATCACGGGGGATGGCCTGAGTGGCATCCAGAAATAGGTGAGGGACCAGCAGCTGTGCGTGGCACTCTGGGGCTCGGGACTGAATTCTGACCCCAGCGTTGCTCGTAGGACAATTCACATACTCTCCTGGGCTGATGGTTTCTTTTCCCTTTCTTCCTTTTTGAAAAATAGCTTCTACTGATTTTTTTTTCTGGTTTCAAAAGTAATATGTTTATTGTAGTAACTTTAAGAAATATAGGTAAACAAAAAGGAAAAGAAAAATCACTATACTGTTAATATTGTTAATATTCTTAATCACCATATTGTTAATATTTGGCCTCTATCTTTCATTTTTCTATGTAATATATAAATTTTTTTGCAGAAAATAAACCATTATACATGTTTTATAACATTTTCTCCCCACCTACAAAATATTTTATGGCTCTTTCTCTCTACCATTTCATATTCTTCCATAGCCCCGCGATTCCACGGGTAGCTGCACCATGAAGTACCTGCTTGCCCCGTGTGGCTGGACATGGCTTTATTTTGGCATCCCCCAGTATTGATGGAGCATCTGTGTTGGGTACTGCCCTAGGTCCTGAAGCTCAGAGGGCAGCAAGGGCCCTCCCTTCATGGGCATTTACAGTTGGGGGCTGGGTGAAGTATACCTATGTACAAATAAGACTATTTCAGACAAGAAGATGAGGAAAATAAAACAGGGTGATGGTTGCGAGGCAGGGAGGGCCTCTGGGATGGGGGATGAGAAGGATAGTGGTCTGTGGAGAATGGGGTCAGGCTTGGGCCCGGGGTAGGAAGCAGTGGATGGAGAGACTTCATGAGTGAGAGGGAAAGCCAATGATGCAGGGTGAGGGTTCTGGGCATGCTGGTGGCCCTTCAGAGGTTGTGACCAGTCTCCAGGTGGTCACAGCCTGGGAGGCATGCACACCCTACAGGTGGTTAGCATTTCACCAGAAGGACTGCCTAAGGGTGGGATGTGAGGGTAGGTTGTCTTGGTCCTTGGTGCTGACCAGACCCTGACTCTTTGCTAGAATGACGCAGAAAATGGTTTTCTGGTTTTCATCTGCATTGCTTCGATTGCCAGCGAGGGTGATATATCCCTTCTTAGGTTTACTGTGCCCTCAGTTTACCATTTTCTAATTGACAGAGAACGTCTAATGTCCTGGCTCTTTCCTGATTCCAAAATCCCAGGCCAAGGCAAGAATGTTAAGAAATAATTCAGCAGTTGTACCCTCGTCCATATGATTGCCTGCAAGGACAAAGAGTTTCCGACACCTCCCTCCTCGTCCCCCCTCTTGGCCTCAGAGGGAGCCTGTTGCTGCACTGGGTGCCTGTTCTTTCCCGATGTAGGTGTTCTCAGGAGTAGCTCTCTCTTCCAGGGAACTTATTCTACCCTCACATTTCCTGAGAATGACTAATTTATTACCCCCTTTTTCTCCTTAATCCCCACTTAGTCAAGTGAACCTTGCAGAGGCCACTTTGCCTGGAGCCCTGTCTTTGCCCTGCCCATGTGGGCCTAGGCTGTTGCATGCTTGTCCTCTGCTCTTTGCTCTATTAGCTTCCCTAGCACAGACTGGGCCACAGATGACCCGAGGACCTGTAGACAGGGCCAAAGTAGCTCTGCACTAGATGCTTCACCCTGTGCTATGAGCTGGACAGTATCCCCTCCGCTTTCATATTTTGGAGCCCTGACCCCAGTCCTTCAGAGTAGGACCTTATTTGGAAATAGGGTTATTGCAGATGTAATTAGGTAGGTTAGGATGAGGTCCTGCTGGAGTGGGGTGGGCCCTAACCCAACAAATCTGGTGTCACTATAAAAAGGGGAAATTTCGACACAGAAACAGATACACACAAAGGAACAAAATGGCCATGTGAAGACTGGACTGATGCTACCACAAGCCAAGAAGCTACCAGAAGCTGGAGAGAAGCCTGGAGCAGACCCTTCCTGGGGCCTTCAGAGGGGGCATGGCCTTGCTGGCACCTTTATCTTAGACTTCTGGCCTCTGGAACCCTGAGATGACACATTTCTGTGGTCCTAAGTCACCCAGTGTGGTACCTTGACATGGCAGCCGCAGGAAGCTGATACGCTCTGCATGCTGCTATCCTGTTAAGTGCAGACTGTACACTGCCCAGGGGTCTCTGAAACCATGGGGGGTGGGCACCACCACCCCAGACCCTTAGCTGGGTGTGACTTAGCTCTGGCTGCATGTGTTTCTTTTTTCTTGACACCCAGAACAGTGACTGGAAATGGCCCAGGCAGACCTGAATGTGAACGGTTCTACCTGGAATGAACCTGCCTGGTAGCAAGAACTATGGCCCTGCCTCTCAGATGGAGGCTGATTTCAGGCTGAGGGTCTCGTCCTCACTTGGTATCAACCCAGCGACCACGTTGGGTCCTATACAAGTGCTCCCAAACCCATGCATCTGGAAAGAAAGATCTTAGGTCTTCCCTGCTTAGAGAGATTCCTGGATCTCCATCGGTCCTTTTGTCCACCTGTTGGTCATCTGGGCCCACTGGGGCTGGCGTTGTGCTTGTTGCTGAGGACTCAGCCATGAGCAGAATAGAGACCTCTCTGTGCTGTGTCACGTCACCTGAGTGGACAGTCATGTGGAAATGCAACGAGAAAAAATAAACCCATGTGAAAATGGAACAGCAATGATAATATGCTCTATGAAGGAAAATGCAGAGGAAAGGAGGAACTTACTATGGTGGAGGAAGGTGTCAGGGAATCCTCTGATAAATGACCTGGAAGCCAGGTGGGAATTACCCAGGCAGAGTTTGAGCTGCATCAGGGTGGGTACCCTGGTTGGCCTTAGCCTGCTGTGTCTGGCAGGCACTGGCACCCATAGCAGACCTAGCCAGACCACATCGCACCACACCCCCTCGTGGCATTTGTGCATGTCCATCCCTGCAGACCTGAGTGACCCCAGTGTGGGCTATAGGAGGGCCACCCTGGTCCCAGTTTGACCAGAATAGCCTTGTTTGCCCCTGTTCTGGTGTTTTATTAATAGCACCCTTTTGGATAATAAATTATATGGCCATCCAGCTGAGTGAGTTTGGTCTACAAACTCACTGCTTCCAAACATCACAGGGCCATCCTAGAGATGGACAACAAGAAGGGCACACTTTCGTACCCATCAGAAAAACCCAGAAGGCTTTCAAAGTTCCTGTGGCTTACTGTTCATTTCAACTGGTTCTGGTTCTGATCACCATGGTCCAAGTAGCCCAAGAAGCTCTTAGAATTTTCTTTGCATTCATCAGATGGATTCATCTGATACAAAAGCACACATCCAACCTTGAATTGGTATGTCCTTTCTGACATCTCCCTGCAAGACAGTTATTAGTTTTCTGTCTCCTGCCTGGCATATGAGCTCCTTGGAGGTAGGAATGGTGTATGCCTTGTTCACTGCTATAACATCTGCAGTAGTTGTGTGCCAACACATTGGATAACTAGATTAAATGAACAAATTCTTGGAAACATACAACTTACCAAAACTGAATCATGAAGATATAGAACATCTCAATAGATCTATAACTATTTAGAAGATTGAATCAATAATCAAAAACCAAGAAAAGCCCAGGACCAGATAGCTGCACTCAATTCCACCACACATTTAAAAAAAAATTGACACCAATCCTTCTTAAACTGTTCCCAAAAACTGAAGAGGAGGGAATACTTCCTAATCCTTTCTATGAAGCTAGCATTACCCTGACAAAAGCCAGACAAAGATTCTACAAGAACAGAAAACTACAAAACAATATCCCTTATAAACATTGACGCAAAATCCTCAACAAAATACTAGGAAACCAAATTCAACAGCATATTAAAAGGATCATACACCCTAACCAAAGGGATTTATTTCTGGGATCCAAGGATAGTTCAACATCCTTAAAATCAAGAAAAAAAAATCAATGTAATACAGACCACATTAACAGAATAAAGGAAAAAATAATCATCTCAATTGATGCAGAAAAAGCATTTGACAAAATTCAACACTCTTTCATGATAAACAAACAAACAAAAAACTCTACAAACTAGGATAGAAAGAAACTTCTTCAGTGTAGTAAAGGCCATATATGAAAAGCCCAAACCAAACATCATATTCAATGGTGAAAGACTAAAAAAAGCTTTCCCCTTAAGATCAGGAACAAGAGAAAGATGCCCATTTCACCACTTCTATTCAGCGTGCTATTGGATGCTCTAGCCAGAGTAATTGGGCAAGAAAAATAAATTTAAAAAGCATTCAAATTAGAAAGGAAGAAGTAAAATTATTTCTGTTCATAGATAACATGATCTTATGTCATGTAAAATCATCAAGATTTGGGAACTCTAAAGATTCTACAAATAACTGTTAGAACTAAAAAACAAATTCAGCAAACGTGCAAGATACTGAATCAACATACAAAAATCAGTTTTGTTTCCATACACTAAGAGTGAACAATCCAAAAAGGAAATTAGGAACATAATTCCACGTACAATAGCATCAAACAAACAAAATACCTAAGAATAAACTTAGCCAAGGAGACAAAATATCTGTACACTGAAAACTTATATAAAACATTGCTGAAAGCTATTAAAGAAGATACAAATAAATAGGAAGACATCCCATGTTAATGGATCAGAAGGCTTACTGTTGTTAAGATATCAATATTACCCAAAGTGATCTACGGATTCAACACCATCCTTGTCAAAATTCCAATAGCTCTTTGTGCAGAAATGGAGAGGCCAATCCTCAGATTAATATGGAATTGTAAGGGGCCCAGAAGAGCAAAAACAATCTTGGAAAAGAAGAGCCAAGTTGGAGGTCTCACACTTCCTAATTTCAAAACTTACCACAAAGCTACAGTAATCAAAATAGCGTGGTGCTGGCATAAGATACACAAACAAACCAATGAAATACAATAGAGACCCCAGAAATAAACCCTTGGCCCATATGGTCAAATGATTTCTGACAAGGGTGCAATGACCATTCAGTGGGGAAAGGAGTGTCCTTTCAACAAATGGTGCTGGGAAAACTAGATAACCACCTACAAAAGAATTAATTTGGACCCTTACTTCACACCCTATACAAAAATTAATTGAAAATGGATCAAAGTCTTAAACTTAAGAACTAAAACTACAAAACTCTTAAATGAAAACATACAGTGGAAAGCTTCATGACACTGGATTTAGCAATGGTTTCTTAGATATGACATCAAATACACAGGCAACAAAAGGAAAAAACAGATGAATTGGGCTTTACCAACTCAAATAAAAAATGAGGAAAAGATGCAAAGACATTTCTCCAAAGAAGGTATATAAATAACCAATAAGCACATAAAAAGATGCTCAACATCACTAATCATTAGGGAAATGCAAATCAAGACCACAATGATCATGGAGTTTCAGTAGAACCAAATTGTTGCCATTAAAAACTATTATATTGGGCTTTCCTGGTGGCGCAGTGGTTGAGAGTCCGCCTGCCGATGCAGGGGATACGGGTTCGTGCCCCGGTCCGGGAAGATCCCACATGCCGTGGAGCGGCTGGGCCCGTGAGCCATGGCCGCTGAGCCTGTGCGTCCGGAGCCTGTGCTCCGCAACGGGAGAGGCCACAACAGTGAGAGGCCCGTGTACCGCAAAAAACAAAACAAAAAATTATTATATTGAACTATACATTGAGAAATCAATCGAAATAAAAATATTTACTTCAAAAAAACCCCACAATGAGATACCACTTCCCACACATTAGGATGGCTTTAAAAAAAATTTAAAAAAACAAACAAAAAACAAATCCCAAACCAGAAAATAATGTGTTGATGAAGATGTGGAGAAATTAGGACTCTTGTGCACTGTTGTTGGAAATGTAAAATGCTGTAGCTACTGTGGAAAACAGTATGGTGGTTCCTCAAAAAGTTAAAAATAGAATTACCATATGATTCAGCAATTTCACTTCTGGGTATACACACAAAAGAAGTGAAAGCAGGGACTTGAGCAGACATTTGTATACCCATACTCATGGCCAAATGGTGGGGACAACCCAAGTGTCCATCAACAGTAAGCAGATAAACCAAATGTGGCATAGCCATATAATGAAGTATCATTCGTTCTTAAAAAGGAAGGAAATTCTGACACATACTATACCATGGATGAACCTTGAGGACATTCTGCTAAGTGAAATAAGCATCACAAAAGGACAAATACTGTATGATGCCACTTATGTGAGGTCCCTAGAGTAGTCAAATTCATAAAGACAAAAAGTAGAATGGTGGTTACCAGGAGCTGGAGGTAAGGGGTAATGGGGAGTTAGGGTCAGAATTTCGGTTTGGAAAGATGAAAATAGTTGTAGAGATGGATGATGGTGATGGCTGCACAATATTGTAAATGTACTTAATGCTACAGAGCTGTACACCGAATAACGGTTAAAATGGTAAATTTTATGCTGTGTATGTTACCACAATTTAAAAAAAAAACCAAAAGCCCTGTACCTGCAATTCAGTACACTTTGTTGAGTAGTAGGTGAGTGAATAAATACATACTGGAAGATGCTGCTTTTCCACTGGGTAATAAGGTGAATAAAACACGTCTTGTCCTCAGATGCTCACTGCAGGGTATGCGGCACTGCAGTCATACTTCACCAGAGTGCCAGGGCGGAGGGGCAGCACATGGCCTTGTAGTTTGGAAGCCCAACCACCTTACCCCTACAGCATGCCAGGCTTCTTGGGGTGGGTGGTGAGGTCCTGATGCTGGCACAGACACATGGGTGCTGTGCCCTGGAGAATGAGGCAAACTTGGGGGACGGATGCTGAGGTAATGGGCAGACATGGAGGGGCCACTGAGCTTAGCGTGGCAGAGTGCTAAGGCCACCCCTATTCCTTTCTGGGTCCTTGCAAGTAATTTCCCTTCGCTCTCCTTCCTCAACTCACCCCTTCCAGGTCACCTCAGGAGCTCTCCGCCTCTGCCCAGCCCCCAACCTGTGCCAGTTTCCCCAGGGCACTGTGGTACCCAGCCCACTATATGTGTTGCTGTCTCCCTTTACTGCCATATGAGCTCCACAACACTTGGGGCTGCTGAGTGCTCCATGGCTACAACACTGCTCAGCACACAGCAGATGTTCAATATATGTTGACGTAAATGAACGAGAAAGAGGGAGGACATAGAGATAAGGCAGGCTTTCTGATGGGGGATAAGAGGGAACTCATTGGGAGAAACCAAAGAGAGGAAGAGTCTGGGACCCATACTGAGTCTTATTTTAGTCTGTAGCTGGCAGGCAGCCTTGGAAGAGCTTTGAGTAACAGGAAAGTATTTCAGTGGACACTTCCAGATGCAAGTGGACACAGCTGTAGACAGGGGAGTCCTGGAGGGCAAGGAGTAGAGGTGGGTGGTGCAGGGTGACCAGGGCCATTCCAGAGGTCAGCAGTGAAGGACTTGGGGGTCAAGGATGGGCTCCCATGCCTAGTGTATGTGCTCAGGGTGCCCTGGGAGGTGAAAGAGGGGCGGCAGTGCAGGCTTAGGCCCTGGAGAAGTCTGGGTTCCTGGCTTGCTCCTTCCTCTCACTAGCCAGCTGACCTCCTCCATGAGGCAGTCAACTGCTTTGGGCCTCAGTTTTCACTTCTGAAAAATGGCACCAGTACTATACCTCTCTCTGATACCTGTTTATATACCTATCTCTAAAGTGGCAGCAGTAACACCTAAGGTGTCAATGTGAGTGCTGCGTATGTAATAATCACTACCCAGGGGGTATGCTGAGTGCTTTATAAGCAGCTGGGTGAGTTCTGGTCCATGTCTGAAGAACTAAGCACAGTGCACTGTACCTGGTAAGCATTTGACAAATGCTGGGTACCTACTATCATTATTTGTAAACTAGGAAATGGAAGTGGCAGAGATGAGGACTGCCCACAGTCAAGTTGGTCTCCAGAAGTTTCTGGCTTCGATGGATGATAAGTGGGGGGATGCGGACACTGCTAGTTTAAGTGCTTCTGTACTGCCATGGGGGAAGGTAACTCAGCAGTGCCCAGGCCAGGCTCTTCGGGGCCTCCTTGCAGACTTTGATCTACAGGCTGAGTACTGTTTATCCGCACCAATTCACATTAGGGTGTTAATTGTGGACAATGCTTAATAGTCACTCCCTAAGACTCTGGAGGGGAGCGTGGCGGCTAGAATTCAGGTTGGAAGACCTTGTGCTCCAGATCCTGGGCAGCTCACCAATGTGTGAGAGGGTGAGGGAGGGAGATAATCCCTTTCTCCCCATTTCCCCCTCAACATCTTCTTTTTCCCACTCTCACATTGTCCCTGAAGCTGAACCACTGAAGCTGCGGTTGAGGGGTCACCTGTAGAGGGAAGGTGGCTGACAATGTGAAGGCAGATTTTGACTCAACAGGAGGGAGAGCTGCCTACAAGTGGAGCAAGTTGCCCTTAGCAGCTGTAGGTCTCGGCTGGGTACCTGTCAGGGATGCTTCTGTGAGGTGAGCTGGGCCAGGTTTCCTGCCCCAAGCCTGGAATTCTGTGCTTGTGGTGGCCAGCATCTCCTAGCACCATGCATATTTTGCTTAGGGAGGGTGGGGAAGACCGACGGAGTGAGGGAGCACAGACAGGTTCCTTACTCTGAATTAGGAGCCAGCTCTATTCTAGCATCCTGAAATGATCACAGATGTCCAAAGGATGCAGCAGCTGGGTAGGGGGCAGGGGAGAGCCTGCTACAGAATGCGTTGGGAAAAGATCCCTCAGAGCCAGGCCCCCTCCCCATCTCACACTCAACAAAGAGCCTGACCACCACAGGTGAGGAGGGAGGACCACTTTAGGGCAAAGGATGCTGGGCCCAGAGCAACAATGCAGCACCTCTCGGTTCCCCCCTCCTCCTATATCCTTGTTGCCACCAGCAGAACTCAGCAATTTGGGACACAGACAGGAGGCCTGGGACCTGCTGTCCTCCCTGCACCTTAGGTCTCCCAGGCCTGGGGGCTCCCTCCAGGGCTCCTGGGCAGCTCAAATTCCAGGTAACTCCTTTCTCTTTACAGAGCTGACCCGTCCCAGCATGCTCCCGGGTCCCCTGAATTCTGTCCTCCACTGAGGACTGAGCATCAAGGGAAGTCCATAGATCGTGTGAGGGAGGGTGGGCTGTCTCCAGCCAGGAGTAAGGGGGAAAGGGAAGTTGTATTCCAGCCAGAAACTCAGTCGGTAAGGTAGGAAGGAGGAGGGAACAGGAGGAACCCCCCACCCCTGGCTGCCCCCTGCTCCGCTGCTTATCAGATGAAACTTAGAGCCAAGTAGTTGCTCCTCGGCCTTCTTAACCAGGAAGGACGTCGTCCTCCTCCTCGGGGTCCCACCTCACACCCAGAGGGTCTCTCAGACCTGCCTTCCCCCTGTACCCCCAGTCCACATTCTCCCCGGGGAATCCCCCTACCCACCTTCTTCCAGGTGACAGTCTCCTAGCCCACCTTCTCCCCTGGAGGGGTGTCCCAGTCCACCTTCTCTCCCTGCAGGTCCCCCGACCCACCTTCTCCTGGCAGGTCCCCCGGTCCCTCTTCTCCCTCAGCAGTGTTCCCCCGGCCCACCGTCTCCCCCGGCGGTGTACCCCGGCCCGCCTTCCCCGCGGTCCCCGGCCCGCCTTCCCGCGGCGGGAGCGGCGGCCCAGGCTGGCGGGCGGAGGCGGCGCCACCCGGGGCGCTGACGTAGAGGCCGCTCGGCGGCCGGGGGTCCCTTCGGTGGGGCCGCGGCTCTCCGCCCGCCGCCCCCGCGCGTCCATTCCCTTTTGTGTCCCGCGCGCGGCCCGTCCCCCGCGCACACTCGCGCCCTGCGCCCCGCGGGCCGGCGGGCGGCTCCCGGCGCGGCCCTGCACCGCGCGCCCCGCTTTGTGTGGACGCGCCAGCCGGGTGCGCGCGGGCTGTAGTGCGCCCCCGGCCCCGTCCACGGCCCCGGCCCCGGCCCCGGCCCCCGCCCGGCCCGGCCCGCCCGGCCCGACCCGGGAGCGCAGCGCGGGCCGAGGGGCGGGCGGGCGGCGCGGCGAACATGGCGACGGTGCCCGTGTACTGCGTCTGCCGGCTCCCCTACGATGTTACCCGCTTCATGATCGAGTGCGACGCCTGCAAGGACTGGTTCCACGGCAGGTGAGCGCGCAGCCGCCCGGCCCCGGCCCCCGGCCCCCGGCCCCCGGCCCCGGCCCGGCCCGGTGAGCGCCCCGCAGGCCCCCGCCCGCCGCCTCCCGCCGGCCGCGCGCCCTTTTGTGCCCGGGGCGGGGGCCGGGGCTGGGCGGGCGCCCCTCGCCGCCGCCGCTCACAAAGCGGGCCCGCGGGGGGCCGCGGGTGGGGGCCGGGCCGGGAAGTTGGGGCGCCCGGCCGGCCGGGCCGCCTGACAGCGGGGCCGCGGAGGCCGGGCTCCCGAGGCCCAGGCCCCGCGCCCGCCGCCTCCCCCGCGAAGTTGCAGGAACTTTCCCCGCGCGGGCCCCGGAGAGGCGCGAGTGGCGGGTTCGGACACCGGCGGGGCTGGGACGGACGTGGGGCCCGGCCAGGTGGCGGCCGACGCGCCCACCCTCCGCCGCGGCCCGGAGCTCCGGCACCTCGTCCGGGCGGGCGGGACCCCTGCCCGGCCCCAGCAGGGCTCCTGGACCCGGCCGGCCTGCATGTCCCCGGGCGGGAGTGCGGGTGACAGAATGGTGTCTCTGTGTGGGTGGGGGTGTTGTGACTTTGCCGCCTCCTCCTTGGCCATCACATTTCCCCATTCCCCTCCTCTCTGTTTTCAGACACAGGCCCACCCTGGTTTTCACTTGACCTTATGCTCTCAGAGGAAGATGGGGTGGGGGGAGGTAAAGCTTGGCCTTTGCCTGTGACCATGACCTGGCCCTGTGCCGAGTTTTCAAAAGCCCGAGGCCCTTTCCCACCCGAGGCCCCTTCCCACCCAGAAGTAAGTGGAGGAGGAGGAAGAGGAGGTGATACTGGTGCCCAAACTGCTCCAACAGGTTCTCATGTGTTTGGGCCTCAGCGGGACCGCCAGAGGCTGGCCGGGGTAGTGTACTCTCCTATGCTCCAGTCTTAAACCCAGCAGGAGCAGGGCTGGGGGCAGGAGATGGGTGTGTGGTGGTAGGTGGTCCCTCAACCCCCAGAGAGGAGAGCCTCCCCCTGGCTTTAACTGTGGATGGGCCGGTGGCCCTTAAACATGGACTGTGGTGTCTAGTCCTGCCAGTTTACATGTGGGGAGCCAGGCAGCCAGATGTGACACGGCTCGCTCAGGCTGATCAGCACAGGCCTGATTCCCAGCTCAGCGCCTGTGACGGTGACCCCAGTGAGGATGGGTGGGACTCCATGGGACAGGGACTCCCACTGAAATCTCCTGGGCTTCCTGGGCTGCCTTCCTGTGGATGTCCAGGGTTGCAGAGACCCCACAGAGCAGAGGAGCCCAGAACACTGCTACTATGCACACCCACCAGTTGTCATCCTCTCAGAGTTCGTGGCTGGATCAAGGGTGAGAGCTGCCATGTGATCCTTCATGGCTCCTCAATTCCAGAGATACTGAGAAGCGGGCCCTGAGTGCCCTGAAAGTGGTAGGGCCTCTCCCTCCTCCCCACCCCCACCGGGGGCCTGCAGAACTCCCTAGGTGCCCAGGCTGGGGGAGTGTGAGCGCCTGGGAGGACCCTTGTCTGGCTGCCCAGGGGCCCTTTCCTCTGGGTGGGGAAGGCAAGACCAGTTCTGAGCTAGACTTCGAGAAGGGAGGTAGTGGGTGGGAGGAGTGGAGGAGGTAGGGAGAGACCCAAGAATGCGGGGCAGGCAGGGGAAGGGGGCTGAGGGCTGACCTGAGGGGCTGGTGGCATTTGCTCGATTGGCTTAGGCAGAGGCAGGGAGAAGGATGCGTGCTGACACCTTAAAGGGGATGTTTTTGGGAGGTCTTATTTCTTTATTTCTTATTTTTCATGTGAGGTCTTTGATTTGATCTGATATACGCACAGATCATTTTGATCAGCACAGATTCATTTCCACTTATGTGGGGTCGCCCTAGGGTCTGAAGGGGGCTGTGCTTTCCCCCTGCCATGGCGCACATCTTCTCTGCATCTAATCAAGGGTCCCTTAAGGAAGTGAGTGAGCCCTGAGGCCAGAACACCTCCTGTAGTCCTTAGTCCCCTGGGTGGCTCAGGGGAGGTGCTGTGATGCGGGAACACAGGGTCAGGGGTTGGGACCTTTGTGGGCAAGGCTGCATGCGGCCCTCACAGCCCTGGGCAAACCCCCCACCTCTCTTGGTGTGGCCCTTCTCCACTGTGACAGGAAGGTGTGTGACAGGACCCACATGTTTCCAAATCTGATATTCTGGATGGATGGCCCTCCACTCTTTCCAGATCCGTGTATCATTTGTACTGTTGTTTACTTCATATTCAACAGCTCAACTCACTTTTTAAAGTTTGAATACTTTGTAACTTCTTATTTTGAGAGAATTTTAGACCTAAAGAAGAGTTAACAAAAAAGGTACAGTTTCCTTCTATCCCACACCCTGCCTCCCCTGAAGTTAACATCTTATCAAATTATGCTGGAAGCATGGAAACTATGCTGAGGCAGAAACACTAGGACAGTACTGCTAACCAAACTCCAGGCCTCGGGCAGATTTATTTAGTTCTAGGACCCCATTTCAGTCTTGTGTCTCCTTACTCTCCTGAATCTTTCTTTTCCAAGGAAACTTCATATCATTCCCTGAAATAGAACATTAGTATAACTTGCCATAGACAGTACTTGTAAAAATAAACATAACTGTGAAAGTAACAGGCTCCCTCTTGTTCCGCCTGTGACCCCTCACATCCCTACAATGCACCCCATTTTGGATGGATTGGAAGGGGGTCTCTGAGGTTACTTTCACTCACAGTGGCCAACTCTTTGCTGGTAGGACTCTAGCAGCATCTCTGGCTGAGATCATGGTCGGGACAGTCCCCTTCTAGGGGAAGAACCTGCTCCCAGGATGTGTCCACCTCGGCAGGAATCTTTGAGCAGCCTGACCACCCCTCCTGGCATTCTTTGGGGAGGTCTCTCCGCTGGACTGTGCTGGTACTCATTCAGCCAGGAAGTCAGGAGCTCGTGTTCCACCCCATCTTGACCATGGCTAGTCACTCCTGGGGCTGGAATACCCTGTCAGCCTAGTCTGCCTTCACTGGCACCTGCTGTAGTATCGCCTGGGAATCGGCTTTGACTGGGAGGGGATGGATTTTGCGGCTGGTTGTCTTCAAAGCTGTCTTATCTGTGTGTTTGATAGGGAAGCACAGCACTACTCAGGCATTGGGACACTTCTTCCCCAATTAAGGTGCCACAAAGCCACTTAGGGACAAGAACTGGGGGGCTTCTCATGACTGTGTCTTCTGTCAGACCCCGTGTGTCCTTCCACCCCTGCCTTCGGCAAGGCATCTGACCACGGACCAGTCACTCTAGGGAGTGACCTGGGCCTCTCACCTTGTCACCATCTTGATGTGAAGAGTCTCTGTCTGTGGGAAATAGGAATGATTCTGTTAAAGTATCAGATATCCTGAAGCTTCCTGGCCCTCTTTAAGTTCCTGTTGTATTAAACTTGAAGGGTTTTTGGAAGCATAATCAGTAAAGTTGATTTTAAAGAGTTTGAAAGCTGAAGGTGCTGTACAAGTCCTTCAGTGGCAGAAGTTTCATTTATCCCTCAGTAAGTACTATGGGGTGCATGTTCTGTGTGGGGTGCAGTGCTGGCCCTGTGGGTTCCTGGGGTAACAAGGCAGCTCCCTTGCCTCTTACAGGGTGTTTTCTATGGGAGTCAGACTTGTGGATCAGGAGTTCCATGCCAGCCTGGGGAGCTGTTTCAGAGCCCTGAGGAAGCACTGTTTGGGGCAAGGAAGCTGCATCAGGGACGGCCTGCAGGTGTGGCTAGGAGGCAGGAGCCACAGTGGGGGCTCTGAGCAGAGCAGCAGTGGGAGGGGACTGAGGATTTGACAGGGTCCTTCTGGCTGCTGTGGGCACAGTTGGGGAAGAGGGTGGGGAGGGACAGGAGCCTTTGTCCAGGTGAGAGATGACAGGCAGGACCTGGGGGTGGGGACTGGGGTGTGCAGAAGGGGTCGAATTCTGCAAGTACTCAGAAAGGTGGGCTGACTAGACTTGCCTCGTGCAGATCCCCTCTGATTCCTGTGTGTTTGTCCTTCCACCTGGGGTCTGCCTGCCCTTCTCTCCAGGGCCGTATCTCTGTGCCCATCATCCCCAGGACTGGTTGGCCTTTGTGGGCTCTCGCTGTGTCTTTCACTCCACCCAGCCTTAAGCTTCCTGGGGCAAAGCCTCTTCCTGAGTCCTCGGCCCTCATGGCTGCTCAGTACCACAGAGTGAGACTGTTGGCTGGCCCTGTTGGCCAGCAAAGTGTGCGCACTTGGAGGGAAAGGAGGGCCTGCCAGGGGGTCAGGCCTCAACGTCGCAGTCTAGGTGATCAGAGCTGACAATTCAGCCTTCCAACCTGAGATCCCTTAATACTGGGGGAAGTACCATTCACATGGCAATGGAGTTGTGACGTGTTTGACGTGGTTAGGAATAACGGTTCATCATTTTTAAATGAGGAATTCTCACTGTGTGAGTTTAAGAAGTTCCAGAGGAGGTTGGGGGAATGTTCTGCCAACTTACAGAGGGCAGAGCAGATGTTCCCTGTCCATTGATCCTTTCCAAATGAGATGAATCTCAAAGGAAGCGACTTGGAGCTCGTGGTAATCACCAGAATGTTTGCTTTTATTGAAAATATTGGCCCAGAAACATGCTTGGTGTGAGCCTCTGTACTGCAGCCCACATTTGTTTGGGGCTGCTTTGGCTCAGGTGCAGCTGCAGTTGGCCTGAGATCGGGCAAAGATTTGAGGTACTTCATGTGGACCCTGCCACTGCTGGGTACCCAATCCTCTGGGGCCATCGCCTCGCCTCTGTGCTCGTGGCACCTGGCCATGTGGCAGGGCCTTTTTCAAAAAGAATGAGCAGATTTGCTGTTGGGAGGGAGCATTGGCCAGAAAATAATGTTCCATGACAAAGTGTGCTAGAAGAATCTAACTCCTAAGATTCCGGTGTGGGTAAGGCAGAGCCGTCAATTGACTTCTAAATGACTGATGTGACTAATAGCGCTGCGGGGCTCACACTCAGGCTGGCCTTTATGGCATCAGGATTAGTTCACAGTTATCCTCTTTATTGGTTCTCACAGCTACCTGGGTGGTGGGCCAGGTGGGCCACCTTGTCCTCCCACTTCAAGCAGATGAGGGGGGCGTCTCGTCTCCTCACCTGCAGCAGGTGTACGTACCTCTGCCAGGTGCAGGGACAGAAGTGGCGTTTGGCATATTCTTGGCGGAGGGTGCTGAAAACCCCATTACTGTCCACGGTTTTGAAATGCTATGTGGATGGAAACATCTTCTCAGCAGGAAGGCCATATCCGGTGCCAAGTAGGGAAGCTGGGCCCTCTGCAGCACCCTCTGTGTCTCAGGTGTGCCCAGTGTCCCGCTGGCTTCCCATTGAGAGTTGTGCCTCCATCCCTGCACCTCTCCTTCTCTGTCTCACTCCATTTCCATTCCCCTACTGCTGCCTGTCTTGGTTCTCAACTTTTTGGTTTGGTGGGAAGTGAGCCTAACCGTGTTCTTTGGAATGGGGCTTGGCCCTCTGCTTCAGGGTGCAGGGTCTCTTCACTTCCACCCAAAGTGCTGGGTCATCCGTGGAAAAACATCTGTGGAAAAACATAGTTAGAATTCCAGCCAGTGACTGGCTTTGACCTCAGAGCATAAGAACTGAAGGTCTTGTGGTTTGTCCAGCAAATGGTGAAACCCACCTTTCATCCTTTTTTAAAAATTTAGGGTGAAATTCATATACCATGAAATTAACCATTTTAAAGTGCACAGTTAATAGCATTTAGTGCATTCAGAATGACTTGCAGCCATTATCTCTATCTAGTTCCTAAACATTTTGGTCACTTCAAAAGAAAACCCATTAAACAACTTCCCTGTCCCTCCTCCTCTCAGCCCTGGACAACCACCCATCTGTTGTCTGTCCCTGTGGATTTATCTATTCTGGACATTTCATATAAATGGAATCAAACTATATGTAACAGTTTGTGTCTGTCTTCTTTCACTTAGCATAATGTTTTTTAGGATCAACCATGTTGTGGCATGTATCAGAACTTCACTGATTTTTTTATGGCTGAATAATACTCCATTGTAAGGATATACCACAGTTTGTATATACATTCCTTTGTTTATGGATACTTGGGCTTTTTCCACCTATAGTTATTGTCAGTAGTGATGCTGTGAACATTTGTGTAAAATATTTGTTTGAAGACCTGTTTTCAATTGTTTAGGGAATTGCTGGGTCATATAATTATTCTATGTTTAACTTTTTGAGTAACCAACAAACTTTTCCACAGCAGCTGCACCGTTTTACATTCTTACTACCAATGCAGGAGCAATCCGATTTCTCCTCATCCTTATCAACACTTGTTGTTTTCTATTTTAAAAATTATGGGCATCCTAGTGGGTGAGAGGTGGTATCTCATTATGATTTTGTTTTGCATCTCTGTAATGGCTGATGATGTTGAGTATGTTTCCATGTGCTTCTTGTCCATTTGCATATCTTCTTTGGAGAAACGTCTGTTGCAACAGTTTGCCCATTTTAAAATTGGGTTCTTTTTTTTATTTTTGAATTTTAAGAGTTCTTTATATATTCTGGACACTAGACCCTTATCAGATACAAAATTTGCACATATTTTTCCATTTTGTGGGTTGTCTTTTCACTTCTGTGGTCATGCCCATTGATGCACAAACATTTTAATTTTGATGAAGTCCAATTTGTCTTTTTCTACTGTTGCTTATGCTTTTGGTGTTATATCTAAGAATCCATTGCCAAATCTGAGGTCATGAAGATTTACCCCTTTGGTTTCTTCTAAGAGTTTTATAGTTTTAGCTCTTGTATTTAGTTTTTGACTCATTTTCAGTTAATTTTTACATAAGATTTGAAGTAGGGATCCAACTTCATTTGTTTGCATGTGGGTATCCAGTTGTTCCAGAACCATTTGTTGAAAAGACTATTCTTTCCCTATCGAAAGTCTTGGTAGCCTTGTTGAAAAATATTTGACCATATACATGAGGATTTAATTCTGGACACTATTCCATTCCATTGGTCTGTATGTCTGTTCTTATGCCAGTACCACACTGTTTTGATTACTGTAGCTTTGTAGTAAGTTTTTTTTTTTTTAATTTTTTTATTGTGGTACGCGGGCCTCTCACTGTTGTGGTCTCTCCCGTTGCGGAGCACAGGCTCCGGACGCGCAGGCTCGGCAGCCATGGCTCACGGACCCAGGCGCTCCACGGCATGTGGGATCTTCTTGGACCGGGGCACGAACCCGTGTCCCCTGCATCGACAGGCAGACTCTCAACCACTGCACCACCAGGGAAGCCCTGTAGTAAGTTTTGAAATCAGGAAGTATGAGACTTCCAACCTTGTTCTTTTAAAAAAATTATGTTGACTTTTTGGGGCTCCTTGCAATTCCATATGAATTTGAGGATTGGCTTCTCCATTTCTGCAAAAAGGGCTGTTGGAATTTCGACAGGGATTGCATTGAATCTGTAGATCGCTTTGGGTAGTATTGACATCTTAGTATTACGTCTTCTGATTCATGAGCATGAGATGTCTTTCCATTTATTTAGATTTAGGTATCCCCTGATTTCTTTCAGCAATGTTTTGTAGTTTTCAGTGTACAAGTTTTAAATTCTTGATTTAGTTTATTCCTAGGTACTTAATTCCCTTGGATGCAATTGTAAGTGGGATTGTTTTTGTAATTTCCTTTTTGTATTGTTCACTGCCGGTGCTTTTACCCTTTTTATTAAAAAAAATCACCCTTTAACATGTGGCAGCTGACTTTCCAGAACCAGACATGTGTGGGGTGTGGGTGTTCATGCATGTGCTGGGGTGTGCACACACTCAGCTGGGTGCCTGTGGATGTCCTGTGTCCAGAGTGTGTCTGCATGCCCTGGCGGGGGGGTGCTGCTTTCCTTTTTAATCTTAAGTGTTTGTTGAGCCTTGCCTGTGTCACATCCTGGGCTAGGCATTTTTCATACACATGTGTTGGGGGGCTCCTTCTTGTATTGTGTGGGGGTTGCCATGCAGGTCTTTATCTCCTTTACCCTGACTGTTGAGGAAGCTGCCACTGAGTAGATCAGGGCCCACTGCTGGGCATGTACTGCACATGGCCTTGCTGAACTTCCCACTGCCCCTGAGGGCTTGGTGGTGGTGGGCTGCTCTGATTGGGAGGCAAGCAAACTGAGGCTGGAGAGATCAGCTCCCTGAGGTTAACAGTACAACATGATAGGCTGGGACAGCAGCAGTGTGTGTGTCCTGGAGCTCCCCCTGCCAGCGCCCCTTCATTGATGTTAATGACAGGGGACAGTGCCCAGGACCCCAGAAGGCAGGAGATCCCAGTGAATGCAGACCTGTAGCATGGGTCGGCACTGCTCCTTGGGTTGAGCAGGACATGAGGGCAGTGAACAAGCACCTGGGATGGTAGCCCAAGCTGCTGACTAAACCGTGAGCCTTATGCTGGGGTGGGCCAAGTGCCTAGGAAGCTTTGGGCACAGTCTCTGGCCTGGGTCCTTCAAGTGTGGTGCCGTTTTCTGCTTCACACAGAAGTGCAGAGTGGAACTCATTTCTTCTTGTGCCCTACACACCGTGGGCTGGGCACAGGTCCCATGGTGCCGGTTAAGTGTGAATGGCTGGATGGGCTTTGGAGAGTGCCCTGGGGCCAGGTCTGAGCTCACAGATACCTACCCTTGGGACAGCCAGACTTGGGCTGGCAATCCCAGACTGATGTACAACCAGCCCAGCTACACGAACTCTGATACTTGAAAATCTTCTTGTAACTTTGTGAATTTGCCTCTCATTTTATCCATCCCCTTGGAACTACCCCCCGAGTCAGAGTCTGAATGTGAATTTCAGGGAAGTTGGGCTAAGTGGGAAGGGCAGTGAGAAAGTGCTTCTTGGGGACATGAGCGTGTCCCAGTGAGGCACAGGACCCTTCCCTGCCCAGACCCCATCTCACCACCCTCCTGGGCTGACTTGCCATCAGTTGGAGAGATGACACAGATTTAGGGGTTCAGCTCCCATTTCCTGCAGAGGAGACTGAGGCCTGGTGCAGCATGACTTTTGGCACCCTGGAATAATCAAGAAACTGCAGCCTGATCCAGTGTGCCTCCCAGATGAACAACGCCCAGGGAGGTGTGCAGCGAGCTCCCCAGGAGAGCTCCCCAAACCCTGTGGGGAGGGGAATCCCTCAGCACTGCATGAGGCAACACAGTGGGTGTACATCAGAGCTCGGGGTGGGTTCTCACTAAACATCCTTCTGCTGACATTTGCAAAACTCCAGGATTATTTGCCATTGGTGCTTGTAGAATTTCTTTCCTGGAAAGTCTGACATAACTATGGCTAATCTCCCAGCTGTTTTGGAGCTATAGCTCGTAAAAAAAGGGGCACCTGGGATGGTGAGGGGTGTTTCTTGCCTCTTGTTTGCTCCCAGCAACAGATACTTTCTGTCAACACCTTGTCCTTTCGGCAGCTCCCCAAGGGCACTAGACTTGGGTCTGCTTAGGAGACTCTGGCTCGGAGAGGGCCAGCAGCCAGCCTGGGTCACTGGCTGATAAGTGGCACATGCGGCTTTGCCACGCTGACTTCCCCTTGGCAAGTTCGAAGTCTGCCAGGCACTGCTCTTTCCCCATACTTCACCCATGCTGTTGGAAGGTGGAAGTCTTAGCTGCTGTTCGGCCTCCTGGTTCTCATGGTACTGTGTTGTCATGGTGACCTTTCAATCCCAGTCTGAGTGCTTGTGTAGCTGGCCCCCATCTGATCCTGGTACTGCCTCTGGGCCTCTCCAGCATCCCCCTCAGCAGCCTGGACCCCTGGCTGCCAGGGCGCCTGCCACCTGCCCACTGTACAAGCATCAGGCATTTGCATTTCAGTCCTTGGCTCCAGATGTGGAGGTGGACAGGTAAACCTGGGGGTGGCTCACTAAGTGAGGGTGGGGCATCTTTGTGAGTCTAGGGGGCCGGTCATATCAGCCCCCCATTCACTGAGCCACAGCTAGGTGTGGGACTAGGGCTCTGAGGACCTTTTACCTGGGTTCTGCCCCAAAAGACAGGTACAAATGCTTTTCCCGTGTTCTCAGCCCAGTTCTGCCCAATGTGTGCTGTGTGGCCCTCTCCTGGCCTTGAGATGTCCCCTCCCAAGTCCCACAGCCACTTCCCCCACCCCGACTCTCTAAAATCCCTATGGGGCCTGAAGGTAATGCTGGGCAGAAGTGAGGGAGAGACCCTGGAGCAGGGAGCCATGAAGCCACTTTCTCAGGCCCCCCATGCCGTGTCCCAGTCCTGCCCATCCCATGCCCTTCTCAAGCTCCACAGGGCACGTGGTTCCTTTCCTTTCGTCCACAGATGATGTGACCCTCTGGTATAGAAGGTGGGTGTTGGTGGGACCAGAGAGCACCACATGGCTCTGCTCATTCTTGTGCTCAGCGGCTGAGCTCCGGAGGTGCAGCCCTGCGTGATCCTTCCTTCTGCAGAGCAGCCGTCCCAGCCTCGGGACTGTGAAAAAAACAAGTGCTGGATTGAAGCTTGGAGAATGAGGCAGGCAGATTTGCATTCAATTTGAGAAACAACTTTTTAATAATTGAAACTGACCCCAGACTGGACACGTCTGGGGAAATAGTGTGTACGTTACAGTAGGGTTTCTCAGCCTGGGCTCTGTGGACATTGGGCCCAGAAAATTCTTTGCTGTACAGGATGTGGAGCAGCATCCCTGGCCTCTGCCTACTAATCCAGTAGCACCCGCCCCCCCAGCTGTGACAGCAAAAGTGCCTCCAGGCATGGCCGATGTCCCTTGAGGGACACAGTTGCCGCCAGTTGAGGGCAAGGGGCGACTGAACTTCTGCAGAAACATATTCACCTTTATTGGGTAGAAAATGGAGCTTCTCACCCCTTTTCTTTTCTTATGTTTATTGTGATAAGGAATAACTGCATTTATTCACTTCAAAATAGTTAATTGAAAAATTTGCAAACGGAACACTAGGACATGGGTTTTTAAAAAGGAGTATGAAAGAATATGTAGTGAAAAGCTGTCTTCTCACCAGAACCAACTCGATGGCAGCCCCTTAGGAAAAACTGCAGAGAGATTTCTGTCTAGACAATGTGTGTGTCAGGCAACCACCCCCCTCTCTCTTTTCTCAGGCACATAGGCACACAGACACACGTTGCGGGCATGGCTCTGCCTGGGACATGGTTCTCAGACAGGGCTCTGTTGTGTGGGCTGCGCTCAGGGATGCGTTTTCCCTGTCTCCTCTGGCCTGGTTGGCGTTAAGCTTGTTTCTCATCTGGAGCAACTGCAGTTTTGCCCAGGGAGCATCCTGGTACATACGGTTACGTGTGCATATGGGCAAATCTATCTGTTGGATAAATTCCAAGACATAAATGTGCTGAGTTGAAGGGAAGCATTTCAGGCTTTAAAATCGCCAGATAGGTTGTAGAGATTTCTCTACGCACTGGCAGCACATTTTCTGAACTTTTTGATCTTTTGTCAGTTCAGTCTGGAAGGTGAAAAATTGTATCTCACTATGGTTTTGTAGTGCAGTTTTTATATTATATATTATTATATTATCATTTCAGTTTGTAGTTGTCTAATTATTAAGCTCACTCACTTTTAAATCCTTTTCTCCCTACAATTGTAGGATTTTTAAGTGGCCCAGATGCTTTCTAATAAAGACAAAAAAAGCAGTTGAATCTGAGAAGTGAAATGAGAGGCAGCCTTCCTCTGGTGGGTCTGGGCAGCGGGGGGCACTCCCGTCCTCTCCCTCCTCCTGCTGCAGCAGTGCTCTGAGCCCCTGCGAACCTCCGGGGCTGGCAGAGGGTGAAAGCTCACTTGTTTGCCAAATATCCCCTCTCCCTTCCTTTTGAGTCTTACTGTGAAGTCAGCCTCATTTGCTTTTATTTTCTTCATAAACTTTTATTTTAGACTTGTTTTAGGTTTATAGAAAAGTCCCAGCCATGGTAGAGTTTGTGTATGCCCCGGCTCAGTTTACCTGCTTGTTAGCATTTCACATCACTTGCGTACCCTGGTCACAGCCCTGGAGTCCATGTCGCTCCATTGCCATGCACTTCCTACCCCTAGTCCTCCCCACAGAGCCAGGTTTACTGGAGGCCTTGCACACCCATCTGCTCCAGTTGTGGTGGCTTCTTGGACCCCTTTGTCCTCTGATCCTGACCCTGAAGATCCTTCAGGGTTTGTGTACCTTTGAGGAGCCACGTCTCCAACTTGTGAGGCCTCCCCCCAGGCGCCTTCACACATCCCTGACCCTAGGACCCCAGCCCCAGTGAGGGCACCCTGACAGCTCGCGGGGCTACCTGTGACCCCGTGAGGGAGCTGAGTGTCACCCAGCAGCCCTGCGGTGGTCCCTGCAACACGGACATGGGGCGCTCTCCACGTGGTCCTGATCACAAGGGCTACCATTTAGGATCATGGTGCTGGTTCCCTTTCACAGTTTCTTCTAGATCTCAGACTTGTATTGTTTTATTAGATTTCAAACTACTCTTTGGAAAAGAAAGATGTAATTAGAGTGCTTTTTGCACTGCCTCTCTGAAAAGCTAAGAGAGCAGTTCCCCGCTCCCCCGCCCCCACTCTTACGCTCTGCCTTAGGGGCCAACATTACCACCATCCACTTGAATGGCTCCCGCCCTCCGGCCACACTACTGGAATAGGATGTGCGAGTTGGGCCTCCCAGGGAAGACTTGGTCCAAGCCCCTCTTTCACAAACGAGAAACAGAGGCTGCCCAGCAGTCTGTGTCCTTTCTCAGCCTGGTGCTCTTTCCAGACCCTGGGGTGTTCCCCACAGATGGGCTGGAACCCTCTTGGTTGGTTCTGCCCTTGGGGAAGCCCCCGTGCCCCCAGTCCTGAGCAGCACACGTTTGAGTGCGGGAAGCCCTGTGCCTCCTGTGATTCGGTGAGTGACGACTGTTGGCCCCCATTCCAGAACACCTCGCTGTGTGGCCGGGCTGCCTGTCTGCAGTGGGAGGCTGTGACCAGCTGGCCTTGAGGTTCTGGGGTCAGGAGGAGGTGGCCTGATGCCTGTCCTGGTAGAGGCCTGCCCCGCTCTGGGGTCATCCTGCTGGGGCCTCCCTTCCCTGCCTGCCCATTTGCCTTTTCCGCAGGACCTCTGTGTCACCGGGGCGGCCCGGCCAGCTCTCCAAGGTCCCTTGTTGGAACCAAGGATCAGGATCCAGCCCATCTTCAGCCGCCCTCAGAGCTGGCCACTGGAGACCTGAGGGGTGGCAGAGCTGGGCCTGGTTGTCTCCTTGCCACTTCCCCCCCAACACTCCGGGGTTCCAGGATTCAGATTCATTTTAAACTCTTGGGGGAATCCCTGCGCAGACGGTCCCTGTGATGAGGCCGCTGGTCTGGATGATGGCACGTGGTCACAGAGCCTTGTTGTACCAGCGTGTCCCCTCTGGGAGCGCGCAGTCACCTCCCGGCATCGGCCTGTTCACCGTGATCTGCACACACTGTCAGTTAGTGAAGGAAAAGGCTCTTGGCGAGGTCACCCAGCAACACTTGGCAGCCTGCCATTCTTACCCGTCGCTTGGCAAGAGAATCCTTCAAGGCCTTCCCGGAAGTGTCTGTCGGGGGGAACTATGGACAAGGCCTAATGCTGTGCTTGCGGGTATCTGTCAGTGTGAGTGTCCCTGGGATGGACGGAGGGCTCTGGTGCCCTCTGCACAGTGAGGTCCAAGGTATGTGTGTGCCTCATCTTGTCCTCAGAACCCGCTCCATGAGCCAGGCGAGGTCCCTGATTTAGGGATGGCAGCATTGATGCTCAGTGTTCCTAACACACCCCTAGGTTGGAGGTGATCAAGCACAGCCAGTGTCCTTTCACCACGCTCCCTGCCCACTGGTCATGCTGGCTGCTGTTGAAGTGTGCCTTGAGGCCCAGCTTGTACCAACCTGACCTCATGGCCCCCGTCTCCTCTGGGATAGGGTCCATCAAAAGGCGCTCACCTCAGGGGGCAGCAGCACATGTCTGCTCCAGGCCCTACACCTTGCATTTGTGCCTCCTGGGAGTCTGGGGCAAGGGCCCGCTGGAGCCCATCCAGGTTTCAATATCCTGATCTTTGCTTTTCTTGTCCTTTATGGTTAAAAAGGGAAAAAAAGATAAAGAACAGATATTAGAATGTTCCAGCAGGATAGGACCTTGGAGCACACCAGTCGCTCCTCCCTCCAGATATAGCAGCAATCGGGACCACAGCCTTCCCTTCATTCTGGGCTGCCCCCTGTAGGGTCACAGCACAGTTTGTTCCCAGGCCCCACCTCTAAACACCCTCCAAGTTGTTCCCTGCAGGAGTGTGGTAGGGGCTGAGGACAGGGCCCTCACCTCTCTTAGTCTAGAGTGGTATTTCTGTTAACATGACCTTGGATTGCATTTGCTCTCAGGTGAAATTTGTCTTCCCAGCCACCTTGTGAGTCTCTGAGGGTTTTATCCAGATGGAAGGCTGTAATTCCCAGAGCTTCCTGACAGAGGTATTTGCTCTATAGCTGCATACAGTTGGTTTCCCTAGAAACTGCTGGAATAAATACTCCAAAACCTGCTTCTGATTTTTAAAGAGACCATGCCATTTATCTGGAATATCTATTAAAAATCCACTGGAACAGGTTCAAAAACATATGAAGAGATATTTTGAATATTCATTTAATATATCAAGGATTCTAGACTCTTAGATGATAGAATTGAGGGGAGGATTAAGTAAATTATAATGTACTCACAATAGGAAATTATCAGTCATCAACAGTGATGTTTACGACAAGATTTCAATGATACGGGAAAATGTTTATGCTATAATGTTAAATGGGAAAAAACCCCAAGATTCTACGTTGTCTATATAGGATGTTAGTTGGTTTGAATCAGTTAAAACAGAAGACATGCTGGGAGCAAATGTTAGAGGGTTGAGAGTGGTTTTTTTCCTGTTGCTTTCATACTTATCTCCACTTTCCAACTCGTTTTCCAGGAGCATAATATCACTTTTATAATCAGAAATAAAATAAGCATGAAAACGAGATTTCAGAGTACAGAGGTCATCCTGCCCTGCCTCTCATTTCACAGGTTTTGTGGACTACAGGTTTTATAGACACTTGGGCTCGAATGTCTCCCACTGCACAGCCGCCTGGAGGCAAGGGTGAGGGATGCTTTCTTTAGGACCCTTGACTCTAAGGGCCCTTCTGGCAACCCCTCTTCAGATGTCACCCCCCCACCCCAATAATGCACGCTAGCCTAGCCTGCGGCCTGTCTGCTGAGGAGGGGCTCCGTCAGCCACCCAACAGCCCCATCTGCCCCAAGCATCTTTCTGCAAGTGGAGCTTTAAGTCCCATAGGACCCTGTCCAGTCAGAGTCCCCCTTTGGGATCATCCCAGGGATGAGGCCTCAGGCTAATGGGTTGAGGTTGGGCCCCCCCACCGCTACCACCTAACTAGGAGCAGTGACTGAGGCCCCATGACCACTTCCCAGAGCAGCAGGACCATCCTGTTACCAGCTACACTCACGCCGGAGTGTCCCACCCTAGGTGGGGACCAAAGCATATGGCCAGCTTTGGAGGACAGAGCCTGTAAGCCAAGCTCCTTCAGGTCTGTCCTCACATTCCTCTCCTGCAGACTGGCAGCTAAGCCCCTAGTTACTGCATTCCACATGAGAGAAGAAAAGTGAGGCCTCAGTGCCACAAAATGTGTGGTTTGCAAGGCTGATGGGGGTGTGACACAAGAGGGGGCCCTTGGGGAGATCCCAGCAGCCACCAGCCTTACAAGACATGCTGAAGGCACAGGCCAGCATAGATTAGTTCCAGTCTGAGAAGCTAAACACTGCTCTATAAACGGGGAGTCCCCCTTCACAGAGCTTTAAACCATTACTTACAGATACTAAATGATTACTCAAATACACTTGGATACTTACAGATACTAAATTATTATTTACAGATGCTCCACCTAAAGATAAAAAGTAGAGTAACCTAAGGCCAAAAATATGGGGAGCCACTTCCAATCGGATCTTCTTTAGGAATGACAGCAAAGAATTCTGAAAATACAATGTAAGCCTTGAGAGATTTAGGATTTGATGTTACAGAAAATATTTCCTGGCCACATTCATTGTGTGACCATTCATTTTCAAAATGCTCATTCTGGTGGCACTGGGTCGGAGGATGGAGAGAACTATTAAGACCACTGTAATTTCTTCTTGAGTCAGACCTGCCATGTGGCTGACAGGGTCTTGGTGCTCCGGGCGGGTGTCAGGCCTGAGCCTCTGAGGTGGGAGAGCCAAGTTCAGGACATTGGTCCACCAGAGACCTCCCGGCCCCACGTAATATCAAACAGCGAAAGCTCTCCCAGGGATCTCCATCTCAACGCTAAGACAGAGCTCCACTCAATGACCAGCAGGCTACAGTGCTGAACACCCCATGCCAAACAATTAGCAAGACAGCAACACAACCACACCCATTAGCAGAGAGGCTGACTGAAATCATAATAAGTTCACAAATACCCCAAAACATACCACCAGACGCGGTCCTGCCCACCAGAGAGACAAGATCCAGCCTCATCCACCAGAACACAGGCACCAGTCCCCTCCACCAGGAGGCCTACACAACCCACTGAACGAACCTTACCCACTGAGGGCAGACACCAAAAACAGTGGGAACTACAAACCGGCAGCCTGCGAAAAGGAGACCCCAAACACAGTAAGTTAAGCAAAATGAGAAGACAGAGAAACACACAGCAGATGAAGGAGCAAGATAAAAACACACCAGACCTAACAAATGAAGAGGAAATAGGCAGTCTACCTGAAAAAGAATTCAGAATAATGATAGTAAAGATGATCCAAAATCTTGGAAATAGAATGGAGAATATGCAGGAAACGTTTAACAAGGATCTAGAAGAACTAAAGAGCAAACCAACAGTAATGACCAACACAAGAAATGAAATTAAAAATTCTCTAGAAGGAATCAATAGCAGAATAACTGAGGCAGAAGAACGGATAAATGACCTGGAAGATAAAATAGTGGAAATAACTACCGCAGAGCAGAATAAAGAAAAAAGAATGAAAAGAATTGAGGACAGTTTCAGAGACCTCTGGGACAACATTAAACATACCAACATTTGAATTATAGGGGTACCAGAAGAAGAAGAGAAAAAGAACAGGTCTGAGAAAATATTTGAAGAGATTATAGTTGAAAACTCCCCTAATATGGGAAAGGAAATAGTCAATCAAGTCCAGGAAGCGGAAAGAGTCCCATACAGGATAAATCCAAGGAGAAACATGCCTAGACACATATTAATCAAACTATCAAAAATTAAATACAAAGAAAAAATATTAAAAGCAGCAAGGGAAAAGCAACAACTAACATTACAAGTGAATCCCCGTAAAGTTAACAGCTGATCTTTCAGCAGAAACTCTGCAATCCAGAAGGGAGTGGCAGGACATATTTAAAGTGATGAAAGGTAAGAACCTACAACCAAGATTACTCTGCCCAGCAAGGATCTCATTCAGATTTGACGGAGAAATTAAAACCTTTACAGACAAGCAAAAGCTAAGAGAATTCAGCACCACCAAACCAGCTTTACAACAAATGCTAAAGGAGCTTCTCTAGGCAGGAAACACAAGAGAAGGAAAAGACCTACAATAAAAAACCCCAAACAATTAAGAAAATGGTAATAGGAACATACATATCAATAATTACCTTAAATGTAAATGGATTAAATGCTCCAACCAAAAGACATAGACTGACAGAATGGGTACAAAAACAAGACCCGTATATATGCTGTCTACAAGAGACCCACTTCAGACCTAGGGACACATACAAACTGAAAGTGAGGGGATGGAAAAAGATATTCCATGCAAATGGAAATCAAAAGAAAGCTGGAGTAGGAATTCTCATATCAGAAAAAATAGACTTTAAAATAAAGACTATTACAAGAGACAAAGAAGGACACTACATAATGATCAAGGGATCGATCCAAGAAGAAGATATAACAATTGTAAATATTTATGCACCCAAGATAGGAGCACCTCAATACATAAGGCAAATGCTAACAGCCATAAAAGGGCAAATCGACAGTAACACAATCATAGTAGGGGACTTTAACACCCACTTTCACCTATGGACAGATGATCCAAAATGAAAATAAATAAGCAAACATAAGCTTTAAATGATACATTAAACAAGATGGACTTAATTGATATTTATAGGAGATTCCATCCAAAACCAAAAGAATACACTTCCTTCTCAAGTGCTCATGGAACAGTCTCCAGGATAAATCATATCTTGGGTCACAAATCAAGCCTTGGTAAATTTAAGGAAATTGAAATGTTATCAAGTATCTTTTCCGACTACAGTGCTATGAGATTAGATATCAGTTACAGGGAAAAAAATGTAAAAAATCCAAACACATGGAGTCTAAACAATACACTACTTAATAACCAAGAGATCACTGAAGAAATCAAAGAGGAAATCAAAAACTACCTAGAAACAAGTGACAATGAAAACACAACGACCCCAAACCTATGGGATGCAGCAAAAGCAGTTCTAAGAGGGAAGTTTATAGCAATACAATCCTACCTCAAGAAACAAGAAACATCTCAAATAAACAACCTAACCTTACACCTAAAGCAATTAGAGAAAGAAGAACAAAAAAACCCAAAAGTTAGCAGAAGGAAAGAAATCAAAAAGATCAAGATAAGAAATATATGGAAAAAAATGAAGGAAACAATAGCCAAGATCAATAAAACTTTAAGCTTGTTCTTTGAGAAGGTAAACAAAATTGATAAACAATTAGCCAGACTCTTCAAGAAAAAAAGGGAGAAGACTGAAATCAACAGAGTTAGAAATGAAAAAAGAGAAATAACAACTGATACTGCAGAAATACAAAGGATCATGAGAGATTACTACAAGCAACTCTATGCCAGTAAAATGGACAACTTGGAAGAAATGGACAAATTCTTAGAAAAGCACAACCTTCCAAGACTGAACCAGGAAGAAATAGAAAACATAAACAGACCAAGCACAAGCACTGAAATTGAGACTGTGATTAAAACTCTTCCAACAAGCAAAAGCCCAGGACCAGATGGCTTCACAGGCGAATTCTATCAAACACTTAGAGAAGAGCTAACACCTATCCTTCTCAAACTCTTTCAAAATATAGCAGAGGGAGGAACACTCCCAAACTCATTCTACAAGGCCACCATCACCCTGATACCAAAACTAGACAAAGATGTCACACACAAAAAAAACTACAGGGACTTCCCTGGTGGCGCAGTGGTTGAGAGTCCGCCTGCCGATGCAGGGGACATGGGTTCGTGCCCCTGTCTGGAAAGATCCCACGTGCCACGGAATGGCTAGACCTGTGAGCCATGGACGCTGGGCTTGTGCCTTCGGAGCCTGTGCTACGCAACGGGAGAGGCCACAATAATGAGAGGCCCGCGTACCACACACACACACAAAAAAGAAAACTACAGGCCAACATCACTGATGAACATAGAAGCGAAAATCCTCAACAAAATACTAGCAAACAGAATCCACCAGCACATTAAAAGGATCATATACCATGATCAAGTGGGGTTTAGCCCAGCAATGCAAGGATTCTTCAATAGGCGCAAATCAATCAGTGTCGTACACCATATTAACAAATTGAAGGATAAAAACCATATGATAATCTCAATAGATGCAGAAAAAGCTTTTGACAAAATTCAACACCCATTTATGATAAAAACTCTCCAGAAAGTAGGCATAGTAGACATAGGAACCTACCTCAACATAATAGAGGCCATATATGACAAACCCACAGCCAACATCATCCTCAATGGTGAAAAACTGAAAGCATTTCCTCTAAGATGAGGAACAAGACAAGGATGTCCACTCTCGCCACTTTTATTCAATATAGTTTTGGAAGTTTTAGCCACAGCAGTTAGAGACGAAAAGGAAATAAAAGGAATCCAAATTGGAAAAGACAGAGTAAAACTGTCACTGTTTGCAGATGACATGATACTATACATAGAGAATCCCAAAGATGCTACGAGAAAACTACTAGAGCTAATCAATGAATTTGGTAAAGTAGCAGGATACAAAATTAATGCACAGAAATCTCTTGCATTCCTATACACTAATGATGAAAAATCTGAAAGAGAAATTAAGGAAACGCTCCCATTTACCACTGCAACAGAAAGAATAAAATATCTAGGAATAAACCTATCTAAGGAGACAAAAGACCTGTATGCAGAAAACTATAAGGCACTGATGAAAGAAATTAAAGATGATAAAACAAATGGAGAGATATACCACGGTCTTGGATTGGAAGAATTAATATTGTGAAAATGACTGTACTACCCAAAGCAATCTACAGATTCAATGCAATCCCTATCCAACTACCAGTGGCATTTTTCAAAGAAGTAGAACAAAAAATTTCACAAGTTGTATGGAAACACAAAAGACCCTGAATAGCCAAAGCAATCTTGAGAAAGAAAAACAGAGCTGGAGGAATCAGGCTCCCGGACTTTAGACTATGTTACAAAGCTACAGTATTCTAGACAGTATGGGACTGGCACAAAAGCAGAAATGTAGATCAGTGGAACAGAATAGATAGCCCAGAGATAAACCTGCACACATATGGTCACCTTACCTTTGATAAAGGAGGCAAGAATATACAATGGAGAAAAGGCAGCCTCTTCAATAAGTGGTGCTGGGAAAATTGGACAGCTACATGTAAAATAATGAAATTAGAACACTCCCTCACACCATACACAAAAATAAATTCAAAATAGATTAAAGACCTAAATTTGAGGCCAGACATTATAAAACTCTTAGAGGAAAACGTAGGCAGAACACTCTATGACATAAATCACAGCAAGATCTTTTTGACCCACCTCTTAGAGAAATGGAAGTAAAAACAAAAATAAACAAATGGAACCTAATGAAACTTAAAAGCTTTTGCACAGCAAAGGAAACCATAAACAAGATGAAAAGACAACCCTCAGAATGGGAGAAAATATTTGCAAACGAAGCAAGTGACAAAGGATTAATCTCCAAAATATATAAGCAGCTTATGCAGCTCAATATCAAAAAACAAACAACCCAATCCAAAAATGGGCAGAAGACCTAAACAGACATTTCTCCAAGGAAGATATACAGATTGCCAACAAACACATGAAAGGATGCTCAACGTCACTAATCATTAGAGAAATGCAAATCAAAACTACAATGAGGTGTCATCTCACAGTGGTCAGAATGGCCATCATCAACAAATCTGCAAACAATAAATGCTGGAGAGGGTGTGGAGAAAAGTGAACCCTCTTGTACTTTTGGTGGGAATGTAAATTGATACAGCCACTGTGGAGAACAGTATGGAGGTTCCTTAAAAAGCTAAAAGTAGAACTACCATATGACCCAGCAATCCCACTACTGGGCATATACCCTGAGAAAACCATAATTCAAAAAGTGTCATGTGGGCTTCCTTGGTGGTGCAGTGGTTGGGTTCGTGGGTTCGTGCCCCGGTCCGGGAGGATCCTGCTTGCCGTGGAGCGGCTGGGCCTGTGAGCTGTGGCCGCTGGGCCTGCACGTCCGGAGCCTGTGCTCCGCAACGGGAGAGGCCGCAACAGTGAGAGGCCAGTGTACTGCAAAAAAAAAAAAAGCGCAAAAACCAAAAACCAAAACAAGAGAGTCATGTACCACAATGTTCACTGCTGCTGTATTTACAATAGCCAGGACATGGAAGCATCCTAAGTGTCCATTGACAGATGAACGGATAAAGAAGATGTGGCACATATATACAATGGGATATTACTCAGCCATAGAAAAAAACGAAATTGAGTTATTTGTAGTGAGGTGTGTGGACCCAGAGACTGTCATACAGAATGAAGTAAGTCAGAAAGAGAAAAACAAATACCATATGCTAACACATATATATGGAAACTAAAAAAAAAAAAGAAAACCGTTCTTAAGAACCTAATGGCAGGACAGTAATAAAGACGCAGACATAGAGAATGGACTTGAGGACACGGGGAGGGGGAAGGTAAGCTGGGACGAAGTGAGAGAGTGGCATGGACATATATACATTACTAAATGTAAAATAGATAGCTAGTGGGAAGCAGCCGCATAGCACAGGGAGAGCTTTGTGTCCACCTATAGGGGTGGGATAAGAGGGTGGGAGGGAGACGCAAGAGGGAGGGGAAATCGGGATATATGTATACATATAGCTGATTCACTTCGTTATACAGCAGCAACTAACACAACATTGTAAAGCAATTATACTCTAGTAAAGATGTTAAAAAATAAATATATAAATATAAAACTTTTATAAAAGTAAAAAAAAGAAAAACCTATTCTGAAATGCCCTGAGAACACATGTATCTGTATGCCGGTGCACACACCCTTTCTGAGTGTGCTAGGTGCACTTTGCAATGCACGAGGATGAGCATTCCTACAGATGCACCCACTGGACACACGTCGTTTACAAATATGTGTGTCCACATGGCTGGTGTGCACCAAATATGTGCATATTCAAAGATGCCCTATTCTTTTTTTCTTATACATTTTACAAAATTCAGTTTTATTCTTTCCAGCTTTATTGAGTTGTAATTGACAAAATTGTAATATATTTAAAGTGCACAATGTGATGATTTAATATATGTATACATTGTGGAAAGATTCCTGCAATTGAGTCAATTAACATATCCATCATTTCACATAGTTTTCTTTTTCTTTTGGTTAGAACACTGAAGTTTTACTCTGTTGGCAAATTTCAATTATATAATACAGTGTTATGAACTCTAGTCACTGTGTTATACATTAGATCCTCAGACCTTATTAATCTTACTGCTGAGAGTTTGTGCCCTTTTACCAGCCTCTCCCCACCCCCCGCTCCACCAAAGATGCCTTCCTTGTTCTTGGAGGGATGGTAGACCTGGAATTCCTAAGACGATTGCATCAAACAGAAAGTCAATATCCCTAAGTTGACCACTTCCTTTACTTCACCAAGCTTCGTATTATTGTTAGTTTTACTCCTGTACTGTGTCAGATTTGGTAACTGGTTTCTGTTTGAATTGTTGTGTCCATGGCAGCCAGCAGGAGTGGACATTTTCCCAGCTCCTCATTTACCGACCATCCATCCTCTTGGGTGAGCTGCCCCCAGCCGTTCCTGACTTTTCTTTTGAGCCGGGCTCCCTCCTCTCCTGTTTTCTGGTTGTGGGATCTGTGCTGAGACATCTACAGGGTGCTTGAAGCAGAAGAGGCAGAACCAGGTTGAATGGGTGGCTGTCCTGGGGGGTAACTTTGAACAACCGTGGGCGAGGAGAAGCCAAGGAGGTTTGCTTGTTTCTGTCAGGACCCTGTGCCAAGAGCGGGAGGGAGGGAAGCTGCAGGTAGTGCTGGGACAGCAACCCAAAGGGGTCTGGAGGTGCCCCCTGAGAACCAGGGCAGAGACTATTCTATAGAGACTGGTAGCCTTCTTGGGCCACGACTTCTTCACTTAGCTCAACCCAGTTCTGCACCTGGCAGGTTCTGGGCCTCTGGGAATGATGAGCAGTGTGGGCTCACGGGCTGCCAGGTGTGTCCGAGACCTCTGTAGGAGGAGACAGGTGATGTCAAGTACTTTCCCAGCCCTAAAATCCCACACTTCTTGAATCTGATTGTTTTCTGTGGTGGGTTGGGTCTATCCTGGTGAGAGTGAGGGCTCCTGGTGGTCCCAGCCGGCCCCGCAGCTTTGAGGAGACGGCAGGCAGGGCAGACGGGTGGGGTTGTTCTCCCTTCCTGGGGCTTCCCTCCCAGGATGATGCTGATACAGACAACTGAAGGTGTGTCCCTGGGCAGAGTTAGGGAAATCATGCCTGAGAGTCTCAGAATTTCTGCCACGTCTTAAAAAAATAAAAAGTACCTGGCTTTGAGGTTCTGGAAGACGTGCAACAGGAGTTACAGGCGTTCTGGGACTTTCGTCCTGGTTCCTCTTGGTTCCCGGACCCCCGCCTGCTGGCTGTGGGAAAAGCAGAGACAGAGCCCTGGAGGGAGGAGCTGTGAAGGGGCGGGGGAAGGAGAGCAGAGGCTGCCAAACCTCAGTTTCCCTACCTGCAGAGCTGGAAGCAGCTGTTTGCTGGGTGCACGGGGCTGGTGGACGTGCAGTGCCCATGGAGGGGTGTGGCTTTAACAGCCCTGCCTATGCTGGGATGCAGGAGATCTGCTGGGGAAGGGCCTCTGTTGTCTCTAGGAGGAGCCTGGCACATGCTCTCAGGGGGGCTGGGACCTATCCTGTAGGTGACATTTCAGTCCCCCTGCTGCTGAAGCCCTTTCATTCATCTCCTGCATTTGTGGGTTCTTTCAGCCTCCCTTTCTATACAGTGTGGGAAATACCCATACAGCCACGAGTAGGGGGTTTTAAAGAACTCCTCTCTTCTTGGCTCTCTGCTTCTCTGATTTTCCACCCCCTTCCCTCCCCAGGACAGCACCTCGGCCTGGCATCCTCCTCCTCTAGGCACCCAGAAGGGGGGTGTGCTAATGTGTGCAGTGGTCCTCAGGAGCACCCTCTCCCAAATTCAGCACTTCCTGTAGTTCAGCTGTTAGGCCTCTGCCCTTCGTCTTTCCAGAGGGCTGGCTGGTCTGCCCCTGCAGCCTGCAGCTGCTCAGCCTTGGGGGGAGGCCTGCTGCCTGTCTGATGACCACCAACCCGGGGTGGGGAGGCGCAAGAGTCCAGATGCCCCTAAGAGAAGACAGGAAAGCCTGGCCCGTTCAGGCACGCAGCCCACCGTGAACCCTGATTATTCTGACAGGTGAGAACCAGGCTGACTGACTGATAACGGTGGCACCAACTCCCTATGAATGTGGCTGTGCTTTGTGGGAGCCTTGCTGACTTCCTCATCGCCAGAACTTTGAGACTTGGCTCCTATCCCACCAGAAAGGCCATGGAGAGGGACACTGGAATGGGCAAGGGATGGGCAGCCATCAGGGTCCCTGTGGGCTGGATCAAACTTCCACAAGTGATGATGATGAGCAGGGAAAGCCACCAATCTCCATCAGAAGCGCCGTGCCCATGCTGGTCCTGGCCCTTGCAGCTGTCGCCTCTGGAGGAGGGCGTGGCCCCGCATCCTGGTACCTCCTGGGAGGCTCCACTCACCTTTCATGCTGTGAGAAGGCCCAACAGGCTGGCCCTGAGGCTTGGGGCCGGGTCCCCTTTGCTGGGAAGATGGACAGAAGAGGAGCTTCCATAGGCCTTCTGGGCCAGGCTGGCTCCACAGCTGGAAGTTTCGGCTGCCATGTGCTCAGGTCTCATCATTGTTTCATGTCCCCAGGAATGGCATCCTTAATGCTGGCCCATGTGGGCCTGGGTCTCTCTGTCCCAGGACTGGCTGTGGTTGGTCCAGGGAAGAGCCTAGTAGGGTGTCCTATTGGCCCTGAGCCCCAGAAAGTACAGTTGTCCTCCAGAGGATTTTGCCACAGGCATGTGCGGTGAGTGTGTTTTGGTGGACCAGCTACCTCTGACCCCACGAGAGGGTCCAGCACAGAGGTCCCCATGCAGGGGACTTATGATCACCTCCAGGAGGGCATTTCCCTAAGAAGCTGCATCCCGTGCCATCCTGTTGGCCTCGCTCTGTCCCCACACTGCTGGGGGTCCAACATGAGCCCCCACCTTTCCACATGTTTGCTTCTTGCCTGCACCCTCAGAAACTGTTTTTATTGTGCATGTTCTTCATAAGTGATTTCATTTGTACCAGTTGTTCTTCAGCCCCTTCTTCCCTTCAATGCAGGCCTCAGTGAGCCAACCCAGTTGGATACCCTCAGCTGTTCCAGAGCCCCCAGGGTCTGCTGACCATGCCCCTCACGGAGGTGGAGCAGCTCAGACACCTGTCCCTATGGACCCTGCAGAGGCTCCCGATGGCAGTTTCGGAGTGGCTTGTGGGGCTGGGGCTATTCTCAGGGTTAGTTTTTATGTCCAGCACATTCACTTCCCTATGGCAGTGACAGGCAGAGATCAGGCGCCACTGGCATGGCCTGAAAGCATACATGTACCCGCTGGAGCAGGCTCACGGCACACAGTGACGCTGCTGCCCTTCCGTGACCTCCGGGTCAGCCTTTCTGTTCTGTAAGTCCAAGAAGTGAATTTTTAGAGGGATCAAGGAGGGGGTTTCAGACAAATTCCAAGTGAGTTATGGTCAAGGTCGTGCAAGGAGGTGGGGTTGGAAAACCAAGTAAAGGAGCGTGCTGCATACATCATTTGAATGCCAGTGTTTCAAAATGAGATCCCGTGCCAGTAAACAGCTCATGGGGGAGCTAGTCTACCACCTGGAGTGTTTGATGATCACCCCTGCATTTCACCTTTCCTGGTCTGCACTAAAGCACGAAATGTCTCAGCTGGGACAGACAGGGTCCAACTCTCATTTCGCACATTGTGGGATTCAGAGTCAGAAGGAACTTAGAAATGCAGGTAGGGGTGCCAGATAAAAACTCGTTTGAATTTCTTTTTATTGGAAATTCATATTTGACTGGGTGTCCTGTATTTTTATTTGCTAACTCTGGCTACCCTAGGTGTAGCCCAGCCCTGTATCTTTGTCAGTGAAGATGTTGCAGCCAGGAAAGGTAGGACTTCCTCCATCCCAGCACTTCTCAGGGAGGGAATCTGGCTATTGGGATGCCTTGTGCCCCCCCAGCTTGGTCCAGCCTGCTTTACCAGTGAGAGGAGAACCCTGCAGTGGGGTGTGTGTGTGTGTGTGTGGTACATGTGGGGTGTGTCGTGTGCGTGTGTAGAGTGTGTGTATGTGTGTAGTGTGTGACATGTGGGGTATGTGCGTATGTGTTGTGCATGTGTGTGGTGTGTCTGTGAGCATGTGTTTGCATGTATGTGTGTATGGTGTGTGTGTGTGTTATGTGTGGTGTGTGTGTGGGTTATATGTGTGTGTATGTTTGTGTGGCAGCCACAGGGCGGTGGAGTAGGATATGGCTGCCTGTGTTCAGCACCCTGAGAATTTGGGGGGAGGCCCTCATAAACCCTCAAGGCCATGGATTCCGCACATGCTTTCTCTTGAAGGGAAAGCAGATGCACTAGGAGGAGAGTCTAGGAATTTTCCAGAGCATTGCCTGTGTGAATCTCTTAGTCTGAAATCTGTCCTCACTGTGGGAGCCGGGGCCACTGTTCCACTGATGTGAGGCTGCCTGGCCTTCCTACAGTGTGGGATGGCTTTGCAACCTCAGATCTGTGCGGCCACCTTCAGCACATGGCCTGAGTGAGCACCTCACCTGGTACAGTTTCTCACCTGTAAAGTGAAAGTGACAGGGCCACTTTGCATGTTGTCATGCAGATTGAGTCCCAGGCCAACAGCCACTCTTTGATCACATCCTGGCGCCTGTCAAACTCAGCAGGCCAGTGTGGATGGCGTCTCAGCCCCACAGCCTGGAGGCACTTGGCCGGAGCCCCATTGGCTCAGCACGGGAAGTTCTAAGTAGCATCACGTCATAAAAGAGTTAAGTTTTGCTCAAGCCTGAGAGAGGGAAAGACTATCATGAAACCACAGTCAGGCTCTGACTGGTGGAAAACACACAAAGGGTGTCTAATCCTTTTTTCTGTGTGTTTATTTGGTAAAGAATAGAGGATAAATTGGGCAACTATGGACTTTAAAATTCGGTGTTTTGGATTACTTGGCATTTCAGGAGGGGTAATTGTGTGCTAGCAGGAGGATTGGCACCCCGACCCCGTGCACTGTTGCCAGGACGGTCTCTGTGGACCTAGGAGGACCTAGGAGGTAGATCAGTGCCCAGTGAGAACCCCAGTGCCTAATGGGCACACCAGAAAGGCTCTCAGGAGGGTGGGAGCAAAGCCCAAACGTTGTTTCTGGGGGATGAGGGGACTGTTTTTTCCAGGACACTCCAGGTGGCGAAGCAGCTGCTGTCCCCACTCCCCCACACCTCCCCGCCCCAAACCTGATGGCAGTGATGGGAAGAGATTCTTGGAGAAGGGGAAGCAGGGCCCTGACTAATGCAAGTGGCAGCAAGGTGGACGTTATGCTTCTCCAACTACTTACAGTCCATCCTGCCGTGGCTTTGCTTCCTAGAGCTGAGCTAAGCCTTTCTTCAATTCCATACAGCCCTCAGCCTCCATCTCTTGGCCTCTCTTCCATTCTCTCCTCACCTCCTGAAGCTGTTTTTTCTTGTGTTGGGCCTTCTCATTCTCTTTCATGGCCCTTTACTTTGCTTTCACAATTTCCCATATCTTTTTCTTTCTGTGTTTCATTCTTGGTGACTCCAGTTCACCAATTCTCTGAATTCCATGGGCACATTAAACAAATGTGTCTAATTTGTTGCTTACACTGTTCATGGAGTTTTAAATTTTAATATCATTTTTCATTTCTAGAAGTTCTAGTTTTTCAGATGTGTCTGATCATTTTATTTTTCCAGCATGTGTGAGTGTGCGTTTAATGCTTTTGAATCTTTTTTTTCCTACGATCATTTAAAATTGTTTTATATCTTCTATTAGATGACTCTGTTATTGTATAATGTACTTGGGGGTTTAGTCCTACTTTCCCTCAGGGTAGGTCATCTCCTTGTGTTTGGAAATCTGTCCTCCTGAGGCCCCAGGGAGCTGCCGTCCTCCCCCAGGTCTGTAGGGCACAGCCGGCACCTGCCCCACGGTGTGGTTTCTAGGGGGTGTTGGAGCATCTGAGATGGCCCCCTAAAGTGTGCCCCCTCTTCTCTGCTCCGTGGGCTCTGGAAACCCCACCCCTGTGCAGAGGCTTTCAGCCGGCTTCTGTCTGATATCCTGTGGGCCTGGGCTGGTCTTGCGTTGATTTGCCTCTCTGACAAGGCCTTTCAGGGACTGGTGCCATGACTGAGCAGTGCAGAACTGTGAGAAGAGTTATTGGTCAGTAAAAACACCTCCAGTGTCATGAGGAGAAATGAGGCCCGGCAGCAGGCCCACCCATAGTCTACCATGGACTGCAGCCCTGCTTCTGTTCCCCTATTTCCACACGGCTGGAGACACATCCTGATGTTGTAAACGTTTTCCTGTGTTTTTCCACGGCCTCAGATTTTTCAGGGTGTGGCTCACTGTGAGTCCCTTGGTTAGTGGCATCCCTGCGTCAGGCCTTCCTCTGTGGAGCACCCGGAACATCAAAAACATCCTCTTACGTTCTTTGGAATCACATCTTTGGGGCAGAGTCCCAGCAGTGAATTTATTTGGTCAAAGGACCTGAGGCTGGTTGTATAGCTCATTTGTTGCGATATTGCCCCTTAGGGCACTCAGGGGTGGCTCTAGTGCTGTGACAGACCTTCTAATTCTTCCAGAGCCTGGGGCTGGGGGCCCTGCCTAGGAGTCTTTCCAGCAGGGAAGGGTGATGGACCCCTCCCTAAGAGGGAGGACCCCTGAGTCTCCTGGACCAGTGGAGGCACAGATGTGGGAAGGAAGCTGAGAAATGAAGATGGACTCCCAGGTCTGTGGCTTCCCTTCCCAGGGACCCAAGGCTGCAGAGGCAGCTAGCCCAGATGATGGCACTGGTGCTGGGAACCTCATATTGGTGCCCTGGGCCACAGTGCACGGGCAGGACAAGGCCCAATCTAGATACTGGGTCCCCTCCCCTAGGGCCCTGTCACCACTTGGTGGGAGCGGCCAGGTCGGGAAAGGGATGGGTGGCTCCTGGCTGGGCCTGGTGTTTCCAGCACAGAGCACAGGGCGTTCACAGGCCTTGGATACAGTTTGTCCTTTGGTTGACTTTGAGGTGCCGTGGACCCCCCCAAAGTACTACTGGTGCTGGACTCCCCCTGCCCACACAGCTGGGGTCACAGCCCCTCCCCCTTCCCCAGGCTAGCCCTCACCTCAGGGCCTTTACAGATGGTTTCTGTCTGCAGCCTCTTCGTTCAAGCCCGGCTATACCTGCTGCCTGAACATTCTCTCCACTAGGGTCGACCACATGGAAACCTGGACGCCCCCATTGTCTGCAGATTCAAATAGCAATCCGCAGCCTGGGTCGGGACATGCTGGGTGCACCCTGAGTCCCTGCCAGCTTGTCTTGAGCCAGGACCACACAGGGTCCTCGGTGTACACTGCACCTTTGCCCAGCGGCACCCCTTACTGCAAACCTGCTTGTGGAAGGAAGCCTTATTCTCCCTTCAGGATGGCTTGTTCCAGATGCTGCCGGAACTCCTATCTGATGGCATCCGCATGGGGTTGTGTGGCCTGGCACAGTGCACTTACCTTCAGTGCTCACCTTGTTATTGCCCCATTAGTCAACACCTGGAGGCTACCCAGTGGCTGCTTCTGGATCCCCAGCCCACAGCCAGTTCTGGTCCAGATGGGCTCAGGGTCTGGGGTGGGCCAGTCTGCACCCACTGGACACTGCTAGTATGTCTGTGGTCGTCTCAGAAGACTGCTGGCCAAGGGGGCATTTCTGCTGTTTGGGGGGACACCCTGACCTTGACCTGTGAGCATATGAGGAAGCACCGAGAGTGTGGAGGAGAAGACCCTGAGATAAGGAGGCCCCTGCAAGATGGGAGAAGACAGATGGTGCTCCAGACATCAGACTAAGAGGCAGATGGTGGGTGGTGGGTGGAGGCCTGCACTCACCAGGTGGGGGCTGACCTTGACCTGTGAGCATATGAGGAAGCACCGAGAGTGTGGAGGAGAAGACCCTGAGATAAGGAGGCCCCTGCAAGATGGGAGAAGACAGATGGTGCTCCAGACATCAGACTAAGAGGCAGATGGTGGGTGGTGGGTGGAGGCCTGCACTCACCAGGTGGGGGCTGAGGGTCAGGCACAGTGGAGGCCTCAGCCTGGAGCCCTGAGCTCTGCTCCTGGCATCAGGGAATCAGGGAGAAGAGTGGGCTTAGAGGGGGTGAACAGGAGGCCTAGGCCTTGCTTTTAAATTTAGAGAGATGATTTACATTAGCATAGGATTCCAAAATTAAATAGCAGCATGTTTCCCCATCTCATTACCCAATAAGTCAGTATTTCTAATATCCTAGTCCTTGTCCGTTTGCTTGCTCATTTTAGGTTATTTTAAGTAATATCTGAGGTAGATATTATTTCTATAGGTTTTTATCAGTATTTCCTTCGTAAGATTTTCACGTAAGGTTTTGGCAGCGTTTCTCCAGCATTCTCACCAGATGGCTCCGCATGTCTCTCTAGGATCTTTCAGTTAGTGAGCATGTGGACACACGTGGAACTTTTCCTTTCTGATTGGAAAATGACTTTTTTAAAGAGTAGCTTTAGATTTACAGAAAGATTGAGTGGAAAGTGCAGGGTCCCCATGTACCCCTTCATACCTGCCCCCGGCCTCCCCTATTATTAACATCTTGCATTAGTGTGACATATTTGTTATAATTCATGAGCCAATATTGATACATTATTACTAACTAAAGTCCATAGTTTACATTAGGGTTCACTCTTGGTGTTGTACACTCTATGTTTTTGGACACACGTATAATGACACATACCTGCCATTATATCAACGTATAATACAGAGTATTTTCACGGCCTTAAAAATCCTCTGTGATCCCTCCCCCTATCCCCCCTGGCAACCACTGATCTTTTTACTGTCTCTGTAGTTACGGGTTTTCCAGAATGTCATATAGTTGGAATCATACGTATGTAGTCTTTTCAGACTGGCTTCTTTCTCTTAGTGATAGGCATTTAAGTTTCCTCCATGTCTTTCATGGCTTGATAGCTCATTTCTTTTTAGTGCTGAATAACATTCATCATCTGGATATGCAGCAGCTTATCTATCTATTCAACTACTGCAGGCATCTTCGATGCTTCTGAGTTTTGGAAATTATGAATAAAGCTGCTATAAACATCCATGTGCAGGTATTTGTGTGGACATAAGTTTTCAGTTCATTTGAGTAAAAACCAAGGAATGCCATTTCTGGATCGAATGGTAAGAGTACACGTAGCTTTGTAAGAAACTGACAAACTGTCTTCCAAAGTGGCTACACCATTTGCATTCCCACCAACAATGAATGAGAGTTCCTGTTGTTCCACATTTTCACCAGCATTTGATGTTGTCAGTGTCCCAGATTTTGGTCGTTCTAATAGGTGTGTAGTTGTATCTCATTGTTTTGTTTTAATTTTACTTATTTTTGGCTGCATTGGGTCTTCGCTGCTGCATGGGCTTTCTTTAGTTGCGGCGAGTGGGGGCTACTCTTCATTGCGGTGCATGGGCTTCTCATTGCGGTGGCTTCTCTTGTTGCAGAGCACAGGCTCTAGGCGCGTGGGCTTCAGTAGTTGCAGCACGTGGGCTCAGTAGTTGCGGCTCGCGGGCTCTAGAGTGCAGGCTCAGTGGTTGTGGTGCACGGGCTCAGTTACTCTGTGGCATGTGGGATCTTCCCGGACCAGGGATTAAACCCCTGTCCCCCACACTGGCAGGCGGACTCATAACCACTGCGCCACCAGGGAAGTCCCGATACCATGCTATCTTGATTACTGTAGCTTTATAGTAAGTCTTGAAGTTGGATAGTGTCAGTCTTCCAACTTCTTTCTTCTCCTTCAACGTTGGCTATTCTGTCTCTTTACTTTCCATTTAAACTTTAGAATCAGTTTGTCAATATCCACAAAATAACTTGCTTTCCTTTTCATTGGGATTGCATTAGATCTATAGATCAAGTTGTGAAGAACTGACATCTTGACAGTATTGATTCTTCCTATCCATGAATATGGAGTATTTCTCCACTTATTTAGTTCTTTGATTACATTCATCAAAGTTTTATAGTTTTCCTTATATGGATCTTGTACATATTTTGTTAGATTGATACCTCAGTATTTCATTTTTGGGGGTGCTAATGTAAATTGTATTGCATTTTTAATTTCAATTTATAATTGTTCATTGTGGTATGTAAGAAAGCAATTTACCTTTGTATATTAACATTGGTATCCCACAACCTTGCCCTAATCACTTACAGTTCCAGAAGGTTTTTGTTGATTGCTTAGGACTTTTTATGTAGACAATCATGTCATCTTCAAACAAAGACAGTTTTATTTCTTCCTTCCCAATCTGTATATTTTTTATTTCCTTTTCTTGTCTTATTTTATTAGCTAGGACTTCCAGTACCATGCCGAATAAGAGTGGTGGTATTGAATATCCTTGCCTGGTTCCTGATCTTAGGGGAAAAACATCTAGTTTTTCATATTACATATGATGTTAGCTGTAGTTTTGTGTGTGTGTGTTTGTTTATTGTTTTTTTAGGACTTTGTAACCAAGTAGAGGAAATTCCCCTCTATTCCTAGTTTGTTGTGAATTTTTACACAAAGGAGTGTTGGACTTTGTCAAATACTTTTCCCCCATCTATTGGTAATGATTATATAATTTTTCTTCTTTAGCCTGTTTATGTGGTGGACTATGTTAATTGATTTTCTTTTTAAAAAATTATTTATTTATTTATTTTTGGCTGTGTTGGGTCCTTGTTGCTGCACACGGGCTTTCTCTAGTTGTGGCGAGCGGGGGCTACTCTTCGTTGTGGTGCACAGGCTTCTCATTGCGGTGGCTTTTCTTGTTGTGGAGCACGGGCTCTAGCCGCGGGGGCTTCAGTAGTTGCAGCATGTGGGCTCAGTAGTTCTGGCGCGTGGGCCCAGTAGTTGTGGCTTGCAGGCTCACGAGCGCAGGCTCAGTAGTTGTGGTGTGGCATGTGGGATCTTCCTGGACCAGGGATCGAACCCATGTCCCCTGCATTGGCAGGCGGATTCTTAACCATTGCACCACCAGGGAAGTCCCAATTGATTTTCAAATACCGAAGCAACCTTGCTTAGGTGAAATAAATCCCTCTTGGTCTTTTTAACATATTGTTGAATTTGACTTGCTAATGTTTTGTAGAAGATTTTTGAATCTGTGTTCATGAAAGATATTTGTCTATAGTTTTCCTTTCTTGTCTTTGTATGGTTTTCCTTTCTTTGTCCTTGTCTGGTTTTGGTATTAAGATAATGCTGGCCTCATAGAAAGAGATAGGAAGTATTTCCTCTGCTTCTAATTTCTGGAAGAGATTGTAGAGAATTCGTATAATATTGTCCTTAAATGTTTGCTAGAATTAATCAGAGAACCCATCTGGGCCTGGTGCTTTCTATTTTGGAAGGTTTTTAAATATTGATTCAATTTCTTTAATAGATACAGTCATAAGCAGATTATTTCTCCTTGCGTGAGTTTTGGTAGATTGAACCTTTCAAAGAATTGGTTTATTTAATCTAGGTTATCAAATTTGTGGGCTTAGAGTTGTTCATAATATTCCTTCATTAACCGTTCAATGTCCATGGGATCTGTAGTGATGGAACCTCTTTCATTTCTGACATTAGTAATTTGTGTCTTCTCTCTCTCTTTCTTTGTTAACTTGGCTAGAGGCTGATTAATTGATTGATCTTTTCAAAGAACCATATTTTGCTTTCTTTGATTTTTTTTCTATTTGCTGTTTTCATTTTCATTAATTCCTGCTCTAATTTTTTTAAAAATTTATTTCCTTCTGCTTACTTTGGAGTTAGTTTTCTTTTCTTTTTCTAGTTTCCTCAGGTAGAAGCAGAGATAACTGATTTTAGATCTTCTTTTGTAATGTTTGCATTCAATGCTGTAAATTTCCCTTTAAGCACTACTTTCACTGCATCCCATACATTTTCTTAAGTTGTGTTTCATTTTCATTTAGTTAGAAATATTTTTAAATTTCTCCTTAGACTTTGTCTAGGTGTTATTTAGAAGTGAGTTATTTAATCTCCTAGTATTTGGGGGGTTTTCTAGATATCTTTTTGTTATTGGTTTCTAGTGTAATTCCATTGTGGTATGTGAGCATCCTTTGTATGACTTCTAGTCTTTTAAATTTGTTAGCATGTGTTTTATTGCCCAGAATGTGATCTCTCTTGGTGAATGTCCTGTGTGAGCTTGAGAGGAATGCTTATTCTGCCTTTGTTGGATGATGTATTCTATAAATGTCAATTAGATCAAGTTGGTTGGTGGTGGTGTTCAGTTCAACTATATCCTTACTGATTTTTTGGTCTGTTGGATATGTCAATTATTGATAGAGGGTGTGGAAATCTCTAATATAATAATGGATTTGTCTATTTCTCCTTGAAGCCTATCAGTTTTTGCCTCTGGTATTTTGATGTGCTGTTATTAGGCACAGACACATTCAGGATTGTTATATCTTCTTGGAAAATGAAACCATTTATCATTATGTAATGCCCCTCTTTATCCTGATGATTTTTCTTACTCTGAAGTTTACATTAAACTCTGAGATTACTTTAGCTATTCTGGCTTTCTTTTGACTAGCATAAGCAATGATATATCTTTCTTCATCCCTTTACTTTTTCTCCTCCACCTAAATTTTTATTATTTTCTAACAGACTTTTATTTTTTAGAGCAGTTTTAGATTCAAACTGAGCAGAAAGCACAGAGTTCCCATACCTTCCCTGCCCCTACATTGTCCCTTTACTTTTTAAAATTAATTAATTAATTAATTTTTGTCTGCGTTGGGTCTTCGTTGCTGCGCACAGGCTTTCTCTAGTTGCAGTGAGCGGGGGCTACTCTTCGTTGCGGTGCACAGGCTTCTCATTGTGGTGGCTTCTCTTGTTGCAGAGCACGGGCTCTAGGCGTGCAGGCTTCAGTAGTTGTGGCACGCGGGCTCAGTAGTTGTGGCTCGCGGGCTCTGGAGCGCAGGATCAGTAGTTGTGGTGCATGGGTTTAGCTGCTCCGCGGCATGTGGGATTTTCCCAGACCAGGGATCAAACCCGTGTCCCCTGAATTGGCAGGCGGATTCTTAACCACTGCACCACCAGGGAAGTCCTGTCCCTTTACTTTTAATCTATCTCTTTAAAATGAGTTTCTGATAGAAAACATGTGGTTTTGTTTTTTCCCCCCGACTCTTACAGTCTCTGTCTTTTAATTTGTGTATTTAGACCATTGATTTTTAAAGTGATTATTGAAAATGTTGGATCAATATCTATTATATTTGTTTTCATTTTCTATTTGTTGCCCTTGTTGTTTGTTTAGGCTTTTGTCTTCCACTCTTTTTCTGCCTTCTCAGGTTTTAATTGAGCATTTTACATGATTTTATTTTTTCTCCTCTCTTAGTATATATACTTCTTTTTAAACCTTTTCTTTTAGTGGTGGCTCTTGAGTTTGCAATATATATATTTATGGCTTGCAATATATGTATTTATGGCTAAGCCAAGTCCACGTTCAAACAATATACCACTTATGGATAGTGCAAGTTCCTTATAACAGAGTATCCCCTATTCCTCCCTCCCATCTCCTATGACGTGGCCATCATTCATTTCACTTATCCATAAGCTGTAATCAAGTTCATTGTTGCTATTATTATTTTGAACAAATTATCATCTGCTAGATCAATTGAGAGTAAGAAAATAAAAGATTTCATGTTCCCTTAATTTATGCCTTTTCTAATGCTCTTCTTTTCTTTATGTAGATCCAAATTTCTGACTTACGTTCTTTTCCTTCTCTCTGAAGATATTCTTTTAACTTTTCTTGCAAGGTGGGTCTACTGGTGACAGATTCCCTCAAATTTTGCTTGTCTGATAAAGTCTTCATTTCTCTTTCACTTTTGAAGGATAATTTTGCAGGATACAAAATTCTAGGTTGGTGTTTTTTCTTTCAGCATTTTAAATGTTTTACTCTGCTTTCTTCATATTTGAATGATTTCTAAAGAGAAGCCCATATAATTCTTATCCTTGCTCTTCTATGAATAAAATGGTTTACCCCTATGGCTTTTGTTTCCGGGTTTTCTCTTTTTCTTTTTTCTGTTACAGTGTTTTTAATTTCTAGCACTTCCTTTTGTTCCTTTCTTAGGATTTCCATCTCTGTGCTTACATTGCCCATCTGTTGTCACATGTTGTCCACTTTTTCCATTAAAACCCTTAACATAGTAATCATAGTTATTTTATTTCCTTATCTGATAATTCCAACATCTCTGCCGTATCTGAGAAAGCATATCTCATGCTTTCTCTGTTTCTTCAGACTGTGTTTTTTTTTTTTTTGTCTTTTAGTATGCTTATTTTTTGTGCAAAAAAGCTATTTTAAAGACAAGAAAACTGTCCCCCATCCAGAGGTGCTCACTTGTAACTGCTGTACACCACAGCCTCCCTCCCATCTCTTTTCTGTGTGGATGTTGGGATGACTCAGTGTGCTGTTTCCTGTACTGCAGCATAAGCATGTCCCTGTCAGTACAAACCTTTGGGTGCATAACGATCTGTTAGGTGGAAACCGACTTAACAGCTCTCCTGTTGTTGGATACTTCAGTTTGTGAGTTTTTTAGTCTCTCCTGACCTGGGGAGGCTGAAAAGCAGGTTTTCTTGCTGTAGTATATGGAGAAGGAGGCTGAGAGAGGCGCCCAGAGGGGCAGCACCCAAGCCAGCCTCCTCCCTCTGCTCACCCTGATGCTGCTGCAGGCCTGGGCTGGACCAGGACTCCTGGCATTTCAGCATGCTGGCCTCCCAGCATCCTATGACCACATACCAGCTATGCTGTTAGTTCTGCAGGTCAGTGTCCCAGAGCAGCTCCAGGCCTAGCGTCTCCTAGGACAGATGCAGTCCCCTTGCTGCTGGACTGCCTTTCGGTCAGGATGTGTGCAGACCCTGTGTTGGTGGGGGAGGAGGGGTTGCTACCCCAGACATCATCACTGAGGTCTGGCCAAGGAGGGAGCACTGGAAGGCCTCAGAGGCCAGTGGGACCTCTCACTACCCTGGCTCCGGGCAGTGGAGGAGGGCCTCAGGTGGGCTCAGCCGCCTAGAGCAAGGGAGTGTATTCTGACCTGGTGATGGGGGCAGAGGCAGTGGTTGCAAACTGCCTGCTGGGCCACAGGTGTGTGCTGGGCCCATGATGTTGGTCAACACAGGGTTTTCAAAAACAGTTCCATTAGCTGCAACATATTAAAATCAAGAAATTTCACATAAAGATGTGCATTCCCACATTTTCTTGAAAAATCGGGAGATCTGACAGAGCTCAGTGCACATCCACAAGGTGCCCCCATGGGCCTGCTCGGCATTGGGCTGTGGTGTTCCCGTCTCTGCTGCTCACTGAGCTGAGTGGGGGCTGCACCTCTGCCCCCTCACACCTGCCCGCTCCTACCTGTGGGCATGCAGCATCCCCTGTGCACAGTCAGGGCCCATTTGATGGGTTGTTCTAGATGACCTTCAGGTCCCTGCCATGTAGTAATGTGATGGGTCTCTGAGGGAGGTTGTGTGGAGACCCGTGAGTGCTAGGGCTTCTGTCCTTTCCTTAGAGCTGTGTCAGGGAAGGCTGTCCCTGTGCATTGGGCTGACTGCTTCCTGCCATGTCCCAGAACAACATTAAACTGATTTGTTGAAGGAATTAGAGCAGGGTGGGTAGGCCCACTGCCTACGCTTGGCCTTAGTGTCCTCGTCTCACAAATGAGAGTGCTGGGAAGGATGGATTTTTGCTGAGAGTCCCTTCATTTTTTTTTTTTGTGGTACATGGGCCTCTCACTGTTGTGGCCTCTCCCGTTGCGGAGCACAGGCTCCGGATGTGCAGGCTCAGCGGCCATGGCTCACGGGCCCAGCCGCTCCGCGGCATGTGAGATCCTCCCAGACCGGGGCACGAACCCGCGTCCCCTGCATTGGCAGGCGGACTCTCAACCACTGCGCCGCCAGGGAAGCCCTCCCTTCACTTTTGATGCTGCATGAGCCTTTGATTCTTACCTGCTTGAACCTGCTCTCAGAAAGTTTTGAGTACGTACCATAAGCACACGCCAGCACTTGCTTATGACCTACATTCTATGCAGATATATTTTTGAGAGTCAGAAGAGTATATCTTTAAAAGTCTATTTTCATCCTTTAAAAAATTCAAATAGCTCTAATATGAATCTAATCAGTTTATTGGGATTACAGTTGTTCTTTATAATGTTTAAAGGGAGATAGCAATATGCACACACAGGAAAAAATTCAACAGTCAAGAATTTGTCTTCGGTGGCAGCTCTGTCTCCTCCCTGCTAACCACCAGTCTTCTCCAAAGGTGGCCACTTGGGTTAGGTTTCTGAGTCTTTGCAGAACATTCTGATTACAGAGGAGCATGTGTATGCATTTCTTTCAATGCCCCACAAAAAAAATGGCTGTGTGCCCTGGCTCCTTCTGTAACTTGTGCTCTTTGCTGCACAATAAATCCTGGAGATTGTTCCAGATAGAAAGTGTAGAGTTTGTACTTCTTGGCATTCCAGACATTTACCTAAGTCTCCCCTGGATGGGCACCTGGTTGTTGCTGCACTAAACGCCCTGTACACCCCTGCGCCAGTGTACCTGTGCATTCCTGGAAGAGGGCCACAGACAAGGGTACACGTGTTCTCAGTATCAGCAGCTCCCATCCTAGAGGCTATGCCAATGTGTGTTTCTGCTGAGGACATAGAATGCTTGTCTGTCTGCAGCATCGACACACCAGGCGCTCTCCAGTCTCCTAGGGCTGTGCCAGCCGATAGGTGGAAAACCTTGCAGTTTTAGTTTGCGTGTCTTACTGAAAGTGCTGTTGTATCTCTTTCCATACGTTGAAAAACCACTATGTCCTTTTCTGTAAATTGTTTACTAAAAGCCATGATTTCAATCACTGGTCAGGCAGTTTCACTATGTTTTTTTTCCTACAAAAAGTCTTTCTACTGTTTGCTCCATTCTTGACATGTGGTCCAGACCTAAACTGAGGTCTCGCAGAGGCACATAAGACTCCATGGAAAGCAGTCATTGATTTGGGTACTTGGTATTTTTCACTCCTGGTGCTGCTGTTCATTGTTTGGAATTGTTTGGGTTTAGTGTCCCTGAGGCCAGCAGCAGGGCACCATGGCAGGGCTATGGGGAGGGGTCCCCCTCAGCTGTGTCTCTGTGAGGTGTGGGAAAGGCCAGGTTTCCCTCCCTGACATGGCCTTGGTTAATTAGTGCCATGAGCCTCTGTGTCCTGCTTACTTCTCTCCAGCAAACACTTACCTACACTAAACCTGCAGATGTGGTTTGTACTTTTAAATGCTTCAGGAGTAAGATTTTAAGAAGGCAACCCTTAGGAGGGTTGTTTCAGCTAAGTCCACAGGAGCGCTGTGGACCCTTGAGTGCTGACCTCCCTCTGGTTCCATCCTGTTCTTGTTTGCTTATGGGGGGTGGTGGGGGGTGGGGGTGGCGGCGTCTGCTCAGTTGTGATCTCTACTGGAGTCTCCATGCCGACTGGAAATCAAGGACTTCCCTGCTTCCTCTGGGACGGAGCTGCCTATGGATTTCTAGGTCGTGGAGCTTTAGTGTTCTTGGGACTTTGGAGATGCGCCGGCAAAGAAGTTTGCTTAGGGCCGAGTTACAGGACTCGTGGAGGAAAAGTGACTTATGTCCCAGGGGGCTGTGCTGCATCTGTGGTTTCCACCAGTCACTCCTGGGGTTTTCCATCAGCAAATATAGTCCAGAAATGAGGTTGAGCAGTGAATTCCTAGGCAAAGCTGGCACCTGGGCACAGACTGTGGCTGAGGGCCAAGGTTGCTAATCAGGAGCGAGCCTGGGACTCATGCTATGCATGTGGGCTGCTTTTCTGGAAGGGGTTGTGTGTCCCCCTAAGAAGGAAGTTATAGCCCCTATGGCTCATGGAAACCCCAGGTGAGAGCTGAGAGGAGCATAGGTCCGGCCCCACCTGGCTTCCTAAAATAGGCATTGCTGTAGCAGCTCCCAGACCCCAGCTTGTCTTTGGAAATGGGCCTCATCCAATAAGTTAGGTGGGGCTTGGGGTCCAGATCTTCAGAACCTTCCCAAAGGCTCTACCATCTTGTCTGGACATATTGCCAAGACAATATAATTGCTAGGACATATTGGTAAGTGGAAACCCCAGGGCAATAACTGGATCAGCCCTGGACGCTGAGGCCACAGGTCCGACGTTGTGGGGACAACAGAGTGACCCCTCACAAAGTCGCTTCTTCATCACCTGATAGTGGACTTGCCCTGGCCAAGAGACTCCAGGGTGCATGCCCACGGGGGCACAGCCTGACCCGAGTCTGTGACCTGCACCAGCACCACCCATGGGGCACTCGTGTCGGGTGTGCTTGGGCAGGAACACCAGATAGTCCAGAACTCAGTGTCTGTAGGAGATCACTGGCTTGGAGCTTGCAAAAGGCAATAGCGCCAAAGACAAATAGCATCCCTCACCCCCATTTAAGGAGCCCAGAGGCTGGGCAGCTGGTGCCATGTGTGATTCTGGGTCAAATATACAAACAGCTGTGAGGAATGTTGTCAAGACAACCGGGAAAATGTGACTATGTAGACATGTGCATTAGGATACATCTTACGGTGTTAACTTTGATGTTGTGGTTATGGTGGCGACAGCTTGGTTCTTAGGAGACTGCAGGCTGATGAATTAGGGGGCCGGTCCTCATGTCTATAACATATTTTCAAGTGTTTCAGAAAAAAACTACAGAGATATAAAGCAAATAAGGGGGAATTGTTAACCATTGGAGAACCTGAGTGAAAGGAACATGGGCATCCATTGTAATTTTTCTATAGGGTTTAAAATTTCAAAATGGGAAGTGGGTCGGGAGAGCCCTCTCAGGTGATGGTGACATTGAGCAGGCAGAGACCTGTCACCTACCCCCTGCCTGAGTCCCTCACCTGTGCCAGGGGAGGGCCTGGGTCCTGTCCATCTCATAGTGGCACCTGTTTGTAGACTCCCCAGGGCTGTACTCCGCCCCACTTGGGACCCTTCCCGGGGCCTCGTGCTTGCTACCCGCTGCCCTGCTCCTCTCTATCCTGTCAGTCCTCTCACCGCCCCTCATACTGCCTTTGGTGCCTTTACCAGATGAAGGAGACTAGGGACGTGAGTCACCTGCTCCAAGGTGGCTGGCAAGAGAGGTGTGTGGACATTGGAGACCTTGACCTCCACCTGCACCCACTGGAGTGGGTTTTATAAACATCAGTTTATAGGGTCATGACTCACCTTGTTTAAACCTTTGAACTAAGAGAGAGGAGAAACCCCATGTGTCCTACAAGGTACACCTATGAATGTTTGCTTCCACTGTAAGTATGGACGCAAGTGTTTCTTTTAGAGATTGTGATAAATTGGGAATTTAAAGAAGTGAAGGCTCTTTGGGCTCTGCTTTCCTCCCCTGCAGTGGTGCTTCCTCCAGATTCCTGTGAGTGGTGCTCTCTGGGTTGGCCTGGAGGATGACGGAGACTCCTCTCCAGTGTGTCTGCCTGTGGCTTCCATCCCCCCATGGCTTTCCTCCCCTCCGTGGCTTTGTCCCCCCGATGGCTGCTGTTCCCCCATGGCTTCCAACCCCCCATATCTTCCATCCCCCAGAGGCTCCTGTTTCCCCTGGGTGCCCCATCCTGCTGAGGAAAGTGTGGAGAAGCACAAACAAAGGTATTACGGCCAGGAAGGAAAAACTTTGGGCAAGATGGGGTGGGGCTCAGCTGGTCAGAGGCCACTGGCCCCTTATTCTCTCCTTGGAGATAGGGAGGGGCTGGGCTGGAGTCCATTCACCTCAGAGTCCTGGAGGAGTGGATGTGACACATCTGGGAAGAAGAATAGATGCTGACATTCTTTCCATATGGATTCTGTGTTTCCCTCTGGAGTTCTGCTCTTAGCCACTTGCTGACAGATATGAGAGCATGTGTCATGATCCATCAGACCAGCAGGAGAAAATGCTGCTGCTGCTGATAATGATGATGATGATGGTGATGGTGGTGATGGTGGTGATGATATTGGTGATGATGATCATGATGGTGACGACTGTACTGATGATGATGGTGATGGTGACAATGACTACAACGAGCAGTAAACTGTCTGCAGGCTCCTGCTTGTGCCAGGCATGGCGCTGGGCACTGTACATACGATCCTTTTTGAGCTTACCTGCCCCACTGGCAGGGGCTGGGAGGACAATTGTCCTTCACATTCTGGAATCTGTTTTCATTTCTTCTGAGTATGCAGTCCCTCCCCATAGTCCTGGTTATCTGTGGCTGTGTAATAGTCACCCCAAAACATAGTGGTTTCTGACAACAACTGTGTGGATTTTCCCCACAAGTCTGCATCTGAGCTCAGCAGACAGACCCACCCCCACCAAATCTCTGTCATTGCTCTGTGGCTGGGTCCCCACGAGGTCCAGGTGGAAGCCATATGGTCTGTGTGACTCTTGGGGGTCCTGATATACTGATACCCCGGCCTGACTGCCCTCCAGGGTTGGTAGTGAGACCCTCCTCTGTGGCGCAGTGTCACCTACCGCCCCCCAGGCCATGGCAGACACCCTGTCATCCCATGCACACAGGCGCCCCCCTCCCTGGGGGCCAGGCTTTTCCAGCTGGGTCAGGTCTGGCTGTTTTCTCTTTCCCCTTTCCTGCTCCTCTTTATGAACTTGTCCTATGAGGGCTCAGGTGCCTCAGGGGTCCAGTCCTTACTGCACCCTCCACCTCTTCCTGTGGCAAAGTGTTTGCTACCTACTCCTGCACAGCAGGCCCTTGGCTGACTGGAAACCGTGAAGGCTCCTGAGCCTGGTGTACGAGCTGTGGGGTGCAAACAGACTTGGCTGCCCCCACCTGCTCTTGCCACCTTTTCGCGTGGTCCTGGCAAATGCGGACCTCTCTGGGCCTCAGCTTCCCCCTTGCACAACATGCCTGAGGCTCTTAGGGTGAAACCACAAAACCCATGGACAGCTGTTGCCTGGGGGCATCCCGAGGTGGGACCCAGACACACTGCCTTGAGCCCATGTGTGGCTCTGAGGGTGTCAGTTCCCTTCTCCCACTGTGATTTCTCCCCTGCCGTGTGGAGAAGGTTGTGTGGCTCCTGGACTAGTGGCTGGGCATTCAGTGATTTAGTGGTGGTTACACGATTAGGGCCTAAAGGACCACCTTAAGTTTGACATGTGGCTGATGACCATCTTGAAGCCGAGTGGTGACCGAGTTGTGGTCCCCATGGCTGCATCGTGTGGAATTGTGTCAGTGACCAGTTTCTGGGTATCCTTTGGAGACTGCAGGCTGGAATGGGGGAGGATGAGGGAGGAAGGGGATGGCCGTGAAGTGGGGCTGGCTTGACATAGGATGAAGTCATCATGAGGGGAATCACTGAGCACCCCCATGCCTTCTAGGGCTCCTTGGCCAGCCCAGGCTTCCATGCAGGTGTCCGCCTGCCCTGTTGTCTCCAACGTGGCCTCTCCCCTCCATTGGGCTCCCTGGGGGAGACCCAGGGGCCCTGAGATGGCTGTCCCAGCCTTGCTGCAGGGTGGACAGCTCAGGAGCCCTTCTCAGTGGGGCACCAGGACCCAAGAAATGTGGGAGGAGGTGAGCTGGGAAGGGGCACCGTTCTGACTTTCCAAATAAAGCAGGAATTTTGCTGCTTGTTATAAAAAGAATACACACTCATTTTCAGTGATTTAGGAAAGTACAGAAAAGTGTAAAGAGAAAACAAGCATGCCACTGCCCGGCACCAGTGTGGAGCCCTTCTGTATCACTGTGTGCCAGGGCTGTAGTTTTAGTGTCTGCAGATCTTAAACATGTAAACTCAAAAATAAAACCTGAGTTTTGATGACTGCATAATATTCTGCTGTGTGAGCATAGCATGACCTGGGTATCTGACCTCCTGGCTGGAAAAGTTTACTGCTCCTAATTTTTCGCTGTTTTAAATAATCTTGAGGTGGACCGTCTTGCATGTGACTCTTGTATGCATTTCTACTTTCTGCCTTATAACAGGTTTGTAGTTGTGGAATTACTGGCCTGAAGGATGAAATCCTTCTTAAAGCTCTTGGCACACACGACCATATTTGGGGAGACTGCTTCCCATGTTCATTCCTCCATGGGCAGGATGAGTGCCTGGTCCCAGTGGCCCCACCTGCATCATGACCATTATTGACACATCAACCGTGCCACCTCTGAGCTCCTCGGTGCTTTACGTTGCAGGGGCTGGCGTGTGAGGCGAGGTTTGCCCGTCCCCCTCCCCTCGGGAATTGACAGGGGCCACTTCCTTTTTTGAGGCTCCTCCCCTGACTTAAAAAAAAGTCAAAACAGTGTTACAGAAGTTTTGGTTTATGTTAAATCAACGTTCTTGACAACACAATAGAAAAAAACCACAATGCAATCTAATTGTGGATTCATGAGAAAATTCCAGCCTTGATTCTCAAAAGCTGAGCAGAGGAGTGTGGTGGGGTGCCCAGGCCGGGCCAGGAGCCTGTGCCCTCGGGAGCTCCTGTGGCAAGGCTCTCATCATGAGGTCATACCCTGCATGCTTGGGGCTGGGATTCTAGAAAGTCCTGCTGGAAGTCGCCCTATTGGATGGCAGAGCAGGGATTACTGTGGGACGACCTCAGAAGAGCCGCTTCCTCTCTCGGTCCCCCTGGCCCTTGGTGTCACAAGGGTCTCACAACCAGAGCATCTCCAAGAGGCAGATTCAGATTTTGCACAAAGAGCAGGGAACCCAGGCTTCCTTGGGAGCAGGACTTCCCAAGGGTGGCTGGCCACTTCGGCAATTCTGACGATTTTGCCACCTTTGCAAGTATCTGAAATCTGCAGCCTCCCACCCCTCAGTTCCCTTTTTCTTGGTCATTTTCTTTGGTGTCTTATCCCCCACTCACCTCTGCCTTTGAAAATTCTGTTGTCTTTCTACTCACTGGGCTCTGGGTACCAAATTACCTTTAATATTTGTTTGGGGTTGACTTTCTGGCATGCTGGGGTTGCTGGTGGCTCAGATCAAACCAGTTCCCGGCCCCACTGGGTCGTGAGCCCCTGAAAATGCAGCTGCATCTCTCCTTGTTTCTCACCGCCTGCCCGCTCAGTGTCAAGGTGAGTGCGGTGGACTGAATGAGCACATAGACAGGAACACATGGGCCCACACACACACTTGCACACACATGTATGCACATATGTGCAACTTACATATGTATGCACACATACATGCAGTGCACACACACTCGCGCGCGCGCGCGCACACACACACACACACACACACACACACACACACACTCACACACACATTCACACACCCCATAATTTTGTTCTGGGTTTTCCACCAAAAGAAATTATACCATACACATTCTCCTATTACCTACCATTTTTCAGTTTACAATTACTGTGGATATCTTTCCATGTCAGGATGTAAAAATCTACCTCATTCTTTTTATCTTTAAATTAGTTTAGCAGTATCCTGCCCGCCCAGAGCATTCTGCATTACCGTCTGCGTTTGCTGGGCAGGTGGTTTCCAGGTTCCCTTTATGCTGTGAGGCCTGGGTCCAACCTCGGTCTGTGTCCCAGCCTCTCCCTCAGCTGTCACATGGGCAGAGCCATCCCTGGGCCTCTGGGAGGTCTACAGGTTGGTGGAAACATCACTCATTCATTTGAGTCTTCTCCTAGGCACCTGGAGTCCTGGGTGCCAGTGACCTGGGTTCTCTCCAAGGGAGGGAAAGCGGGGTCAGCAGGATCCGTGTTGATGTCTTAGGTGGCCCTGGCAGCCTGTGCTTCTGCCTGCTGCCCACCCCCTGGGTGGGCCACGGCTTTCCATCCTGGGCACTGGGGCTGGGCAGGCTGGATTTGGCCCCTGAAGCTTCTGTCCTTTAGGAAGCCATGTGGCCTATGGGGTGCTTGGGGGACTGCTGCTCTCACCAGAGTTAAAAAGGACAAACGCCACAATTATCTGGCTGAATGCGTCTTTTCTCCAAGGTGTCAGGGCTGTCGCAGTTGGAGCTCTGTTTCAGAACTGATGTCCTGGGTGATTCTGTCCCCATCTAGCCTCGAGGTTTGTGTAGGGCTCCCCTGCCTTGGCCCCACAACACCTCTCCCAGCTGCTGGTCTTTTCCCCTGTGCCCTGAGTTACCTCCCCCACTCTCTCTCCCTGCCTCTGCCCCTCTCCCTCTTACCCTTATGCCCTCCCCCAGTCACCACAGTGTGCTCACCTGGCCAGCCCAGCCCAAGGCCTGGCTGACCCTCCCAGGCTGCAGCTGGGGCTACCTTGTGCAGTTGTGATGATCTTGGGGACACGGATGCAGCTGGGCCCAGACATGTCCAGGGCCCAGCTTGCAGGTGATGCCCCTCATCCTCCTTTCTCCCTTGGACCATTTGCAGGTAACTTCGAGCCCCTGCTTGGGCCTGGAGTGTATGGCAGGCTCTAGTGCCTGCTTCCCAGGAGAGTGATGCCCACCTTCCACCAAGAAGCTCATTGTATCCTCATAGAGCTTTCGTCTGTTGCAGTCCTACAAGGGGCAGGGGGCAGGGGACAGGTGAGGCTCTTGGGTGCCTTGCTGTAGACACAGGAGGACTAGCAGGCTGGGTGTGCTGAGCCCCCCACGTCCATCAGGGCAGTCCTTGGGTGCCCAGCTCTTGTTGTGAGCCAGCAGTGGTCTCCATGGGGTGGGTGGCCTGTCTGCCCCTCCTAGGTGAGGGGTAGCTCTAAGGTGTTCCCAGCAGAACAGAACCCACCTTCCCTGCTTCTCACTTTCTCTTTCAGTCCCGGGGCCTTCCTGCACAACATAGCAAACAGCCAGACCCATCCTGGCTCAGGTGAGACCTGAGCCCACCAGGTGAGACCTGAGCCCACCAGGTGGTGGTGTTCTAAAGGCCCCCAGGGGTGGAGTTGGGGTGTCATGCACAGTGCACATGGTCGTGATCCCTGTGTCTCAGCTTCCACACCTGTCACAGGGGCCCCTGCCGTGGGCTTTCCAGAGTATGATGAGGCTTCAGGGATGTGTGGGACCAGCAGGTAGTGTTTGGGGGAGCCAGTCCCAGTAACTAGGCCTGAGGAACGCCAAGTGGGGTTTTGTATTTTAAGGCACATTGGTTTCCTTCCTTTTGATTGACCTGGAGCCTCCATCAGAGAAGCCCCTTGGACCTTCCAAGGTGCACCTGACTCCCGACCTCCTGAAAGGGCCCTAAGTCTGTGTCATCTGACCTCAGACATCCTGCCCATCTGTAGGGTCAGTGCCGGCACATAGAGGCCTTGCAGCAGAACCTGCTGCAGCCTCCTTGTTTGTCCCTGGGGCCCCTGGGACCTGGGCAGGCAGGGGTTCACACCGGGCCATGGGACAGACCCATCAGGGGAGGTCGGCCATCCTCAGTGTTTGTGAGCTCCAGGGGCTGCCAGTGAGAAGATAGCCTGGAGCCCCTGTCCAGTGTGGACGTGCAGTATGCGCTGTTGACCTAAAATCATAACACAGCCAGCTGTTTTACCAGCAAAATGGGTTTATTCAGGCACAGCAAAGAACTGCAATTTGGGACATGCAATCTCTGGCAAGCCACAGGAAAGTCCAGGGAACAAAGGAGAGTAACATTCTTTTATAGAGGAGAAGGGAGAGTTGGGAAGAGCTATTGTAAAACAAGAGTCCATTGGAGGAAACTGGGAGTTCGAAATATAGTGGCTTTCATTGGCTAAGTGTGACAGCCTTTGGTTGGCTGGGCTGTTGCCAGGCAAGGAGAAATTCTTCCTCCTTCTGGGTAGTAAAGTAGTAACATTCTTCCTGTTGGAGATACAAAGGTGTAGTCTCTTCCTCTGGGTCTATCATTGACACTGAGTGATAGGGTGTAAGAGCTCTCCCTTATGGCCTCCTGACTCCATTTTAAATGAGGGTCTGTTTATTAATTTTCACAGGACTCCAGGTGTGGACGTGGGGTGTAACTTCTGGGTCCAGTCTCTGGACCTGGCCAATCCTGAGCAGTTGCAGGGCTCTGCCTTTGTCTCAGTCCATGGCTCCTGGTGGGTATGGGTGATGGGGGCTCACTGTGTGCCCAGTTCTACAGTTGCTGGGTTTGAGCCATCTTCACCCTGGTGTGATCGCTGGTATCATGAGCCCACTTTATGGATGAGCAAACTGAGGACAGCCAGCTCGGGGCCTGCCATGCAGAGGCGACCCAAGGCACAGGACCCTTCTGTAGCCTGACTCTGGAAGGCAGGGGCTTGGAGAAGACTGGTAGGGAAGGAGCAGAGGGTCAGGCCTGGTGGGCTAGCCCTGGGTAGGGGGTGGGGGTTCAGGTGAGCCAGCTCTTCCTCCTCCTGGGTGGAGAGAAGCTGTCCTCTGCTGCCCCAGCCTCCAGGGAGTGCCCCATGCCTGGTGGCTGGGAAGATCTGGCTGTGTTTACTGTCCTCACTGTGCCTTTGCCAATGTGGCATGCTACCAGTTTAATGTGTTCGGTTTTGGTTAATTTGTCAGTTGAAAATGATATGTATTGTGATTTTAGCTTGCCTTTCATGGGTGGTTAGTGAGGTTGGGTATCCTTCTCACACAGCTGTAGCATGTGCCTGTTCTGTTCCTGGCTCTGCCCTGTTCTGTTGGGAGATCCCCACAGTATATAGTTCATGGAGGAAGAGTAGAAAAACTTTGCTATATTTGCTGTACATACTTTTCATAGCACTTTGAAGTGTGTTTTCATGATTTGGAGCACTGTTTCAATCCATCAGTGTCCTCTCTGTTTTCCTTTCCATTTTCTTTTTATTTTGTTTGTTTGTTTGTTTAGAAAGTCACTTTGCGTCATGAGAGCAAATGTGCCCTCATGTTCTGATTTTGATGGCTTTGTCTTTTACATCTGACTCTTTAGATTTCTTTCACTTTATTACTGTTTACGTTCTGAAGTGAAGACCGAACTTTATGTTTTCAAAAAACACTTGCCAAGGTCTTTCTGGGCTTCAGGCCCTGTTCCCAGGGCTGTCGGACTGCGGCAGCTGTGGCAGGCAGTGTCCTGCCCAGGGACCCTGGGGCGTTGGTGGCCTGCAGAGGGTCTTGTCTGCTGAGTGCACCTCCTGGACCAGTGGCTGAGGGTGGGGGGAGAACTGTCCCTCTGAACGGTGAGGAGACCTTTGGGTGTGGGCAGACAGCTAACCTCTCGTGCCTCAGTTTCCTCATTGTACAATAGGGCTAATGATAATTATCCCGATTACCGCAAGGTTGTTGCAAAAAAATGAATGTAGAGTTCTTGATGCTACCAGATGCAGAGTCAGCACTCAGCCAGCCTTAGTGATGATGGGTGGTGTCACTCTCCCAGGGCCACCAGGTTCTTTTCTCTTTCTTTTTTGAGATAAAATTCACATCACATAAAATTAAACCATTTTAAAGCGAACAATTTGGTGGCATTTAATACATTCACAGTGTTGTGCAACCATCACCTCTGTCTAGTTCCAGAACATTTTCATACCAAAAGGAAACTCTGTGTGCACTAAACAGTCACTCCCCATTCCCCTCTGTGCCCACCCTCTGGTGCTGCCAGTCGGCCTCTGTCTCTCTGCATTTACCTATTCTGGGCATGATCATGTAAATGGAATCACAATGTGTGGCCTTCTGTGTCTGGTTTCCTTCACTCAGCACAATGCTTTTGAGGCTCATCCTTGTTGTAGTGTGCATCAGCACTTCATTCCTTTTTAAGGCTGAATACTACTCCATTGTATGGCGGCACTGCAATTTGTCTAGCCATTCATCAGTTGACAGACATTTGGGTTGCTTCCATCTTTTGGCTATTGTGACTAATGCTGCTGTTAACATTTGTATACAAGGATTTGTTTGAGAAACTGTTCTTAGTTCTTTGCGGGTCTATACCTTGGAGTGGAATTGCCAGGTCATATTATAATTTTCTGTTTAACTTTTTGAGGAACCACCATACTGTTTTGCATAGAAGATGTACCATTTTATGTTCCTACCATGAATGTGAGAGGGTTCTAATTTCTCCACATCTTCACCAGCACTTGCTAGTTTCCTGTTTGCCATCCTAGTGAGTGTATAGTGGTATCTCATGGTTTTGATTTGCATTTCAGTGGCATCCAGATGACTTAAGGATGTTGAGCTTCTCTTCATGAGCTTCTTGGCCATTTGTATTTCTTCTTTGGAGAAATGTCTATTCAGATCCTTTGACCATTTTTAAATTGATTTGTCTTTTTGTTGTAAAGTTCTTTATGCATTCTGCATGATAGACCCTTATCAGGTAATATGATTTGCAAATATTTTCTCCCATTCTGCATAGTGCCTTTTCACTTTCTTGATAGTGTCCTTTAATGCAGAAAAGTTTTAAAGTTTGATGATGTCTAATTTATGTCTTTTTCCTTTTGTTTCTTGTGCTTTTGGTGTCATTTCTAGGAATCCATGCCCAAATCCAAGGTCATGAAGATTCACGCCTGTGTTTTCTTCTAAGGGTGTTATAGTTTTAGCTCTTATATTTAGATTGTTAATCCATCTTCAGTTAATTTTTTGTATATTGTGTGAGGTAGGGGTTCAACGTCACCGTTTTGATATCCAGCTGTTCCAGCACCGTGGTACAGCTCCCTGGGGAAGGTGACTTAAAGCCATCCCCTTCACGGGGTCAGGAGGGGCCCTGCCTATGGCTGCAAACTGCCTATGGTGAAATGGTGGGGGTGCCCTGGCTCTGAGACACGCCCCCCCCACCCCCCGCCTCAACCTCCCTGGGCTCTGTGGGGACAGGGCAGTAATGGCCCTCATGGAGGCAGGCCCAAAGGATGGCTGGTTCCCTCTGCCTTTCCCAGTCACATATGGTGAGGTCTTCCTTGACCCTCCCTCTCCACTTCGAGTCTCCCATCCCATCCATGTGGGCCACTGTCCCCACACACACTCTGCCCCACCTGCCCTCATGCTACCCTGCCCTTCCTCTTGAAAAGTGAGTGGGAGGTGTTGCAGATCTTTGCAGGGGAAGCTCTTGAGGAGTCAGCTGACTGCTGGTTAATGATGTCTGTTTCTCCTGCGTTTCAGCTGTGTTGGAGTGGAAGAGGAGGAGGCCCCAGACATCGACATATACCACTGCCCAAACTGTGAGAAAACCCATGGGAAGTCCACCCGTAAGTATAGCACCATGCTGCTGCTCCTTGGATCTGACAATGGGGGCAGGGTCTCTGCTTGGCCTTGACCCCAACCCCAACTGGACCCCACCTTGCTGACGTGAACCGCCCTGTGTAGTTGCAGCCAGGGGACTCTGGTATCTAGGAACCACCTCCTGCCTCATTTATTGCCCCTCATGGCCGTGCTGGGCCCACTGTGGCCCCTCCTGGTCATCTCCTGCCTGCACATGCAGCTGGGGCCCCTCACAGCCTTTGCAAAGAGCCCACCAGCCTTCAAAGGCCTGGGCAGGGGTTGCAAAGTCCAGCATTTGCAGTGACCAGGCAACCTGAGATGGGTACATAGGCTGGGAAATGTCCAAGGGACCATCCATCCCAGCCCTGCCCAGCTCTGCCCAGCTGGCCATCTCTCTGCAGGGGTCCAGGAATGTGCATTGTTGCAGATTTGCTCTCCTTCCCTTCTCTAGCACCCCCTGCATGGAATCTAAGGTGTTCACCTTTCTCTCTCTCTCTTTTTTTCTTCCAGCAATGAAAAACATTTTATTTCCTGTCAGTTCTACATTATTAATAAGTAAGAGTACAGGGAGGAAAAATAATAGTTGTTTTTTTTTTAATTGAAGTATACAGCCAAGGAATTTTGTATTTTTGAAATGCAAAAGAATTCCCTTTCTCAAACTATTTGTGCATTACAAGGACTTTATCCTCCTCCCCTTCCATCTGGCCCTCTGGGGGTGTGGGAGGCCCAGTGGGGGCTCCCCAAGGCACAGGCTCCTCCAGGGTGGCCCACATCATGGCTGGGTGGCAAGTTCTAAGGCCGGGTCTACGTGGGGGAAGTGCCATGACCTTCTGGGGCTGGACCCCTGTAGCCCTTGTGGAGTGAGTCCTGTGGATCCAGTGGGCATAGAGGGAGGACACCAGCACAGGGTGAAAGCCCACCTCCAGCACCCCTGTTCTGTGAGTCGTGGCCAGCCAAGGGAGCCCAGCCCAGCCCCTTGGGAAGCTGGGTGAAGTGGGGTCTCACCTCTCCTTGACTTTTCTTGGGCCTCTCTTTGTGCCTGGCCTGTGCCCCATCATCACTAAGTGACCATGGGAGCTGTATTCATTTCGGCTCTTGTGCTCTGCCCTCCAGCGCATGTGGGCATGAGGTAAATGCATGAGAAGATGAAGAAGAAAAGGCCTGGTGGCTTCTGAACTTCCTAGGCATGAAGATTCTCAAGTTCCTGACTTACCCTCATACCCCTAGAAGTTGGCAGCACTGATGCTCACAACACAACTCCCTTAAACGACCCGATCCTCCTGGTAACTGCTTTGCAGCAGATACAGGAGGATGACTGTCACCCCATGGCTTAACCTGAATTTCTGGCACCTCATGAACCTCCAGGAAAGCTCAGGGCCTAGGAGAGACAAACAGGGTGTGGACCCAGGTCCTGCATCTCGTGGCCCTGGGTGTGGGGTGGGGGGCTGATCAGGGCTGGGGCCGGGAGACAACCCCCTGCCATATAGAGCTGAGTGCCTGGGTAGGCGCTACCCTGGGAGGTGCTCAGGGAGGGTGGGGGGTAGGGCCACCTCTGTGAGCGCTGTTCTAGATCAGCAGACAGTGTGGGACTTCAGCCTGGCAGGACCTGGCAGCCCCTCCTTGGCTGTGTGTGTGTATGTGTGTCTGGCATGTGTGCATGCGTGTGTGTGTGCATATGTGATTTGTAAATTCTGTGAACCAGACTTCTTGTTGTTATTGAGGCCCGTGTGCCCATCAGGGACGAAGGCACTGGTTTTAGCATCTTCCGCCAGTGTGCACTCCTAGATTGCCCATCACCCTTTATTTTACATGTGTGTGCCCTGACCAGAGCCTGTCTGTGACACACTGGTTCGTTTTTTCTGCTTGGATTCCAGTCACACCTTCCACAGTAAGGCCCCTCGATGACCCTGTGCCCCCTGGGGGCCACCTAAGCCCATGAGCCTGCCTCCTTTCCTTGCCCTGGCCTGGGTGAGATTTGTGACGGGCTCAGTGAGGTGGGATGGCAGGGGGAGGACCAGAACAGGATAGAGTTGGGGAATGGAGCACCATGATGGGATGGAGGCGGAGTTCCCAGGGTGAGCTGGGCCTGAGGCCATATCCCTCTAGCTTTGCGTGTCTTACCAGATCTCGGGGTTCTCTCCCCACGCTGTTGCCACCTGTCCCTTGGACTGATTTTGGTCTGTGACCCTCAGGCCCACAGGTTTACGCAATTCACAGATTTAGAGTGAGACCCAGGAGTCCCTGTGGGAACTCGGCAAGGTATCCTTACTGACACGAAGGCTCACGGGAAGCGGGTGACATGGCCCTTAAAGGGGTTCTGAACCCTGGTGTTGCCTCTTGTTAGCGCTATGACTGCTTAAGAGGTTACTTACTAATTTCTTACTTTCCTCCTGCCTGAGGCGGGTGTAGCTGTCACATCTTCCTGGTGGGATGAACCACGCTTAGGACGGTGGGCCGGGCTCTGGTGCTGAATGCCTTAGGGACACCTCTTGCCCCCATAACCCGGGGGGCCCACTGAGACCCACCAGCTTCCTGCTGTCTCCTGGGCACCTTGTCAGAGGGTGCCTTGGGCCACCATAGGCAGGAGAAGGCTCAGCCTCTGGGCTTAGGAGGGTCATGGGACCTGGGGAGGGAGGGAGCCCACCAGCCAGGGCTGCAGAGGCGTTCAAGGGTAGCCCCATGGAGCTCAGACCCTGCCTCACAGCTTCATCTTTGGCTGTTGTCCCAGCATACCTGCTCCAGCCACAGTATCAGGTGTATTCCAGCCTCTCCACGAGGTTCTTGGAGCTGCCCAGTCCCGAGTGAGGGCCTGGGAAGCCCAGGTGGCCCAGGACTGCCACTGGCCCCTGGTCAGCATGCACTTCTCAGGCCCAGCTCCTGGCAGGCAGTGGAGATGCTGCTTCTCTCTCCTGCTGCCCACTGCTCCCCTGCATGTCTGTTATCGCTGGGCTGCATGCCCCCTCCAAGACTTGGTTTCCCCACATGGCCTTCTGACACAGGGCACTCCATGCTCACGAGGAGCCTGGGAAGCCAGGACTAGCATTAATGATGAAGCAGAGAGATACCTAGTAACTTGCCTAGGGTCGCATGACTACAAGATAGTTGGATCCCTTTGGATCTCCTGTCTGTGCCTGGTGCGGCCACCAGAAGTTCCAGCTCCAGACCTCCCTTCGTAGGATCTCGACAGATTTCCATAGTATGCACTCACACCTTGGTCTTGGAGACCAAGCATGATGTAAATATCACCTGTTGTAGGAGACAGTCTCAAGGAGCTATGACTTGATGAGACAGGGAAGGGGTGGTGGTTTGGAACAGAGGACAGCTCAGCCACCATCCGCCTAGCGCTTTCCCCTTCTTGCTTTAGGCAGGTCCTACTGAGGGGCAGTTGTCAGCTCCCTTCATCCCCACAACCACCGGGATGCAGGAGGACTGCAGCCCCCACCCTGTCCCCATCTGTGAAGGACAGGCACCCTGAGGGCCCCACCAGCTCTCCCTCACCTCCAGTCTCATCTCAGCCTGTTTCAAACCCTTCCAGGCAGCCCCCAGGGATGGTCTCCATGCCTGGCCCATCTTCACTCACCGAGTTATCTGTGGCTGCCCTGAATGGGGGCAAGGGTATCAAGGAAATAGCTTCCTTCCCTCTGGGGGCTCAAAGTCCAGTAGGGGCAAACGGTAGTGTGTATGCGTGTGCGCGTTTGCGCTTGTGTGTGTGTGTGTGTGTGTGTGTATGTGTGTGCTAGTGTGCACGTGCCTGTCCCAGTCCAGTAGGGGCATGTGTGCTTGTGTGTGGGTGCGCATGCATGTGTATGTGTGTGCACACGTGTCACAGCCTAGTAGAGACAGGTGTGTATGCTCACTTGTAAAAAGTCCAAGGTGGGTGTGTCCAGTGCCCTTGGAGCATGTGTGACAATAGGACAGCCTGAGGGAGTGGGCAGGGGGTGGGGAGGGCAGAGGGCACAGCAGGTGACGCTGGCCTGCCCTGCCTGTGAGTTGTGGTCTGTCATGGCAGCAAAGGTCCCAGCAGGGAAGGACAGGGTTGGTGCTGTTTGAGGGCAAATCTGAGGGGAGGCCAGGTGGGAGGGGTCCTGAATAGTGAGCCTTAGTGGGACCTTCTCAGGAGGTGCCTCTGACGAGTTCTCAGCAGACTGAGTGCTGAGTGACATGGGGTCCCAGGAAGGCCCCAGCTTTCGGGTGCATCGTCTGAGCTGGCAGGTCGGGAGGTGAGGTGGGGGCTGTGACTCAAGGATGTGGAGGGTGGGGGCTCCTGACCATGTGACAACTTGGGGTCCTGAGAGGCAGGGGAGGCGGGGTGGGCCAGGGACAGGGAACCCCAAGTTCTTTGCCTCTGAGGGGTCTGAGTCTTGCGGCATTCACGGTGGCTGTCCTCCCGGCCGGGTCCCTGGAGGCAAGGGGAGGGGGCTGTGGGTGATGACCTGCCTCTTGTTCCCCCACAGTGAAAAAGAAGCGAACCTGGCACAAACATGGCCCGGGGCAGACTCCCGAAGTGAAGCCCGTGCAGAATGGCAGCCAGCTCTTCATCAAGGAGTTGCGGAGTCGGACCTTTCCCAGGTGAGCAGGTGGCAGCCTTTTCCTCTCCAGCCTGCCTGCTCCCTCCGAGGTCTGGATACGTACCCCACCACTAGGGCTCCAGGGCCATGGGTTTCCCTCTGGGGGAGCAGCACAGTCCCCGAAACTCCAGGTGCTCCCGGCATGGGGGCTGATCTCTCCCTTCGCAGCACCTCCGAGGACAGTTTATGGGGACCCTCTTCACAGCCCGGGAGGGAAGGGACCTACCTCCCCCACCTGGTATGGGCCTTCCCATGGAACCTTCCTGAGAGAGAGGCTACCGTCCCCATTTTATGGACCAGGAGTGGGGGCTGGCATCCAGCCTGAGACCATCCTCTGGAGGTGACAGGTCCTGGTGTCAAATGGCTGTGGGCTTTCCTCTGTGTCCATGGCCTGGTGGGGTGTCCCTAGGTCTTCTTAGAGCACGCCCTCCCCCTGCGCAGCCTTGTCCTATATGAGGACCGAGGGCAGAGAGCAGGATCAGGGCCACAGGAAATGGTTTCTGGTGAGGGGGGCACCGTGACTGCATGGACGTGAGGTTGTACAGACAGCTGCTCTGAAACACCCTTGTCCCTTCACAGCTGGAAGACAGTTTCTGTTTGTCTGACAAAGTCTTTACAAAGTCTTTACTACTTCTTCACTTTTGAAGGATAATTTGATGGACACAGAATTCTAAGTTGGTGGGTTTTTTCTTTTAACACTTTAAATGTCTCATCCCATGCTCGATTTGAGTGCATGGTTTCTGGTGAGAAATTCAGTGTAACTCTTAGCCTTGCTGCTCAGTGGATAAGGTATTTTTCCTCTCTGGCTTCTTTTTTATTTTCTTTTTTTCCACCTTTATTGAGATATAATTCATACACCATACAATCCATCCATTTAAAGAGTACAGTTCAGTGTATTCACAGCTCTGCACCACCACCAGTCAGTTTTAGAATGTTTCCATCACCTCAGAAAAAAACCTGTAGCTTTATCATCCTCATTCCTCCCCACTTCTCCCCAAAGTCCTATCACTAATCTGCTTTCTGTCACTGTAGCTTTGCCTATTCTGAACGTTTCATCAAAGTGAAATCATATAATATGTGGCCTTTGTGACTGGCTTATTTCACGTAGCATAATGTCTTCAAGGTTCATCCAGGGTGTAGCAAGTGTCAGTGCTTTGTTCCTTTTTTATGGCCGAATAATATTCCGTTGTATGTATAGACCACATTTTGTTTATCCATTCGTCAGCTGATGGACATTTGGGTTATTTCTGATTTGGAGCTACTGTGAAGAATTCTACTATAAATGTTCTTGTAAAATATTTTGTTTGGACATATATTTTCATTTTTTTTTAGGAGTAACTCAATATTTAATTGTTTGAGGAACTGCCACACTGTTTTCTAAAATGGTTGTATCACTTTCCATTCCCACCAGCAGCGGCTGAAGGTTTCAATTCACCAGAACTTGTTATTATCTGACTTTTTTTTTTCTGGCTGCGTTGGGTCTTAGTTGCGGCACGTGGGATCTTTGTTGAGGCATGCGGGATCTTTGTTGAGGCATGTAGGATCTTGCGTTGAGAAGCACGGGCTTCTCTCTAGTTGTGGCGTGTGGGCTTCTCTCTAGCGGGCTTTTCTCTAGTTGTGGCATGTGGGTTTTCTCTCTCTCGTTGAGGCGTGCGAGCTCAGTAGTTGTGGTGAGCCAGCTTAGTTGCCCCGCAGCATGTGGGATCTTAGCTCTCTGACCAGGGATCAAACCCCGCGTCCCCTGAGTTGGAAGGCGGATTCTTTGCTGGTGGACCACCAGGGAAGTCCCTTATCTGACTTCTTGATTCTACCTATCCTGTAGTTGTGAAGTGGTCTCTCACTGTGGTTTTAATTTGCATTTCCCTGATGACTAGTGATGTTGAGCATCTTTTCATGTTCTTGTTGGCCATTTGTCATTTGCCCATTAAAAGTTTCTTTTTTTGTCTTTTTATTATTGAATTGTAAGAGTTCTTTATGTATTTTAGATACAAGTCCCTTACCAGATATATGATGTGCAAATACTTTCTCCACTTTTGTGGGTTGTCTTTTCACTTTCTTGGTGTCTTTTGAAGCACAAAAGTTTTAAATTTTGATTAAATCTAATTTATTTATTTTTTCTGTTGTTGCTTGTGCTTTTGTTTTAGACAAAACCAAACCATTGCCAAATTCAAGGTCATGAAGATTTATGCCTATGTTTTCTTCTAAAAGTTTTATAGCTTTAGCTCTTATATTTATGCCTTTAACTCATTTTGAGTTAATTTTTGTATATGGTGTGAGGTAAAGGTCCAACTTCATTCCGTTGCATGTGGATATCCAGTTCTCCCATGCACCATTTATTGAAATGCCTATTCTTTCGCCATTGAATTATCTTGGTACCCTTGATGAAAAACAATGGACCATAGATGTTTGGGTTTATTTCTGGACCCTCAGTTCTGTTCCATTGATCCATATGTCTCATATTATGCCAGTACCACACAATCTTGATTACTGTAGCTTTGTAGTGAAGTTTGAAATTGGGAAGTACCCTCCAACTTTCTTCTTTTTAAAGACTGTTTTGGTTATCTGGGTGCCTTGTATTTCATTCAGCATTCCAAGTTCAGCATGTCAGTTTCTGCAAAGTAGTCAGCTGGTATTTTGACAGGGATTGTGTGGAATCTGTAGATCAGTTTTCCATTATTTCTTGAAGCCCACTCCTTCCTTCTAGATTTGGTTTCCTCCTTGTTGAATTTTATCTGTTAGTAGTTCTTTCAGAAAAGGCCTATAAAAATATTCTCTGTGTCTGAAAATATTTTGTCTTTATTCTTGCGTGATTCTAATTTTCTAAAATGGCTCTAAAATTCTAGAGTAAAAGTTATTTTCCTTGAACTTTTTGGAAATACTATTTTGTTGTCTTTTGACATTTATTGTTACTGATATCAGTCTAGCCGCTGGAGTTTTTGTTTTGTTTCATTTTCATTTTTGGTAAATAATCTGTTTATTTCTCTGAAAACTTTTGAGATTGTTTTCTCATTTTTAATATACTATAGGTATACTGCAGTGCTTCTAATGTGCATTTGTTTTTATTTATCCTGTTCAGGACTCAGTAAGTGCCTTTAATTTGAGGTGTCATATTTTATCGCAATTCTGAAAAATGTCCTGTTTTCTCTTTTAATAACACTTCTTCCCCATTCTGTCTTATTTTTCAGATCTTTTCATCAAATTCACTATTTTTTTTCAGCCAGCTACCATTTAATGTATCTACTGAGTTTTAAAAAATTTCAATCATCATATTTTTTTTTCTACAATTTCTATTCCTTTTTACTGTTGCCTGTTCTTTTCCTCCTTCTCTGTTCTTTGCCTTATCCCCTCTTTATCCCTTTGGATGTGTTTAATGTACTTGTCTTAAAATGGCCTTTTCAATTATCCTATTATCCTCAGTTCTTGGGATCTACTCTTCTGGGCAGATGAGGCTGCTGGCTCTCCCTCCTGGGGGTTCACCTCCTTCTGTGAGGTGTGATCTTCAGAGGGCATCATTGCCATGGCAGCCAGTCTGCCCTGGGCTCTGAGGTGTCCCTACAGGATGGTTTTGTGTTTGCCTCTTTTTTTTTTTTTTTTTTTGCTGTATGCGGGCCTCTTACCGCTGTGGCCTCTCCCGTTGCAGAGCACAGGCTCCGGACGCGCAGGCTCAGCGGCCATGGCTCACGGGCCCAGCCGCTCCGAGCGGCATGTGGGATCTTCCCGGACTGGGGCGCGAACCCGTGTCCCCTGCATGGGCAGGCGGACTCTCAACCACTGCGCCACCAGGGAAGCCCTCGTGTTTGCCTCTTGCTGGGTCCTCATGAGTTTCACAGTTCCAGACCCAATCCATGGGTGTGAATTTGGAACTCTCACTAGTGAGACAAGAGCTTGGGATTCCAGTTTATCAAGGGCGACCTTCTACCTCTGGCTGCCTTGTAGCTTCCACAGCTGACTCTGTGCTGTCCCAGTACTCCCAGAGCTTCTCACAGCAGTTGCCCACCACACTACTTCTTCTTCCTCACCCTCCACTCACTCCTTCTGATTTATCCCTAAGACTCTGTCACCATGGTGTCAAATCCCAGGATCACTCTTCAGTCCTCACCTTAACTGACCCTTGTCAACCCGTAGCAGTGGTGCAGTCCCCTCTCCTTGAGTCCTGTCCTCTGTAGAGACCATGCCACCATGCTCTGCTGGCTGTCCTTCCCTGCCCGGCCTCCTTCCCTGCTGACGACTCTCCCTGAGGGATTCTGGGAACTCTGCTCGATCCCCACCATCTTTTTCCCTGGCCTCATAGATTGTCTCTTGGCCAGCAGCTCCTCAACTTCTTTCTCCAGCCACTAGTCCTTCTGAGCTCCTGACCTGTCTGTCCAACTGGTGCATCCACTGGCCAATCCCAACAAGTGTGTTCCTACTCAGCTCTGGATCTGCCCCCACCCCCATTCCTGCCCCACCTCCAGGCCTCAGTCAGTGGCCCCGGTCCCTTGGTCACTCAGGCCAGTCCCTTGGCCATTCACCTTTCCCTCCCCCTGTTCTCCCACCCCCATCTGATCTCCTGAGTCCACCACCTCCCTCTCACTGTCACCTTCTGGTCCAGGCACCACATGCTGAGCCTCCTCCTCCGTGGTTGCCCTGCCCCACCCTGGTCCTGGTGCTGTCCACTGTACATCCGCACAGCAGCCAGATGAATCTCTGACCATCACTGCCCTTCTCAAGTTGTCCAGTGGCTCCCCAGTGCTCTTGGCATGAGGTGGCCTGGCCCACCACCTCACCGACCTGGGTGCTTGCCCCCCCCCCCCCGCCCCCAGCCCCCCAGGTCCTTCTTATTCCTCACACTTGCCACATCCTCCTCCCTCCAAGGCCTTTGCTGGTATATTCCTTCTACTCAGAGCCCTGCCCCTCTCACTCCTGTTCCCCCAGGCTTCGACAGGCCCAGTCTGACACTGCTTCCTGCTGTCTCCACCACAGCACTGCTCTCAGCTGTGGGTTAATGGCCTTGCATGCTCATCTGATGAAAGCCCCTCTCCAGCGTCACCACACAGGGGTCTTTCCAGCTGGGACCCACAGGTCTCTGGCGCCCAGGGCAGCATCCGACACACAGGGAGGCAGGAGAGCTACTGACCACAGCATCCCAGCCCAGCCCTGGGTCCTGTGTTTGGCTTGTCCAGGGGGTAGGTTCTCTCTGTAAAGGGGTTTATCTCCATCCGCTGTGTCCTTAGACCTACCCCCATGCAGGGGTCTGATCTCTGAGCACTTGAGAGGAATATTATCGAGTGGAGGGTGAGTGGAGAGCAAGGGAGGTGGGGGAGGGATCTCGCTCACATGTCTGGAGGCTCCCTCTGCCATAGTAAGAGGGATGGGTGCAGTGTGTCCCCATTCTCTACTCACCACGGCCCTGGACAGGTGCCCAGACCTCCTGGACCTCAAGGTTCCTGTCTGTGATGAGTGTGTGGGACCCTGTCATGTCTACCTTGTGGCTGCCCTGTGACCACTGAGTGTGGCACCGTGGCAGGTCCTCCTTCTGGGGCATGGGTGGTGTGTGCCGGGAGCTCAGGCTCCGTGTCTGTAGCCCTGAGGCCCTGTCCAGGCCTATCATGGAGGCTGGGACCTGGGCTTGATGTGACCCCTGACTTGTATTTCCCTGCAGCGCGGAAGACGTGGTGGCCCGCGTGACGGGCAACCAGCTCACGCTGGGCTACATGGAAGAGCATGGCTTCACCGAGCCCATCCTTGTCCCCAAGAAAGATGGGCTGGGCCTGGCGGTCCCAGCCCCCACCTTCTATGTCAGCGACGTCGAGAACTACGTGGGTAAGTGCCCTCTCCTGCAAGTGAGTTGTGGGCTCCCTGAGCCAGGAGTCCCTGTATACGCTGCCTAGGCCCTGACTGTGTCTCAGAGCCATGTGAGCCAGTGTGACTCTGGGTCTCCTTGTTCCGTTCTGGGTGCTCTTCTTAGAATGAGACCCCATGCCCCAGCAAATGATGCGGGACCCAGGCCCCTTCCCTTCTCAGTTACTCTGCCCACAAAATGGGGGCTTCGTGGGGACCCCTGGGTTCTGCCAGCTATAGTACTGTTGGGCGCTAATGATAGTCATGCCTGGGAGGGCCCCAGCTGTGTTGTCCACAGTTCCTGATGTTCGTGCCATGTCCTCCTCAGCCTCTGCTGGGGCCAACCTGGGGGCTGACCTCCCTTGTCTGCCCTGGACACGCCGTCCCATGGCCCCAGGACTACCTCCTCTTCTGGATCCCTTTGGGTTCTAGCTGGTGCTATTGGCGCCCTGTCTTGTGTTCCCTGGCAGCTCCCAGTGCTGTGGACACCCTCGGTCAGGACACCTCTGGGTGGATGAAGTGCTTGTATGTGCTGGGACATCATCTGGCACAGAGAGGCTAGCACGTGCTTGCAGTGACCTTGGCAGGGCTGGTGGCCTCACAGCCGTGGCTCTGAGGCCCTCATGGTTGCTGGGGATTGGGGTGTTCACAGGGATGCCTGGGTGGCCAGTGAGGAGAGGGGAGAGGAAAGACCCTGAAAAGGCAAATGCCCAGGCCAGCTCTGGCCGCACACTGGGCAGGAGAGGGCACAGGTGCTGAAACCCTCAGACGAGTTGTTCCATCACTGAGCTCTTGACCCTCTGCATCTGTAAGGCTTATGAATGGGGGGCAGGGGGCAGATGGGTGTGAGGATTAAATGAGATCGTCTGTACAAGCCACACAGGAAGCCAGTGGCATTCCAGAGAACAGGGGGCGGGGTGGGAAACACGCCTTCTCTGGAGCCGAAGCCCACCAGGGGAGAACCCAAGCCTGGCTGGCTTGTGGCAGGGAGGAAGAAGGGACTCATGTTTTCAGTCTGGGAATGACCACAGTCCAGGACTGTCTCTGCCATGTTGTAGCACCTGTAATAACAGTTAATAACTAGTGAGTGTCTACCAGGTGCCAGGCATTTTTCTAAGCTGTTTCTGCATAGGAGTTAGTGTTGTCCTGCTCACAACTCTGTCATCCAGGCCCCAGGCTCAGCCAGCTGCAAAGGGCAGGGCCAGGTCTGCCGCAGTTCCTGCCTCCCCCCAACCCCCCAACCAGTTGTGCTTACAGGAGTGGGAAGCAGCTTACTGAATAGGGGAGGAGACGGTCCAGAGGTTTCCGTTGTAAATGTCTTTCTTTCACCTCTTAATTTTTTTATTATGCAACTTTTCATACACACACAAAATGAGAGAAATAAGCAGTGAACCCTCATGTACCCAGTACTGGTCACAAAACCCATCAGCTTTTGGCTGTGTTCCTGTCTCCCCAACTCCCCCTCCCCCAAGTATTTGAAGGCAAGTCTCTGGTACATACATCATTTCGCCCATGAAAACTCCAGTACACAGCGCTAACAGACAGTTTAAATAAGTATATAATCACAGTTCCATCTTGCACTTTACGACACTAACAATAATTCCTTAAAATCACCTAAGACCACCTAAATTCTCCCCAGTTGCCTCAAGAACACCTTTTTATATTTGGATGTTTGACTCTGAATCTAAACAAGACCACACACTACATTTGGGTTTGATGTCCCTTCAGTCTCTTCTGTAACAGCCCCCATCCCCTTTCCATTCCCTTGGTTTGTTGGAGAAATGGGGTTGTTAGTCCTGGAGAATCTTGCTTTTTTTTTCTTTTTTTAATTTAATTTTATTTATTTTTTTATACAGCAGGTTCTTACTAGTTATCTATTTAATACATATTAGTGTATATATGTCAATCCCAATCTCCCAATTCATACCACCACACACCCCAACGCCCTGCAACTTTCCCCCCTTGGTGTCCATATGTTTGTTCTCTACATCTGCGTCTCCATTTCTGCCCTGCAAACCGGTTCATCTATACCATTTTTCTAGGTTCCACATATATGCATTAATATACAATATTTGTTTTTCTCTTTCTGACTTACTTCACTCTGTATGACAGTCTCTAGATCCATCCACGTCTCTACAAATGACCCAATTTCGTTCCTTTTTATGGCTGAGTAATATTCCATTGTTTATATGTACAACATCTTCCTTATCCATTCATATGTCAATGGGCATTTAGGTTGCTTCCATGACCTGACTATTGTAAATAGTGCTGCAATGAACATTGGGGTGCATGTGTCTTTTTGAATTATGGTTTTCTCTGGGCGTATGCCAAGTAGTGGGATTGCTGGTTCATATGGTAATTCTATTTTTAGTTTCTTAAGGTACCTCCATACTGTTCTCCATAGTGGCTGTATCAATTTACACTCCAACCAGCAGTGCAAGAGGGTTCCCTTTTCTCCACACCCTCTCCAGCATTTTTTGTTTGTAGATTTTCTGATGATGCCCATTCTAACTGGTGTGAGATGATACCTCATTGTAGTTTTGATTTGCATTTCTCTAATAATTAGTGATGTTGAGCATCTTTTCACGTGCTTCTTGGCCATCTGTATGTCTTCTTTGGAGAAATGTCTACTTAGGTCATCTGCCCATTTTTGGTTTGGGTTGTTTGTTTTTTTAATATTGAGCTGCATGAGCTGTTTATATATTTTGGAGATTAATCCTTTGTCCATTGATTCGTTTGCAAATATTTTCTCCCATTCTGAGGTTTGTCTTTTCATCTTGTTTGTAGTTTCCTTTGCTTTGCAAAAGCTTTTAAGTTTAATTAGGTCCCATTTGTTTATTTTTGTTTTTATTTCCATCACTCTAGGAGGTGGGTCAAAAATGATCTTGCTGTAATTTTTGTCAAAGAGTGTTCTTCCTATGTTTTCCTCTAAGGGTTTTATAGTGTCCAGTCTTACATTTAGGTCTCTAATGCATTTCGAGTTTATTTTTGTGTATGGTGTTAGGGAGTGTTCTAATTTCATTCTTTTACATGTAGCTGTCCGGTTTTCCCGGCACCACTTATTGAAGAGACTGTCTTTTCTCCATTTTATATCCTTGCCTCCTTTGTCATAGATTAGTTGACCATAGGTGCATGGGTTTATCTCTGGGCTTTCTATCGTATTCCATTGATCTATATTTCTGTTTTTGTGCCAGTACTATATTGTCTTGATTACTGTAGCTTTGTAAGATAATCTGAAGTCAGGGAGTCTGAATCCTCCAGCTCCGTTTTTTTCCCTCAAGACTGCTTTGGCTATTCAGGGTCTTTTGTGTCTCTGTACAAATTTTAAGATTTTTTGTTCAAGTTCTGCAAAAAATGCCATTGGTAATTTGATAGGGATTGCACTGAAGCTGTAGATTGCTTTGGGCAGTATAGTCATTTTCACAATATTGATTCTTCCAATCCAAGAACATGGTATATCTCTCCATCTGTTTGTATCATCTTTAATTTCTTTCATCAGTGTCTTATAGTTTTCTGCATACAGGTCTTTTGTCTCCTTAGGTAGGTTTATTCCTAGGTATTTTATTCTTTTAGTTGCAGTGGTAAATGGGAGTGTTTCCTTAATTTCTCTTTCAGATTTTTCATCATTAGTGTATAGGAATGTGAGCGATTTCTGTGCATTAATTTTGTATCCTGCTACTTTACCAAATTCATTGATTAACTCTAGTAGTTTTCTGGTGGCATCTTTAGGATTCTCTATGTACAGTATCATGTCATCTGCAAACAGTGACAGTTTTACTTCTGCTTTTCCAATTTGTATTCCTTTTATTTCTTTTTCTTTGATTGCCGTGGCTAGGACTTCCAAAACTATGTTGAATAATAGTGGTGAGAATGGACATCCTTGTCTTGTTCTGATCTTAGAGGAAATGCTTTCAGTTTTTCACCATTGAGAATGATGTTTACTGTGGGTTTGTTGTATATGGCGTTTATTAAGTTGAGGTAGGTTCCCTCTGTGCCCACTTTCTGGAGAATTTTTATCATAAATGGGTATTGAATTTTGTCAAAAGCTTTTTCTGCATCTACTTTGATGATCATATGGTTTTTGTTCTTCAGTTTGTTAATATGGTGTATCACATTGATTGATTTGCATATATTGAAGAATCCTCGCATCCCTGGGATAAACCCCACTTGATCATGGTGTATGATCCTTTTAATGTGTTGTTGGATTCTGTTTGCTAGTATTTTGTTGAGGATTTTTGCATCTATATTCATCAGTGATATTGGTCTGTAATTTTCTTTTTTTTGTAGTATCTTAGTCTGGTTTTGGTATCAGGGTGATGGTGGCCTCATACAGTGAGTTTGGGAGTGTTCCTTCCTCTGCAATTTTTTGGAAGAGTTGGAGAAGGATGGGTGTTAGCTCTTCTCTAAATGTTTGATAGAATTCACCTGTGAAGCCATCTGGTCCTGGACTTTTGTTTGTTGGAAGATTTTTAATCACAGTTTCAATTTCATTAGTTGTGATTGGTCTATTCATATTTTCTATTTCTTCCTGGTTCAGTCTTGGAAGGTTTTACCTTTCTAAGAATTTGTCCATTTCTTCCAGGTTGTCCATTTTATTGGCATAGAGTAGCTTGTAGTAGTCTCTTAGGATGCTTTGTATTTCTGCAGTGTCTGTTGTAACTTCTCCTTTTTCATTTCTAATTTTATTGATTTGAGTCCTCTCCCTCTTTTTCTTGATGAGTCTGGCTAATGGTTTATCAGTTATGTTTACCTTTGCAAAGAACGAGCTTTTAGTTTTATTTATCTTTTCTATTGTTTTCTTTGTTTCTATTTCATTTATTTCTGCTCTGATCTTTATGATTTCTTTCCTTCTACTAACTTTGGGTTTTGTTTGTTCTTTCTCTGGTTCCTTTAGGTGTAAGGTTAGATTGTTTATTTGAGATTTTCCTTGTTTCTTGAGGTAGGCTTGTATAGCTATAAACTTCCCTCTTAGAACTGCTTTTGCTGCATCCCATACGTTTTGGATCATCGTGTTTTCATTGTCATTTGTTTTGAGGTATTTTTTGATTTCCTCTTTGATTTCTTCAGTGATCTCTTGGTTATTTAGTAACATATTGTTTAGCCTCCACGTGTTTGTGTTTTTTACTTTTTTTTCCCTGTATTTGATTTCTAATCTCATAGTGTTGTGGTCAGAAAAGATGCTGGATATGATTTCAATTTTCTTAAATTTACTGAGACTTGATTTGTGACCCAAGATGTGATCTATCCTGGAGAATGTTCCATGTGCACTTGAGAAGAAAGTGTAATTTGCTGTTTTCAGATGGAATGTCGTATAAATATCAATTAAATCTATCTGGTCTATTGTGTCATTTAAAGCTTGTGTTTCCTTATTAATTTTCTGTTTGGATGATCTGTCCATTGGTGTAAGTGAGGTGTTAAAATCCCCCACTATTATTGTGTTACTGTCGATTTCCTCTTTTATAGCTGTTAGCAGTTGCTTTATGTATTGAGGTGCTTCTATGTTGGGTGCATATATATTTATAATGGTTATATCTTCTTCTTGGATTGATCCCTTGATCATTATGTAGTGTCTTTCTTTGTCTCTTGTAACAGTCTTTATTTTAAAGTCCATTTTATCTGACAGGAGTATTGCTACTCCAGCTTTCTTTTGATTTCCATTTGCATGGAATATCTTTTTCCATCCCCTCACTTTCAGTCTGTATGTATCCCTAGGTCTGAAGTGTGTCTCTTGTAGACAGCATATATACGGGTCTTGTTTTTGTATCCATTCAGCGTGCCTCTGTCTTTTGGTTGGAGCATTTAATCCATTCACGTTTAAGGTAATTATCAGTATGTATGTTCCTATTACCATTTTCTTAATTGTTATGGGTTTGTTTTTGTAGGTCCTTTTCTTCTTTTGTGTTTCCCACTTAGAAAAGTTCCTTTAGCATTTGTTGTAGAGCTGGTTTGGTGGTGCTGAATTCTCTTAGCTTTTGCTTGTCTGTAAAGCTTTTGATTTCTCCATCAAATCTGAATGAGATACTTGCTGGGTAGAGTAATCTTGGTTGTAAGTTCTTCCCTTTCATCACTTTAAATATGTCCTGCCACTCTTTTCTGGCTTGTAGAGTTTCTGCTGAGAAATCAGCCGTTAAACTTATGGGAGTTCCCTTGTATGTTATTTGTCATTTTTCCCTTGTTGCTTTCAAAAATTTTTCTTTTTCTTTAATTTTTGTCAATATGATTACTGTGTGTCTCGGCGTGTTTCTCTTTGGGTTTATCCTGCTTGGGACTCTCTGTGCTTCCTGGACTTGAGTGGCTATTTCCTTTCCCATGTTAGGGAAGTTTTCGACTATAATCACTTCAAACATTTTCTCAGGTCCTTTCTCCTTCTCTTCCCCTTCTGGGACCGCTATAATGCGAATGTTGTTGAGTTTAATGTTGTCCCAGAGGTCTGTTAGGCTGTCTTCACTTCTTTTCATTCTTTTTTCTTTATTTTGTTCCATGGCAGTGAATTCCACCATTATGTCTTCCAGGTCACTTATCTGTTCTTCTGCCTCAGTTGTTCTGCTATTGATTCCTTCTAGTATATTTTTCATTCAGTTATTATATTGTTCATCTCTGTTTGTTTGTTCTTTAATTCTTCTAGGTCTTTGTTAAACATTTCTTACATCTTCTCAATCTTTGCCTCCTTTCTTTTTCCAAGGTCCTGGATCATCTTCACTATCATTATTCTGAATTCTTTTTCTGGAAGGTTGCCTATCTCCACTTCATTTAGTTGGTTTTCTGGGGTTTTATCTTGTTTCTTCATCTGGTACATTGCCCTCTGCCTTTTCATCTTGTCTATCTTTCTGTGACTGTGGTTTTTGTTCCACAGGCTGCAGGATTGTAGTTCTTGTTGCTTCTGCTGTCTGCCCTCTGGTGGATGAGTCTGTCTAAGAGGCTTGTGCAAGTTTCTTGATGGGAGGGACTGGTGGTGGGTAGAGCTGGGTGTTGCTCTGGTGGGCAGAGCTCAGTAAAACTTTAATCCACTTGTCTTCTGATGGGTGGGTCTGGGTTCCCTCCCTGTTGGTTGTTTGGCCTGAAGGGACCCAACACTGGAGCCTACCCGACTCTTTGGTGGGGCTATTGGCAGACTCTGGGAGGGCTCACACCAAGGAGTACTTCCCAGAACTCCTGCTGCCAGTGTCCTTGTCCTCATGGTGAGCCACATCCACTCCCCGCCTCTGCAGGAGACCCTCCAACACTAGCAGGTAGGTCTGGTTCAGTCTCCAGTGGGGTCACTGCTCCTTCCCCTGGGTCCCGATGCACACCGTACTTTGTGTGCACCCTCCAAGAGTGGAGTCTCTGTTTCCCCCAGTCCTGTTGAAGTCCTGCAGTCAAATCCTGGTAGCCTTCAAAGTCAAATCCTGGTAGCCTTCAAAGATTCTCTAGGAATTCCTCCTCCTGTTGCCGGACCCCCAGGTTCGAAAGCCTGACGTGGGGCTCAGAACCTTCACTTCAGTGCGTGGACTTCTGTGGTATAAGTGTTCTCCGGTTTGTGAGTCACCCTCCCAGCAGTTATGGGATTTGATTTTATTGTGATAGCATCCCTCCTACCATCTCACTGTGGCTTCTCCTTTGTCTTTGGATGTGGGGTATCTTTTTTGGTGAGTTCCAGTGGCTTCCTGTCGATGGTTATTCAGCAGTTAGTTGTGATTCCGGTGCCCTTGCAAGAGGGAGTAAGCGCATGTCCTTCTACTCTGCTACCTTGAACCAATCTCTCTGGAGAATCTTTCATATTTGCGATTTGGGAAGATCTTACATTAGGGATTTGGCTGACAGCGTCCCTGTGGTGTCATCTAACGTGTTCTTCTGACCCTAATAGTTCCTGTAACGGGTGGTTAGAGGTTGCTTAGATTTGTGTTCAAGTTGTTGGCAGGACTCCTTCTTGGGGTAGGGGTGCTGCCACCCACTTCTTTTCAGTGATCAAGGCAGTGCAGTCTCATCTGTTCACAGAATGCTCCATCAGCCTTTCAGCTCTCTGTCTGAGCAGCCAGTGAGGACTGTTGCAAAGGAAGAGTTTGCTAATTCTGTCCTTCTCTCTCTGTCTATTGTGAGTCTTCTGTAAAGAACTTTCCCTTATTAGTTACTTGGTTATCCAAAACTCTATTTCTGTCATCAACAGTTTTTACCCTGAACTTTTCCCATCAAGTATAGAAAATGTAGGATAAATGTTTTTCCTTTTATTTTCAATTTTCAGAATAATGAGTTGGTGTCCTAGAAATGCAAGAATTTTTTTGATTTAAAAAATTTTTTATGTATAAGTATGTCCATGCATTATTTGGGACATATTTGCACTAAAAACACATCTTCATTGTTTATCTGAAGTGTAAGTTTTTACCTGGCGTCCTATATTTTTACTTGCTTGTCTGGCCACCTTAGTTGAGGCTCATTACTGTGCCACCCCACTGTACCAGGGGGTCTTCATGGCCACCCAAGGGAAGGAGCAGACAGGGCAGGTGGGGGGAGGGTCAGACGTTAGAGCCTAGAGCCTCAGCATTCAGCCCTCTCTGAGTTGTCTTCTGAGGATGAGTGAGCATTTCCTCTGCACATCCTGGACCCCGACCTCACAGAAGGCCACACCATCTTCCCTGGGTGTGCTCACCCTCCCCTGCTGCCTCCCCAGGCCCAGAGCGGAGTGTGGACGTGACAGACGTCACCAAGCAGAAGGACTGCAAGATGAAACTGAAGGAGTTTGTGGACTATTACTACAGCACCAACCGCAAGCGGGTCCTTAACCTCACCAACCTTGAGTTCTCTGACACCAGGTGAGTGGGGCCAGGGTGGAGGGATGGAGAGGGATAGCAGTTTGGAACATGCTGGAGATTTAAGCCTGTGAGTGAGGCTGTTGAGGTCAGGGTGGCCTGGCTTATGATTTGCGAACGTCTTGTCCGAGCAGGCATGGCCTTGAAGGCAGAGATGTGGCCAAGGCAGCAAGAACACTGAGACCCGGTTCTCAGCTTGGCTGAAGTGTCATTGCACAGGTGCTGCTGAGCTGGATGTTTTTGGTGCAGTATTGTGCATTCTATCCAGGACAGTGACATTTAATAGAATCAAAGGCTGCCTTTGCCTTTTCTCATCTTCCCTGGAGATCAGTTATCTGGTCTGACATGGCCCAGCGTGGCAAGGAGTTGCAGGCACCCCTGTTGTCTGCTCTGGAGAGAAGTGGCTTTTCCTTAGGCGTTGACAGGAAGCGCCTGGGCTGTGCATGAGCAATGATATTTACTCTCAGGGCTCCATCGTGCCCAGTGACACTAGAATGAGCCCACCTGACAAGTCTCTTTCCAGTTCTCCAGGAAGGAAGTTGTTTCTGGGGTAGATGGTTCTCAGGCCTTCTCCACGCCTGTCCTTGGGTGAGAGCTCAGTGTTGGGTGCCTGCCGCAGCCACACCCAGCAGCTGGGCTCATTCTGCCCTCTGTGAACCTCAGTTTGCTCATCTGTAGAATGGGAGCAATGCCATGTAGCCCAAGGTGGAGAAATAGGCATGGGACACACATCTCAGAGCACCTTTCCCATCCTGCCCAGTGGGCAAAACAATTGTGCTGACGGTTCCCATCACTGCTGACTGTTCCTGTCCGTGCCCCCAGAATGTCCAGCTTTGTGGAGCCTCCTGACATCGTAAAGAAACTGTCCTGGGTAGAAAACTACTGGCCTGACGACGCACTGTTGGCCAAGCCCAAGGTGACCAAGTACTGCCTGATCTGTGTGAAGGACAGCTACACTGACTTTCACATCGACTCCGGGGGTGCCTCTGCATGGTACCACGTGCTCAAGGTGAGCGCTGGCCTCTGCTCCCCATGTGGGCCCTACAGGGGCCTCAGGGGCAAGACCTGCTCTTGACCAGGCCACTGTCCACCTGCAGGACTGTTTGTAGTCCCCACAGGCCCTAACAGTGGCCAGCATCAGGTGGGATGAGGGACAAGATGTTTCTCCACAGAAGGGACACAGACGTTGGGCCCTTGGGAGGCATGGGGGTTGGGGGGAGCACCTCAGGACCAGAGCAGCACATGTGTGTTGCCTTTTCTAAAGATTGAGGCTCATGAAGCAATTGGAGGAGGCCCACTGCAGTGGTGACCAAGGGCTCATGTCCAGGGAAGGGAGAGCTGTGCTGGGAAGACTTCCTGGCAGAAGGGATGAGGGAACATGCCCCACTGGGAGGATGAGGGGGTGGGCTGGGGGCTGGGGAGCAAGGCTGCAGTGGCATCTGAGTGGCAGAGAGAGCTAGGGGACTTCTGGCTGGGGACAGGTAGGGAAGCTAGGGGAAAAGGGAGATGTGAAAAACAACAAAAAAGGAGAACCTAAGCCTTGGGCTTACCACCTTGCCTCGGGTCTCCCCAGACCCGCTAGAGCCCAGGCTAGGGTAGGCAGCTCAGCTTCTGATCCTAGCCCTTCGAGGCCCTGAGCAAGTCCTGCCCCCGCCCCCCGTTCATCCCCACCCTCAGCCTGTGTGCCTCGTGAGTGAGGACCTCTCTAGTCTATATCTCCCTAGTCCAAGTGCAGGGCTGGACTGGTGCTGGTGCTGGCAGCAGGGCCGTCCTTCCATCTCCATCTGGGACCCAAGCCACTCTCAAGAGCAGAGCTTTCTTGTAACTTGTCAGACAGCAGGTCACAACGTTGTTCCCCTTGGTAGATAGCCATCCATAGCGCTGCAGAGATATGGCGTGTGGAGTGGTAGGGGTTGCCCTGAACATGCCGGAGGCGCCAGTGCCTAGAGTCTTCCTAACACGCAGACATCTGAACTGCAAAGCACATGTGGTCCCAGTGTTTCAGGGGAGGAATGATGGGCCTGGGCAGGATGCTGTTGAAGCTAGGACCCATCCCCGGGACACGGTGGGCTCCATCCCCTCTCAGCATCCCCAGGACATGATGGGCACTGCCCACCCCCAGCATCCCCAGCATATGACAGGCTCCGCCAATGGCCTCTTGTTGGCAGGGGGAGAAGATCTTCTATCTCATCAAGCCAGCTTCGGCCAACATCTCCCTGTATGAGCGCTGGCAGTCGGCCTCAAACCACAGTGAGATGTTCTTTGCTGACCAGGTGGACAAATGCTACAAGTGCACCCTCAAGCAGGGCCAGACGCTCTTCATCCCCTCGGGTGAGTGCCCTGTCCTCATGTTGTGTCTCCCACCTCTGACGTCTGCCAGGGGAGGTCATGCCCTGGCTGTTCCCTGCCTTGCCTTGGGGTCAGTCCTGCTCTGTGGTCACCTCTGGGGCCACCTTGGGGCCATGAGGCCCTACAGCTTCCAGCCTGGCTGTGCTCACAGAGGCCAGGCACGTGGGATTGCATGGGGCCCCAAGAGCCCAGCCCAGAGAGCGCAGCCACACTGTCAGAGATGGTGTTCGCTGATCTCAACATCTCAAACATGCAGAAGGAGGAAAAATGACATGAGCAGATAAATGCCCTTTACAGATGTCATGTTGCTTCACCCATAAATATTTCACCGTATCTGTAAGGTTTCCTTTTAAAGGTAACATAATTACAATACTGTCATCACACTTTAAAAAGGAACAGTTAACAGTTCCTTAGTATCACCAAATAGCCAGTCAGTGTTCAGATTTTCTAATTGTCGTATATGGAGGCCCTCACATTTCCACTGATTTATGTGCCTCTGAGTGCCTCCTGATCTAGTCCCTACCCCTGTTTCCTATAATCACAGTTATTTCCCAAAGTCTGTAGGGACAAACCCAGCTCTCCCGGGGGGTGTGGCAACTCTGCCTGTCTCTTTCCACCCCTGTATGTGGAGATGAGGGATGCCAGGCAGCCTGACCCTGGGGTGGGTCTGAGCAAGTCCCCTTGGCTCCTGGGCCTCAGTTTCCCTGTCTGTACCATACAGGGCTGGATAGAATAGACTGTGAGCTCGGACACAGTCTGTCCTTCTGGGAGGGCTCACCCACTCATTACACGGAAGCCAGGGCCAGAGCACCTTCCAGGGGGCCCAGGTGGATGGGGGCACAGAGGAAGGGCTGGCAGGAGTCAGGCCCGGTGGCTGCCAAGAGCCTGGCATGAGAGCACTGTTAAGAGATAGCCCCACCCCTGTCTCCCCAGGCTGGATATATGCCACACTTACACCTGTGGACTGCCTGGCCTTCGCGGGACATTTTCTGCACAGCCTGAGCGTGGAGATGCAGATGAGGTAGGGCCACACCTGACTCCCAGGATCTGCTGGGCGGGGTCCCCACCATCGGTATGATGGTACCTCTCCTGAGTCCTGGCTGGGCCTCTGGGTGGTGGGGGGGAAGGAGGAGGGGGGCCATGATCTTACCAGGGCCCCTGAGGTGCCTGGTCACTGGACAGCCTCGGGACTGTAGTGGGTTTGGGGTGAGCTGAAAGGCCGAGCTGCCTTCTCCTTGCGCACTGACCCAGAGCTCTAGAAGCCGCGGCCCACGGGGCTTGCCCTTAACGCAAAGCGCTCATCCTGATGTGGTCCTCTGGTCCACCTTGCCACGTAGTGCCCAGAAGGGAGGCCTGAGCGGTCATGGCCTAGTTGTGGCCTCTGGTCGTAGTGTGGATTCACCTTCCTTTATCATTGCCTGCTCAGGACTTAATGCACTGAATAGTTCTTTGCTATGGCTTCCAGAGCATACGAAGTGGAAAGAAGGTTGAAACTGGGCAGCCTGACTCAGTTTCCCAACTTCGAAACTGCCTGCTGGTACATGGGGAAGCACCTGCTGGAGGCGTTCAAAAGTACGTCCCCTGGTCAGCGTCTCAGCCTGCGGCTCTGGACAGTTCGTTTGCGTGCGGAGCTCAGGGACGCCGGGGAGTGGTAACAGTTCTGCCATCATGCAGCAGGACGGCTGGGCCCTGGGGAACAGGCTGAGCGATGCCTTCATGGGCCCTGAGCAAGTCTCCTTAGCTCACGGGCCTTGCTTTTCCTGTCTGTGTGCTGTGGGGCTGGACTGGACTCCTGCCTGCAGGGTCATCTGGTGTTGCAAAAAGAGCACTGGCCGCATGTTCTCAGACCTGGTGTGTGTTCTGCTCGGTTCCTGCGGCCTTGGGTGGTTACTGACAGGGCTCAGTTGGGATATTGAGAGGCCTGCAGGGACCCCTGCAGCATCCCTGCTGTACTGTGGGTGGGTGGGTGTGCATGCCAGAGTCCCCCGTGGAAGGCCTGTGAGAAGGGGTGGGCTCCACCGGGTCCATGCCCTCTGTGGGCATGGCCCTCCATCCTAGGCCCTGCCAGGCCATGCCTTCGGGATAAGCGTTTGGCTCCTGGTGGCCACCCCCTGCTCAGGTCTGCAGACTTCCTGCAGCCGGGTGAAGGACCCAGGAGGAGCATTTACTTTCACAGAGAGCTTCCTTTTTCAGCAGCACCCACCCTTCCAGGAAGCTGCTGTTTTGTGTTCCGATAAGAGCTGAGTGGAGACCACCACCTTTGCACTTTGCCTCTAATTTGAGATGAGAAAGCTGAAAATGGTTCTTAACCTGGGCTGGCCAAGTTTCAGTGAAATTCTTCCATCGCTCTCTGAATTCAAGCCCTGTGCTCCACCCTGGCAGAGCAAGTGCCCTGCCCTAGGGGCCTCTTGCCAGGGAGACGGAATGGGGGTCGTGTGGGTGGAGTCACACTTGGGGACATTGGGACAGCCTGACCAGGGTGACCGCTGACTAGCTGGGCCTCTCTGAGCTGCCCCTGCCTCTCTGCCTCAGGCCTTCCTCTGTGAAGGGGCTGGCAGCTCAGCAGCCCCAGAGCTGAGAGGACCCAGGGATTTGCCACAGGCCAGACAAATGGTCACCCGGTGGTGTCAGAGCTCGGGGCTGCTCTGCCTCCATGCTGAGCTCTCTGCCTGAAGGGGGAATGCCCTGTCCGTTTTGTTTGGGGCTGGCTCCAGCTCCCAGGGGTGTGTTTGCGGTGGTGCTTGCCCTGAGCCACCCCAGCGGGAACTGGACCCACTGCCCAGCATCCTTCAGCTATGCAGGGGGCAGTGTGAGGGTGGGAATCAGAAAGCCTCTAGGGATGCTTGGTTTGGGGCATGACTGTGGTCCCTCACTGATGCAGGCTGGGGACCAGGTGGAGGGAGGAGCTGGGCCACCTGCATAAGGGGCCTGGTGTGTAGACAATGGGAAGGCCAATCCTGCCCCTCGCAGGGCATCGTAGGTGGGCATCCCCTAGGTTCCAAGAGGAACCGTTGGCAGTTGGGCAGGTGGCAGTGGGCAGAGGCCTTTGAAAGGTCTGGCCCTGAGCGTCCCCCACCACGGGGCCTTTAAGTCACCTGCAGGCGGCAGGTGAGAGTGGGCACCCTCCTGAGCAAACCCGTCTGTCTTCCCCCAGGTTCTCACAAGTCTGGGAAGCAGCTGCCCCCTCATTTAGTCCAAGGAGCTAAAATTCTCAATGGTGCTTTCAGATCATGGACGAAAAAGCAGGTAGGGATGTGTACTAGGCGTGATCCAGGGCAGAAGGGAGGGTGGCAGGCGAGGAGTCATTCCCAAGGCTTGTCCTTCCTTTGGTGGGAACTAGCATGTGAAAAGCAGGTGGGTGCCTCCTGGCCAGGTCAGACACCTGTTGGTGGGGGCAGGTGCAGGACAGAGCCCTCCATCTAAGGACCTGGCCTGAGGGGTGGGGGCTGGGCGGCAGGGAGATTCAGTGGGAGGAAATCAGGTGGTGGAGACAGCACTGCGTGAACCCAAAAGCACAGGGAGCAGGGAGGACTCGAGTCAGTGACTGGTTGGATGTTCAGGGCTCTGAAGAGGAGAGTGGAGATGTCCTCTTTGTCCTACTGGCTGTCCCAGGCATCAACTCAGAAGCTGGCTTTGCTCTGTGACTAGGACAGTCCCTTTGCCCCATGCCCCTCCATCACCCCCCCACCACCACCACAGTAGCACTGCCCTTTGCCCCTCATGGCTCTCTTGAAGCAGCATGTCTGGGCCCCACCTCATGCCCCCACTGTAAAGCGTTAGCACCCTCACTAGCATCCATGCAGCAGCTACTTCTAATGGAGCCTCCAGAGAAGCAGCTTCCAACTTCCTGTGGCATCTTGCCTGGATTGTTGGTACAGAGGGAGTGGAGAGGCCTGGTCAGCCTTGGGACTCCCTGTCGCTGCCAAGGGACTCTCTCCCAATCAGGGGTGCCAGCGTAGTCTGAGCAGATCCCATCAGGCCCGCAGGAGGCCTTGTGGGGGTGGGGAGTCCAGGAGGTGGGGCAGCAGGTACCCTCCTAGAGCCCCCTTTCAGCTACATCTTCTCTTGCCTCAAGGCCTGGAGTAGTGCAGGGTGTCCCTCCTACCTCACGTCAGCTGTATGGCCAGGTGGAGTGGCCTCGTGCCCGGGAAGAAGGGATGGCCCACATTCACTTCACAACTGGTGGTGGACTCAGGCACCCCCTCCTCTCGGGGACTTGTTTGTCCACCTGTAGGGTGGAGTCACGGCAGGGCCTCCTCGGTGGGGCAGTGTCTGGCCAGAGTGGACTAACCCCCTTAGGACCCCATGCAGCCAGTCCACACCTGTAGGGTGGAGTCACGGCAGGGCCTCCTCGGTGGGGCAGTGTCTGGCCAGAGTGGGCTAACTCCCTTAGGACCCCATGCAGCCAGTCCACACCTTTGGCAGCACCTGCCCTTGTGCCTGTCGGGGCGGCAGTGGGGCCGGAGGTCCTGGGTGGGTAGATGGGGGGACAGCCTGGAGGGACAGAGGGCCTGAGTCAGGAACCACAGAAGCTGAGGCTGCTTGGGGCCCCTGTGGGTGGAGGGTGGATGGGCATCGGTGCCCAGACTAGGCGGCTGACCCGCTGACCCTGTGCGTGGCTGTCCTGCAGGCTTTGGCGGAGCATGAAGATGAGCTACCAGAGCACTTCAAACCATCGCAGCTCATCAAAGACCTTGCCAAAGAGATTCGGCTCAGTGAGGTAGGGCTGACCTCGGGGGCCCGCTGACCCTGGTTGAGGGAGGCCTCTGCCTGTCTTCCCTGGGTATCCCTCCAGAGATGGCCATGTGTGAGGCAGCCCCTCCTTTAGCCCTCTGGGGCAGGGTCACCTGCATGATGGCTCTGGACTCCTAGGTCCCGGTGGTAGACTTGCAGTCTTCTGGTGGGAGCCCTGGGAATTAGTGTGGGGTCTCCCTCCAGCTCCCTGTGGGGGTGGGGAAGGACTCTGCAGGGGTGACTTCAGCCCCTTGAGACCCTGCTTGTGTGAGCCTGTCTAGTCCCCACCAAGGAGGTAAAGGGGTCAAGTGGTTGGTGATGTAGATGGATGGCACCCTGCCTCACGGATGGTGTGGGACAGATGTGAATATGTGACACAGATGGTGTAGATGGATGTGAGCCTGTCACACAGATGGTGTAGGATGAATGTGAGCGTGTCACTGATGATGTAGACAGATGCTCCTTTTCCGCTCGAGTGTCTCCCATGGCCTGGGGCTGTGAGACCCTCCTGGCAGGGTGTGGTTGGTCACCTCTCCCTGTCCTTTTCCCAGAATGCCTCCAAGGCCTCCCGACCTGAAGTAACTGCGGCCGTCTCCTCGGACGAGGTCTGTTTTGGGGACCGAGAAAAGGAGGAGCCCCCATCCCCCATTGAGGCCAGCCCTCCTCGGTCCTTCCTGGAGAAAGTGTCCAAAAAAAAGACTCCCAAAACCGTGAAGATGCCCAAGCCGTCCAAAGTTCCCAAGCCCCCAAAGCCCCCCAAGCCTCCCAAATCCCTGAAGCTCAAGGACGGGGGCAAGAAGAAGGGGAAGAAGTGCAGGGGCTCGGCTTCACCCACCATCCCCAACCTGGACCTGCTGGAGGCCCACACCAAGGAGGCACTGACCAAGATTGAGCCTCCTAAGAAGGGCAAGGTGGGTGGCCTCACTCTCCCCACCTCTAGTCAGCAGGCCTGCAGACACCTCCAAGGACCAGGCCTGCGGGATGGTGCTGGGGCTGCCATGTCCTTGTGCTAGAGACCCAGGGCAGCTGGTCTCTGCCCCAACAAGCTTGGTGTAGTGGGCAGCTGGGGAGAGACCCTCACGATGAAGGCAGCAGAGTCTCTGCTGGGTCAGGGTGGCACCACTGAGGGTCATCTGGGGGGACAAGCCGGCTGAGTCTTCCCTGGGGCCCAGACATTGGCTGAGACCTGAAGGTGGGTGAGGCACCAGTGGAGGGCAGTGGGGAGGCAGGGGTGGAGCCAGGGATGGGGGCAGGTCCTTGGGGGGCCTGAGCCCCTGTGGCAGTGAGAGAGGCAGGCCTGGCCCTGAGGACCCACCAATGTGAGTAGAGGGTCTTAGGTGTGGGCTTTGGGGACCATGAGTCCCCGAGACCAGGCCACATTGAGTGATTTCCTGCTAGTGGGCGGTCATTGCTCACTTCCCAGGGGTTTGGTGGCCACTGGAGCTAGTGTTGCAGGGCTTAAGTGGGGCACATTGATTTTCCCTTCCTCAAGGCGAAGAGGGTAGATGAATGTATGAATGAATGAATGAATGGAAGGAAGGAAGGAGAGAGGAAGGAAGGAAGGGAGGGAGGAGTAAGAGTAGATGAATGAATGTGTGGGTGAATGGTTTGATGGATGGATTGGTGGATAGATGAATGGTTGGTGAATGTATGAGTGGATGGATGAGTGGATGGGTGGGTGGGTGGATGGATGGGTAGATAGGTAGATTGTGGATAAATGGATGGGTGGGTAGATGGATGGATGGTTAGTTGGATGGGTGGGTGGATGGATGGATGGTTAGTTGGATGGGTGGTTGGGTAGATTGATTGATGGATTAGCTGATGCATGTAGGCCAGCAGGAGGCAGGAACTCTGTGCTGTGTGGTTCTCACTTTGTACTGTAGCCTGATGGAGGCCTACTGCCCACCCATGTCCGCTACCAGATAATGGCTAGTATTTTCTAGGCCACAAAGAATGTCCTGAGTGTGCCCAACAAGGAGGTTATCAGCACGCAGAACGACGTGGAGAGGTTGGAAATCCGAGAGCAGACCAAGAGCAAGTCGGAGGCCAAGTGGAAGTACAAGGTGAGATGTGTGTGTACAGGTATGCTGGTGAGTGAATCTACCCTCAGGGAGGGCTATGTTAGTGAAAGAAGGTGGTGTGTGGGGCAAGTGTGGGCTTGGTGGTGTGTGTGTGCGCCTGTGGGGGATGTCAGGTGTGTGTCTGCCTGTCTGCAGGTGGGCAGTGCCGTGAAGGTCTTTGAGGGTCTGGTTGTGCACGTGGCTTCCATGGAGCTACCTTCTGAGGGGCTGGCCTGGGCACATCTCGGCCTAAGAGCATGGACGGCGTTGCCCTTTGTGGCCTGCCCTGGTTCAAGCTCACACTCCCTGGAGCTGGGCAGCATCCGAGGGCAGGTCCTGTGGGCAGGTCCTGTGGGGCTGCAGTGGGTCCCCAGGTGACATGTCAGAGGGAGGAGGCTGCCCAGTCCAGCTGCCTCTGCCCACTGGGCGCCTGTGTGGGGCTCAGGGATGGTCCTGGGTTTGCTTTTCAGAACAGCAAACCCGACTCCCTACTGAAGATGGAGGAAGAGCAGAAGTTGGAGAAGTCTCCTCTGTCAGGGAACAAGGACAACAAGTTCTCATTTTCCTTCTCCAACAAGAAACTGCTAGGGTACGTGCGTGCTCGTGCCAGGAGGGGTTGGTTGCACGTGTGTCACGTGCCACACACACACCCTGAACACCGCCCCCCCACATCACACACACACATCCCCTGCTTGTGCACACACGACACACACATACACCCTCCTGGAGGGCTCCGCGGTGAGCCCCCCTTCGGAACTGGCTGCACCCAAGCCACAGCCAGGGCTGTGTTGCTCGGCACACCCCTCATGAGGGCCTCCAGGCAGACTCCCTTCCTGCCTCCTAAGCCAAAAGGCTTGGGCAGGTGGGGAGGGGGCCGTGGTGTGCGCCAGCAAGGAGTAGGAGAGTGTGACTGGGCAGATGTTAGCCGAGTGGCTGTCCTGGGCTGGCACAGAGGACGTGGTGGGGGTCAGGATCTTGACCTTGGAGTCTAGAGGCCAGTGGGGAGGGGCTGGTATGAATCCAACACTCTCAAATCCATCTAAAATTATGGCCGTGATGGGGGCCATGGAAGAAGGATTTGTGGGGCCTGGGGTGCTGTGGAGGCCTTGTGTGTCCAAGGGAGTTGGTGGGAGGGCTTCCTGGAGGAGATGGCACTGAGCTGAGAGATGGGGGCACCTCGCCTGGGAGGGTATGTGTGAGCTGGTGTGTCCGGGTTCTGGACTGTATAAGGGGTCTCCATCTGCTGACCAGTGTGGTGGGCTGGCCAGATGGGAGGTTGGTGGGCCAGACACCCTGTGCCCACCAAGAAGGCCCTCGGTGGCTTCGGTCCCACACCCAGTTGTATGCTGAATCCAAAGTCCAGGGTGGGTGCCCAGCAATCAGGAAGCAGACACGTCCCAGTGGGAATGGGGCCACTTTTCTGCTGTAGGCCTGAGTTTTCTCATCTGCAAGATGGGGGGAGAAGGCCATTTTTAGGTGGTGGGGGAACAGAGCCTGTCAGCATCTTGTGCTCTTGAAGAGCCTGGCACAAGTGGGCCTGTTATTCCCAAGAGCTCACGGCAATGTGCCAAGGCTGCTTGGTGAGCAGGTGGGTTGGGTCTGATCTGCAGGGGCCCGGTTGCCCTGACTTCATGGCCCTGAGCACGGCCTTGATGTATCTGAAGCTCAGCTGCTGGGTCCCGGGGAGCTTCTGCACAGCATTAACTCTATGACTGACCGACTGTACTACAGAGTTTAGAAATGGAAGGGAGAAAGGGAGACATGATTCTATAACTATGGCACACCTGTGTGTATGTACATGGGTGTGTGTGTACGTGTGTGTTGTGTTACGTAGCTCATAACTACACCCAGCAGGGCTCACTGCCAGCCGTCCTCTGTGTTTCCGTTGTTGGGAATCAGAGCTGTACCTGTTGAGAATCGCAGATGCCTGTGCCCTGCCTGCTGTCCCCACTGCTGAGTGTGCGCTTGTGCCCTCAGCCCACAGGGAGACAGCGGCTGGAGCGTTGGACTCTCCTCGTTTGCAGTAGCCCTGTCTTGCCCCAGGAGAGAGATGAGTTGTGTGAAACTTTTTAGACTATTGTGTCTACACCTCGGCCCTGAAATTATTTTTCTAGAATAGCTCTGTAGAAAACCCAGGCCAGTTGGCACTGGCTCCATCTGACACTGGGCTTATATCAGGCCCCAGGGCAGCCTGAAAGAAGGCGTGCTCATCCGTTGGCAGTGGGGGGCACAACCTTAAATAGCCCGAGAAAGGGCCAGGCATATACCCTGTGGGTTGTGCGCTGTCTTCACTGGGGTCACGACATTGGAGAGGAGGCTGTGGGGTTGGGAAGGCTCCAGCCTGGCTGTTGATCCTCCAAGGCCTGTGGGGGGTGGTGCTGGAGGCACTAGCCAGGCTGTGTGAATGTCCACTGACCGGCCTACTTCTGCCGCCCCAGCTCCAAGGCCCTCAAGCCACAGCCAGGCCCAGGGGTGTTTGGAGCCTTGCAGAACTTCAAGGAGGACAAGCCCCAGCCAGTGCGGGATGAGTATGAGTACGTGTCGGATGACGGGGAGCTCAAGATTGACGAATTTCCTATTAGGAGGAAGAAAAATGCTCCGAAGAGGGACTTGTCCTGTGAGTTGGGGGGACATGGGGAGGGGGCAGGCCCAGCCCCGTATAGGCCATCTCAGGCATGTGGAGTGGGCATCGGGTGTGGCTGGACCAGGGTCCCCCTCTGCTCCTCCAAAACTGCTGCTGACTCCCATATGCTCTGCTTTCAGTCCTACTGGACAAGAAGGAGCCGCTGCCCACGCCCATTACGAAGCCAAAGCTGGACTCGGCTCTCTACAAGGTAAGCGAGCGCCTTCTGGGTGACTGAGCTTTCTGCGTGGAGAGCAGAGGGGGACGTTCTCCTGGGGAGGCTGGCTGGGCTCCAGATGTGGAGCTCTGAGCCCCGGGACCCTGCACAAAGGGACAAAAACAGATGTGGGACTTGTGGAAGGTCTGCAGGTCTCTGTGAGTGGTGGGGCCTTGGGAGCCGCCCTCCATAGTCAAATCCACTGTGAAGATAGTGCATCTCCTTGATGCCGGAGGACTGGGGTACAGGGAGTAGCAGGCCAGACCTGCTGTGGGTTGGGTCCTGCACTAAACGTGTGGGGGTTAAGTTAGATGTCCTCCAAGGCCATGCATGTCCAACCCAGGATGCGGTGGCCGTCTCCAAGAAAGCCAGGTTCCCTGTTGGGGTCATACCCTGCCTGCAGAGCCCAAGGTGTCCCTGCAGAGCCACTTGCCAGGCGCTATTAACCGGTGTCCCTCAGGTGCAGGCACACTGCCTGTTCCCAGTCCAACCACGCCGACTCCTCTTGTATCTATGTTCAATATTGGGGTCTCACGTAAGGTCCTGTGAACCAAGGTTCACCTGGGGAAATGGTGCAGGCGGGGCTCCAAGATCCCAGCGCAGAGCTCTGGCACCTGTGCCCTGCTCTGTGTGTCTGGTCAGCCAGCCCCATGGTGCTCATTACAAGGACAGGCTCTTTAAAAACCTCTTTTTCTCACTGAAGGGAAACAGTAGTCCCTACCCCTACCCCCAAGTCCTTTTCCGACCAGCTACTCTGTCCCCACAGCAGAGTGATGACTCCTCTGATGAGGGTTCACTGCACATAGACACGGACACTAAGCCCGCCCGCAATGCCAAAGTGAAGAAGGATGGCGGGGGTTCGGCTGCGGGCATCTTGGACCTGCTGCAGGCCAGCGAGGAGGTCGGCGCGCTCGAGTACAACCCCAACAGGTAGGCCCGGTGCCCACGGGGAACTTGGGGAAGTGGCTGCTTCCACAGAGGTGGGCCAAGCAGGGCTCCGTCAGCCCACGTCCCAGAGGCCAGGCGGCCAGAGCAGGACCCCTGCCTGGCAGAGGTGGTGCCAGGTGGCCAGAGAGGTGAGAGGGGGCTGGCTGTGCAGGTCCTGTGTGTTGCAGAGCTCCTGAGCGAGGGCACAGAGCTCTGAGGACAGATGATTCTAGATGCTAGATGGGGAGTCAGGTGAGAAGTAGTTCCGCGTTGGGGCCATGGAGGGAGGAGTCTGTGGGGCCACCATACCTCTAGGTGCCTGTGGGGAAGCAGGGCCAGGCTGGGCACCTGGAGGGTGTCAGGGTTGTTCCAGGCCAGGACACCCAGCTGTCTCTGTCTCATCACTTCCTGAATGCCATAAAAATAACATAAGAAAAATTCCACAGTGTGTGCCCAGTGTCAGGGTCAAGGGCATTTAATGGGCCTCTCTGGGACCCCAAGCTGGCTTCCCTGCAGAGCCCTTATCTGCGGCAAGGGAGATGATGGCTTCAGAGCTCGGGGACGTGAGAGCCCACTCCCTGAGGAGCGGCTGGGTCAGCCAGGGGTCCCAGATTCCCACACCAGCTGGGGGGTGTGTGGGAACCAAGCCACGCTGTCCTCGAGACCTGTGTGCATCCAGATGTGTGGCCTCAGGAGCCCACTGGCTGCTGGTGTACATGCTGTTCTTTCCCGGAGGCCCTGAGATTCTGGGCGGTCGGGCAGGCCAGGACACGTGTCTGCTCAGCTCAGGCGGTCTTCTCTACCTAGGCCTGCCCAATTGTAGTCCTTTGCTTTGAGAGAAATGGATTCATCTTCTTTGGGTTTTGCATTGGTGGAAGGCCACTGGGCTGGTTTTTCTCATGGTGGTCCCAGTTAAATTCTCTTTTGATCCCAATTAACTTTTGTTTTTATGCATCATGGCCATTTTTTTTTTTTCCCACATGTACCGCAGACAGACAACCAAGGGATCAGGGCCCACACCCCCTGTAGCCTCCCCATTCTGGGGACCTCAGCCACCATGGTGGGGGGTGGCTCCCCTCCTAGTCCTCGAGCCAGCAGGAGAGTCCTGCTGCACTGATGGGGAAACTGAGGCTCAGAGAGCTTAGGTGACTTGCTCAAGGCCACACCGCCAGGAAGTGGCAGAGGCAGGGCCAGAATCTCCATCTGCTGATAATGGAACCCAAGCGTGGGGGTCTTGGAATGTTAACCATGCTGGGCGGTGACATCCAGCTAGGAGGGACTTGGCTTGAGGAAGTCAGGGCTCATGTGACCTGCTCGGGGTTCGCTTGGTCCTCCAGATCTGCGCTCCACCCATCCCCCACTGCCTCTCAGTCTGTGCTTCCAGAATCGAGGTCCAGGGGCTACATGAGCCCGTGGAGGCAGCACGTCAGCCCCGTCTTAGACAGTGGGACTCCGGGAGGCGGATTAGGGCTTGATTGAAAAGCGTTCTTGCTAAATCAAATGGTTGTATTTTCTTTCATAAATTACCATTATTTGTGCAGTGTTATGCTCACAGACAGCCATAGGCGCCTTCTCTCGTGGGAGTGGAGTGTATGGCTGGAGGCTTCTACAGAGCCGTGGGGTGCAGATTTCCTGTTCAGCATTAAGTGGTTTCTGTAGATGAGCAAACCTAAGCCCCTCACTGCAGAGATGCCCTGTGGCCTTTGCAGTGGTGGGAGGGACCCTGACCTGAGGCCCTTTGCCAGGAGGAGAAGCCTGGCTGTGAACCCCCTTTTCCTGGAAGGTGCTGGTGCCCGGGCTGGCCCCTCACCTCTTTGGAGGTGCCTTTCTTCTGGGAAGGCTATGGCTAGCTGGTACCTCAGTGACCGGTTGTTGCTCAGACCCTGGAGAAGTGCCCTACACGCCCTGGGTCCCCCATGAGTTCCAGGGAGAGGCACCCCTGGGATGAGGGCGGATGGGGCTGGTGCCAGAACCCTGCATGGAGCTGGGACACGGGTGCTGCAGCTTGGGCTCCTGACTGAACCTGGACACAGCCTGCTGGGAGGAGGGCAGCCAGTTTGAGGATGCGCTGTGAACTGCTCCATAGGCACACACGTATGTGCTCACACACGCCTGCACACGTGCATGTGTGCCTGCTGGGGCTGGGTCTCCTCGGCCGCCGCAGGCAGTTCCTCTCCCAGGTCTCCCATTTGGAGTGTAGGTCAGTGTTTGATGGTCCATTTGCTCTGTTTTAAGTACTTGCTGTTTGGAAAAAGGCAGCTGAAGAAAATGGAGGAAAATATGTTAATTTCTTGTGGATGGTTTCCTTAGTGTTTACTGCCTGGGGGTGAGGGAAAGAGAGGATTTTGGTATGATAATTGGAGGATTAAGGTATTATTTTCCATGCGCACTAGTTAGACTTTGCTCCTTGATTCGCCGGCCCACGTGGACAGCCTGCAGCCCTGGGCTCCAAGGCCCCTCCCTCTCAGGTTGCAGCCGAGCTGGGCTGGGACCATGAGGTCCAGATGGCACAGGCAGGCGGCTGGCTTCCATGTTGGCTCCCGGAGGACCCTCATGGTGAGTGTCCCGGCCCCCACCCTCCCATCCCTGCAGGAAGCCAGGTGTTTGTCTGGGCCATGAGGCTGGGTGAGGGTGCCTGAGACCTTCAGGGTGAGCCTGGAAGGGCCTCATTCGTAGAGCACTGGAGAGCCTGGCAGAGGATGGGGGGCCAGCTATCAGCTCTTGCTGGCTCTAGTGCTGGGTCGGGGACCTGTCCGGGCTCAGAAAGCATCAGCGATGATGGTACAATGATATTACCGCTACCAAATGCCGTGTGCTCTTGGCTGGGTCTGGGTAGCCCTTTGCCGTCATGGCGTGGGACAGTGGGGGTCGGGGGTATGCTGGGGCAGGTGGAGAGTCTGGTGGAAGGCTCCCGACTCTCCACGGCGGTCTGACCATACTTGATTTTTCCCATTGTTTGTGCCTTTGGAGCCGTAATCCATTTGCTTCCAGCAAAACCCCAAAACGCTGTGGTCCAGTGTGTCTCGGGCAGGGCTTGGGGAAGTGGTATTCGTGCAGCGCTGCCCAGAGAGGCGCCTGCCCGTCGCCTCCTCCTGGCTTGGGGCAGAGTCCTTGGCCTGGAGCCCAGCAGTACCCCTCACAGGATGGCTTTTGTCCAAGCTTGCCTCGGTGGGCCCCCAGGCCCACAGGGGACCACCCTCTGTGTCTGTGCTTCCTGGGGCCAGCTCCATCTCCCTGCACCCTCCAGCCTCAATCTTGGGAACCTTATTTCTGAGCAGGGACTCCTTCTTGTTCTAATGTCTTACTAAACATGCTTCCAATACTTCTCGGAAGTGGAGGAGGGAGCAGGGACCATGCAGAACCACCAGGGGCCCATGTGGACTGGCACTTTTGGGGGCTGCTTCTGGGTCTGGCAGCCCTGCAGGTGGGTCCATCCCCTGGGGGCACATGGGGCAGGCAGGAGGGAGCCTGGATGTCAGACACACAGGGCGGGCCCGCTGCTGGGGCTCCTGGGCCTCCTGGGTCTGTGACCAGGGAGGAGGGCTAAGCAGTGCCCCACTCCAGGTCCTGCTTCCTAGGGTCCCAGGGAGCAATGAGAGGTATGGCCAGGCTCCCCAGAGGCCGGGGTGGGCCATCCTGACCCAGGTGGACAAAAGCCTGGGGTGATGGGCAAGGGTGAGGGTCTGGGTGCTGGTGCAGGTGCAGTCATGAAAAGATGGTGTGAGTCACCTGGGGAGATCGAGTGCCATGGGAGGGAGAGGGCTGTGCTGCCCCATCTCAGGTACCAGACGGGAGGATGCCCTTGAAGACGTGGGGGAGGGAGCGCTTGGGGCTGGGGCTGAGCGCAGGAGTCCATGGTGGGTGGAGGTGTGCACAAAACCAGCTGGAGTGCAAGAGGGAGGGAGGAGCGTGGCCTGGGTCCCTGAGGGAATCTGCTTGGTGACCTTTTGGTAGGAGAGATCAGGAGTAATGGCACCTTTGTCTACCACCTTCTATCCCTCTGCCCCTCTTCATCCCCTCCCTCTCTTCTCTCTTTATGTCCCTCTCTGTCCCAAGGCCTGCAGCCCTCCTTTGGTGTTGGGGGGTGGGAACAGAGGGTAGGGGACGGGGATAGCTGGCTCTTTCCATGGGGGAGTTATCAGCTACCACTCTCCTCCACCCCACACCCTCTGCTGGCTGCTGAGTGGGGGGATGTGTGGGCCATGGGCTGAGTGCCTGTCTCTCTGTGCCTCCAGCCAGCCCCCCGCCTCCCCCAGCACACAGGAAGCCATTCAGGGAATGCTGTCCATGGCCAACCTGCAGGCCTCCGACTCCTGCCTGCAGACCACATGGGGTGCTGGCCAGGCCAAGGGCAGCTCGCTGGCGGCCCATGGCACCCGGAAGAATGGGGCTGGCAGTAAGAGCGCAGGCAAGCGGCTGCTGAAGAGGGCGGCCAAGAACAGTGTGGACCTGGATGATTATGAGGAGGAGCAGGACCACCTGGACGCCTGCTTCAAGGACTCGGACTACGGTGAGCACCGCTGTGCGGGGAGGGGCGCTAGACCTGGGGGTTGGGAGCCGGGTCCCTCTTATGGATATGATTCACAGACCTTAAAAGTCACCCTTTAAAAGCGTGTAACTCAGGGGTGCTTAGTGTATTTGGAGGGATGTGCATGCCACCATCATCACACCCAATTTGAGAACGTTTCATCATCCAGAAAGGAAAGCCTGCGCTGTACCTGTTAAGAGTCAGTACGTCTCCTCTGGCCCCTGGCAGCCGCTGATTTATGCTGCCTCGCAGATATTCCTAATCAGGGTGTGTCACGTGAACAGAATTGCACAGTGCTTGGTCTTTGGTGCCTGTCTTCTTTCATTAGCATAGTCTTCAGGCTTCATCCACGATGTAGCACATGTCAGCTCTTTGTTCCTTTTGATGGCTGAATACTATTCCACCACGTGGACACACCACGTTTGTTTATCCCTTTATCCATCCACAGGCACTTGGATGGCTTCCACCTTTTGGCAGTTGTGAACAGTGCTGCTGTGAATGTTGGTGTGCAGGGAGTTTTGTATGGCCTGTGTCTATGGTGCTCCTGTGGTGTATACCTGGGTCGCTGCCTGTTTCACCTTCTGAGAACCTGCCCGACTGTTCTCCACGTGGCTATACCATTTCAGACACGTTGAGACCGTGTCCATCCTATGTCTGTGTAGACAGAGAAACTGAGGCCCAGAGTGGCTTTGTGGCCCTGAGTCTGAGGTGGGCAGTGAGTTGGTGGCTGGGCCATAGCTGTGGCCTCTGCCCAGGGGCATGGCCCCTCGCCTCCTACTGCAGCCCTTCCTTCCAGGCCTGGCACTTTGGGTTCCAACGGGCTCTGAAGGAGCTGCTGTTGGCCGCCTGGGAGGGGACTTGGAGTGAAGACCTACCTCCATGCCTCAGCCCATTGCCCATAGATGTCCCAGCCCCCGCAGGGTGCGCTGTGCTCCTCAGGGTCAGGGCCGTGCTGGCCCTCATGGTGCAGGGCCTGTTTTCAGTTCAGTCCTGATGGTCTGAGGGCAGTGTATTTGTCCTGGAGACCCTGTCCCTGGAGAGCCCTCCCGTGGTGAGGCTGGACCTGCCCTATCTGGTGGACACTTTCAGGCCTCACTGAGGGGCCTGCCGTGGTCTGACAGATCAACAGCGGAGTGAACTCCATTTTCTGGACGCCATTTTCTGGATTCGGGTGTCACAAGCCTTGGAGGTTGAACCTGTAACGGGAGGAGGTACCCAATGAGTCACCCAGGGCTGCCGTGTGGGTCTCCCTCCTCCAGAGACTTGGAGGTTAGCCTGGGGTCCTTCAGAGCCACTCAGTTCCGTGGACATCAGATGTTTTCTTCTCTGATAGCAGCAGAGGAGACGTTTTGCGAATTGGGCATTCAAGTGTGTGCGGTGGCCAGGCTGGGGTAGGAACAGCTGGTCATGGGGGCTGGATGGAGCCCCTTGTCTGGCCCTCTCTGGACCTCAAGGGGGCCTGGGCTTGACAATTTCAGAGGCCACCTGTGCCTATGCGTGTGGCACCCACACCAGGAGGGCTGGTGCTCTGCAGCCTGGGGACAGCCTGGGGCATGCCAGTCATAAGCTCTGCCAGTAGCCTGAAGCAGCCACCCTCCTGTGGCCACACCAGCAGCCCAGCCCTTCTCCCCTTTGCCGCTCTAGTTTACCCCTCCCTGGAGTCGGATGAGGACAGTCCTGTTTTCAAGTCCCGTTCCAAGAAGAGGAAAGGCTCAGATGATGCTCCCTACAGCCCGACAGGTAGTGCTGGGGGCTGGAAGGGGAGCTCCATCCACACACGAAGGCCAGCAGCCGTGTTCCACACCCACTAGCTCTGTGCGGGGGCTCAGACGGGGTGTCACTTGCCTGCGGGAGCCTGACTGGGGTTCCACTTCTTTCTCCCGGGACCTCAGCCCAGGTGCTTTTGCAAGCTCACCCAAAGGCATCCCAGCTCCTGCCAGTAGGGCAGTGCGGTGTCCCTGTCTTGAGGTGACCCTCTGCCTAGTTTCTCCTCAATGAACAGCCCTGGGAGGGTCACGATTGCACCTGGCCCCCCATCATGGCAGCCAGCGGGGTGGGGTCTGGCTCACCTAGCACGTGACTTCCCTCCTGACCTCTCCTGTCTTGCTGGTGTAGGGAAACCAGCCCCACACCGGGTTGGGGCCCATGCTGACACTCCCCGAGTTGTGACTTGTCCCTGGGATTTGGGGACAAACTGGGGCAGGGCCGGGGGATCCCAGGAGGGCGCACAGGCATTGGGTGGCTGCTCGAGGCAGGCTGACCTTCTCTCCCGCAGCGAGGGTCGGCCCGTCGGTGCCAAGGCAGGACAGGCCTGTGCGCGAGGGGACCAGAGTGGCCTCCATTGAGACCGGGCTGGCAGCTGCTGCAGCCAAACTGTCCCAGCAGGTGAGGAGGGGGCCCCCTCCTGGGCTCAGGCTCCCCAGATGCCTCTGCTCCCCCCACCCTCATGTACGGAGACCACCCAGTCTGGGGCTGTCACAGCCTTGGGGACATTTGAGTAGTGCCGACCCCGGTTCCTCTAGGCTCCCAAGTCCCTGCTAGTGGGAAGCAGAGAAGCTGGGAACTGGTGGCAGGAGTCTCATGGCAGCTCAGAGTGGGGTGGTGGGGAATGGAGGGGGTTAGGGTGACGGGGGCGGGGCCCATACTACGTGTCCACCAACAGGTAAACTCAGATTGAGTCTGAGTCTGTCCACTACAGCCGAGTGCTGGTGCCACATCCCGCACGTCCCTGTGTCCGGGACGGCCCACCTCACAGAGGGGGCCTGGTGGTCTCTCCACAGGCCCCAGTACTGCTCTGCAGAGCTCGTGGTGGCTGGAGGTGGGGCTCGGGCGTGATCCAGCCCTTTCTGCTCCTGCAGTGCTGGCTCGCTCAGCTCCATGGGAGAAGCCTTGTGCACAGCAGACCAGGCTGCTCCCAGGCTGCAGGCTGCTTCCCAGTGTCCGAAGCCTGGCCAGCCCTGTGGGGTGACACACCTGCGTGTTTTGTTCAAAGGAGGAGCAGAAAAGCAAAAAGAAAAAGAACACCAAAAGGAAGCTGGCTCCCAACACCACCTCCCCTTCCGCCTCTGCCTCTGCCGGCACCACCTCGGCCTCCACCACCTCGGCCTCCACCACCTCGGCCTCCACCACCTCGGCCTCTACCACCTCGGCCTCCACCACCCCGGCCTCCACCACCCCGGCCTCCACGAGCACGGCCAGCAGCCAGGCCTCACAGGAGGGCAGCTCACCTGAGCCCCCGCCAGAGTCCCACAGCAGCAGCCTGGTTGACCACGAGTACACGGCAGCCGGCGCCTTTGCTGGGGCCCAAGCCGGCCGTGCCTCTCAGCCCATGGCCCCTGGGGTCTTCCTCACCACGAGGAGGCCCTCCTCGTCATCCCCCAACAACACCGCTGCCAAAGGTACCTTGCCCGCCGACCCTGAGTCACCTAGACTTGCAGACTGTCCCTGTGGATGACCACAGGTCTCCTTTGTCCCTGCAGCCATGTGTGTGTATGGCCAGGCACTCCGTCAGTATGTGAAACAAATGGTCCCTTTCAAGACCAAGAGCTCTGGTTACTCACCAGGGGGGTTCTGGTTACCTTGGAGTTAGGTCTGGCCCTTCAGACTCCCAGGGCCTCGGCTTTGGGGCCTGGCTTGAAGTCAGAGTGTGGTTGGTGGTTTGCCGAGGATTCACTGGGAGGAGCCTAAGGTGACCCAGGCTCCTCTGTGTGAATTAGGGGTGGGACGGCTGGCCGGGTCTCGTGGCATTCCCCACTGTCACCCCCCAGACCCCTTGCACCATAGGCATGAGGCCCAGCCGGCCATGGACATGGGGAGTGTGGCTCTAGGTGGCCCTAATGCCATCCCTGGCCTGTCCCTACCCTACTCACCACGGCCCAACCCCTTGTCGACATAGCCTCTGAGTGGGGCGCTTTGTTGACAATTGGTGGTTTTGGAGGGATGCAGAACTCCCTGGACCTGGGAATTGCAGGCCCATTTTACAGACAGGGTGGGGGCTCAGGAGGGTTACAGACCCCCATCCCACATGCTGCTCCTGTCACTCATCTGTCCTTTTTGTGTCTCTGCCTCCCCCAGGAAAGCGTACAAAAAAGGGCATGGCCACTGCCAAACAGAGGCTTGGGAAAATTTTGAAAATTCATCGGAATGGAAAACTGCTCCTTTAAAGTTTGGAAAGCCAGGATCCTTCTGCTCCGCTCAGGACCCTTGGAGCCCTGCTAAAACATCAGCCCCCAGGAGGGTGGCCTTGCTGCCTCACCCCAGGGAGGGCCTGGCCTCTTCCCGGCAACCATCCCCCTCACATGAGCATCTGTTGCTTCAGCGGGCGGAGCTCGCCAATACGGACAGACGTCCTTTCTCAAGTTGCTTAGAGTGACCAGTTCCCGAAACGTGGCCCTGCCAGTTTGAGGACCATTCCAGTTTCAGGACAGCCTCCAGGCATCCCCGAGCATGGGTGTGATTGCAGGGCCTTTGCAGCTCTGCTGGGAGCATGAGTCCTTCAAGGAAGGAGGAGTGAGCCAATGCTCACCAGGCCCAGAGTCTGAGCTGGCCACAGGCTGGTAGCCTCCAGAGGCTTTAAAAAAGGCAAAGAACACTAGAGAGGAAGAGGAGGAGAGATCGGGGTGTGTATGTGCCCCCCTTCTCTTCCCAAGTGATTCTCAGACAAGTCCAGAGACTGTTGGGCCCAGCCAGGAGAGGAGCCTCTGTGCTCCCCGGCTGGTGGGTGGTGGGCCGGATGGTGGGTGTTGCACCCTGAATGCCTGGGGCATTTCTCAGGGCTGGCTGGGGCCATCAGCAGGGTCAGTGTGTCAGTGTTGGGGGGGAAGCCCTCATGGGGTCCCCAGGGAAGGGTTCAGGCCCAGACACAGTGTGGGGCCCAGGGGGCCCAGGCTAAGCCACATGGGTGGTCCCCGTCCAGCCTGACCATCTATACTCCGAGAAGCACTTCCCAGCCAAGGCACCCCGCCATATGCCTGGTGGGGCAGATGGTGGCCGGGTGGCCCGAGGACTTGGGGGCCAGGCACTTCTGTCTTGTCACCTGTTAACGTTTGGTGTCGAGTGCATGGGTGGCTCCTGGACCACGTGTCTGCCCATCGACACGGAGGGGCTGGATTTGTTTCTCAGGCAATCCTGTATTTTAATTTTAGATGTATTTCCTGAAGCATATTTTTCATAGAATGTAGCGTGTAAATAGCTTTTTAAATAACTTCTTTTTTATAAGAGTAAAAGTATCTTTAGGAATTTCTTTCTATAGAGCCCTTCATTAACATTTATACGAGTTTTTTGCCGAGTATGATGAACAGTTGGGTTTCCGATGCTTTTCCTTTTCCTTCTTTCTTTGTATTATTATGGTTATTATTATTATTTTTTCTTTTAGGAACTAAGGTATTGCCTGAAAAACAAGTGATGTCTTTGCAGCCTTATATCTGTCTTTACAGAAGCAAACAGTACACAAAAGATCTATTTCAGACACATTTGAAGAGGAATCTTCAACTTGAATACCAGCTCTTTCTTTCCTTCTTGTTGATGAAGGGGGTGGGGGTACAGTTATTTTACTAGCACCTTGTGAAGTGTTTCTGTGTTTTGTGATGCTGTAATTTATTAATGTTTGTAGCTTTTTATATTTGTACATTTCTTATGAGCTTTGTTTATATGCCCATCCCTGGGTGTTCTGTCCATGAGGAGAGGCAGCTTTGCGTGGGCCTTGCCACCCTTGCTCATCCTGTTTGGGGGATGCAGCCCCGGGACCCAGAGGCTGGGAGGGGTGAGCCTCATGGGGCCCTGACTATTCCGACCCGGCGTTTTGAAGGTTTCCTTTCCTGTCCTTGTTGAACATTTATATAATCTAACCTGGCCATCAAGCTGTTCTCTCTCTTCCTCTCTCTCTCTCTTTTATTTTTTTAATTTTATTATTATTATTTTGGCAACATGTACATTTCTAACAAAGTTTATTGTGGCTATTAAAGTGTTTTATTTCCCAATTCATATTACTCTTGTATCGAGTCCATGAGGTCTAAGGTAACTTAGATCAAAGTTTTAAAAGAGTAAAAATATTTCAGGTTTTGTACAGAACCATGTCTGTGTCATTTCTGCCTTGTTCACTGTCATCCACTCTGGTGGTGAGGACGGTGGGGATCCTCGACGTTGGGGAGAGGAGTGGGCCAGTGAGTGGGCTGGGTGTGAGGGTGGGCAGTCAGGCCAGGCCCCCTACCCAGGCCCAGCCCTGGCTGCCAGCTTTCCTCTTGGAAAGCCTTTGGATTGCCCACAGGGCATATGTACTGCCCTGCACCCCAAAGCTGCAGCACCCTGAGCCAGCCTGCAGGAGTAGGCAGAAGAGACCCTTGGTCAGAGTGGGCAGCCTTTGAGACCCTGACAGTACCAGCCCCAGCCCCTGGCATCCTCAGGAGCCTCTAGTACCTTCTTAGTGTTCACAGGTGTGCAGTTTAGTTGAGTCCGGTGAGAGGCACCCGAGAACATGTGCAGAATTTCAGTCTAAAGCTGATGTTAGGGACTTCCGTGATGGCGCAGTGGTTAAGAATCCACCCGCCAATGCAGGGGACATGGTTTCGATCCCTGGTCCGGGAAGATCCCACATGCCGTGGAGCAACTAAGCCCGTGCGCCACAACTACTGAGTCTGTGCTCTAGAACCCACGAGCCACAACTACTGAGCCTGCGTGCCACAGCTACTGAAGCCTGCGTGCCACAGCTACTGAAGCCTGCGTGCCCTAGAGCCCATGCGCTGCAACTACTGAAGCCCGTGCTCCACAACAAGAGAAACCACCCAATGAGAAACCCATGAACCGCAACGAAGAGTAGACCCCGCTCGCCACAGCTAGAGAAAGCCCACACGCAGCAACGAAGACCCAGTGCAGCCCCCCAAAAAAGCTGATGTTACTCACAACAAATGAACAAAAGCAGACCCCCCCCCCACATACACAGATGAACAGTGTAGGGCACAGTGAGGATCGAGGATTAGGGAGAAAGAATGACCAACTGGGCAAAGGGGACTGCCACAGAGGAGACCCTAGGCACACGCTGGGGCTGCCCCGGCTGCCAGGCATTTCAGACATTGCTGGGCCCTGGTATGCAGTGTTTAGCCAAGGCAGCTCCACAGCCTGAATTTGCTCCGCTGGACCCCGCAAGAGGGGCCTTTGCAAACCCCATGGTTGGGCATTCACCCTTCCTGGCAACTGTCCTGTGCCTGCCCGGATCCAGCCAGATCCTGCCCTGTGGCTTCCCCAGGGGTCCCCGCCCCCTCACCCCACAGCCGCTGGGGGACCGTGCCAAGCCCTGGGCTGTTCTGTACAGCCCACCCTCCCGAGGCCTGGCTCTGGCTGCCCAGCCTCTGAGCTGGAGTCCTTGAGGCTGAGCTACCTGGGTGCTTCTTGGGTCTTCCCACCCCAGCATGGCTGTAGGGACTGGGTCTTCAGAGGGCCATCTGGGACCTGGGGCCCTGGGCTTGGGAAAGACCTCCCAGAAGGTACCCAGAGCCTCTTCCCTGTCCCTAGGCCCTATGCTGCGCTGCACCCACTCCATCCTGGTGCAGCACGGCCTGGGCGTGCCCTGGGCCGTCGCTGTGGCCCCAGTGGCCCTTGTGTTCGGGAATGTCTGCAGGTGGACTAGAGGCCTGCATTTCTGGGTGTGCCTGCAGCATGGGCAGCCAGGAGCCTGTGTCGCTCTGCTTGGTGCTGACTGTGGCCCTTCCAGCGTCTTCTCCCCATCTCCATGCAGGGCCAACAGCCCTGCGACAGTGAACTGGGAGGGGAGGGGCTGAGCAAGCTCCCTGCGCGGCCCCACGGACCCAGCCCCTCATTTGACAGGTAGATAAACTGAGGCCCACACTGAAGCCCTCCATGGATGAGACTTGAGTGCTCCAGGATTGTCCCCTGCTCACCATAATTTCTCAGCCTCCTGGCAACAGGTGTAAGTGGAACACCACCATCGTGCTGAGGCAGCTCCTGGGGGCCGCAGGATGCCAGCAGCAGGGTCCTGGAGAGCCACCTGACCAGCAACAAACTTCGCAAGAGGAAACATGAAGGGTTGCACGTTAGGCCTCTGAGATGTTGGGAGCTGTTTTTTTACTGCAGGCTGCCTAGCTCTGTCTGAGACTCACCTGCGGCTGTGTCCTGTGTACCGAACATGGCATAAATAAACAAATTGCCCCTTCAGTCGGCTTCCAAATTTCAGCTGAATTTTAGTCAGTTCCCGAGCACCTACTGTGTTCCAGGCTCGGTGCTGAGAACCTTCCAGAGGCTTCATCGGGGCCGATTTTGCCAAGTAGGACTCCAAGCTCAGAGGGGCCACCTGTTCCCCTGCTCCTCTTGGGAAGCCTGGGCTTTGCCTGGGACCCACACTGCCACCTGCTCACTTGTACAGAAGGACAGGCTGTGATGAGACACACCCATGGTGTCGTGTTACACTCCAGGTGAATGAAGGGGGTCTGGAAGCTTCCCTCGAGCAGCCCATGAGATGAAAATGTCTTCAGCAACACAAGCAAAGGCCCCAGGGCAAGTGACCAGACCTCAGGGTGGTCAGATGTTGGGAGATAGGGCTGGAGCTGGCTCAGAGCAGGTGGAGGGTGTCCACACAGTGGGGAATGCGGCAGGCCCTGGGGAGCCCCTGCAGGTTAGCAAGCAGGTGCAGTGGACTCTCCGGGAGAGCAGCCTCTGCAGGGTAGGCTGAGGGCAAGGGGTTTACTCTCCCCCTGGCTCACATTCCCCTAGGATCCCCCTCCTCCTAGGGCTCCCTCTCCCCTCAAAGGCTCCCCCTCCCCCAGGTCTCGCCCTCTACCCCTTGTGCCCATCAGGCACGTGTTCCCATCGTCTCTGTGCAGGTGCTTAGCCCCGCCGGCAGCCCAGTCTGCTTTGCATGGTCCTGCCTGGGTGCTCAGAGCCTTGGACGGACCCAGAGCCAGTCCCCAAACCTGCAGCAAAGAGTCCCACTTGGTGCCTTGGGGCAATACTGAGAGTGACCACCAGGGGGCAGGGGAGGGCCATGAACGAACAGTCCTTCAGTCGAATAGCAGTTCATTTAGCACATGTTGTCCTGTGGGCAAGACCCTGGGGCTAACTGCCGAAGGGACAGCAATGGGCAAAGAGAAATAAAGTTAACAGCCTACTGTGAGCGTTGGGAAGGAGATGATAATAATCAGATCAGCTTGGTCCTGAACTGTTTAAGGGCTGAGTGTGCCGGGACCCGTTTAAGTATCTGGCCTGTATTAGTGCATTCACGCCTCACAACTGCCCTCTGAGGAAGGTCCTACAACTGTCTCTATCCTATCAAGGAGGAAACTGAGGCACAGAGTCTCACAGTTAGTGGAGCTGGCAGGACAGTTACAGAGCCCTTGAGCTTATGAGAGACACCATCCTGCAGACAGCGGCCAGGAGGGCAGCTCCCCAAGGCCCAGGAGGAAGAGCTGTGCCAGTATAGAGAGAAATTGCACAATTGCTACCGTTCAAAGGCTCTGAGATGGGGACAAAGTGAGGTGCCGTCTTTGAGGATGGCTGGAGCGAGGGGCTGAGCACAGGGGACGGGGTGGAATGTTGGGCAGGGCAGCAGGCTGGGCCATCCCCTTGCCCGACTCTCCCTTCCATCATGGGGCTCTCCCTCTTTCCCAGGCTGCACAGAGACCTTCAACCCCCACTTTCCCCCAACCACACTTTCCCCTCTGGACCCAGCCCACCCTGCCTCTGTGCACAGCCCTGAACCGGGAACCCTCTTTGCAGATGAGGACACTGAGGCAGGTCTTGTGTTGGACACATGGCTGCCGGGGTCTCTGCCCTCCTTGTCCACAGTACTGAGCGCTGGATGGTGTGTGGGAGGAAGAGTGAAGAGGGCTCACTGTCCAAGGGCTAAAGAAAAAGATGCTGGGCTTCCCTGGTGGCTCATTGGTTAAGAGCCTGCCTACCAACGCAGGGCACACGGGTTCAAGCCCTGGTCTGGGAAGATCCCACATGCTGAGGAGCAGCTAAGCCCGTGCGCTGCAGCTACTGGGCCTGCATTCTAGAGCCCGTGAGCCACAACTACTGATCCCATGTGCCACAACTACTGAAGCCCGCGCGCCTAGACCCCATGCTCCGCAACAAGAGAAGCCACCACAATGAGAGGCCCGCGCACCACAACGAAGAGTGACCCCTGCTTGCTGCAGCTAGAGAGCGCCTGTGCACAGCAACAGAGACCCAATGCAACCAAATATAAATAATAAATAAATAAATTTTTAAAAAAAAGAAAAAAAAGAAAAAGATGCTGCTGATGTAAAACTTCAGGCTGTGTTCCCAGCCCTGTGAAAGCAATTCTCCATAACAATAATGATAATGGTGCATAAGCTTCATATCAAAGACATTAGAGTCTGGTGCTGAGTTCCATAGGTTTCATGTAGTGATTGTGCTGCCAGTGTGGTCCCATTTCCTGAGTGCCTACAGTGTGCTGGGCAGGGTGCCATGAGCTTTCCCAAGGCTAATCACTTACCACTGCCCCTACACCTCAGGCTTGGGTCCTGGGACCGGGAGGCCTCTCTGAGGAGATGACCTTTGAGCAGAGCCCAGAGACCATGGAGGAAGAGTGTTGCGACCAAGGGAACAGTAGAACAAAGGCCCTGGGACAGGATCCAGCTTCGTGAGGAACAGTGGGGGCAGTGTGGGTGGAGAAGTTGGCAGGGCCAGGGTTCCAGCAAGGCTTTGTCTGCCTCAGGCCTTGGTCCAGGCTGCGCCCCCTGACGTGAGTGGCTATACTCTTCACTGTTGTGGCGTCTCCCGTTGCGGAGCACAGGCTCCGGACGCGCAGGCTCAGCGGCCATGACTCACGGGCCCAGCCGCTCCGCGGCATGTGGGATCTTCCCGGACCAGGGCATGAACCTGTGTCCCCTGCATTGGCAGGCGGACTCTCAACCACTGCGCCACCAGGGAAGCCCTGAGTGGCTATACTCTTGGCCCAAGGAGTCCATGGCAGGCCCAGCCCAGCCTGGCTGTGGAACCCTGGGGCTAGCCTCACCTTCCTCATCTGCAGAGTGGCTGATAGCGTGACCCCACACAGAGGTGCTTCAGGGCTGACTTCTCCCCACAGGCCCGCCATTCCCACCTGGCCCTCTGCTGGGGCATGCCCCACTCTACCTGCCTGCCCTGACAGCCTGTTTGCTACGTGATCTCAGGCAGGACTTCCCCTCTCTGGGCCTCTTCTTCCATCAGCCTCCCTGATGATGAGGAGGGGGATGGAGTAGGGATCTGGAGCTGAGGGGACAGCATGTTCCCACCTGGTCTGCCCTACATCTTCTCTGCTATGGCCTGCAGAGGACTGCCCACACAGGAGGCAAGTCGCAGCAGGACACAGGACACAGCCTGGCCTTAGGTGGCCAGGCCTGGCCTGAGAGATCTGTCAACAGACATGCCATGTGCACCCCGACTTGCAGAGGTGTGAGGTGTGGAGCAGAGGCTGCACCCTGGGCTGGGTGTGTACCCAGGTGGTTTTGTCGATGATCAATTAAATGTTTATTCACATCCAGTTTGCAGTCTCCTTCCCATATTTTGGAGTGGATCCTTACTTCTCACGACTCACGGTTTTGTGTCCCCAGAGCCTGGTGGACGGAGGGACACCAGGTGGGGCTGCAGGGTTGAGGAGGGGTGCTGGTGTGAGGGGAGCACTGCGGGCTGTCGGGCAGCCTGACAAATGACCTCCCTCCTCAGCCGCCAGCCCGCCTTTCCCAGGCCGAGTCCCATCGGCCGCCTCATCCAAACATCCCAGGGGATGCCACCTCGGCAGAAAAATGATGCTGTTCCATTAACATCTGACACGGATTTGCAGGCCCCAAACAGACGAGCGTGCATGTAAACACCCGGCCTAGCTGGGCCCTCGCCCGGCTCAAAGCAGGATCCTCGTAATTAATTGTCCGCCTGCCGGCCTGCCGGCCTGAACCCACACTCCAGCCCGTGTTATTTCAAGATCGCAATCCGTCCTGTCCCCCCGCCCCACCCAACTGCATTTACCAAACAGCGGATGTGCTGGAGCTTGTAGGAAGGAGCAGAGAGATGGTCCTGGCTCTGCAGTCCTCAACTTCCTCCCTGTAAAATGGAGCCATCGCCCTGGCCTCCCTGATGGTCGGCAGAACAGGACCCATGTGCCTGGCTTGAGTTGGGCCGGAGCATCTGCACACTCACGAGCATGCTGTCTCGGGCTGCCCAGCCCGAATGGGTCGGTTGTTGAGAGAGTGCAGCCCCGACGGGCCACCAGGGTCTCCACACCCCGGATGTGGGCTCAGCTCGGCTGACACTGCTGTTTACCTTTTCTACTCATTTGGGCTGATTTAGTAAGTGCGTAAAGCCACATGTGTTACAATATGTGCCTTTTTACCTTGAAGAGGGACGATTTTTTGTAGAATGCTGTTCTAGAATGTTGTCTAGAGTCAGTGATACCTTGTGCATATGTGTACACCAATAATACCTCTTCTGCTTATCAAAGAGAAATCTCATATAAATGGGCCACAATTCTGAGTAAGCTTTGGTCTGCCACATTTATATTTCCTCCCTTCCCTCCTTTTTGGGTTAATTTATTTTAGAGTTTAGGAAAACTGCATGACTTTGCCTGCGATGGGCCATCAAGGGTCCCCCTGCTCTGCACCTGCAGCTGGTGGAGATGCCACCTCTATGAGCTGTGACTTGGGGACAATGATCTTACCTCCTATGGGGTCATAGGGATAAACCAAAGCCAGGCTCACAGATGGGTCCCTACAATGTGTTCTGGGATCAGTATCTTTATTCAAATGCTTAAATCTGGGGGAAAAACCCAGTCCTACTTTCTTATTCTTTTCTTTTTAAACGATCTAACTATGACCCCCTGGGATGAACTGTAGTTAATGGCCAAGAGCAGGGATCCCAAGTTTATCCTCCATCAACATCTAGGTATTTGTGGCCCATATCACACAGACATTTGTTGGTGGGTTTCTCTTGGTGGCTGTGGATTAAGCTCTGGCAAAGTTTATTGGTGTCTGTACTCTGCTCTTCCCAGGGAGTTACCAGGAGCAGTGCCAGGGTTAGGGGTTAGGGGGTGGTTCCACGAGAAGGAGGCATCTGGGGGCTTGTGGCAGATGTAAATAAGGATACTTTCTGGGGAATTCTTTCATTTTTTGTTTCTGTTTATTCTGTTCTAGACTCAGACCATATAGTTTTTGTGACTGTGGTTTTAGGATATATTTCCAATCTATCAAACGCTCCATGTGCTTCTTGAATTGCTGTGCTGCAATCTGTGAAGCAGCTCTGCAGGTGGGGGAAAGGGGGCTCATGCTCCAGCTATGGTCTCCACTCAGGGAGGAGGAGTGCCTTCTCCATCTGTTCAAAACCTCCCTCCTCCTCTCCCCTGATGTGGGTATTCTCTGGGTTCAGCTCTCCTGCCCTCACCCTGCAGTCCTCTGGAGGGGACCCCTCAGCTGTGCCCACTCAGCTGCTCCAAACCTTCACTCCTCAGTGACTTTGGCCTCAGGGGCCCTTCTTATCTGTCATTCCACCAACACGCTTAGATGGGTTGATTCTGGCTTCTTCAGGTCTCATGTACCTGCCTGCCCCAACTTAGCCTTCCCCAGGATGCCTTATACCAGCCCTGTCCTGACTCTGTTTCCCTGATTCCCTCCTTCACGGTCCCCAAATTCAGTCCCAGACACCACCTCCTGTGGTCACTCTTCAGCTCAGCCACCTTCTGTGGCTCCCCATTAACTGCCTACAGGATCCCCACAATCCAGGCCTTCCATTCTTTCATGCCTCAGTGCCCACAGCCCCAGCAGGGCATCCTCTGTGTGGTTAAATGGACACCCTCCCGGCCCATTTCACCCCAGAGGATAGTCTCTGTCCTCAACGTGGGCCTTGGAGCAATGGGGAGCCCCTGGTTCGGGGTAGACAAGGGCACCAGTGGCTGGTGGATAGTGGGAAAGCAAGGTGGATTGAAGGACCAGGGACCCCAGAGGAAGGAGGGAACAGGAAGGTGGGATAGGGCAAAGGGGGACTTTGAGAAGAGGGATGTTTCAGTGGAGAGAGGGTGTTTGTAAGGAAGAAGCCTCCAGGCAGAGGGACTAATGGCATGTGTGGAGCAGGGGCTGTTAATTCCTGCCCTGCAGGGGTGGATTAGGACAGACAAGCATCCAGGGTGGCCCTTCTGAAGCCTGGGGTTATCACTGCTTCCTCTTGTGAGGCTGCTGGTGATTCATGGTCTGAGGGCTGATGAGCAGGAAGTCAGGGGCATGGCTAAGCCAGCAGGGAGGGGCTGTGGCCACTCACATTGTGGTGGGCTGGGCTGACCTGTGCAGGCAGGCACAGGCTCCTGGGAGCCCAGTAGGCAGAGGGCAAGATCCCCAGCCACAGCCTAGGAGCCCATTCAGACAAGTGCTATCTGGCCTTCAACCCCACACCCCTAATACCTCTGATGGGGCGCTCACATCCTCCTGGATACTCTGTCTCACTCTCAACTTGGCTGGACTCAAAGATCTGGAATCTGCCTTCCTAGGCTGGCTCTGGAGGGCCTGGAGAGGAGGTTCCCTGGGGCTTGGCTCTGGGGCTTAAGCCATAAACCAAATCCAAGAGAAGGGGCCATGCATCTCTGGGGCTGGTGGCATTTTTTCCTGGTAGTCCGGTGGGCGGTTGAGGCCAAGTGATGTAAGTGACATGATTGTTCTTGGTGGCCCATTTAAAAGCGGGGGCTGCTCCTAGCAACCATGGCTCAGGCCTATGGGGGAAACAGATCATGCTCTGCTGGGAAGTCCTGTGGGAGCCCAGGTAATGGGAGCACTGCAATTTGTGAAGGGTGGTGCAGGGGCAGATCACTGTGTTGGAAGCTCCCTCTGGAAGCAAAAGTGGAGAACAGACCGTTGGGACTGAGAGGAGGCAAAGGGACCAGGAAGAAAGGAGGTGGCCACAAGGCCTGAGCTGGGACCAAGGCCAGGGGCAAGAGGACAGGATGGTTTCAAGACCCACCTGGCTCTCCCATGACCCCTAAGAAGCTTAGAGAAAATGCCTAGCTAGGGAAGATGGGACTAATTGAGAAACAGACCTCCTTCCCTCCAGAGCAGGCCTTACCAATAAACTATTTGGAATGATGAAAATGTTCATATAGTGTAGTTGAGCACTTGAAATGTGGCTAGTGTGACTGAGTTTTGAATTCTTAATTTTATTTACTTTTAATTGCTTTTAGTTTAAATTTAAATGGCTGTGTGAAACAATCAATGAAATAGAAAATAGAAGAATAATAGAGAAAACCAATGAACTCCCAATTTAGTTCTTTGAATAACACTGATAAATCTCTAGCTGGACAGATAAGAAAAAATGGAGAAGATACACATTTCCAATATAAGAGTGAAAGAGTGGTCATTACTGCTGATCTTACAGACATTAAAAAAACAACAAAGAATATTATGATCAACTTTATGTGAATGTTTGACAACTGACAAAATATGGACCAATTCCTTGAAAGACACAAATAACCAAAATTGGTGCAAGAAGAAAGAGAATATCTTGTTAGCCTTCTGTGTATAAAAATTTTTGAATTAATAATTAAAAAGCCTCCCTGCCCCCCCTCACAAAATTCTAGGCCCAGATTGCCTTACTGGTGAATTCTAGCTAACTTTTCATAATGATATAATATATAAACTCTTTCAAAAAATACTGGATGAAGCAACACTTCTTATTTCATTTTATGAGGTCAGAATTACACTGATGTCAAAACTAGAGATATAACCAAAAAATACAAAGAAACCTATAAACTTATATCCCTTATGAATACAAACATAAGATTCTCCATAAAATATTAGCAATCAAATCCAGCAATATAAAAAAAGGATCATATATTTAAGTGGGGTTTATCTCAGGAAGGTGAGGTTGGTTTAACATTCTCAAATAAGTCAATGTAATTCACCAAATTAAGAGAATAAAGAATAAAACCATATGATCATTTCAAAAAACAAAAACAAACAAACATAAAACAAACCACTTGATAAAACTAGGCACCCATTCAAGACAAATCTTTCATGAAAATATATAATAAATAGAAGGGAATATCTTCAACTTGATAAAAGTCTAGATACTTCCTCCCAAAAACAGAATTGAGGTAAGGAAATCCATTCTAACACTTCTATTCAATAGTATACTTAGCCAAAGCAATAAGTCAAGAAAGAAGTAAAAGACCTATATATTAGATGACATTCCAGATGCTATTATTGTGTACATAGGAATTCCTAAGGAATATGCAAAAGAGCTACTGGAGCAAAGACCTGGAGCATAAATCAGTTTTATGTATAATGAACAAAGAAAGAGAGAAAGAGGAAAAAGTATTAAGACTGGAGAGACTGGCAAAGGCCAGTTCAAGGCCACAGAATACAGGATCAGAATTTAAAAATCAATTGTATTTCTATATGCTAGCAATGAACAACTGGAAAAATGAAACTATAAAATGATACTTTTCACAATAGCATAAAAACATAAAATGCTTAGGGATAAATTTAACAAAAATATTTCCAAGACCCATACACTAAAAATTACAAAAACTGCCGGAAGAAATTAAAGACTTAAAAAATGAAGAGATAAATTGTATTCATTGTTAAGAAGAATCAATATTTTTGAGATGTTAGTTTCCCCCAAATCATTCTATACATCTATTGCAATTCCAATCTTAGCAAGCTTTTTTGTAGAAATTGACATAGAAATGCAAAGGACCTAATACATCTAAACCAAACAATTTTAAAAGAACAACATTGGACTTACACTGGTTGGTTCCAAGACTTGACATAAAGTTATAAAGACTTGTTATTAAGCTAAGCAAAGTAGATATAGAAAAATAAAACTGGATGGCATGTTCAGAAATTATCCAAGAATGTCTATATGTATATAGTCTATCGATTCCAGCAAAGGTACCAAGGCAGTTCACTACAAAAAGAAAATTCTTTTCAACAAATGGTACTTGAAAAACTAGATATCTACCAGGAAAAAAAATAGAGCTTTGGCCCTTACCTCATTCATACACAAAAATTAATGTCAAAAGGATCAGAGACCTTAAAAAGCTAAAACTATACATCTTCAAGAAAACATAGGAGAAAATCTTCAAGAACTTGTATAGGCAAAGATTTCTTAGAATGGACAAAAAAGAACAAAAAGTAAGTTTAAAATTGGCAAATTAAACTTCATCAAAATAAAAATATTTTGCTTTTTGTAAGTTTCCATTAAAAAATAAAAACCAAGCCACATGAAAGACATAAACCTCCAGATTCAAGAAGCTGAGTGTTTCCAAACAAGATAAATCGAAAGAAATCTACACCAACCATGACACATCAGAGTTAAATTTGTGAAAAGTAAAGACAAAGAAAAAATATTTTTAAAATTCAGAAAGAAATGGCACATCACATACAAAGAAGCACCAATTCAAGTGACAGTAGATTCCTCATTTGAAACTGCGAAGTTCAGAAGGAAGTAACACAATGATTTTCAAATGAGAAAGAAAAGAACTGTCAACCTAACATCCTATCTTCAGTGAAACTATCCTTCATTAGTGAAGGGGAAATAAAGATACACTCTCAGATGATCAAACAATAAGAGAATTTGTTGCTAGCACACCTACTCTTAAAAAATAGCTAAAGAAATCTCTCCAACATAAAGGAAATGATAACAGAAGAAGACTGGGAACTTCAGAAAGGAAAGACAACAGAATAGGTAAAAATAGAAGAAGGAATAGATAAAAATATAAGCAAACACAATAGGTAGAAAGAGAAGTAAAATAGAAGTAATCTCTTTACCTCAAGAATTTCTTTAATCATATTTTGTTGTTGAAACAAAAGTAATATCACCCTTGTGTTGTGGTGCTCAAAATATGTAAAAGAAATAATTAGGAAAATTATATTTTAAAAGTTGGCAGGGTAAAGACAGTCTAGATGGAAGAAAGGTTTTTACACATCACTCAAAGTGGTAAAACACTTACAACCACTAGGCTGTGACAAAGTAGTGTCTATATGTGGTAATACCTAGAGCAACCACTAACGAAACTATACTTATCAATAGATTTAAAATTATTCAAAATTATTATAAATAAATCTAAAAAAGGAATCTCAGAACTGTTCAAATAACCCACAGGAAGGCAAGAAAAAATAAACAGAGGAATAGATACAAAAGGAACAAACAGAAAATAACAATAAAATGGCAGATTTAAGCCCTAACATGTCAATAATTGCTTTAAATGATATAAATACATCAGTTAAAAGACAGAGATTGGTAAAGTGATAAAAAATGTTCCAATTATAGGCTGTCATCAAGAAATTCACTTCAAGCATAATGGCATAGATAGGTTGAAAGTGGAAGAATGGAAAAAGATAAATGCATTCAAAGCATTAATTTTAAAAAGGATAAGTGGCTATGTTAATATCATGTAAAGTAGAATTTAGAGCAAAGAAATTCCTAGGGACAAAGAGGAACATTACATAACGATAGAAGCAACAATCCACCAAGAAGGTATAGCAATCCTAAATATCATGCACTAACAGCTCTTTCAAGTACATGAAGCAAAATTTGATAGAGCTGAAAAGAGAAATAGACAAAGCCATAATTATGTTTGGGAATTCAACACCTCACTCTCAGCAACTGAGAAAACACAGAACACATCACCCAGCAACAACAGAATACATATTCTTTTCAAACAGCCATGGGATGTTTACCAAGATAAGCCATAAAGCAAACTGCAACATATTTAAAAGAATTGAAATCATACTGAGAAATCAATAAGGTAAAGACAAAAGGTACATCTCCAAACACTTGGGAAGTAATCATCAACATATTTCTAAATAATCCATTGGACAAAAAGAGAGTTTCAAAGAAAATACAATAATAAATAGAACTGGGTAAAAATAAAAACATAGCATATCAAAAATTGTGGAATACAGCAAAAGCCATGCTGAGAGGAAAATTTATAGCACTAAATGCTTATATTAGGATTTAGAGAAGTTCTCAAAACAATAATATATGGTCATACCTCAAGAAATTAGAAAAAGAAGAGCAAAATATATCCAAAGCAATCTGAAGGAAGGAACTAATAAAGAGCAGAAATTTATGACACTGAAAAGAGGAAAACAATACAGGAAATTAATGAAAAATATCATCAAAATTGATAATCTTTTAGCAAGACTAAGATAAATAGAGAGAAGACCCAAATCACCAATATCAAGAATGAAAGAGAGGGTATTACCAGAGGTTGCAGCCATTTAAAATGTAGTAAGGTAATACTGCAATAAACTCTATGAGAATAAATTTGACAATTTAGAAGAAATCAGTTGACCAATTCCTCAAACACTAAAAACAACAAAAACTCAATCAAGATGAATGAGACAAATTGAATAGTAATATAACCATAAAATAAATTGGATTGGTAATTTTAAAACTGCTGGAAAAGAAATCTGCCGGCCAAAATGATTTTTCAACAGGAACTTCTAGAAAACATTTAAAGAAGAATTAGCACCATTTCTGCAAAATCTATCTCAGAAAGTACAAAAAGAGGGAATACTTGCCAGATTTATTTTATGAGACCAATGTTACCCTGATACCAAAACCAGAGAAAGGGGAGAGGCAGAGAGAGAAAGACAGAATGAAAGACTAATATCTTTCATGAACCTAGAAGCAAAAATTTTCAACAAAATATGAACAAATCAAATCCAGGAATGTAAAGCAAAAAACTGTACACTCATAGTGGGATTCATTTCAGGAATCAAGTCTGGTTTAATATTTTAAAATCAATCAATACCATCAGCATCAACTGGTCAAAGATGAAAAATATGACTATAACCATGGATGCAGAAAAAGAATTTGACAAATCCAATAGCCATTTATTATTATTATTTTAATTTATTTATTTTGGCTGTGTTGGGTCTTTGTTGCTGCACGCGGGCTTTCTCTAGTTGTGGAGAGCGGGGGCTACTCTTTGTTCCGGTGTGTGAGCTTCTCATTGTGGTGGCTTCTCTTGCTGTGGAGCATAGGCTCTAGGCGCGCGGGCTCCAGTAGTTGCAGCACACGGGCTCAGTAGTTGTGGCTAATGGGCTCTAGAGCACAGGCTCAGTAGTTGTGGTGCACGGGCTTAGTTTCTCTGGGGCACGTGGGATCTTCCCATACCAGGGTTCGAACCCATGTCCCCTACATTGGCAGGTGGATTCTCAACCACTGTGCCACCAGGGAAGCCCCTATTTATTATTTTAAAAAGCCTCAACAAACTAGGAATAGAGAGGTAAACTCCCTTAACTTGCTAAAAAGCATCTACCAAAAAACCTATAGCTAACATCATACTTAATGATGAAGGACTAAATGCTTTCTTTCTGAGTTCGGGAACAAGGGAGAGATGTTTGCTCCCACCACTGTTATTTCACATAGTACTAGAAGTTCTAGCCACTGTGACAAGGAAAAGAAAAAAGCACACAGGTTGTAAAGGAAGAAATTAAACTGTCCCTATTTGCAGATGAAATGATAGTATATGTAGAAAATCCAAAGGAATCTGCAAAATATATGAACAGACTCTTAGAGGAAATACGTTAAGTCAGCAAGGTTGAAAGATAAAGGATCAAAATACAAAAGTCTATTTTATTTCTATATACTAACAATGAACATTTGAAAATTGACATTAAAAACATAATACCATTTATACTCACTCCACAGAAAATAAAACACTTAGGTGCAAGTGTAACGAAACATGTATAGGATCAGAAAAGCTGACAATTACAAAATGTTGATGAAAGAAGTCAAAGAATACCTAAATAAATGGAAAACCATACCATCTTCATGAATTGGAAGACTTAACATGGTAAACAAGTCAGTTCTCCCCTAGTCAATCTATAGGTTTAATGTAATTCTTGTCAAAACTCCAAAAAGCTTTTGAGTAGACATAGACAAATTCTTTCTAAAATTTATATTAAAAAGCAAGGCTTTAAAGTAGTGTTATGTGTTGAATTGTGTTCCCCAAGATTCATATATTGACAACCTAATCCCCATACTTCAGAATGTGACCTTATTTGGAGATAGAGCCTTTTTTTAAATTTAAAAGATATAATTGGCTTTATTGAACAACTCATGAATCAGGCAGTTTCCCATCTAGCAAGTCAAGAGGAGCTGTATTTATGATATCACTTATATGTGGAATCTAAAGTACAACACAAATGAACATATCTATGAAAAAGAAACAGACTCACAGACATAGAGAACAGACTGGTGGTTGCCAAGGGGGAGGTGGGGTGGGGAAGGGAAAGATTGGGAGTTTGGGATTAGCAGGTGCAAATTAGTATACATAGGATGGATAAGCAACAAGGACCTACAGTATAGCGCAGGGAAATATATTCTATATCCTGTGATAAACCATAATGAAAAAGAACATGAAAAAGTATACATATAATATGTATAACTGAGTCACTTTGCTATACAGCAGAAATTAACACGTAAATCAACTATATTTCAATAAAATTTTACAAAAAGAACTATGAAAAAAAAAAGAGGAGCTGTACTGGGGAGTACTTCATAGCTACGGTCTGCAAGACACAAACCAATCAAAATCAAATAAGTCTAAGAAAAACCCCATTGAAAGAGTCACCTTTTATGCCAAGTGGCTTGTTTAATGATCTCATGTAACTGAGTCTCAGTGGAGATAGAGTCTTTACAGAAGTAATCAAGTCAAAATGAGGTGATTAGAGTGGGCCGTAATTCGAAGCAATGAACCTCAGTCTAAATGTCACACCTTATACAAATATGAACTCAAAATGGATCATAGATTTAAATGTAAAACTAAATGAATTTTAGAAAAAAATTAGGACAAAATCTTTGGGACCTAGACTAGGCAAAGAGTTCTTAGACTTGATATCAAAAGAATGGTCCATAAAAAGAAAACGAATCAAAAGTAAAAACTTTTGCTCCTCTGTGAAAGACCCTTATTGAGAGGATGAAAAGATAAACTACAGACTGGGAGAAAAATGTTTGCAAGCCACATATATGACAAAATACTAGTGTCTACAATATATAAAGACCTCTCAAAGTCTAACTGTAAGAGACAATTCCATTAGGAAACGGGCAAAATGCATAAACAGGCATTTTGCCAAAGATAATCCACAGATGGCAAATAAGCTTGTGAAAAGATGCTCATAAGCAGTAATCATTAGGGGAATGTGATATTATTACACGCCTATCAGAACAACTAAGATAAAAAAGTGTGACAACGCCAAATGCTGTGGGGATGCAGGGAAACTGGATCCCTCGTACATTCCTGGTTTGAATGTACGATGGTGTAGCCACTTTGTAAAATACTTGGGTAGTTCCTTTTAAACTTATTAATGAAATTACTTAGAATACCCAGCAATTGTACTCTTGGGCATTTATCCCAGAAAATGAAAATGTATTTTCACACAGAAATTTGGACAGGAATGTTTATTTGTAATAGCTAAAACCTAGAGAGGATCTAGCGGCCTTCAACGAGTGAAGGTGGAAACACTGTGGTATATCCATACCATGGAACACACTGCTTGGCAAGAAAAAGGAATGAATATTGACACACACAGAAATATGGAAGAATCTCCAGGGAACTAGGCTGAGTGAAGAAAAGCCAATTTAAAAGGACACATATTGTGGAGTCCTTTTATATAACATTTATTAAATAACATAATTATAGAGATAGAGAACAGATTACTGGTTGTCATGGGATAGGGATAGGATGCGAGTGGCTATAAGGGGGCAGCATGAGGGAGACTTGTGGAGTGTCTTGATCCTGGGGACAGTTACATTAAGCTACATGTGATAAAATTGCATAGAGCTGCACACACACATGCACACACACACATGCATGAGTGTACCTATAACTGGAGGAATCTAAATAAACTCCATGGACTGTATCAATGTGAATCTCCTAGCTTTAATTATGCACTACTGTTAATGCAATATGTTAAGCTTGAGGGAGGCAGAGTGAAGGGTGTATAGGACTCCTCGAAAATCTTTTGCAACTTGCTTTAAATCTATAATTATTTCAAAATAAAAAGGTAAAAAAGAAAGGCAAGCCAAAATCCAGAAGGGAAAAAAATCTAAGTAGATTTTATGTGTCCAAAACACATAAGGCTTACAACTCAGTGATAAGACACAGCAAAAAAGGACAGAAGAGTTGAAAGACCTTTTTCAGAAGAAGATATTCAGATGGCCAGTAAGCACATGGAATGGTCTCAATATTACTCATCAGGGAAATGCAAATTACAACTGTAATGAGATATCACTCACTAAGTATCCACTAAAATGCTGACATTACTACGACTGACACTATGAAGTGTTGAAGAAAACGTGGAGCATGTTGGAACTTGTATATACTGCGGGTAGCAGTATCAAATGGGCCCCCATGTGTGAAACATCTTGGTCGTTTCTTGTTAAGTTTAGACACATAGTTACCCTAAGACCCAATATCTCAGTAGAGTTGACTTAATAATGCCTTCTATGTTTCCCCTCATTTAAGGCTGAGATCCTGCTCCTTTAACAACCCCCAACAGCCCAGCTTGGCTGAAAGGCTCACCATTTACTTCTGGAATGGAATCTTCTATGTGAAAACATTTTTCTTCTTGTCTCCTTTAGGTAACTACGTACAAATCACTGACTCTCCTCGGACCAGGTTGGCCTCCTCTCAGGGTGCTCTCCTCTCACGGAGACTTCCTTCACTCCTGGTCTGTCCTCTCCTACTTTATCTTTCCAGTGTCTGGTTCAGGCAGCTCCTCCGTCTGGAAGATTTTCCTGATTCCCCAGGCTGAGTCAGGCCTCCTGTGGATCCCCCAGTGTCCCCATGGTGTCACAGCACTGACTTGCTGCTTTGTGCCCCCTTCCCGGGGATTTCCTCTGGGTTGGGCCCTCCGTCCCTGGCTGGCACAGAGTCCTCGCATCCTTGCTGCTGGGCACGTGGGGCCTGCCTCCTGCCCCAGGCTTGTCCTAAAGGACACTGGGGACGTCTACCCTGTGCGGGGGACTGAAACCTGCGTCCAGTCTCCCAAGCGGCCATACCTGTGTTTGGAAATGCAAGTTTGACAGGTGGGTTGGGGCTGGCGCTTGAGTTCAGGGCTGATTCGTTAAAAGGTTTTATGAAAGCATGCTAAATAGACCATGCAATTGCGAGAGTAAGTCCTTCTCTGGTGGAAATTACTCAGCCATTTGGTTTTTATTTTTGTAAAGGCGGTTCGGCCCTTTTGAACACTCACTTGATACGCCTTCGCTGCCAAAGCAACAGGAAGATATGCTTTGAATTCTCTGTAAAACCCCCATGTAAACACCAGGCTTACGGGTAATTGCAACAGAGCACCGGCTCCACTCCGGGAGCCTTCACATGGCCTGCCTTCCCCGACTACTGAGGGTAAACACACATTACCCTTGGGAGTCCCTGCCCACCCCCAAAGCACCCACTCCCCAAAGCTTCAAGGGTTGAAAATGAGCCATTTGGGCCCCCACCCCAGACTGAGAGGCAGGACTTCTGGAAGGGTTCTCTCTGTGGGGAAAGGGGGCTTCCAGCTTCCGGAGGCCTCTGGGTCCCCCATCTCTCGTGGTTAGCTCTGTTCACCCCTCAGCTCCGATCCACAAAGTCTAGTCCTGGGGAGCCTTCCCTGACTTGGCTCAGGTCTGAGCAACTCCTGCCCGGCTTCCCGATGGTGTCCAGCCTCCAGGCTCATTCCTCCAGGCCCATCCTGCAGGCCCACCCACCTGGGCCTGCCCCTTCCAGCCTCAGCTTGGAAGACACTCCAGACACTTCCATGATGTGTGCCACCTTGGCTCACCTTGCCTGGCTCCTGGGGAGGCTCTTACCTGGGACCAGCCATTTGCAATTCTATTCAATACTCATCTCCTGCTATAACTCAGAGCAGCCTTTCCAGAACTCCCAGCTGCATGACTTTCTCTTGCTTCACAGCTTTCCTGAATCTTCTCAGGGTGATGTGTGTGGCCTTCGTCCGTACTGAACTGGATCATATTCGGGCTCTGGGTTGGGCCCTGTGCCTGCCTGGGAAGCCTTGGCCAGGGTGCAGGACTGTTAAATGGAAGTTTCAACCAAAGTCCCCCGATACAGTACATGGGACATTCCAAAGGCAGATTTGAAATTCCTGCAACGCTGACCAGCAAGGTCTAGGGAAAGGGGTCAGTGTCCTGTGGGACCTGCAGGGGCTTGTGTCTGCCGTTGAGAGACCCCTGGCCTGGATGAGCAGAAGGGGTCACCAGGGGCTGCTGGACAAAGCCTTATCTCAAGGCCTGTGATAGCAACTGGTACAGGGACCCCACTTTGTCTCCTGAAACCCAGGCAACTCTCTGGGTAGCCCTGATGGCTGCCCCTGCCTTACACCCTATGGTCAGTGCTGGATGCAGCATCAGGTTCCAGAGTAGAAACGACAGTGACAGTAGGGTGACTGCCCCCTCTTGGGACCTGGAGAAGTGTGGATAAGCTGGTGTCCATCCTGGGCTGGTATGGGGGTCCACTGGGCATACGTAAAGGGATGGAGGGGGCAAGCATGCCTGTATGAGATAGCCTCTGGGGAGCCACGTGTTTATACCTCCATATACTCTGTGAAGAGTTGGACACCGGGACCCAGAGAAGGGGTGTGTGCAGCCCACATCACGCGCTCCTTCACTTCACTCACTCATTCACTCGTCACCCCCCAGCAGCTGCTGGCCACTGGGCCCTCTGCTGGGCATTGCTCTGACCCAGGGTGAGTCTTTGAGGGGCTCAGGCTGGTGGGGAGGCTGACGCAGAAATGCATGTGACCCCACAGGCTGCCAGGAGAGGAGGCAGGAGTGGGGCTTCAGAGCCCAGAGGAGGCCCTGGAGAGGGGCTGGCCACGTGGGGGATGGTGTGATGGGTGATAATGTGCTCCAGGTGGGGGACAACACAAAGGCCTGGGTATGACAGCAGTGTGGATGGAGGCGGCACGTGGTCAGGGGAGGAGCCTCTGAACTTGTTCATCCCCCTGTGGCACATAGGCAGGCCCATGGAACTTGGGGGCCCCCTGGTCCAGCCTCCACTCAAGACTGGCAGATTCTGTCCTGACCCAGCGCTGCCTGCCCCTGCTCATGTGCCAGCGAAGGGGCCCTCCCTCCTCCTGGGCATTTCCCTCCATCCTGGCTGAGCTCTCACTGGGAGGATGTGCTTCCCACAGCGCCATTGGGGTCTGAACTGGGCAGATGTTGAGGCGGGGGACAGTGCAGAGATGGGTCTTTGTGGGGCAGAAAAGGAGGTGCCAGTACTTGCGGGTCAGTCTGCTCTGTGGCTTGATGGGTCACAATGGACTCAGTCACTCAACCTCATTGTGTCTCAGTGTCCTCATCTGTAAAAAGATGAGGCTGTTCATCTCTAACTTGTAGGGCTGCAGTGAGCATTAAGTATAGTAATGTGTATGAAATTCTTACCTCCTCCGGGCATGTGATGGATGTGAGTTATTGGTACAGTTATTTGTTCCGGAAATGCCCTCCTCATTCTTGAGCCAGTGCCCCACCTCTCAGGTAACTGGGGCTGGAGGCCTTCTTGCAAAACCATGGGCATAGCTGGCCGTAGGCATTGGTCCAGGTGACTCCTAGCCTGAGAGGCAGGGGCTTACTCCCACTGTCAGGGACTCAGAGACTGACCTACCTGGTGTCCCTGAGCGAGCTCCACCCCAAGAGCCCCCAAATTCTAGTGTTCTGGGATCTCTGCAGCCAAGGACAGACAGGGATTTGGGGAGCAGACTTGACTCCATTATGGGGAACCCCAGTCATCCCATTCTGGTTTGAGTTTAAACTAGCTAGATGGCTGTGCTGAGGAAGAATGGCTGATCCCCTGGCCTTGTAGCTGTGGCAGTGTGTGTCCTTCACCTTGGCTCACAGAGATCCCATCATCTGTCACCAGCAACAATTGTCCCTTATCCCAGTGAGGAGATAGAAGCCCAGAGGGGCTGTCTCCTCCTCAAGCAGACTCAAGACAAGGGTCTGAGTGCAGCAGTGAGTGGGTGGAGCCCCAGGAAATGCCAGGAGAGGAGGAAGGAAGGGAGACAGGGAAAAAGGAGCGTAGCAAATCATGTGTCTCCTGGCCAGCCACGCTTGTGGGTGTCCATGTACAACTCCAACCTCAGTTTCCCCACCTGAGTGAGTTGGGACACATCTACCTGCCACTCCTGTCAGCAAAGGGGCACTTTATCCTGGCACATTCCACCTGCCTGGCAGAGGCAGAGGCTCTGCAAAGGGTCCCAGCTCAAACCAGAGTGGCTGACACAGTGAAGGCTGCCAAGTGTGGGTGGACAGGGCAGTGTCCGTGCAAGGACACAGGATGGGTCCATTTCTCAAGGACATAGAGAATCCGGCTCCCTGTGACACCACCACGCCTAGCACTTGGCTTGGGCTAGAGAGGGAGTCCATACATTCCAAGTGGGGCCTAACTTGGAAGACTTGAATGGCTGGGGACCTCTGGAACCATCTAGAAGCTTCTTTGTCACAGGCCCAGAACATCTGAGGGGAGACCTCACTCCTTGATGGAATGTCAGCGGATTAGTAGTCGTGTTGAACACCACCATTTAGTGTGCTGGATGCCGGCCTGGGAGCTTTGTGGGCTCAGGACACTGCTGCCTCCGGCCAGACCCGTGAGGAGGTGGGTGGTGAAGGCAGAATCTAACCCGGGTTTACTCCTGGGCTCCAGACCTCACCCCACCCCGCTTCTGTAAACCACCGAACTTCATTCCTGTGTGAAAAACTTCTCCATTCTGTCAGCAAATGTTTACTGAGTTCTAGTCATGGCGACCAAGCTGGATGTGGCCCCAGTTTCCTGGAGCTTGAGCACAGGACTCAGAAAACAAGAAACCAGCAATGACATGCCTGGCTTGGGTGGGGTGAGGTGAGGGTGCAGCGAGGAGGGGTCCTGTGACAAGGAGAGCAAGGGAAGGCCACTCTGAGAAAGGGACTTTCCATCTGAGATGACAGCAGAAAAGGCCTGAGGCGAGTGCAAACCTGGGCAAGGAAGGGCCCTCCAAACTGTGGGAACAGCTTGTGCAAAGGTCCTGGGGTACAGCTGAGCTGGGAGTATCTGAGGGCTGAAAGGAATGACTCAGGAGGGGGTATGAGTGCTGAGGTATGGAGCTGACTTGAGCTGTCTTGAGGGCCTTGCAAGTCTTGAGTCTTGGGGAGGAAATGGGATGGAGGAATAAATGAACAGTCCATGGGGCCACCTCAAGCCCAAACCCTCTTTACCCCCAGGCCACATTTGAGGTCTGCAGGGCTGGTCCCCCTGGGGACCTGGGCCAACCCCATGGCCAGCCGCTCTCCTCCCCCTCCAGCTCCCACCCTATGTTCTGGGATCCCTGTCAGGGAGCAAGGCGCAGGCGGTGTGGATCAAAAGGCCCCCGGGGGCTTGGCTTTGCCCATCAGGGAAACATCACATTGCTCTGGAATGAGGTGATTTCGAGCAGCCGATGCGAGGAAATGGGTATTTATGTAACGGTGGGCATGGTTTTTATTTTCCCTAATTTTCAGATTACTTTCGATTAGGCCTCTTCGGAGTAGAAAAGGCTTGAAGTGAAATAGATCCTGCCTAAATCATTATGGCCAGCCCGGCCCCAGGCTGCCTCTGCAGACAATTACCCCAGACCCTGGGGTTAGGGGGCAAACTCCAGGCCGGGGTACTTCCTCGGTGCTCGCAAGGCAGGGAGAGCCCAGGGCTCGGCCGCACGGCCTTTTGTGCTGTGTGGACACACAGCGGCCATTGATTCGGCCGTTCCTCTGGCCAGAGAGGCTGGGGGGAGGGAAAGAAGAGAAGTTAATTCCCACCAACATCTGGACTCTATCTCTTCTCCCCACCCCCAACTCAGGACAAGGCGGGGAGGGGGAGAAGGAAAAAGGAAAAAAATGCCCAGGCCAAATTCAAATGCTTTCATAAATTTTGCACCAGAAATGTTTTGACGTGAATATTTTTGTCAGTCTCCAGCGTTTGCCAAAAGAAACTCAACTCCACACGACAGCTCGAATATACTCTCTAGATGACTCTGGAGCCGCTGGGAGGCTGGGCAGGCTGGGCCTCCAGCACCTGCGAGGCACGCGGGGCCTGGCGCCTGGCCTGGGGTGGGCAGCGGGGAGGTGCTGGGGACCTGAGGCTCTGTGGATGTGCGACCTCGAGGACGGCTGGCCTCTGTTGAGGGAAGGCCTGGTGTGGCATCCCCGGGCCGGGGCACTATTCCCAATGTCCACCCATGAGGAAGGCCCACGACCCAGTCCAGCTGAGCCCAGGGCAAGTAGCTGTGAAGGACACCGACAGGAGGTGAATTGAGGGATTGATTGAAAGCATGTTGACACCTCTGGAGGGAATCATACGTATTTCTTAATAGTGGGTTTCTTCTGCAAAATTGAAAAGAATAGTCACTTTTGATTTTCTTTTTTTCTCAACTATATTTTTTCCACTTTTCTACAATCAATATAAATTCCTAAAAGTGTCATTTAAAAAATATATCTCTGTTTCTTAAACAATGTATATAGAATTGTCATATGATCTAATGCCACTTCTGGGTGTATTCCCCAAAGAATTGAAAGCAGGGTCTTGAAGAGATAGTAGCACACCCATGTTCATAGAAGAATTATTCACAAGCCAAAAGGGGAAGCAACCCACTGATGTATGAATGGATAAACAAAATGTGGTATAACCATACAATGGAATACTATTCAGACTTTAAAAGGAAATTCTGACACGAGTTAAACGTGGATGAAACTTGAGAACATTATGCTAAGTGAAATAAGGCAGTTACAAAAGAAGAAATACTGTATGATTCCACTTATATGAGGCCCCTACAGTAGTTGGACTCATAGAGACAGAAAGTAAAAAGGTGGGCACCAGGGGCTGGAGGAGGAGGGAATGGGTAATTAGTGTTTAATGAGGATAGAGTTTCAGTTTTGCAAGATGAAAATGTTTTGGAGATGGATGGCGGTGATGTTTGCACAACACAATGAATGTACCTAATGCTGCTCAATTGTCACTTAAAAATGGTTAAAATGCTAAACTTTATGTTATGTATATTTTACCACAATTAAAAATAATTTAACAGATATGTGTCCACCTCCTTGCCAAATCAGTTCCGCCTGATGCAGTGGCTCTATCCAAAGGCATCCCCTGGGGGATGGGGGGTGGTCTGGCTGGAATGTGCGTCCACACTTGCCGGCCCTGTGGACTTGGTTTTTCTCATCTGGAAAATGGGATGCTGCCTCTCCCCAGCACAAGGCTTTGAGAAGGATACCACAGTAGGTGTCCAGGGTCAACATGGGGGCACTAGGGGCTGAGCTGGTTGGACACTGTCTCTGGGCTGGCCTGGCTGTCAGGAGCTGGGTAGCCCCCTGCTGACACCCAGAGCACCAAGAGCATTCTAGAGGGGGCAAAGGAGATGGAACCCTGGGTTGGATTCTGAGCCTGCAGGTGAGAGGGTCATGGCCGCCAGTGGTGAACACAACCCACAGCAGGCAGGCCAGCCAAGCCCCCATCTCACTCCAGGGCCCTCAGGTGGCTGTGGGGAGATGGTGGAAGTGGTGGCTAAAGGTAAAGCTCTTAGCTTCTCCATACCTCAGTCTCCCCATCTGTAGACTGGGATGATGATGTCAACCTCAGGGGCATCTGTGAGGAGTGAATGAGAGCAGGTTCTGCTACACAGGAAGCGCCCAGTACCCTGTGCTGGGTTATTAGGTTAGTACTTGCTTCAGTACCCAACATGTGCAAATGGGCAACAATATTGGCTGAAATAGTTTTTATCTGAAAAATGGGGATCCCATGTGCTCATTCGCTGTTTCTTCCAAACTACTCTACTGAACACCTGTCCTGCGGGCCTGGAACTGGGACAGGGCTGGCCTTTCCTGGGGACTGCTGGCCAGGTAGGGGGGCAGGTGCAATGGGATGATCCCAGACAAAGGGGTCAAAGGGCAGGAGTGAGGCCGCTGAGAACATGTACTTGCAGGCCTGAGGGGCAGAGGCTTCTGGAGAGGTACCACCTCAGGGGAGATGGAGGAATGGAGAAAGCAGTGTGGTAATAGCATTTGCCGGTCCCCCCATGCCTGAGTGGGCTGGCTCTGTGTTTGGCTGTCTGTCACATCTGGTCTCCAGCACTTCTCCTTACTATCTCACGGTCCCAGGACACAACCCTGGGCACATTGGCCACATCCTACCTGAGATGGATTCTGTGTGGACTGCAGGTTGACGCCAACATTGACTAATCAGGATTTGGGGTGGCTAGCTGTGTGGTTGCCTGGGACTTCCTCTAAAGGTTGTGGCTAGCTTGTACCTTGTGCCACGTGGGGCCACATGGGGCCCCATGTGTGGCTCCGACCAATGAGGTAAGCAGAAGTGATGTGTCTCTTCTGAGTCTGAGCATTTGACTGCAAGGGGGAGGTCCTCCAGCTCTCTCTCCTTGGCATAGAGACATCTGGGATGGGGGATGCTCCTCTAGCCAGCACTGAATTGGGCCAGTCCCCTAAATCCTCTCGATGAGTCACACAGGACAAAAATCATGGTAAATGATGGTGATCAGAGGCTCCTGCAGATTTTATGGGACACAGACGATGAATGAGCAAGCTAAAAATCTCCGTTGTTTCCAGCCACTGGGATTTGAGGTTTGTTACTGTAGCAGAACCAAGACAATCTCGACTGCTACAGATATTTTACACAATTATCAGGATCTCTGGATTTTCTAGAAAAAGTTGGGAGCTCTGGCCACATGAGGCCCAAGTTCCCACATGGCCATGAGTGTATGGGCTGAGTGACAGCTTTGTATGGGGGCAAGACTGTTCCACTTTGCCTCAGGTTCCCCTTCACCCACTCCTGTTACCGTTGTGGCATGGGGGTTTGCAGAGTCTCCCTATTACTGTGAACTCCTGCTCCAAGGAGAGGCTCTGAGACTTGGTCACCTTGGTGTGTGAGGGAATGCTGTGCTGTGGGGACCTTTGCCTCCAGTGCTTGGCAGCTTGGGACGGTAGGTGTTCATAATGCGTTTGCTACCAACAAACCCCTACACTCAAGGAATGACACAGTCAGTGGGAGGGAGTTGCCCTCACAAGGAAATCTGACCACACTCATGGCCATCTACTCCACTTCTGTGTGTCAGAGCAGGAAGAGTCTACTCTAAGGGCTCAGAAGAAGATGGTAGGCACCTGGAATAAGAAGCTCCCAGGTGAACTGATCAAAGTCACACAGCTAGTGCGGGGAGGATGCGGCTGGCCCGAAGCCAATGCTTACATTTGCTCACAGCATTTCCTTATATAGCTCCCCAGGGGAACTGAAAGCTCTCCTCCTTCTCCACCTACTTTCCTCAAAGGTCATCAGGCTTCACAAGGTCTTCAAAAGATACTTAGTCTTACTCCTTTCCAGAAGAGAAATCATCTCTGTACATGCCACCAAGATCCAAAAGTCCCTTGCGTTCCCTCATGGGTGTTCACTCTACTTTGGGAGCCTACTTCATTATACTTCCATCTTAACATTTCTGGAAGAAAAATATATCAGACCAAGAGAAGGAACCTCTCTCAAGATGTCCACCTCAAGCTCACGAAAGGAATCAGGCCAGCCACCCGTAAATCTCCCCCAAAGAAGTAGTATAGGCTGTACATCACAGCAACTCAACAGAGCTCAGCTACAAGCCCCTTGAGGCAGATTCTGATCCTCCTTTTACTGATGAAGAAAATGAAGCACAGAAAGATGGAACAACTGGACCAAAGACATACGGTAAGTTGGGGGTAAATACTGGAGCTAAACTTTCTGCTTCCAAATCCAGCACTTCTCTGGCCTCTGGCCTGATAAAGTCTCCTATTCTTAGAAATCAGGAAAAACGATTCAGGCAGACCTAGATTTTATTATAGACTCTTCCATGTACTCTAACTGTGAGACCTGGGCAAATCCCAGTGCCCCTCTGAGCCTGGGGTTCTTTGTTCGTAACATGGGGCAAGCACACTCCATTCACAATGTGAGAGGATTAGTTCTGACTGTGTGAGGCTCATGTGTGGTTAGTTATATCCAGTCACTCATAACCCTGGGATATTTCTAGAGCTACTCCACTTGGAAAGCACAGTCCATTTTGTGAAATGCTAGGATTTCCATCTGGAAATAGAATGAGCATTTCTCCTTCACCTGAAAAATTAAGATTGTGAAAATAGGAGAAATTGCTGCCCTCCTTCAACTCTCTTCTTTGGGGATTAAATTATCCTTCTGTTTACTTTGGAAGTATACATATCCAGCCTAAGAGGACAGTTTGTATGGAGGCTGGATCAGGAAAGGCAATAAACTGTCGCTGTCAGGCCCGGAATAACAACCAGGCTGGCCTGCCTTCTCCCTCCCTTCCTTTCCTTTCCTGATTATATTTTATTGTGGCAGAATATACATAACATAAAATTTACCATTTTAACCATTTTTAAGTATACATTATTTTAAAGTGATGAAACTAATTACATTCACAATGTTGTATAACTATCACAAATATCTATCTCGAGAACTTTTTTATCATCCCAAACAAAAACTCTGTAACCTCTAAGCAATAACTTCCCATTCCTCACTCTGCCAGTCCCTGGTAACCACCTTTCTACTCTCTGTCTGAATTTGCCTACTCTAGGTATCTCATATAAGTAGAATCATACAATATGTGCCCTTTTGTGTCTGGCTTATTTCACTTAGCATAATGTCTTCAAGGTTCATTCATGTTGTAGCATTATCAGCATTTCATTCCTTTTAATGGCTGAATAATATTTCATTGTGTGTATATATCACATTTGTTTATCCATTCATCTGTTGGTGAACAGTTGGGTTGTTTCCACCTTTTGGCTATTGTGAACAGTGTTTCTATGCATGGGTGTACAAGTGTCTGAGTTTTTGCTTTCAGTTCTTTTGGGTATATGCTTAGAAGTGGAAATGCTGCATCATATGGTAATTCTATGTTTAACTTTTTGAGGAACTGCCTTACTGTTTTCCGTACTGGCTGGATCATTTTACGTTCCTATCAGTAATGTGTGATATTTGCAATTTCTTCAAGTCCTCACCAACACTTGTTATTTTCCTTTAAAAAAAACAAACAATTGCCATCCTAGTAGGCATGAGATGGCATCTAATTGTGGTTTTGACTTGCATTTACCTAATGACTAATGATGTTGAGTATCTCTTCATGTGCTTATTGGCCATTTTTATATCTTTTAAAAATATGCCTATTCAACCCTTTGCCGATTTATGAATTAGATTGCTTAATTTTTGTTGTTGAGTGGTAGGCGTTCTTTATATATTTTGGATATGAATACCTAATCAGACACCTGATTTGCAAATATTTTCTCCCATTCTGTGGGTTGTCTTTTCACTCTCCTGACTGTGTTCTGTGATGCACAAAAGTTTTTAATTTTGATGAATCCAATTTATCTGTTTTTCTTTTATTGCCTATGTTTTTGGTGTCATAACTAAGGAATCACTGACAAATCCAATGTCATGAAGATTATTCTCTATTTTTCCCACTATGAGTTTTATAGTTTCAACTCATGTTTAGGTCTCGACACATTTTGAGATAATTTTTTTTATAGGGGGTAAAATAAGGGTACAAATTCATTATTTTTCTTGTGGATATGCAGTTTTCCCAGTACCACTTGTTGAAAAAACTTTTTCCCACTCTATGGTCTTGGCAACCTTGCTGAAAATCATTTAATCAAATATATGAGGGTTTATATCTAGGGTATCCATTCTATTCCATTGGTCTATATGTCTGTCATTATGCCAGATCACACTATTTTCATCACTGTAGGGTTTTTTTTAGTAAGTTTTGAAATTAGGAAGTGTGAATCCTCCAACTTTGCTCTGCTTTTTCAATATTCCTTTGGCTGTTTGTGTTATTTGAGATTCCATACGAATTTTAGAGAGGGTTTTTCTATTTCTACCAAAAATGCTGTAGATTTTTTTATAGAGATTGCATTGAATCTGTAGGTCCCTCTTGGCCACATTGTGATCTTGACAATATTAAATCTTTCAATTCATGAATATGAGATGTCTTTACATCTATGTCTTCTTTAATTTCTTTCAGCAAAGGTTTGTTTTCAGTGTACAAGTCCTTTGTATACTTTGTTAAATTTATTCCTAAGTATTTTATTCTTTTTCGATGCCACTGTAAATAGGATTATTTTCTTAATTTCCTTTTCATTGTTAGTGTATAGAAATACAACTGATTTTGGCCTATTGTTTTGATATCTTGCAACTTTGTTGAATTCACTTATTAGCTCTGACAGCTTTCTTTGTGTGTAGAGTCTTTAGTGTTTTCTACATATAATATCATTTCATATTTGAACAGAAATAATTTTTTTACTTCTTCCTTTCTTATTTGGATACCATTTATTTCTTTTTCTTGCCTAATTGCTCTGACTAGAATTGCCAATATTATGTTCGTTGTTGTTGTTTTTATTGAAGAATAGATGGCATACACTATTATATTAGTTTCAAGAGTACAACATAGTGATTAGACATTTATATATATTATTAACTGATCACCACAATAAGATTAGTAACCATCTGTCACCATACAAATTTATTACAATATTATTGACTATATTCCATATGCTGTGCATTATAACCCTGTGACTTATTTATTTTATAACTCAAAATTTGTACCTCTTAATCCCCTTCACCTATTCTACTAAAACCCCACCCACCTCCACTCTAGTGACCACCAATTTGTTCTCTGTCTATGGGAGTATTTCTGTTTTGTTCATTTTTTAAAAAAAATTTTACATATAAGTGAAATCATATAGTATATGTCTTTCTCTGACATATTTCACAATACCCTCTATGTCCATCCATGTTTGCAAATGGTAAGATTTGATTCTTTTTTATGGCTGAGTAATATATATATATATAATTTTTTGGATCCATTCATCTATCAATGAATGCTTAGGTTTTTTTCCATGTCTTGGCTACTGTAAATAATGCTGTGATGAACATAAGGGTGCATATATCTTTTCTAATTATTGTTTTTGCTTTTTTTGGATAAATACCCAGAAGTGGAATTGCTGGATCACATGATAGTTCTATTTTTGATTTTTTGGAGGGACCTCCATACTGTTTTCCAAAATGGCTGCACCAATTTACATTCCCACAAACAGTTCACTAGAGTTCCTTTTTCTCTACATCCTCACCAGCTGTTATTATTCATTGTCTTTTTGATAATACCATTCTGACAGGTGGGAGGTGATATCTCATTGTGGTTTTCATTTGTGTACTTCCCTGATGATTAGTGATTCTCAGCATTATTTCATGTGTCTTTTGGCCATATGCATGTCTTTCTTTGAAACCTAACTATTCAGGTCCTCTGAATATTTTTTAATTGGATTGTCTTTTTTTGATACTGAGTTCTGTGACTTTTGGGTATATTTTGGGTATTAGCCCCTTATCATAGGTATGATTTGCAAATATTTTCTCCCATTAAGTTGCCTTTTCATTTTGTTGAGTGTTTCCTTTGCTGTACAGAGACTTTTAGATTGATGTAGTCCCATTTGTTTATTTTTGCTTTTGCTGCCCTTGCCTGAGAAGACAGATCCAAAAAATATTGCTAAGACCAATGTCAAAGAGTGTAGTGCCTATGTTTTCTTCTAGGAGTTTTATGGTTTCAGATCTTACATTTAGGTCTTTAATCCATTTTGAGTTTATTTTTGTATATCGTGTAAGAAAGTGGCCTACTTTCTTTCTTTTGCATGCAGCTGTCCAGTTTCTCCAACACCATTTATTGAAGTGATTCTCTTTTCCCTGCTTTATATTCTTGGCTCCTTTGCCATAAATTAATTGACCATATAAGCATGGATTTGTTTCAGTGCTCTCTATTCTATTCCATTGTCTGTTTTTGTGCCAGTATCATACAGTTTTGATTACTATAGCTTTGTAGTATAGTTTGAAATCAGGGCACATGATCCCTTCAGTTTTGTTCTTTTTCCTTAAGATTGCTTTGGATATTTGGGGTCTTATGTGATTCCATACAAATTTTAGGATTATTTGTTCCAGTTCTGAGAAAAATGTCATTGTTATCTTGACAGGGATTGCACTGAATCTGTAGGTGGCTTTGGGTAGTATGGACATTTCCAATAATTCTTCCAATCCATGAGCGTGGTATATCTTTCCCTTCATTTGTTTTGTCTTCAGTTTCTTTCATCAATGTCTTATAGTTTTCAGAGTATAAGTCTTTCATTTCCTTGGTTAAATTTATTCTGCGGTATTGAATTCTTTTTGATGCAATTGTAAATGGGATAGTTTTCTTTTCTTTTTTTTCTTAATTTCTCTTTCTGACAGGTCATTATTGGTGTATAGAAGTGCAACCAATTCTTGTGTACTGTTTTTTTATCCCCCAACATTACTGAATTAATTAGTTCTAACAGTTTATTGATGGAGTCCTTAAGGTTTCTATATATAAAGTCATGTAATCTGCAAATAGTGACAGTTTTACTTGTTCCTTTCCAATTTGGATGGCTTTTAACATTTTCTTGTCTCATTGTTATGGCTAGGACTTATACTACTATGTTGAGTAAAAGTGGCTATGGTAAGTATCCTTGTCTTATTCTTGATTTTAGAGAAAAAGCTTTCAGCTTTTCACCATTGAGTATGATGTTAGTTGTGGGTTTGTCATATATGGCCTTTATTATGTTTAGGTATGTTCTCTCCATACCCACTGTGTTGAGAGTTTTTATCATAAAATTGATGTTGAATTTTATCAAAAGCTTTTTCTGCATCTATTGAACTGATCATATGGTCTTCAATTTGTTAATGTGGTGTATCATATTGATTGATTTGCACATATTGAAAAAATCCTTGCATCCCTGGCATAAATCCCACTTGATCATGGTGTATGATCCTTTTAATGTACTGTTGGAGTCAGTTTGCTAGTATTTTGTTGAGGATTTTTGCATGTATATTCATCAGTGACATTGGCCTGAAATTTTTTTTTCTTGTGATATCTTTGTCTGGTTTTGGTATCAGGGTCATGATGGCCTCATGGAATGAATTAGGGATTGTTCCTTCCTCTGCAGTTTTTTGGGATAGTTTCAGAAGGATAGGTGTTAACTCTTCTCTAAATATTTGTTAGAATTCACCTGTGAAGCCATCTGGTCCTGGAATTTTATTTGTTGGGAGTTTTAAAATTACTGATTCAATATCATTACTGGTAATTTGTCCATTCATATTTTCTATTTCTTCCTAGTTCAGTCTTGAGAGATTGTACATTTCTAAGAATTTGTCCATTTCTTCTAGATTGTCCATTTTATTGGCATATAGTTGTTCATAGTAGTCTCATGATCCTTTGTATTTCTGCAGTGTCATTTGTAACTTCTTTTTCATTTCTGATTTTATTGATTTGGACCCTCTCCCTTTTTTTCTTGATGAGTCTGGCTAGAGGTTTATCAATTTTGTTTACCTTTTCAAAGAATATGCTTTTAGTTTCATTGATCTTTTCTATTATCTTTAGCTTCTATTTCATTTATTTCTGCTCTGATATTTATGACTTCTTTCCTTCTATTAACTTTGGGTTTTGTTTGTTCTTCTTTTTGTAGTTCCTTTAGGAGTAAGTTAAGATTGTTTGAGATTTTTCTTGTTTCCTGGATTGCCATAAATGTCCCTATTAGAACTGCTTTTGCTGTGTCCCATAGATTTTGTAACATTGTGTTACTATTTTCATTTGGGGCCAATAGAAGGGTCACAGTGCAGGACAGCTCAGACATGGGCTTCCTGATCTGGGGTCCAAATTCCTAAGAAGCACCACTTCCACTGCCCATTCAACTCTATAGTGGACTGTCAGCACTGCCTGTGTGTCCTGGGCCCTGGTACCTCACATTGCTGAGCCTTCCTGCAGCCTTGCTGTTCAGCATCTTCCCACCTGGAGGGGTACTTCTCCCAGTGCCTCTCCTCTGCCCATCATTGCCTCACCTGTGAAGCTGCTCCTGGTCCTCAGTGTGAGGGCGGTTCATGGCTGGACCTGATGCTATCATGACAGTATATGTGTGTGCACATACATGCTCACAAATGTGCATTGTTCTGGCATGTGGTACCAGAGCTCTTTAATATTCTCATAGAGGTCTGTGAGCCTCAGGTGTTTAGCTCCCATTCCCATCAGGGTTCAGGCCCAGAGCAGCGTAGACCCCCTCCCTCCCCAGGGCTCACACCATATGCAGCTTTGACACTGCAGCCATCACACTGTGTGTTTGTGGGGTCTATTTTCTGGGGTTTTAGAGATTTGGGGGCAAGTTCCCATGATTGTCTCCTTAGTGGACCCAAGTGATGGAACCTTAGCCTGATTGTTTAAGCAGATTCGAATGTTTTCCTGGGACCAGCATCCTAACAGGCATTTTTGGTTGTTGTTGTTTTTTAACTGGGTTTTAATTAAAAATATTTTTTCTTATAAAAGTCTTTATTACATATATATACATATGTATATATATATGTGTATATATATATGTGTGTGTGTATATATATACACACACACACATATGTATATTCTTTTTCATAGTCTTTTCCTGTTTATGTTGTTACAGAATATTGAGCAGAATTCCCTGTGCTATACAGTAGGTCCTTGTTGGTTATCTATTTTAAATATAATAGTGTGTATATGTTAATCCAAAATTCCCAGTTTATCCCTCCTCCCAACCTTTCCCTTTGGTAACCATAAGTTTGTTTTCTAAGTCTTTGAGTCTGTTTCTGTTTTGTAAATAAGTTCAGTTGTATAATTTTTTTAGATTCCACATATAAGCAATGTCATATGATATTTGTCTTTCTTGGTCTGACTTACTTCACTTGGTGTGATAATATCCAGGTCCAGGTCCAGTAATATTCTATTGTATACATGTACCACATCTTCTTTATACATTCATCTGTCAATGGACATTTAGGTTGCTTCCATGTCTTGGCTATTGTAAACAGTGCTGCAGTGAAAATTGGGGTGCATATATCCATTCAAACCATGGTTTTCTCCAGATATATGCCCAGGAGTGGGATTGCTGGATTATATGATAACTCTATTTTTAAGTTCTTAAGGAAATTCCATACTGTTCTCCACAGTGGCTGTACTAATTTACATTCCCGCCAACACTGTAAGAGGGTTCCCTTCTCTCCACACCCCCTCTAGCATTTGTTATTTGTAAACTTTTTAATGATGACCATTCTAACCAGTGTGTGGTGGTACCTCACTGTAGTCTGATTTACATTTCTCTAATAATTAGTGATGCTGAGCATCTTTTCATGTGTCTATTGGCCATCCATAAGTCTTCTTTGGAGAAATGTCTCTTTAGGTCTTCTGCCCATATTTTGATTGGGTTGTTTGTTTTTTTGATATTGAGCTGAATGAGCTGTTTATTTCAGAAATTAATCCCTTGTTGGTCACATCGTTTGAAAATATTTTCTCCCATTCTGTGGGTTGTCTTTTTGTTTTGTTTATGGTTTCCTTTGCTGTGCAAAGCTTTTAAGTTTAATTAGGTCCCATTTTTTAATTTTTGTTTTTATTTCCATTACTCCAGGAGACAGATCAAAAAAGATATTGTTGTGATTTATGTCAAAGAGTGTTCTGCCTATGTTTCCCTCTAAGAGTTTTATAGTATCAGGTCTTACATTTAGGTTTTTAATCCATTTTGAGTTTATTTTTGTGTATGGTGTTAAAGAATGTTCTAATTTCATTCTTTTAATGTTGCTGTCCAGTTTTCCCAGAACCGTTTATTGAAGAGACTGTCTTTTCTCCATTGTATAGTCTTGCCCCCTTTATCGTAGATTAATTGACCTTAGGTGCACGGGTTTATTTCTGGGCTTTCTATCCTGTTTCATTGATCTATATTTCTGTTTCTGTACCTGTACTATGTTGTTTTGATGACTGTAGCTTTGTAGTATAGTCTGAAGTCAGGGAAGCTGATTCCTCCAGCTCGATTTTTCTTTCTCAAGATTGCTTTGGGAATTTGGGATCTTTTGTGTCTCCTTATAAATTAAAAAAATTTTTGTTCTAGTTCTGTGAAAAATGCCATTGGTAATTTGATAAGGATTTCAATGAATCTGTACATTTCCTTGGGTAGTATAATAATTTTGACAATATTAATTCTTCCAATCTAAGAACATGGTATATCTTTCCATCTATTTGTGTCATCTTCAATTTCTTTCATCAGCATCTTATGATTCTCAGAGTACAAGTCTTTTGTCTCCATAGGTTTTTTTTTTAATATACTAAAATACATTTTATTTTTTTAAACTTTTAATTTTATACCGAAGTATAGTTGATTAACAATGTTGTGCTAGTTTCATGTGTACAGCAAAGTGATTCAATTATACATATATATGTATCTATTCTTTTTCAAATTCTTTTCCTATTTATGTTGTTACATAATATTCAGCAGAATTCCCTGTGCTATACAGTAGGTCTTTTTGGTTATCCATTTTAAACATAGCAGTGTGTACATGTCAATCCCAAACTCCTTAACTATCCCTCCCTCCCACCCTTCCCCCTTGGTAACCATAAGTTCATTCTCTAAGTCTGTGAGTCCATTTCTGATTTGTAGATAAGTTCATCATGCTGAGTGACATAAGTCAGAGAAAGAGAAATATCATATGATATCACTTATATGTGGAATCTAAAAAAAAATGATACAAATGAACTTAGGTAGGTTTATTCCTAGGTATTTTATTCTTTTTGGTGCGATGGTAAATGGAATTTTTTTAACTGAAATATATTTGACATGTAACATTGTATATATTGAAGGTGTACAACATATTAATTTGATACATTTATACATTGTAGCAAGGTTACTAATGTAGGGATAGTTAGCACCTCTGTCACATCACAAAATTATCATTTTTTTTTTAGTGATTTGAATAATTAAAGTCTAATCTCTTAGCAGGTTTTATGATATAATACAACATTGTTGTCTATATTCACCTCATTGTGCATTAGATCTCCAGGGCTTATTTACTAACTCATTGCATATTTGTACCTTAAACAACAGCTGTTTTGTCCCCCACCCCATCCCCTGGTAACTATTATTTTACTCTCTGTTTTTATGAGTTTGGATTTTATAGGTTGTACATGTATGTGATATCATACAGTATTTATTTTTCTTTGTCTGATTTACCTCACTTAGTATCACACCCTCAAGTTCCACCCATGTTGTCACAAATGGCAGGATTTCCTTCTCTCTCATGGCTGAATAATATTCCATTGTATATATACATATTCCACCTCTTTACCCATTTGTCCAATGATGGACAGTATACTTCCAGTACTATAAATTTTGCTGTAAGCTCTATTTTAGCTGCATCCCACAAATTTGAATATGATATGTTTTTATTTTATTTAGTTATATGTATTTTTGAATTTCCTTTGAGAATTTCTTTTTGTCCCATGGATTATTTAGAAGTGCATTGTTTCATTTTTAACTGTTTAGAGATATTTCTATTGTCTTTCTCTTATTGATTTCTAGTTTGATTCCGTTCTGGTTAGAGAACACACTCTGTATGATATTAATTTTTAATTAATTTATTAATTTATTTTTGGCTGTGTTGGGTCTTCATTTCTGTGCGAGGGCTTTCTCTAGTTGCAGCAAGCTGGGGCCACTCTTCATCACGGTGCGTGGGCCTCTCACTATCGCGGTCTCTCTTGTTGCGGAGCACAGGCTCCAGACGCGCAGGCTCAGTAGTTGTGGCTCACGGGCCTAGTTGCTCTGCGACACGTGGGATCTTCCCAGACCAGGGCTCGAACCCGTGTCCCCTGCATTGGCAGGAAGATTCTCAACCACTGTGCCACCAGGGAAGCCCATGTATGATTTAATTTTTTTACATCTTTATTAGAGTATAATTGCTTTACAATGGTGTGTTAAAAATATGCTGATGATTGTTTTATGGTCCAGGATATTGTCTATCTTTGTTAATGTTTTATAGGTGCTTGAAAAGAATGTGTGTTCTGCTGTTGTTGAGTGGAATAGTCTATAAATCTCAATTAGATTATGGTGGTTGGCTTTATTGTTAAGTTTTTCTGTATTCTTGCTGATTTTCTGTCTAGCAATATATCAATTGCTGAGTAAAGGTTGTTGAAGTTCCCAACTAGAATTTCAGATTTTTTCCATTTCTCTTTTAAGGTCTATTGGTTCTTGCTTCATGTATATTTTGAGGTTCTGTTGTTTTGTGCATGCACATTTAGGATCATTATGGCTTCATGGTGGATCAATCCTTTAATTGTTATGTAATGTCCCTCTTTCTCTTTAGTATTTTTCTTTTCTCTGCTAATATTCAAATAGCCACTCCTACTTTTAAAAAAAATAACATTTTCATGGTCCATCTAGTTCTATCATTTATTTTACAATTTGCCTAAGTTGTTGTATTTGAATTGAGTTTCTTGTGGTCAGCATACTGTTGGAATCACAATTTTATCCACTCCATCAATTTCTGTCTTTTAACTAGTGTATTTAGACTATTTACGTTTAAGGTAATTACTGGTAATATTACGGCTAAAGTCTGACAGTTTATTTTGTTTTCTGTTTGTTTCTTTTATTTTTCAGTCCTCTGTTTCTCTTTTAATATCTTTCTGTGGATTATTTCAACATTCTTTAGTATTCTCTTTTGATTTATGTATAGTGTTTTTGAATATATTGTGAAGTGTAGAAAACTTAATTTCCTTTATGTTTTTTACCTTCCCCATTTAAAAAATATATCTTTAGTATTTCTTCTTCATACATTGAGCACCATATCAGGTTATATTATAATTTTGACTCAATCATCAAATATGATTTAAAAACTCATGAGAAGTAAGATAGTCTTTTACATTTACTCCTATTTTTACCCATGTTAATGTTGTTCTTTCCTTTCTGACATTCCAGACATTTTTCGTTCACCATTTCCTTTCTGTTTACAGAGCTTTCTTTAGCCATCATTTAAGAGAATGTCTTATAACAGTAAATTTTCTTATATTTCTTTTATCTTTCATTGCTTGAAGGACAGTTTCATTGGATTTGGCATTCATGGTTGACAGTTCTTTCAGTACTTGAAAAATGTGCCTACATAGTTCCTGATGAGAAATCTGCTTTAATTCAAATTTATGTTTCCTTATAAGTAAGGTGTCTTTTCTCTCTGGTCATTTTCAAGATTTTTTCCTATATTTACAGTTTTCAGAATTTTAAATATGTTGTGTCATAGCATGAATTTCCTTAGGCTTAACTTATTTGATATTTGCTCACCTTGAATATACAGGCTGGTATCTTTAAGTTTAGTAGGTTTTCAGCCATTAGTTCTTCAAATATTTTTTTTTGTCTGTCTTTTGCTTCTTTCCTTTTAAGACTATAATGAAAATGAATGTTAGCTCTTTTCTTATTTTCTCACAGGTCCTTGAAACTGTTCTAAATTTTTTTTCTGTCCATTTTCTCTCTGTTGCTCAGATTGTGTAAATCCTCTTAATCTGGCCTCAAGTTTACTGATTCTATCATCTATGATCTCCACTCTACTACCATGTGTTTTTCATTCTAGTTGTTGTATTTTTCTATTCTATCATTACCATTTTGTTCTTTTTCATAACTTTTACTTCTTGAATGATATTTTCTATTTTTAAAATTTGTTTCAAGAGAATTTATAATTGCTTGCTGAAGCATTTTTATAATGGCTACCTTTAAATCCTAGTCAGATAATTTCAATATCTGAGTTATGTCAGTGTTGATATATGTTGCTTGTCTTTTTCATTTATGTTGTGATTTTCCTGGATCTTGGAATGACAAGTGATTTTTTGTATTGCATTTTGGACATTTTACATATTATATTATGCGACTCTGGATTCTATTTCATCATTATCTTCTTCTTTATTTTTTTTTTAATCAGGTAGTCCTCCTGTTCATGTGTAGTACAAGAGTCAGGTAGGTGTGTATGTGTACTTCCCCACTGAACCTTGCTGATAATTTTTTAGCTGAAGTGTGGTACCAATCAAAGCACTCTTTGTGAGCAGGGACAACTCCTGCTGGAGTTGATCTGAGGGAAGGAGAATTAGAAGGCTGGCTCACACTGATTTTTTGCTGCAGGGTGAGAACACAAGTTTAGTTCCCTACTGGGCCTCACCAACACCAAGAGTTAGGGGAAAGTAAAGTGTTTATTTACCCTGACTTGTTCTGCCTTGTTCAGTCTTACTGATGCTGTGAGGGGTGAAGCCTCAGCTTTCTAGGCTATACTTGTGGGAGCATCAAAGTACTGCTTGCTTTTGCTGGGCAAGTGATGGAAGATGAGCAGCTTACTTGATCCCATGAAAACTCTCCTGCTGCCTGCTTCTATAGGAAGGGGATGGAGGATCAACTTTCTGTCAGCCCAACTGAAACCACAGAGGTGGAATTGGTGCAGACCTCCTCTTTGTCTTTGGCTGGAGTATGGTGGGTGTTGCCTAAAAGGATTCTTATTGTTAGGCCACACTCTTCTGGGTTTTTGGCTAGGGAGAACAGGCTTTTAAATTTTTAATATTTTATGTTTTTAATTGTGTTAAAATCACATAACATAAAATTTACCATTAGTGACATTTAGTACATTCATAGTGTTGTACAACCATCACAACTACCAAATTCTAAAATATTCCCATCACCCTTAAAGGAGACTCCCATATCCATGAAGCAATCAATCCCCATTCAGTCCTCCTCCTGCCCTGGCAACTACTAATTTGCTTTCTGTCTCTGGATTTACCTATTCTAGATATTTCATATAAATGGAATAATATCATGTGTGGCCTTTTGTGACTGGTTTATTTCATTTAGTAGAGTGTTTTCAGGGTTCATCCATGTTATAACATGTGTCAATATTATATAGCTTTTTATGGTCAAATAATATTCCTTTGTATGGATGTGCCACATTTGCTTATCCATTCATTGGTTGATGGACATTTGGATGTTTCCACTTTGGGGCTTTTGTAAATAGTGTTGCTATGAACATTTGTGTACAAGTTTTTGTTCAAATAGCCATGTTATATTCTTTGGGGTATAAACCCAAGAGTGGACTTGCTGAGTCATATGGTAATACTATGTTTAATTTATTGAGGAAACACCAAGCTATTTTCCATAGTGGCTACACAATTTTACATTCCACTAATAATGTACAAAATTTCAATATCTCTCTATCCTTGTTAACACTTGTTAGTTTCTGGGCTATAAAAAAAATAGGCATCCTAGCAGATGTGAAGTGCTATCTCTTTATTGTTTGACTTGTATTTCCCTAATGACTACAGATGCTGAGCATATTTTCATGAATTTTTTGGTCATTTGTTTTTCTTTGAAAAAATGTCTACTCAGATCTTTGGCCTGTTTTTTTTTTGCAGTACGTGGGCCTCTCACTGTTGTGGCCTCTCCCGTTGCAGAGCACAGGCTCCGGACGCACAGGCTCAGCGGCCATGGCTCACGGGCCTAGCTGCTCCGCGGCATGTGGGATCTTCCTGGACTGGGGCACGAACCCGCGTCCCCTGCATCAGCAGGCGGACTCCCAACCACTGCACCACCAGGGAAGCCCTGGCCTGTTTTTTAATTGGGTTATCTTTTCATTATTGAGTTGTAGGAGTTCTTTATTTATAATAGATATTAGACCCTTATTAGATATATGCTTTAAAAATATTTCCTCTCATTCTGTGGTTTATCATTTCACTTTCTTGATAGTGTCCTTTGATGCATAAGTTTTTAATTTTGATGCAGTCCAATTTATCTATTTACTTTTTTGTTGCTTGTGTGGAATAGGCTTTGAGTTTGTGTGTTTTTGTGTGTACTCATTGGTAGCCTGTTAAGACTGAACCACTGATAATATGAATATCCTGATTTACATGGAAGACAACTGAAATCCAGTGAAGCTAAAGCCATTCTGCTGGTAGATGGTGGAGTCAGGGTTTGAACCTGACAACCTGGCTGTGGAGCTCTTCTATCTTTTGGACACAATTACTGAAAGCTTAACTTCTGGTCCCCAGTGCCATGAAAATGATAGGCTTCTACACACAGCATTCTTTGTGTAAAAAACAGCTATCTTACTTTTAGGAAACCAGTTAGGACTAACAGAACACTCGGGTTAATCACAGCAGTACAATAAACTGTCATGTTATATAAAGGTCTCAGCCTAGAAATTTCACAGTAGTTACCTACCCGCTAATGTTTAAGACACTGAGAGGTAGGTGATGGAGGATAGACATTCTTGGAACTACATTTGCAGTGTGGCTAAGTCATCTAATTTGATCTGAATCTAGTCCAAATAGGTTTAACTCTCTAGGGGAGAAACAGACCATCAGGGTGTTCATCAAAGCTGGCTTAAAACAAAACAAAACAAAACAGGTGTAGATCAGCCAAGATGGTGGAGTAGAAAGACCCTGAGCTCACCTCCTCTCACGAGCATACCAGAATCACAACTATCTGCAGAACGACCATCTATGAAAAAGACTGAAACCTATAAGAAAAGATCTTCTACAACTAAAGACATGAAGAAACCACAGTAAGACAGGTAGGAGGGGTGGACTTGTGATATAATCAAGTCACATACCCTGGGTGGGTGACCTAAAAACTGAAGAACAATTATAGTGCAGAGGTTCTCCACAGGAGTCATGTTCTGTGTCCCATGTTGGGCTCTCCAGCCCATGAGTCCTGTACCAAGAAGACAAGCCCCCAGAGCATTTGATTTTGAAGACCAGTGGGGCTTAATTTCAGGAGCCCCAAAGGACTATGGGAAATAGAGACTTCACTTTTAAAGGACACACACAAATTCTCATGCATTCTGGGATCCAGGGAAAAATCAGTAGTTTGATAGGAGCCTGAGCCAGCCCTACCACTGGCCTTGAAGAGTCTCCCAGTTAGGCAGGGAGTGGCTGCTGCTCACCCTGGGGACATAGACACTGGCACCAGACATATTTGGGAGCTTGCTCTACCATATGGAAGCTGGTGCTGGTGGGTGCCATTGTGAGATCCTCCCGCTAGCTCATTAGTGCCAAGAACTGGCCCTACCCAACAGCCTATAGGCAGCAGTGCTAAGACACTTCAGGTCAAACAACTGAGTGGGAACACAGCCTCACTCATCAGCAGACAGGTTGCCTAAAAAATTCCCGAACCCACAGCCACATGCCTCTACACATGACCTTGCCCACCAGAGGGCCAAGATCTAGCTCCACTCACCAGGGAGAAGGCAATGCTAGCCTCTAGACCTGCCTCACTCACCAGTGGGCAGACACCAGAACTAAGGAAACAACAATCCCACAGCTTGCAGACCTAGCCCACCCACAAGAGGCCAGCCCCTACCCTGAGGCAGCTGGACCCCACCCCTGCTTACTAGCAGGCTAACACAAGCTTCAGGACCCAACTGTGTCAGGAACCCACCCCCCCACCTAAAGCAATCTGACACCAGCTCTGCCTACCAGTGAGCTAATGGTAGCCCTGGTGTTCTGCCTTAGTTGCCTCGTGATCTATCCTCACTAACCAGTAGCCAGCAGCATCCACACAAGGCAGGGCTTGGCAATCAACTGGGCTAGGGACGAACCAAGCCTACGAGACCACCCATATAGTCAACCCGCCACAACAGAAGGATCCACACATTCCTCTTAGGGGAATCCCTAGAGCATATGGCTTGGGTGATGAGAGGGGATGCATTGGACTTCTACAGAGAAGGCCACATCTCCAGGTCAAGAAACATAACTAACCTACTACATACATAAAAATACAAATAGCAACTGACAAAATGAGGTGGCAGAGGATCATGTTTCAGACAAAGGAACAAGGTAAAACCCCAGAAGAAGAACTGAGTGAAGTGAAGAAAGGCAATATACCCAAGAAAGCATTCAGAGTAATGATCCTAAAGATGAAGAAAGAACTCAGGAGAAGAATGGATGCACAGAGGGTGAAGTTAGAAGTTTTTAACAAAGAGTTAGAAAATGTAAAGAACAACCAAACAGAGATGAAGAATAGAATAACTGAAATGAAAAATACACTACAAGTAATTATCAGTGGACTAAATGATACACAGAAACAGATCAGTGAACTGGAAGACAGAGTAGTACAAATCACTGCTGCTGACAGAAAAAAGAAAAAAGAATGAAATGAAATGAAGACAGTTTAAGAGAATTCTGGGACAACATCAAGCCCAATAATAGTTGCATTATAAGGGTCCCAGAAGGAGAAGAGAGAGAGAGAAAGGGGCTGAGAACATATTTGAAAGCTTAGTAGCTGAAAACTTCCCTAAGCGGTGAAAGGAAACAGTCATCCAAGTCTGGGAAGCACAGAGAGTCCCATACAGGATGAACCCAAAGAGGAATACACCAAGACAAATTGTAATTAAAATGACAAAAATTGAATATAAAAAGAAAATATTTAAAAGCAGCAAGGGAAAAGCAATAAGTTACATACAAGAGAGCTCCCATAAGGTTAAAAGCTGACTTTTCAGCAGAAACTTTGCAGTCCAGAAGGAAGTGTCACAATATATTTAAAGTGGTGGAAAGGAAAAACCTATAACCAAGAATACTCTACCCAACAAAGCTCTTGTTCAAATTTGATAGAGAGATCAAAAGCTTTACAGACAGGTAAAAGCTAATAGAGTTCAGCACCACCAAACCAGCTTTACAACAAATGTTAAAGAAACTTCTCTAGGTAAAAAAGAAAAGGCCACAACTAGAAACAAGAAAACTACAAAATAAATAAGTTCACCTGTAAAGGTAAACATGCAGTAGAGGTAGGAAATCATCCACACATTAAGCTATTAGGGTGGTTAAAAGACAAAAGTAATAAAATCATCTATAACCACAATAAGCAGTCAAGGAATATACAAATAAATTAGATGTAAAATATGATATCAAAAACAGTAATCATGGGCTTCCCTGGTGGCGCAGTGGTTGAGAGTTTGCCTGCCAATGCAGGGGACAGGGGTTTGTGCCCCAGTCTGGGAAGATCCCACATGTGGTGGAGCGGCTGGGCCTGTGAGCCATGCCGCTGAGCCTGTGTGTCTGGAACCTGTGCTCTGCAATGGAAGAGGCCACAACAGTGAGAGGACCGTGTACAGCAAAAAAAAAAACCCAACCACCCCCCCCAAAAAAAAACAGTAATCATGAGGGGATGAGAGTACAAATTCAGGGTTTTAAAACCTGTTTTGAAATTAAGAGATCGGCAACTTAAAAAAATTATATATATATATATATATATATGTGTGTGTGTATATATATATATATATATATATATATATATATATATATATATATATATACAGATTGCTATATAAAAACTCCATGGTAACCACAAACCAAAAATCTATAATTAATATACACACAAAAAAGAAATCCAAACATAACACTAAAAATTGTCATCAAATCACAAGAAAACAAAAGAAGAAGAAAGGGTGAAAAAAAGACCCACAAAAACAAACCCAAAACAATTAACAAAATGGCGATAAGAACATGCATATTGATAATTACCTTAAATGTAACTGGACTAAATACTCCAACCAAAAGTCAGAGTTGTTGAATGTATACAAAACCAAGACCCATATATATGTTACCTACAGAAAACTCACTTCAGATCAGAGACACACAGAGACTGAAAGTGAGAGGATGGAAAAAAGGTATTCCACACAAATGGAAATTAAAAAATAGCAATACTTATATCAGACAAAATAAAGACTGTTACAAGAGACAAAGAAGGAGACTACATAATGATCAAGGGATCAATCCAAGAAGACAATATAACAGTTGTAAATATATATGCGCCTAACATAGGAGCTCCTAAATATATAAGGCAAATATTAACAGATATACAAGGAAAAATTGACAGTAACACAATACTAGTAGGGGACTTTAACACCTCACTTACATCAATGGACAGATCATCCAGACAGAAAAATCAATAAGAAAACAAAGGCCTTGAATGACACATTAGACCAGATGGACTTAACTGATATATATATATATATATATATATAGAGAGAGAGAGAGAGAGAGAGAGAGAGAGAGAGAGAGAGAGAGAGCATTCCATTTGAAAGGAGAACAATACACATTCTTTTCAAGTGCATGTGGAACATTCTCCACGATAGATTAAATGTCAGGCCACAAAATAAGCCTCAGTAAATTTAAGAAAATTGAAATCATATCAAGCATCTTTTCCAACCACAATACTATGAGACTAGAAATCAACTACAAGAAAAAAACTGCAAAAAACACAAACACATGGAGGCTTAAACAATATGCTACTAAACAACCAATGGATTGCTGAAGAAATCAAAGAGGAAATAAAAAATACCTAGATACAAATGAAAATGAAAATACGGTGATCCAAAACCTTAGAACTGCAGCAAAAGCAGTTGTAAGTGGGAAGCTTATAGTGATACAAGCTTACCTCAGGAAACAAGAAAAATCTCAAATTAACAACCTAACCTTACACCTAAAGGAACTAGAGAAGGAAGAACAAACAAAACCCAAAGATGATAGAAGGAAAGAAATCAAAAGATGAGAGCAGAAATAAATGAAATAGAGACTTAAAAAACAGTAGAAAAGATCAATGAAACTAAAAGCCCATTCTTTGAAAAGATAAACAAAATTGATAAACATCTAGCCAGACTTATCAAGAAAAAAGAGGAGAGTGCTCAAATTAATAAAACCAAAAATGAAAATGAGAAGTTACAACTGATACCACAGAAATACAAAGGATCATAAGAGACTACTATGAGCAACTATATGCCAATAAAATGGACAATCTAGAAGGAATGGACAAATTCTTAGATATGTACAATCTCCCAAGACTGAACCAGGAAGAAATAGAAAATATGAATCAGGCAATTACCAGTAATGATATTGAATCACTAATTAAAAACTCCTTACAAACAAAATTCCAGGACCAGATGGCTTCATAGGTGAATTCTAACATTTAGAGAAGAGTTAACACCTATCCTTCTGAAATTATTCCAAAAAATTACAGAGAAAGGAACATTTCTGAACTCTTTCTGAGGCCACCATCATCCCGATACCAAAGCCAGACAAATACATCACACAAAAAAGAAAATTACAGGCCAATTTCACTGTTGAACATAGATGCAAAAATCCTCAACAATTAGTAAACTGAATCCCACAGTACGTTCGAAGAATCATACACCATGATCAAGCGGGCTTTATCTCAGTTATGCAGGGATTTTTTAATATCTGCAAATCAATCAATGTGATATTAACATTGATTGAAGAATAAAACAAATTGAAGAATAAAAACCATATGATCATCTTAATAGATGCAGAACAAACGTTTGATAAAATTGAACATCCATTTATGATAAAAACCCTTCAGGGCTTCCCTGGTGGCACAGTGGTTGAGAGTCCGCCTGCCAATGCAGGGGACACGGGTTCATGCCTCGGTCTGGGAAGATCCCACATGCCGTGGAGCGGCTGGGCCCATAAGTCATGGCCGCTGAGCCTGTGTGTCTGGAGCCTGTGCTCCGCAACGGGAGAGGCCACAACAGTGAGAGACCTGCGTACCGCAAAAAAATAATAAATTAATTTTAAAAAAACTCTTCAGAAAGTAGGCATAGAGGGAATCTACCTCAACATAATAAAGCCAATATATGACAAACCCACAGCTAGCGTGATCATACCCAATGGTGAAAAGCTGAAAGCATTTCCCCTAAAACCAGGAACAAGACAAGGATGCCCACTCTTACCACTTTTATTCAATATAGTTTTGGAAATCTTAGCCACAGCAATCAGAGAAGAAAAAGAAATAAAATGCATCCAAATTGGAAAGGAAGAAGTAAAATTGGCATTTTTTGTAGATGACATGATTCTATACATAGTAAAATCTAAAGACACCACCAGAAAACTACTGGAGCTCATCAATGAATTGAGTAAAGTTTCAGGATACAAAATTAATATACATAAATCTGTTGCATTTCTATACACTAACAAAGAACTATCAGAAAGAGAAATTATGGAAACAATCCCATTTACCATTGCATCAAAAAGAATAAAATACCTAGGAATAAACTTACTTAAGGAGGTAAAATACCTGTACTTGGAAAACTGTCAGACACCAATGAAAGAATTGAAAGATGACACAAACAGATGGAAGGATACACTATGTTCTTGGATTGGAAAAATTGTTAGTAAGATGACCATACTATCCAGGGCAATCTACAGATGCAGTGCAATCCCTATCAAAACACCAATGGCATTTTCACAGAACTAGAACAATTAATTTTAAAATTTGTATGGAAACACAAAAGACCCCGAATAGCCAAAACAGTCTTGAGAAAGAAAAACAAAGCCGAAGTATGATTCTCCCTGACTTCAGATTATACTCAAAACAGTATGGTACTGGCACAAAAACGGAGACATAGATCAATGGAACAGAATAGAGAGCCCAGAAATAAACCCATGCACTTATGTTTAATCAATCTATGACAAAGGAGGCAAGAATATACAATGGGGAAAAGACACTCTCTTCAATAAATGGTGTGAGAAGGGGCTTCTCTGGTGGTGCAGTGTTTAGGAATCTGCCTGCCAATGCAGGGGACATGGGTTCAAGCCCTGGTCCAGGAAGATCCCACATGCTGCAGAGCAACTAGACATGTGCACCACCACTACTGAGCCTGTGCTTTACAGCCCATGTGCCACAACTACTGAAGTCCACGTGCCACAACTACTGAAGCCCACGCACCTAGAGCCCATGCTCTGCAACAAGAGAAGCCACCACAATGAGAAGCCCGTGCACCGCAACAATGAGTAACCCCACTCGCCTCAACTAAAGAAAGACAGTGTGCAGCAGCAAAGACCCAATGCAGCCAAAAATAAATTAATTAATTTTAAAAAAGAAAAAGATCCTGCATGCTGCAACCAACAGCCAAAATAAATATTTTAAAAAATGGGGCAAGAAAACTGGACAGCTACATGTAAAAGAATGAAATTAAGACATTCTCTAACACCATATACAAAAATAAACCCAAAATGGATTAAAGACCTAAATGTAAGACCAGATACCATAAAACTCCTAGAGGAAAACATAGGCAGAACACTCTTTGCCATAAATCGTATCAATAGTTTTTTGGATCCATCTCCTAGAAACAAAGGAAATAAAAGCAAAAATAAACAAATGGGACCTAATTAAGCTTAAAAGTTTTGGCATAACAAGGGTAACCATCAACAAAATGAAAGGACAACCTACGGAATGGGAGAAAATATTTGCTAATGATATGACTGAAAAGGGATTAATATCCAAATATACAAAGAGCTCATACAACTCAACATCAAAAAAAAAACCCCGATTAAAAAATGGGCAGAGAAGTGGATAGACATTTTTCCAAAGAAGAAATACAGATGGCCTACAGGCACATGAAATGGTGCTCAGCACTGCATGATTATCAGGGAAATGCAAATCAAAACCACAGCTGTCAGAATGGCTATCAAAAAGAACACAAATAACAAATGTTGGTGAGGATGTGGAGAAAAGGGAATTTTCCTACAGTGTTGGTGGGAATATAAATTGGTGCAGCTACTGTGGAAAACAGTACGGCAGTTTCTCAGAAAACTAAAAATTGAACTACCATATGACCCAGCAGTTTCACTCATGGATATATACCTGAAAAAAAATAAAAACAATCATTTGAAAAGACACATGCACCCCAATGTTCATAACAGCATTATTTACAATTGCCAAGTTATGGAAGCAACTTAAATGTCCATCAACAGATGAATGGTTAAAGAACATGTGGTATATCACACACACACACACACACACACACACACACACACACGGTGGAATACTACTCAGTCATTAAAAGAATGAAAATTTGTCATTTACAGCAACATGGATGGATTTGGAAGGCATTTTGCTAAGTGAAATAAGTCAGACAAAGAAAGACAAATACTGTATGATATCTCTTATATGTGGAATATAAAAAATACAACAAACTAGTGAATATAACAAAAAAGAAGCAGACTCAGAGATATGGAGAGGAAACTAGTGGTTACCAGTGGGGAGAGGGAAAGGGGGAGGGGCAATATAGGGGTAGGGAAGTAAGAGATACAAACCATTAGGTATAAAGTAAGCTACAAGAGTATATTGTTACAAGCTTTTGCACCACAAAGGAAACCATAAACAGAACAAAAAGACAACCTACAGAATGGGAGAAAATATTTGCAAAAGATGCAACCAACAAGGGCTTAATTTCTACAAACAGCTCACACAACTTGACAACTAAAAAACAAACAACACAATCGAAAAATGGGCAGAAGACCTAAAGAGACATTTGTCCAAAGAAGAAATACAGATGGCCAATAGGCACATGAAAAGATGCTTAACATCAGTAATTATTGGAGAAATGCAAATCAAAACTACAAGATGACCTCACATCGGTCAGAATGGCCTTCATTAAAAAACCTACAAATAACAAATTTTGGAGAGGGTCTGGAGAAAATGGAACCCTCCTACACTGTTGGTGGGAATTAAGTTGGTGCAGCCACCGTGGAAAACAGTATGGAATTTCCTCAGAAAACTGAAAATAGAATTACCATATGATCCGCAATTCCACTCCTGGGCATATATCCAGACAAAACTATAATTCAAAAAGATACATGCACCTCTATGTTCATAGCAGCACTATTCACAGTAGCCAAAACATGGAAACAACCTAAACGTCCATCGACAGATGAATGGATAAAGAAGTTGTGGTACATATATACAATGGAATACTACTCAGCCATAAAAAATGAAATAATGCCATTTGTAGCAACATGGATGGACCTAGAGATTATCATACTATGTGAAGTAAGTCAGAAAAAGATAAATACTATATGATATCACTATATGTGGAATCTAAAATATGACACAAATGAACTTATCTATGCAACAGAAACAGAATCAGAGACATAGAGAATAGATTGGTGGCTGCCAATGGGGAGGGGTGTAGGAGAGGATTGGATTGCTAGTTTGGGATTAGTAGAAGCAAACTGATATATATAGAATGGATAAACAACAAGGTCCTACTGTATAGCACAGGGAACTATGTTCAATATCCTGTGATAAATCATAATGGAAAAGAATATGAAAAAGAATGTATATATATGTATAACTGAGTCACTTTGCTGTACACCAGTAACTAACACATTGTAATTCAACTATACTTCAATAAAAAATAAATTTCAAAAAGAGTATATTGTACAACATGGGGAATATAGCAAATATTTTATAATAACTCTAATGGAAGATAACTTTTTTTTTTTTTTTTTGCGGTATGTGGGCCTCTCACTGTTGTGGCCTCTCCCGATGCGGAGCACAGGCTCCGGACACGCAGGCTCAGCGGCCATGGCTCACGGGCCCAGCTGCTCCGCGGCATGTGGGATCATCCCGGACCGGGGCACGAACCCGCGTCCCCTGCATCGGCAGGCGGACTCTCAACCACTGCGCCACCAGGGAAGCCCTGGAAGATAACTTTTAAAAATTGTAAATCACTATATTGTACACCTGTAGCATATAATATTGTATATCAACTATCCTTCTATTTAAAGTAATTTAAAAATTGAATGAAACAAAACACAGAAACTTTTAAAGTACCAAATAAATTTGGTCTTCTATTTTAAAAACCAATATCTCTTTTCCATGGTTCAAAATTCAGTAGGGACAGAAGGATACACAAGAAAATCCTGCCCCTCCCACTCCAGGTCAACCACCCTATCCTGCCCATTTCCTGTGTACCCATTTAGAATGTCTTTATGCACAAACAAGTGTTTTGTCTGTATATTATCTCATTTTTGTCTAGCTGTGCAAACTTTTGTGCTTTTGTTTTTCCCTTTTGAAACATCTTGGAGGGAGTCTTCATGAGTATGAGGCATGCCCTGATTCTTTCTTATGACTTGCCCTCACCCTCTCTCCTCCTCCTTCCCATCCTTGGCACAGGGTCTTTGGAAGGCAGGGCCAAGGACAGAGGCCCCAGCAGCTCTGTCACCCACCTGACGCCCCAAGATCATGACTTTCTTGCTGACGGCCCCTCGGGAGACTCTGGGGAAGACTCAAGTCCTCATAAGATGTTGCACCCACACTTCCTTATGGGATGGATTGGACATAGTAGGGGGAGATGAGGGTGGGAGGTAAGAGTAGTCCAGTCCAGCCCATGACAGGAATTATAGATTCTGTCCTGCTTGCAGTAAACCCACTGTGGGGTTGAGAGTCCACCCAAAGGTGCCTGGGCAAGATCTCCTGTGACCTCACACAGCCCTCAGAGGGAAGAAGGGAGGGAATGCTCCTGCACCTGGCAGGTAAGGAGATAAGTGCGGGGAGGACAAAGACCTGGCCCATGTGCTCAACCTGGCAAGTGACCTGCTCCCCTGTAAGAATGTCTGAATACACTTCTCTGTTTTTATTTCTCTGGGGAGAACATCAGTCCAGTTCCTATGCTGAGCCTGGGCTTTGGGACCAGATGGACTTCACCTGAGTCCCGACTCCACCCTTAGCAGAGGTGCATTCCTGGGCACAATCCTTGACTTCCCTGGCTGCGGGGTCACACCTGGGATACAATTCTGCAGGTTGGAGACTTGAAGTCTCCTGGACAGTGCCTGGTACTACATTAAGAGGAGGTCCAGCCCTCAACTGGGGTTGAGTGCTCCATCTCACACCATTAATAGGATGCAGCCCTCCTCCCCCTGCCTATGACCCATGAGCCTTCCTAGAGGGCACAGAGGTCCCCAACGTGCCCTTCTCAGAATTCTGGTTGCTCTTTCTGTGATTATCTGATAATTTGACACAGGAGTGTGATCTCAGGTGACTTCAGGTGGATTGGTCTCCTCTGCCTCTCCCTGGCTCTTGGCTCTGAGTATAGACCTGGAGTGCTGTCAGACTCACTTGGAGCCACCAGTTCCAGGGAAGAAGAGGCTGTGGACAGTCCCTTAAAGGAGCCTCTAGAACCCACCCCAACCTGCAAGCAGCAGAAGGAGGTGGGGCAGGATGACAGGACTGCCTGCCGCTGTGGCTAGACATGGATATGCCTGGTCAGTGAGAGGGACAGGGCAGTGGGTGGCTGTTTCTGCCACCCACCCTCTGTCCTGCCATCTGCTCTTTTTCTTTGGAAGTCCACAGCGCTCTCTCTTTCCTGGTTCAGGTGGTATAGGTGGAGCCAAACCTGGGACCCAGTCCTGGCCAGTCAGACCATGGCATTCTCCTGGGCCAGGATAAGCTCAAGGGTAGGCATGTGGCTGAATCAGAGCTTGGCAGAATGGATATAAAAGCACCACACAACTTTGTGCTGTTTATAAGAACTTCACTTCAGATTCAATCGTACAAGTAAAAGTAAAAGATTGGAAAAGATATATCAAGCAAATATTTATTTTTAAAAATAGAAGTAGCTACATAAATATCAGATAAAGTAGACTTCAAAGCAAAGAAAATTATTAGAGACAAAGAGACACCTTACATAATGAGAAAAGATCAGTCTACCAGGAAGCTTAACAGTCCTAACCCTACAAAAACAGACCCTCAATATGCATGAAGCAAAAACTGGTAAAGCTAAAAGGAGAAATAGACAAATCCACAGTTACATTTAGAGACCTTAATACCCCCATCTCAGGAACTGACAGAACCATGAAATAGAAAGATAACAACGCTTAGAAGAATTGAAGAAAGCAATCTACCAACAGAATCAAATTGACATTTGTAGAACACTCCACCCAACAACAGCAGAACATACATTCTTTTCAAGTGCCCGTGGAACATTCACCAAGATAGACCATATCCTGGGCCATAAAACAACCCTCAACAAATTTTTAAAAATAGAAATCATGCAGAGTGTGTTCTCTCACCATAATGGCACCAAACTAGAAATCAATAGAGAAAAACAAGAGGAAAACCTCTAGATACTTGGAAATTAAACAACATACTTCTAAATAATCTATGGGTCAAAGAGAAAGTCACAAAGGAAAAAAATCTAAATATGTGTGATTCAACTCAACAGTGCTGAGAAGAAACTTTACAGCACTTAAATACTTACATTAGAAGGGAAGAAAGGTCTCAAATATACAATCTTAAGTTTCTACCTCAAGATATTAAAAAAGAAGGGAAAAATAAACCAGAAGGAAATAAAATGTAGGAAGGAAATAATAAAAATATGAGCAGAAATGAATGAAATTGGAACTATTTTTAAAATTAGAGAATGTCAATAAAACAGAATGCTGATTTAAAAAATCAATTAAACTGATAAGCATGTAGCAAGAGTGACAAAAATAAAAAGAGAGAAGATTCAAACCATCAATATCAAGAATGAAGTAGGGGACATCACTACAGATCTTGCAGCCACTAAAAGGCTAATAAAGGAATACTATGAACAACTTTATGCTCATGAGTTCAGCAATCTGGAAGAAATGGACAAATTTCTCAAATACCGCAAACTATGAAAACTCAACCAAGATTAAATAGATAATATCAACAGTCTTGTATATATTAAAGATATTTAATTTGAATTAAAAAGCTCCCAGGCTAGAAATTTCCAGGCTCAGAAGGTCTCACTGGAGAATTTACCAAACATTTAGGTAACACCAATTTTACATAATTTCTTTCTGGAAAGTAGAAGAGGAGAGAACACTCCCTAACTCATTTTATGAGGCCTTCCACAAGTAAATGGCTAAACAAACTGTAGTACATAAGGTATACCATGGAATAATACTCAACAATAAAAGGGAATGAACTATTTTTTTCCTTTCAGTTTTATTGAGATATAATTGACACACAGCACTCTGTAAGTGTAATGTGTACTACATAATGATTTGACTTACATATGTTTGTCTCTTCACTTTTTGCTTGCTTATGGCATTTCCATTATGGCTCATTCTGACATTAAATCAAAATGTAGAACTTTATAATCACTTCATATTTGTAATACTGAGTGTTTTTCTCTGTTTGAATCCTGGCTGATACAGATGTCCACAATGTAAGTGTCTCCAGAGAAACAGACTCTTATGGATAAGTTCCCTGTATTGGCTCTGAGTTTCTGGAGCTGGTTCTCTAATCTTCCTAGATTTAAAGGCACTAGTGACACTGCTTTTAGTGGTAAAGAAGACAATGGCAGTCTGTGTCAAGATGTGGCAAAAAAGTTACTCAGATGATTGCTGTTGGACATTTGTAATCAAACACAGATGGCAAGAGTCTGGGTAGCCACATATTTGCTATCTTAGAATTTTTTAGTCAAAATAAGGAGTATAATGGATTTGGGCAGTTGCTCCTAAATGTGTTAAAGAGAGTGGGGAAAAAAGAAGATGAGCTCAAGATTCAAATTCCCAGCTCAAACTCTGCATTGATGACCTGAAGTCTTCTACATGTTCCCAGGAACGCTTATCTCATATAGTCACAGGGCTGGGATTTCTGTAAGCCAAACATAGAATGTCATCTTGTGAATGGCTGATTTATAAAGCAAACTGAAGCCCCAATCCTGCATGGTGTTTGTTATTATGGTGAGGGCATTGATTGGGAAGAAATGGTATCTTGAAAGTTGGAAGGGGGATACATGGAAAGATACCAATGAAAGTGGAGACATTGAACCCCTAAATTCTGCTAAGTCATCTTGACCAGGAGAACCAGTTCTCCCACCCCTGCCTGAGAAGTTTATCTGAAGAACCTGTAATGTCCCCCTCTCCCACCATCTAGCCTTGCAAGACATTGCTGATTTTACTCAGGTCCCACCCCTATGCCCACCACCCCTCTTTGCTTCTAGACATATGACTAGATGGAAGTCCTAACAGACCCCAAAAGATGAGGTAAAAATTATGACCCATGAGGAAGGGCAACCCCCAAAAGAGTGACATGATTTTCCCAACTTATACAGACAGAAATCCAGGGGATGTGTGGGAATGAATATTAAGAGTACGAGATAATAGCAGAAGAAACATAAAGTTGGATCAAGAGGACTTTATTGATATGGACCCACTAAGCAGAGATTCTGGATTTAGTATTGCAGCTTGAGGGGAGAGAAAGGGCTTTAACAGTTTGTTTGGTTACTTGGCTAAAACGTCAACCAAATGGTGACCCACCGTAGATGAGTTTGAGATGCCAGAGCTGCCTTGTTTTACTGCAGAGGAAGGAATCCAAAGGCTTAGGGAAATTGTAGTGTTAGAAGGGGTTTGTCATTTGAGATCTTCTCATCGCCCTTTGCTCACCAAAAGGAAGGACACACCTTTATCACAACTGTGAGAAGTCAATTTGTGGGGGGAGTCCCAGCATCCTTGAAGAGCCCTGTGATTGCTCTTCCTTGTAGGTCAGAAATTACAGTGGAAACTGCTGTCACTAAATTGAGAAACCTAAAGGCAATGGGGATAACTGGATCCTGGGGTGACAGAGGCCAAGTGGCAGCCCTTAATCACCAAAGGCAAAGTGGGCATGGACAGTAGTGTCAAAGAAGCAATCAGAATAGCCTGACTTGCAGAGACTTATGTGTTGACCAAAGATCATGGTGTTTCTGGAAGTGAAATAGATGGGTAGTCTATTAAATACTTGATCTGTATGAGCAGAAAAGTTCTAGGTCAGTGAATAAAAGTCTAGCCTGAATCATAAAAGCATAGAGTCACAGCCCTCAATCAAATGCCAGACTTGAGCCAGTTTACAGACCCAGAGCCCCTTGAATGAAAGGGAAGACAGATCCCCTTCAGGAAGGACTCCATTACACTGTGAAACCTTACACTGTTAATCATTTTACCAGCCTTCTCAAAAGGGACCTATGGCCATTCACCAGGATGACTGTGCAATAGGGAAAAGAGAATTATCAGACTTTTGAGGGATTTCTGACAGTAGTTCTGGACTGACACTAATTCTAGGAGACCCCAAATATCCCTGTGGTAGGGGTTTATGGAGATCAGGTGATCAATGGAATTTTAGCTAAGGTCCGTCTCATGGTGGGGCCCATGGTTCCCTGAACCCATCTTGTTGTTATTGTTCCAGTTCCAGAATGCATAATTGGAATAAACATACTTAGTTTCTGGCAGAATCCCCATATTATTTCCCTGACCTGTGCAGTCAGGGTTATTATGGTGGAAAAGGCCAAGTGGAAGCTACTAAAACTGCCTCTACCTACAAAAGAGTTAACCAAAAGCAATTCTTTGAGATATTGCAGAGTTTATTGCTACCATCAAGGACTTGAAAGATGCAGGGATGGTGATTCCCACCACATCCCCATTTAACTCTCCTGTCATGTGCAGAAGACAGATGGGTCTTGGAGAATGCTAGTGGCTTATCATAAGCTTAACCAGATTGTGACTCCAATTGCAACTGCTGTACCAGATGTGGTTTCATTGCTTGAAAAATTAACACATCCTCTGGAGCATGGTATGCAACTATTGATCTAGCAAATGCTTTTTTCTCCATACCTGTCCGTAAGATCCACCAGAAGCAGATTGCTTTCAGATGGCAAGGCTAGAAATATATCTTTACCTTCTTACCTCAGAGGTATATTTCCTTTCCACAAGACATCCCACCAGTCCATTACATTTATGACATCATATTGATTGGACCTAGTGAGCAAGAAGGAGTGATCACTCTAGACTTATTGGTAAGATATCTGCAAGTTAGATGATGAGAAATAAGTCAAACTAAAATTTAGGGGTCTTCTACATCAGTGAAATTTCTAGGGCTCAAGTGTTTTGAAGCATGTCAAGATATTCCTTCTAAAGTGGAGGATAAGTTGTTGTATCTGGCCCCCTTACAAACAAAAAAGAGGCACAGTGCCTAGTGGGTCATTTTGGATTTTGGGGACATTTGGCTGTGTTACTGTGATCCTTTTACTGTGTGACCCCAAAAGCTGCTTTTTGAGTGAGGCCCAAAACAAGAGAAGGCTCTGCAACAGGTCCAGGCTGCCATGCAAGCTGCTCTGCCACTTGGGTCATATAATCCAGCAGATCCAATGGCAGATAGAGATGCTGTTTGGAGCTTTTGGCAGGGTGCTATAGGTGAATCCTAGTGCAGGCCTTTAAGATTTTGGAGCATGACCTTACTATCATCCACAGAACTACTCTTCTTTTGAGAAACAACCCTTGACCTGCTATTAGTCCTTAGTAGAGACTAAACACTACTATTCATGGGTCACCAAGTGACTTGCACTGCCCATCATGAACTGGGTGTTACCTGACCCACCATACCATAAAGTTGGGTGTGCACAGCAGCACTCCATCATCAAGTGGAGATGGTATGTACATGATCAGACACAGCAGCCCTGAAGGCAAAAGTAAGTTACATGAAAAAGCGACCCAAATGCCCATGGTCCCCACTCCTGCTACATTGCCTTCCCTCACCCAGCCTTGACTTATGGTCTCATGGGGAGTTCCCTATGATCAGCTGATAGAGGAAGAGAACAGTTGGGCTTGATTTACAGATGTTTTTGCTCAGTATTTGGGTACCATCTGAAAGTGAACAGTTGCAGCCCTATAGCCCCTTTCTGGGACATCACTGAAGGATAATGGCAAAGGGAAGTCCTCCCAGCAGGCAGAACTCAAAGTTTTGCTTGGAAGGAGAAATAACCAAATGTGCAATTATATACTGATTCATGTTCTTTGGCCAATGGTTTGAATGGATGATCAGAGACTTGGAAGGAACATGATTGGAAAATTGGTGACAAAGAAGTCCGGGGGGAAAAGTATGTGGGTAGACCTCTCTGAATGGGCAAAAATGTGAAGATATTTGTGTCCCATGTGAATGCTCATCAAAGGGTGGCCTCAGCAGAAAAGGATTTTAATAATCAAGTGGACAGAATTACATCTTCTGTGGATACCAGTCAGCCTCTTTCCCCAACCACCCTGTCATAACTTAATGGGATCATGAACAAAGGGACCATAGTGGCAGTGATGGAGGTGATGCACCTTGGCTAACCTGAGTCCCCAAAATGGCACTATTCCCCAGGGTGATCAGCCAGTTACCTGGTGACAGGTTGATTACATCAGACCACTTACATCATGGAAGGAGCAGGATTTTGTTCGTACTGGAATAAACACTCAGGGTATGAATTTGCCTTCCCTGCATGGAATGCTTCTGCCAGAAGTACCATGCATGGATTTACAGAGTGCTTTATCCACCATTGTGGTATTCCACACAGCATTGCTTCTGATCAAGAAACTCACTTCACAGCAAAAGAAGTGCTACAGCAGGCTGATGCTCCTGGAATTCACTAGATTCACAATGTCTCCCGCCGTCCTGAAGTAACTGGTTTGACAGGTTGGTGGAATGGTCTTTTGAAGACTCAGTTACAGTGCCAGCTAGGTGGCAATACCTTGCAATACCTTGCAACGTTCTCTAGCTGGCTGTATATGCTCTGAATCAGTGTCCAATATATGGTGCTATTTCTCCCATAGCCAGGATTCACGGGTCCAGGAATCAAGGGGTGGAAATGAGAGTGGCAACACTCACTATTACCACTAGTGACCCACTAGCAAAATTTTCGCTTCCTGTTCCTGTAACTTTATACTCTGCTGGCCTAGAGGTCTTGATTTTAGAAGGAGAAGTGCTTCCACTAGGAGACACAACAATGATTCCACTGAACTAGAAGTTAAGGCATCCACCTGGCCACTTTGGGTTCCTTATGCCTCTGAGTAAACAAGCTGAAGAAGGGGTTCACTGTACCCCTTGGTTGATCCTGATTACCAAGAGAAAATGTGTCTACTATTATGCAACTGAAGTAAGGAAGAGTATGTTTGGAAGAGAGGAGATTCCCAAGGGCATCTCCCATGGCCTGTGACTAAGGTCAATGCAAAGTTAAAAAAGCCAATAGCCCAGACCCTTCAGGAATAAATGTTTGAGTCATTCCACCAGGTAAAGAACCATAACCAGTTGAGATGATTGTTGAAGAGAAGATGGAATAGGCAGTGGAAGAAGGTAGTGATAAATACCAGCTTTACCATACTACTAGTTACAGAAATGAGGAATGCAGAAATGAGAAATAGTGGAATATTTCTTCCTCATACTGATATGAGTATATTTGTATATATAAAGTAACCAAATATTTTTAATTTTTTTCTCTCTTATGCCTTTATCATCTAACATAAGATATATTAACAGTGTTAACTCTACATCTACTGATAGTACTTAAGTTTCAGGATATAAAGGACAAGAGTGAACATCATCCAAGGATCTTGTGTCTTCTTTTGGGGGAAAGGGTTAGGGTATTTTTGGTTGTATGCAGGTGAATTCTACCATGTTAGGTGGAAGTGTGACTTTGTTATTTCTTTATTTGGAGATTAATCTAGTTTAAAGAGATCTAGTTCCACATTGACAAGGGCTGGACCGTAATAGCTTCTTTAATGTGTCAACTTGGCTAGGCTATGGTCCTCAGTTATTCAATCAAACACTAACCCAGATGTTGCTGTAAAGGTATTTTTCAGATATAATTAAGGCTCCTAATCAGTTGACTTTAAGTAATGGAGAGTACCCTGGATAATCTGGGTGGGCCTGACTTAATCAGTTGGGGGCCTTAAAGGCAGGGCTGAGTCTTCCCCAAAAGAGAGAACACATACCTCTTGTGCACCACAGCTTCAGCCCATGTCTAGAGATTTCAGCCTACTCATGGTATTCCTTCCTGATGGCCTACCCTATGAATTTTGGACTTGTTTAGCTAGCCCCCATCATCACATAAGCCAATGCCTTATAACAAGTCATATATATGTATATATCTCATCTACTGGCTCTGCTCCTGAGGTTGATCCCTTATACACCTTACCTGCCCAGGATGCTTGTGGGTCCTTTCTCTGCAGTAGTCTTGGCCTCAGGTTTCTCCATTAAAATCTCCCTGTCTTCTCTCCCATTGCTCCCTGAAGTTTCTCCCAGCTCTGCTGGTTACATTAATTAAATTGATTTTAATTAATTCATTCAATAGATATTTACTGAGCACCTGCTGTGTGTCAGACACAGTTCTATGCTCTGTGAACACAGCAACACACAAGACCAAGTCCCTGGCCAAGAGCATGCCTACCTATTCAGGAAACAGACAATGAAGAAACAAAACCATTGTGAAAACCAGCAGGATGTATGATAGAGCATGAATAATACCTTTGGGTGGCCAGAAGGAACAATGGCAAAGGTGCCAGAATGAGCTTGGCCTGTTTGAGGAGCAGCCAGAGTGCCTGGAATGTAGTGAGCAGGACAAGTATAGTGAGAGGTAAGGGTGGAGACAGAGAGGAGGCTTCTCTAGGTAGGCAAGGGGCTCTCTCCAGGTGGGTGAGGGACCTGGAGGTAAGCAGGAGGGGTGGAGCTAGACTCCATGAAGATCAGATGCTACAGGGGGCTTGCTGAGAAGCTGGGCACAGCCAACAGGGGTGTTACAGACAGGTCACCCTCATGTTTAGGAGCTGATAGATATCCTCTTGTGGGACAGAAGCGTGTAGTGAATCTCTGACCCTCAACTTCCTCATCCTTAGAATCCCACTGCCATCTCAGGGAATAATGGGAAGAACCATGTGAGATCATTGACATGAATGTCTTAGTAATTGCCTTACACACAGTCGGTGCTCAATAAATGTGAGCTCTCTGTCCCCAGGATCAGGAGAGGAGACTGAGTTCTGGGAATGAGAAGGCAGAGGGGGCAGCTGGAGTGTTGAGAGCATCCAAAATGGCCAACCATCAACTTCCCTCCCCCATGAATGAGAGGTCATCAGAACCACAGATCTAGGGCTTCATTTTGGTGGTCCCGTCACAGCTCAGCAAGTGCTCAGAGTAGTGTGAGAAAGTTCTGATAGCAGAACCTTGGCTAAAGCACAAAAGACAAAGTCTCCTCCATAAATTGGGATCAAGTTTGGCTACAATTAACAGAAAAATCCAAATTACAGTAGCTTAAGACAGATGGAAGTTTATTCTCTCATATGAAAAGCACAGAGGTAGGCATCAGGGACTCCAACTCTTCTACCTTTCTTGCACAGCTATTCTCAACACACAGCTTCCATCTCATGGTTAAAGATAGCTGCTTGAGCATCAGCCATCACTTCTGTCATTCCAGGAAGCTGAAAGTAGGACAAGGGGCAAAGAAGAACTCACCCTTCTCACCTTACATCACTTCCAGGGGGTCCCATGTGACACTTCTGCTATCCCTTTGGCTAGAATTTAGATGGACTCATGGCCATGTCTAGCTGCACAGGAGGTTGGGAAATATCGTCTGTGCATGCCCGTAGCTAGTGATTCACTATGAGTAGGATGAGAAGGAGGAGAATGGGCCACAGGACATAGCCCATGTCGTTCCTGCAGCCTGGGTATGCTCTGAGTCCGTTTAGCTTCTGCATCTGTTTCCTTGTCATCATTTCTGAGCCATCAGTAAATCTGTTCTTGTTCTGGCCTGGTCTCCACAGTGCTTTGGGGAGTAAAGGTGAGGGTCCTGAGGTCCTGATGAGCCAGCCAGTCTAGGAGGAGCAGGCCCCAGCAGTCAGCGTGTGCAGGCAGTGATGATCAGCAAGTGATTCCCAGGTAAAATGTCCATGGCCAGCTGCACCCCATAGGAGACATTGTCATACCTGAAGTAGGTACCTTTCCTTGGGGCCCTTCTCACCCCACCCCACCACTGGCAGCTGTTTTGTTCTGTTTTTTTTTTTTTTTTGGTACGTGGGCCCCTCACTGTTGTGGCCTCTCCTGTTGTGGAGCACAGGCTCCGGACGCGCAGACTCAGCAGCCATGGCTCACGGGCCCAGCCGCTCCATGGCATGTGGGATCTTCCCGGACTAGGGCACAAACCCGTGTCCCCTGCATCAGCAGGCGGACTCTCAACCACTGTGCCACCAGGGAAGCCCTGGCAGCTGTTTTGAGTCACTGTTGTAGTAGGAAAAGCCCAGAACTTGGAACCAGGCATACCTGTGTGTGCTGAGTGACCTGATGAGTTCTATCGCCCTTGAGCCTCAGAGAATGGTTACTGACAATGGAGGGGTGGTTGAAGTAGAAGATGTAGCACATCCCATAGTCACTCATGTACTTATTGAGTACCTATTGTGTGCTGGGCATGAGCTTGTCACCAGGGATAAGAGTGGTCAGGAGGTGATCAAGATAGAACTGCCCTCATCTTGGACCTTACAGTCCAATAGGGTGGAAAGATAGTTGAAACAACTCCAAGTGGGAGTGTATTACAGAGGTCCTCTGGATGCTCCAGGGTACACGATCCATGAAGGGCACAAGGCCCAGCCTTCTGGAGGAAGTCACAGTCGTTGAGGCCTGAAGAATGAGTGGAGTAGCTCAGACAATGTGGTAGGCAGTCCCAGTGTCCCCATCTCTCGTTACACCCTCATGCTCCCTCCTACATGGACTGTAGGGCTGTATGTGGCCAACATGTATTAGTTTCCTGTGGCTGTTGTAACAAAGTGCCCTCAGCTGGGGGGCTTGAAACAATAGGAATTTGTTCTCTACCAGTCTGGAGGCCAGAAGTCCAAGATCAAGGTGTTGGCAAGATTGGCTCCTTCTGGAGGTTCTTCAGTAGAATCCATTCCATGACTTTCTCCTGGCTTCTGATGGCTGCCAGCAATCAACCTTGGCTTGTAGATGCATCACTCTAACCTCTGCCTGCATTACCACATGGCCCTCTTCCCCGTGTCTCCTCTGTGTCTCTGTGTTTGCATATGGCCTTCTTATAAAGATACTAGTCATAGGATTTAGGAGCCACCCCAATTCAGAATGGCCTCGTCCTAACTAATTACATCTGCAAAGACCCTTTTTCCAAATAAGTTCACATTCTGAAGTTCTGGTATACATGAATTTTGAGGGACATTATTCAACACAGTAAACAACAGAACGCAGCATAAATGATGGTGTATCACTTTCAAAATCAGGTCATAAAAGACTGGACCTTCCACATTGATTCTCTCTTGGATCATTCGCTCTGGGCGAGCTAGTCGTCATGCTGTGAGGTCACTCAAGCATCCCTGTGGATGTCCATGTGATGAGGAACTGAAGACTTCCATGCACAGCCATGTAAGTGAGCTTGGAAGTGGATCCTACAGCCCCAATCCAGCCATAGGAGACTACAGCCCCTGCTGATAGCTTGACTGCAACCTCATAAGAGACCTCAACCAGATGCACCCAGCTAAGCTGCTCTTGGTTTCCTGACTCAGAGACTGGTATAATAAGTGTTTATTGTTCTACATTCCTAAGTTTTGGGGTAGTTTGTTATGCAGCCACAGCTAACTAATACACATGAGGAGAGGGAGGGGGAGTGCTCCAGACACAGGGAAGAGCCTAAGCAAAGGCCTTGTAATGCGGTGGGGTCTGAGAAAGGCCAGTGGGAACATGTCAGGAGATGAGGCCAGAGCAGTTGGCCAAGGCTTCCTGACCAAGCCTGGCACCTGGTAAGTCCTCCGTAAAGAAAGCTGTTGGGGTGACATTTCTTGGAGGAACAGTAGATGGTGCCTCTCCCTAGCTTCCTTCACATTGCAGGGGTAATGTCTACCCTGACCACAGAATGGAGGCCATCTTAATGGCCCTCCCTGAGCTGCCTTTTTTTTATGTCATGTTTTGTTTTTTTCTGGGTTCCTGGTTTACAGTCACCAGATGTTCATTGCTTTTAAACGCACTGGCCAGCGTTCATGATGTTCTGGGGGAGACGTGCTGCCCAGCAATGCAGAGTTATTATAAATGAGTCCATTAAGGGAGGTGGATTTGCTAAAAGGTTGTCTTCGTTCCACCTGGTCCAAAGCAGCACTCACATGATCGATGATTGCAGAGCCTTTGGACACGTCTTAAACCTTGGCGCAGTCTTAATGCCTCAAAAGTTTCCAATTAAAGTCAAATGGCTCTTGGCAAAGTCCAAGGCATTTTTACTAACTAAAATAAATACCTGGGCAGGCTCCACGGTTTATGACTTCTTCACGCGGTTGAGGATAAACAGCTAGGAGGCCGGGTTAGAGGCATGTTAGGGACGAGAGACCCGGCCAGCCCACAGAAGTCACCTAGAGCATGATGTCTGCCTGTGGGCAGGGCAGGGAGCAGAGTCTCCACGGGCACTGGGCTACTTGGGTTCTGTCACCCCTGTTCCTGTGAGGAAACCACGGCTCAGAGGCAGGCAGTGATGACGACGGGCATGCTGAGCGAGGCCCTGGGCTGAGGTAGGAGTTGCAGTCAGCCTTGGCTCAGACTCCCTCCTGGCCACCTCATGAGCTCTCCGAGCCTGTCTCTGCACCGGCCTCATAGGGCCATCATGCTGAACAGGTATGTGAAATCTCTAGAAGATGTCAGCACAGCGAGACTGAGGGTGTGTCAACAAAGGAGGGTGATGATGCTGATGGAGGAGAGCAGGGCTTTGGGAAGGCAGGGCAGGGCTATCACTGCATCTGTCTTGCTCTTTGGGAGGCAGCAGGCTTACCTTGGGCCATACCTTTGAAAGGTAAAGGAAAGGAGGAGATGGGGGACCTCAGAGCATCACACCGCTCTGGCAAGGTATCAAACAAACACCCAAGGCTCTCTGGGGGCAAAGAGGGCCTCATGCAGAGCCCTGTGGGGGAAGAGGCTGTTCCCACTGGGGAGGGGAAGTCAAGAAAGAATGAGGAGGAGGGAAGGCCCCATGGGAGGGGAGCAGCTGCCCACACCCTTCCAAGAACCTCTGCCATGGCCCCTGGGGTCAGCCACCAGACCTAGGGTCGGCCACCACACCCTTGGACCATGTCCTGGGGTCAGCCACCACCCCTGGGGCCCTTGGGTATCAACCTACACATGGTCTGGACCATTGAAGCTGCACTCTGAGCACCAGCTCCACAGGGAGTGCCGCAGGGAGGAGGGGCTCTTCCTGCCCTCAGCTCATCTGCCTTGGAGTGCCACAAGGCCCTTCCCAGCCTGCTTGCCCCTCCTCCTCCAAGACAGCCTTCCTGGTTGCTCCTGGTTGCTGCTTTAACCCTTCTTGCCCCAGATACCTCAGCTCCTTGGTAAAGTGTGGTCCCTTGAGGGGTGTCCTTCCTCTTGTCAGTGGGCAGGGGAAAGGTAGAGCCTCAGGGAGATAGAAGAGGTGAACCCCTGGGGCTGTGAGAGAAGGCAAGGAGCATCCAGAATGGGACCCTGAGCTCTCAGGAGCTGTTTCTCCTCAGAGCAGAAAGCCTGGTTTAACCCAGCCTCACAGCAATGCCCCAAGGCTCCAGCTACTGCTGAAATGAACCTGTATGTGCACCAGGGAAGATGGGGCGACCAGATGGCCCCAAACAGAAAGGTGAGAAGAAAGCAAAGGAGAGAAGATGATCTGGACGGCATGTTTCCCTCACAAGAAGGAGTCCTGGGGCCTCTGAAGTTGCTGGCCGGGGGCTGATGTGATCCCCTGAGCCTCAGATTTCTCACCTGTAGGATGGGCTTGTAGAGACAGTCAAGCTCTCTCACAGCATTGCTACAGAAGACAATAAGAAGCCTCCTGGCTCCTGCCTCTCCAGAGCCCAGGACTAGGGAGGTGGTCATGACGTGGGGGCTCACAGGAGTCACAGAGAATGAAGTTGTGGTTCCAGAGGAGGGTTGTGCTCATGGATTTTATGGAAAGAACAAACATGAAAAATATAATCTTTTCTCACTGAGGAGCCCTTGACTGGATCAGCCAATAGGGCTGTTCCCACAGTGCTCCACCTAGAATACCTGCTGCTTCAGGGACCAGGGGATCTCACCTTGCTCCCCTTCAAGCAAATATTTCTTATATTTTTTCATCTTCCTCCCCCCTTTTTTGGTTTGGGTTTGTTTTGAATGGTAAATTACTTTATTGCCTTATTTCCTGATTATTTTGTGACATTTATAAACAATATCCTGACAATTCTAAAATGTATGTGAAATAGGACTGAGAATCTGATAGGGCCAGGGTGTGGCGAAGTACAAATCCTTGGCCCCTCACTGGGCATGTGAACCTGCCTGGGTGCTTGGAAAACCAGTTTGGCATCAGCTGGCAAACCTGACATGCCCATCCTGTGTCACAACAATTCCCCTCCTGGGCAAGTGCCCACACACAGGCACCAGGAGGTAGGCACCAGGAAACTTCTCACAGTAGCATAGTTGTGGGGCAGCCATGTGTTCCCTGGAAAGAGGGTGGGCAAATTCGTGCATATTCATACAGTGAAAACAATGTGGCATTGAGAACAAATTAACTACAGGTACATACTTGGCCATTAGCAAAGAGGCAAGTCACAAAAGAATATATATCACAAGGTTCTTTTTAGGGAGGCACACATAGGTGGCAAGATTGTGTCTGAATGACAAAAGGCAGGTTAACACAGAATTTGTTGTGGCCGTCACGTCTGGGTAGGAGAGAGGTGGGATGAAGAGACCCTGATGGATACATAGGTGCTCGTTTCTTGGTATTCTTTATACCTCACACACATATTATAAATAATGACTTCTAAAAAAATCATTATGCCTAATGACTGTGGGGTTTGAAATAAAAGAATAATCAAAGACTTCAGTATCTTAAGATAGTAATATTACCCTGGCATGTAGTGAAACCAGATGTTTAAATGCCTCGCTCTTCACATCCTATGATTAACTTCTTGCTCTCTCTACTCTCTAAGATGTGTGTTTATCAATCTAAAAAGATAAGAATAAAAACAATAAAATAAAATTTAAAAATAAATTAACAAATAAATAATCACTTCTATGAATTCAACGTTATTAAAAAGAAGTTTTTGAAGGTGTATCTGGAAAGTCCCCCACTTCTTCAGTGATTCCACTCCCCCACTGCTCCTGCCCTGAGCCACATATGCCTGTGCACCTTCTTTCATGCTGACCTCCCAGTTTCTCTTTCCCACAGGCCTCTGGGCTTTGCTCTTCCTCGAGCAGGCCAAGTCCTCTTCATCCCCACCATAGGGAAGACTCTATGATATTGTCCTGTCCTCCAGGTCCATCCTCATAATGAACAAGGGATTCATGATAAAATATTCTGGTTTAATATTCCCAGCATGTTGTCCCTGTCCAATTAGTTCATCCTAGATGTCCCAGCCTCTCTTTGCACCTTCCACTAGTAACATGCATCTAGCACCCTTCCAATGCACCAAGATACATTGTTAGGAGGACACCTTGCTCTAGCCTTCAGACCCCTCGCCTGGTATCCCCTGTAATCTTGCCAGAGACCCAGTCTCCTTCCCAGGGCATGACCCCTTCTTTCCTGTGGAGCATCTCTGCATTTGGGACACTCTGCAGGCTTCCCACAGTACTGGGGGAAGGTGTGACTGTTCAGAAACACAGAGGATGAGTCCCCAAGTGATGGGCACATTCACCTCCTGAATTCGGCCCTGCCCACAATCTACAGATGGCCATTTTTCATCACTGTGTCCTCTCCCCAAAAGTTATGTTGAAGTCCTGATCCCCAGGACCTCAACATGTGACCTCTACCCTTTTTGGAAATAGGGTCATTAAAAAGCAATTAGTTAAAATGAGATCAGGCTGGAGTAGGGTGGGCCTTAATCCAACATGATTGGTATTCTTATAAGAAGAGGAGACACAGCCACAGACACAGAGGGTAGAGGCCACATGATGACAGAAGCAGAGATTGTAATGCTGCAGCTGTAAGCCAAGGAGAACCAGAGGTTGCCAGCCACTGTTCAAAACTGGGAGAGGCAAGGAGGGTTCCTCCTCTAGAGCCTACAGAAGGAGCACACCCCTGCTGACATCTTGATCTTGGACTTCTGGCCTCCAGAACTGAGACAGAATAAAACTAAGTCATCCCATTAGTGGTACTTAGTTACTGCGGCCATAGGGGGCGAACACAAGAGGAATCATCACAGAATAAAGGTAAAACCACCTGGAACCCCATTACTCAGAGGAAATTGCTGCTAAGCTTCTGATGACCACCCCTTCTATCAGTTTTTGTGCACTTAGTTGGGCACTGACTTACAGCTTCTTAGGCTGCTCTGAGACCTGCTTTGTCACCTGAGGCTATAGTAGGCTTTTACATGTAGATCTGCAGCATCATTTTAAATGACTGCAGCACCCCATGCACAGATAGAACATATTTTAACAAAGTCCTGTTGGTGGATACTAAGGTTGCTTTCTCCTCTCCCTCCCTTCATCCTTTGTCCTCCCTCCCCCTTTCTCTCTCTCTTTCTCCCCTTTCCTCTCCCTCCCTCCCTTTCTGTCTCCTTCTCTCCCTCTCCCTCTCTCTCTCCTCCATCTCTCCCGTCTCTCATTCTCAAACCTCCCTGACTCTGTAAAGAAATGAGAAAACACAGACCTTTCTGATCACAAATGTTTTTAAATGCCTGCGTATTAATGACTGTTGAGTATGTGTGTTGTCGAGAGGAGGGTGATCTTTCTTGTCTTAAATGAGAAAAAGTCATAGGAAAAATGGGCTTTGTGTTGTCATACATTAGGCTGAGCAGACACCCTCTGAGAGCTGGACCCCAGGGGCTTCCTGAGACCAATTGCATTTTTCCTGAAGGAGTGTGTTTAACGTCAGCACCCTGAGGAGCTTGGCCAAGAAGAGCCCTGAAGGCCAAATATTTACACAGCCAACCTCAAAGCCCCATGGAAATGACCTCATGAACATTGTTTTTAATTCATAAGACATGATGATGAATAAGAGCCACTGCCTTGTCTAATGCTCATTTCTAGAGAGTGGAGGCTGGGAGACTGGGTTCCTGAAAGGCAGTGACTCAGGGATCAGTTTCAGTCCTGACTCCAACTCTCTTGCTGGGCAGCCTTACATTAGTCACTGCAGCTCTCTGAGCACCAGTTTCTTCTATGAGATGTATATGGGAAAGATGCCAACTTTCAGCCTCATGGTAAGCATGAAATATAATGGTGAGTAGAGACCTCTCTGCATACAAGTCTCTTAGGTGGCAGTGGGAATGGGTTTGGGAGCCTTGTGAAACTGGTCTCTGCTTGTCTGCTACTGAGGTCTTGGCAAAGAGCCACCATGCCCTGACAGGGGTTAAATTAGATGGCTGGTGAGCTTCCGGACAAACAGTCAGGATGACAGGATGTATCAGGGGCACTGTCTTTCACTCCCAAATTTGGAAACCCCTGGCTCATGAATAGCTGATAGGTCACTGTCCTCTGGTCTACCACTCAGACCCTGCCCATATACCCTTGGACAGCAGCAGCCAACATTCCACTGCCAGCATCTGCATCCCTACCTGAGGCCATCTGCCTCCAGAGCCTTGCTCTCTGCCTGTGTGAGGCAGGCCAGAAATGTCTGAGTATTAATGACCTTCAGGGCCAGCCGTCAACCAAAGCCTGGTGGGAGCTAGTGGATCAATACTCCATCTCCTTTTCCCCTTGTGTTGGCTACTGCTGAGGAGCGTGTTCTACATTGGATCTCAGAATTCTCCAGTGGGAGTAGCTCTATTTTCCAACAGTGGTAATTTTGACAGCACACCTTCTATTAGTCTGCCTTCTCTTCCCAACCTCTTGTCCCTCCCACTTTTGGTGCTGTCTGGGGTCAATCTCTCAAATAAGCTACATGCATCTGTAATATTTGTCCATGGCTCTGCTTCTGACACAGCCCAAGGGATATGCCTTCTTCTTCTCTGAATCAACCAAACTGATTCCCCATGGCCTTCACCAACTGTCTTTCCCTTCTCATCAAATTTCACTCCATCCACCCAGTTGCTCAAACTCAAACTCTTAACAATATTTTTGATTCCTTTCCTTCTTGACCCTCCACAGCTAATCCATCACCTGTTGACTCTAACTATAAAACATATTTACAGACTTCATACATCATAATCTTCCTTCTGAAAATAAATATAAAGTAAAAATCTTAAGAGAAGAAGAAAAGAAACACTGCAACGGAAGAATATAGATAAGAAAAACAGCAGACATCTTGTCAGAAAGTATGCAAGCCAGAAAATAGTGGAGAAATTTTTAAAAACTGTATGATTCCATTTATTAAAAAATTGTTTTCATTGAGGTAGAATTTATTTATAATATTAGTCTCAGATGTACAACATAATGATTCAATATTTTTATAGATTTTACTCCATTTAACATTATCATAAAATATTGACTACATTCCTTGAGCTGTACAATATATCCTTGTAGTTTGTTTATTATTTATTTATTTATAATTCATATATAGTTGATGTACAATGTTATATAAGTTACAGGTGTAAAATATATTGATTCACAATTTTTGAAGATTATATTCCATTTATAATTATTATAAAATATTTGCTATATGCCCCTTGTACAATATACACTTGTAGCTTATTTTATCCCTCATTTTAGTTTGTACCCCTTGATCCTCTACCCCTATACTTCCCCTCCCCCCTTCCCTCTTCCCACTGGTAACCACTAGTTTGTTTTATTTTTTAGATTCCACAAATAAGTGATATCATGAAGTATTTGTGTTTCTCTGTCTGACTTATTTCACTTAGCATAATGCCCTCCAGGTCCATTCATGTTGTTGCAATTGACAAAAATTTCATTCTTTTCTATGGCCGAGTAATATTCCATTATATGTATATGTATATATATACATACATATATGTATATATATATATACATATATATATATATGACACATATAACCAATATATATGTTTCTTTATCCATTCATCTGTTGATGAACAGTTAGGTTGCTTTCACATCTTGGCAACTGTAAATAATGCTGCTATGAACATTGGGGTGCATGTATCTTTTTAAATTAGTGTTTTGTTTTTCTCAGATATATATCCCTGAGTGGAATTTCTGGGTCATATGATAGTTCAATTTTTAGTTTTTTGAGAAACCATCATACTGTTTTCCACAGTGTCTGCACTAATTTATATTCCCACCAACAGTGTATGAGGATTCCCTCTTCTCCAAATCCTCACCAACATATGTCATTTGTGGCTATCATTAAGTGATAGCCATTCTGACAGGTGTAAGGTGATATCTCATTGTGGTTTTGATTTGCATTTCTCTGATGATTAATGATGTTGAGCATCTTTTCATGTGCCTACTGGTCATCTGTATATCTTCTTTGAAGAAATGTCAATTTAGGTCTTCTGCCCATTTTTAAATTGGTTGTTTGTTTTTTAACATTAAGTTGGATGAGCTGTTTATATATTTTGGACATTAGCTCCTTATTGGTCATATCATTTGCAAAACTTTTCTCCCATTCAGTAGGTTGTCTTTTTGTTTTGTTGATGGTTTCTTTTGTTGTGCAAAAGCTTTTAGGTTTAGTTAGGTCCCATTTGTTTATTTTTGTTTCCTTTGCCTTAGGAGACAGATGCAAAAAATATTTATAATTTACGTCAGAGAGTGTTCTATGTTTTCTTCTAGGACTTTTATAGTATCTGGTCTTACACTTAGGTTTTTAATCCATTCTGCGTTTATTTTTGTATACGGCTTTAGAGAATGTTCTAATTTCATTCTTTTACATGTAGATGTCCAGTTTTCCCAGCAGCACTATATTCAAAAAACTATCTTTCAACCATTGTATATTCTTTCCTCCTTTGTCATAGATTAATTGACCATAAGTGTGTGGGTTTATTTCTGGGCTATCTATTCTGTTCCATTGATCTATGTGTCTGTCTTTGTGCCAGTACCATAGTGTTTTGATTACTATAGCTTTGTAGTATAGCCTGAAGTCAGGGAACATGATACCTCCAGCCCTGTTCTTCTTTCTCAAGATTGCTTTAGCTATCAGGGTCTTTTGTGTTTCCATACAAATTTTAGAATTATGTTTTCTAGTTCTGAGAAAAATGCCATTGGTATTTTGGTAGGGATTGCATTGAATCTGTACATTGTCTTGGGTAGTATGGTCATTTTTGAAAATGTTAATTCTTCCAATCCATGAACATGTAATATCTTTCCATTTCTTTGTGTCATCTTCAGTTTCTTTCATCAATGTCTGATAGTTTTCCAAGTACAGATCTTTTACCTCCTTAGATAAGTTTATTCCTAGGTATTTTATTCTTTTTGATGCAGTGGTAAATGGGATCATTTCCTTAATTTCTCTTTCTGATAGTTTGTTGATAGTGTATAGAAATGCAGCAGATTTCTGTATATTAATTTTGTATTATTCTGAAACTTTACCAAATTCATTAATGAGATTAAGTAGTTTTTTTTGTGGCATCTTTAAGATTTTCTGGTTATAGTGTCATGTCATCTGCAAACAGTGACAGTTTCCTCTTCCTTTCCAATGTGAGTTCCTTTTATTTCTTTTTCTTCTCTGATTGCAGGGGCTAGGACTTCCAAAACTATGTTGAATAAAATTGGTGAGAGTGGACATCCTTGTATTATTCCTGGTCTTAGAGCAAATGTTTTCAGCTTTTCACCATTGAGTGTATGTTAGCTCTGGGTTATTATATATGGCCTTTATTATGTTGAGGTATGTTCCCTGTATACCCACTTTCTGGAGAGTTTTTTTTTTTATCATAAATGGATGTTGAATTTTGTCAAAAGCCTTTTCTACATCTACTGAAATGATTATATGATTTTTATTCTTTGCTTTTTTAATGCAGTGTATCACATTGATTGATTGTGGATAGTGAACCAGCCTTGTATCCATTAGAGAAATCCCACTTATTCATGGTGTATGATCCTTCTAATGTATTGTTGGACTTGGTTTGCTAACATTTTGTTCAAGATTTTTGCATCTATGTTCATCAGTGATATTGACCTGTAATTTTATTTTTTTGTTAATATCTTTGTCTGATTTTGGTATCAGAGTGATTCTGGCCTCATAGAATGAGTTCAGAAATGTTCCTTCCTCTGCAATTTTTTGGAGTAGTTTGAGAAGGATAGGTGTTAACTCTTCTTTAAATATTTTGTAGAATTCACCTGTGAAGCCATCTGGACCTGGACTTTTGTTTATTGGGAGCTTTTAAATTACTGATTCAATTTCAGTACTGGTAATTTGTCTGTTCACATTTTCTATTTCTTCCGCATTCAGTCTTGTATTTCTAGGAAATTTTCAGTTTCTGCCATGTTGTCCATTTTATTGGCAAATAGTTTCTAGTAATATGATACTTTTTATTTCTGTGGCATTGGTTTTTATTTCTCCTTTTCACATCTGATTTTATTGATTTGGGCCCTCTCTCTTCTTGATGTGGCTGGATAGAGGTTTATAAAGTTGGTTTATCTTTTCAAGGAACATGATCTTTAGTTTTATTGACCTTTTCTATTTTTCCCATCTCTATTTCATTTATTTCTGCTCTGATCTTTAAGATTTCTTTCCTTCTGCTAACTTTGGGTTTTGTTTGTTCTTCTATTTCTAATTCCTTTAGGTGTAAGTTTAGGTTGTTTATTTGAGATTTTTCTTGTTTTCTGAGGTAACTTGTATGTCTATAAAATTCCCTCTTAGAACTGCTTTGCTGTGTCCCATAGACTTTGTCTGATATAAGTATTGCTACCTTGACTTTCTTTTCATTTCCATTTGCATGGAATACCTTTTCCTATTCTCTCTTTTGCAGTCTGTGTGTGTCTTTAGACCTGACGTGAGTCTCTTGTAGACAGCATATATATGGGTCTTGTTTCTGTATCCTTTCAACCACTCTATGTTTTTAATTGCAAGATTGAGTCCATTTACATTTAAAGTAATTACTGATAGCTATGTAATTATTGCCTTATTGTTAATTGTTTTGAGGTTGCTTTCGTAGTTCATTTTTGTTCCTTTCTTTTGTTCTCTTCCCTTGTGATTTGATGACTATCTATAGTGTTATGTTTGGATTCCTTTCTTTTTGTGTTGTGTGTATCTATTATAGATTTTTGGCTTGTGGTTACTACTAGGTTTATATATAACTATAACTATATATGATTATTTTAAGTTGCTGGCCTCTTAATTTCAAACGCATTTTAACAACCCTGCGTTTTTACTCCCCTCTCCTCATGGTTACTGTTTTTGACATTATATTTTACATCTTTTTGTTTTGTGTATCCCTTAACTGCTTATTGTGCATATAGATTATTTTACTACTTTTGTCTTTTAACCTTCCTACTAGCTTTGTACATGGTTAATTTACTACCTTTACTGTATATTTGCTTTTACCTATGAGATTTTTCCTTTCATAATTTTCATGTTTCTAGTTCTGGCCTTTTCTTAATTGTTTAGAGAAGTCACTTTATCACTTCTCGTAAAGTTGATTTGGTGGTGCTGAACTCTTCTAGCTTCTGCTTGTCTGTAAAATTTTTGATCTCTCCACCAAATCTGAACAAAAGCCTTGTTGGGTAGACTATTCTTGGTTGTAGGTTTTCCCCTTTCATCTCTTTAAATATATTATGCCACTCCTCTCTGACTTGCAGAGTATCTGATGAAAAGTCAGCTGATAGCCTTATGGTAGTTCCCTTGTATGTAACTTGTTGCACTTCCCTTGCTGCTTTTAATGTTCTTTCCTTATCTTTAATTCTTGGCATTTTAATTACAATGTGTCTTGGTGTGTTCCTCTTTGGGTCGATGCTGTTTGGGACTCTGTGCTTCCTCAACCTGGATGTCTGTATCCTTTCCCAGGTTAGGGAAAATTTCAGCTATTATGTTTTCAAATATGTTCTCTGTCCCTTTCTCTCTCTCTCCTCATTCTGGAACCCTTATAATGTGTGTCTTAGTGCACTTGATGTTGTCCCAGAATTTTCTTAAGCTGTTCTCATTTCTTTTATTCTCTTTTGTTGTTGTTGTTCATCTTCAGAGATTTCCACTACTCTGTCTTCCAGCTCATTGATGCATTCCTCTGCACCATTTGATCTACTGCTGCTTCCTTCTAGTGTATTTTTTATTTCAGTTATTGTGTTCTTCATCTCTATTTGGTTCTTCTTTAAGAATAAGAAGTTAGAATTTTCTAACTCTTTGTTAAAAACTTATAACTTCTCATTCTGTTCATCCATTCTTCTCCTGAGTTCATTGATTATATTTATGATCATTACTTTGAACTCTTTATCAGGTAGGCTGGTTATCTCCACTTCACTTAGTTCTTCTTCTGGGGTTTTGTTTTGTTCCTTCATTTGTAACATGTTCTTCTGTTGCCTCATTTTGCCTAATGTGCTGCTTTTTATTTCTATGTATCTGGTAGGTTGGTTACATTTACTGACCTTGAAGAAGTGGCTTATGCATCCCCTCAGTGCACCCCTCTTTGGTCACCAGAGCTATATACTCGAGGGGTGCCGCCATCTGGGCTGAGTGTGTCCGTCTGTTATGGTGGGCTGACTACTGTGGTAAGCACGGCTGGCCCCTGGGTCCAGTTGCTACCAGACCCTGCACTGTGAAGAGACTACTAACCACTTTTTGGTGGGGCTGTGTCATGAGGTGGCTGATGACAGTACCCTGGGGGGCAGGTCCTGGGGCTAGTGTTGGCTCAGTGGTGGGCAGAGCTGTGTTCTGGAGTGGGTGGTTGCAGGGCCAGGGTTCCCAAATCTAGTGTTAGCCTGATGGTGGGTGCAACCATTTCCTGACATGGCTGGCTCAGTGTTCTGGGGTATCCCAAATCGGATACTTGCACACTGGTGCATGGTGCTGTATCCTGGGTTGGCTGGTTAAGGTGGCCAATGTGTCTTGGGGCTGCTGTTGGCCTGCTGTTGGGTGGGGCCAGGTCCTGGGGCTGGTTTCATCTTGCCAGTAGGCAGGTTGGGACTCACAGGTTCCCATGGCTAGTGCCAGCTAACTAATGGTTGGACCTGGGTCATGGTATCTCTGTCTACAGTGTCCTTGGTGTCTTCCAGCTGGTGTTGGCCTCTTGGTGGGTGGGGCTGGATCACAGGGTGGCTGACTAAGGGACCTAAGGTGTCTCAGTGTTGGTGTTGGCTTGCTGGTGGGTGGGGAACAGGAAGCAGGTGTTCCCAGGGCTAATGCTGTCCTGCTGGTGTGTGGCCTGGATCCTGCCATAGCAGGCTGCTTGGCAGCAGTTGTCCTGAGGCTGGTGTCCACCCACTGGTGGGTGAAGATGGATTCTAGGGCTAGTGCTGGATCACTGGAGGGGAAAGATGGGTCTCAGTATCTCTGGCTTCAGGTCCCTGGGAGGTCCTGGAGCTGGTGTTGGCCTGCTTCTGGGCAGGGCTAGTACTTAAGACAGCTGGATGAAGAGTTGAGTGTGTCCTAAAGCTTGTGTCAGCCTGCTGGTGGGTGGAACTTGATCCTGAGGTAGCTGGCTGAGGGTCCCAAATGTCTCAGAGCTGGTGTTGGCCTGCTGGAGGGTAGTGCTGGGGCTCAGGAGGTCTGAGAGTTGGTGCCAGCCTGCTGGTGCATGGGCTGGGTCCTGCCATGGCAGACTTTGTGGCTGTGGTGGTCCTGAGGCTGAAGTTGGCTCACTGGTAGGCAGAACTGGGTCCCAGGATCTCTGGCTGCAGAGCCTTGGGGGTCCTGGACCACTGATCTGTGGGACAGGGTCCGGAGCCTTTGGTGGACAGGGCTGTGTCCTGGGGTGGCTGTGGGCTCAGGGGTTCTTAAGGGAGCCTGCCTGCTGGAGGGTAAGACCGTGTTCCTCCCCAGTTAGTTACTTGGCCTGATGTGTCCCAGTACTGGTTTTCACAGGCTGGTGGGTGAGGCCAGGTCCCTGTGCTGGACGTAGGACTCCAAAATGACACTTGTCAGAACCAGTGTCCACATGGTAGAATGAGATCCCCAAAATGGCTGCAACCAGTGTCTATGTCCCTAGGGTGTGCTCCAGTTGCCTCCAACCCATCCAGGAGTTTCTCCAAGATCAGCAGGTGGCTCTGACCCAGGCTGTCTTCAAATTACTTCTTCTGTCCTGGGCTCTGAAGTGTGTGAGATTTTGTGTGTGCCATTTAAGAGTGGAGTCTCTTTTTCCCACAGCCCGCTGGGACTCCTGAAAGTAAGCCCTGCTGGCCTTCAAAGCCATACATTCAGGGGGTTTGTCTTCCTGGTGCAAGACCTCAGGCTGGGGAGCCCAATGTGGAGCTCAGATCTGTGCTCCTTGGATAGATCCTCTTCAATTGTAATTAACCTCCCATTTATGAGTTGCCCAGCTAGAGGTATGGGTCTTGACTATACTATGGCTCTTCTCTTCCTACCATCTCATGGTTTCTTTTTTATACCTTTAGTTGTAGAATACCTTTTCTGCTAGTCTTCTGGTCTTTCTCAGCAATAATTGCCTCGTAAATAGTTGTAATTTTGGTGTGCCCATGAGAAAACGTGAGCTCAGGGTCTTCCTGCTATGTTTTTTAAAGTACTAAAAGAAAAAATATGTCCACGTAAAATGCTATACCCAGCAAATATATATTTGCAAATGAAGGTAAATGCAACACCAAATTCTGGCCAAGATATAAGGCAACAGGAATTCTCAATGACTGCTTTCACTGCTAGTAGGAATGTAAATTGATAAATCACTTTGGAAGTCAGTTTCACAAAATTAAATATACTTTTACTAAACATGCAGCAGTTATTCCCCTAGGTACTTACTCAAATGAGTTGAAAACTTGTGTTCACAATAAATACTGAACAGCAATATTCATAGCAGCTTTATTCATAACTGCCAAACACTGGAAGCAAACTAGATGTCATTCAGTAGGTGAAAGGATAAACAAATTGTTGCACATCCACAATATTATTCAACACTATAGAGAAAAAAATATGATCTATCAAGCCATAGAAATTATGGAGGAAAGTTAAGTAAATGTAGCTAGGTAAAAGGAGTCAGTCTGAAAAGGTATATACTATATGATTCCAACTATATGATATTTTGGAAAAGGTAAAGCTATGGAGGCAATAAAAAAAATGTCACAAGGCCTTGAAAACTGGAGAGGCCAGCAGATACAGAGAATCACAGTGTACCATGACCTGAATCCACTGCTAGAGTCAGCAACTGGTAAGAACACTTGGAATGTGACTAATTGCTAGAGACTGAGCATGGACTAACTTGAAAGATAAAAATTACTGGTGGACCAGAAATAGGGGAATCCCCATTTTTGTGAGTTCTACCTCAAGGAGCCCCACCAGGTCTTCATGATGAAGATCAGAATAAAATATCCTCATACTTCCAGCAGAGAAAGGGGAATAGTACCCAAGAGCATTCTGTTTTCTCTAACAATGGTCTTCACTCAAGGGAAAATATTTTACCCGAACCTAGTCAAATTAATTTTTTCCAGAGCCTCGAGGACTTGGGGGAATGGAAATACCCAATTCTAGCCCACTCTAGCCTTCCTGTCTCACCAAAAGGGGTGAAGTTGAGAAGCCCTAATGAAAGTCACAGCCTGAGACACAGGTTGATACCTATCAAAGGACTAGAACATGCTTCCCTTCCTTCACTACCTTATCACTAATAAATAGGATTTCTGCATAGTAACAGGGGATTAAAGCCTAAGTCTGAAAGACTCAGAACTATTTAAGAAATAAGTCTATACAAACAGCAGGGGAGAGAAAAACAAGGACACCAGAGGAAATTTGAGCCTTTGACACCTAAAGCTACAGCAAACAGTAAACATAGCTTCTTTCCTAGACAGATAAACACAAAACCTCACACTAAAGTCCTATTTAACTCAGTTCCTCTTATCTGATACATAATGCCCAGCTTTCAGTAAAAAATTATGATGCATACTTAAAGGCAAAAAACACAGTATAAGAGAAAGCAAGCATCACAACGAGATGCAGATATGGCAGAGATTTTGGATTCATCAGATGAGGAATTTGAAATAAATATGATTAATTGGTCAAGGGATCTAATGGAAAAAGTGGATAATATGCAAGAATTTAAGCAGAGAGATGGAAACTCTAAGAATCAAAAGGAAATGCTAGAAATAAAAAACAATCTAATAAAAATAAATGCTTCTGACGCACTCACCAGCAGATTAGACATGGCTGAGGAAATAATTATGGAGTGTGAAGATATGTAAACAAAATTGTCCCAAACCGAATAGTAAAAAGAAAAAGGAGTGAAAAAAATAGAACATAATATTCAAGAACAGTGGAACAATTACAAAAAGTATAACAAATGCATAATAGGAATATCAGACAGGGAAGAAAGAGAAAGAAACAGAAGAAATATTTGAAGTAATAATTAGCTGAGAATATTCCAAAATTAATGACAGACAACTTGCCACAGATCCAGGAATCTCAGAAAATACCAAGCGTTATAATACCATAGAATCTATAGGTAGGCATATCATATGCAAATTGCAGAAAATCAAAGACAAAGAAAATAGGAGATCATGGAGGGAGGGAGGGACACAGATTATCAATGAATAAGGATAAGAATTACACTGGATTTCTCTTTAGAAGCCATGAAAGCAAGAAGAGAGTGGGGTGAAATATATAAAGTATTGAAAGTAAAAACCACAAAACTAAAATTCTGCATTCAGTAAAAAAATTATTCAAAAGTTAAAAAAAAAAAGAATTTCTCGAACAGAAACTGAAGGAATTTGTTACCAGTAGATCTATTTTACAAGAAATGTTTTTACAGGTTCTTCAGGGAGAAGGAAACTGATATAGGTCAAAACGCTGGGTCTACATAAGGAAAGAAACAGTGTTTAAGAAGGAATAAATGAAGGTAACAAGAAGTCTTTTATTTTTCATATTCTTAATTGATTTAAAAAATAGCTTGTCCTGAGACTTCCCTGGAGGCATAGTGGTTAAGAATCTATCTGCCAATGCAGTGGACATGAATTTGATCCCTGGTCTGGGAAGATCCCACTAGCCTCAGAACAACTAAGCCCCGTGTACCACAACTGCTGAGACTGTGCTCTAGAGCCGCGAGCCAAAACTACTGAAGCCTGCGCGCCTAGGGCCTGTGCTCCACAACAAGAGAAGCCACCACAATGAGAAGTCCATGCACCACAACGAAGAGTAGCCCCACTTGCCACAACTAGAGAAAGCCCATGTGCAGCAACGAAGACACAATGCAGCTAAAAATAAATAATTAAAAAACATTTAAAATAGCTTGTTCAAAATAATAACAGCAACAATTAGGTGATTTTACCCTCTGGATAAGTGTGATGAGTGACAGCAGTGTTATAAGGAATAGGAGGGAGGAACTAGAAATTCTCTGTTATAAGGTACCTGCACTACCCACGAAGCAGTGCAGTGTTATTTGAAAGTGGACTTAATTTAGTTGTAAATGCCTACTGAAAACCCTACGGCAACCACTAATGTTTTTCAAAAGAAGTATAATTAATATTAAGAAAGGAGAAAAAAATGGAATTATATAAAATGCTCAATTACAACCAAAGAAGGCAGAAACAGGGAAGACTAAAAAAAGAAAAAAACAAATTAAAAAAACCCAATAACAATGAAAAGAAAACTGTTCCAAAATATGGTAGATATTAAGCTAACTATATAGATAATCAGTTAAAATGTGATTGGTCTGATACACCAATTAAAATATAAAAACTGTAATAGTGAATATAAAACAAGACACAACTATATGTGATCTATATACAGGAGACTTACTTGAAATATAGTTAAGGGTACAAAAGTAAAGGGAAGGGAAAAGATATAGTATTCTAGTCGACAGAACTAGAACAAAACATTTCACAATTTGTATGGAAACACAAAAGACCCCGAATAGCCAAAGCAATCTTGAGAATGAAAAACGGAGCTGGAGAAATCAGGCCCCTGACTTCAGACTATACTATAAAGCTACAGTAATCAAGACAGTATCGTACTGGCACAAAAACAGAAAGATAGATCAATGTAACAGGATAGAAAGCCCAGAGATAAACCCATGCACATATGGACATCTTATCTTTGATAAAGGTGGCAGTAATGTACAGTGGAGAAAGGACAGCCTCTTCAATAAGTGGTGCTGGGAAAACTGAACAGGTACATGTAAAAGTATGAGATTAGATCACTCCCTAACACCATACACAAAAATAAGCTCAAAATGGATTAAAGACCTAAATGTAAGGCCAGAAACTATCAAACTCTTAGAGGAAAACGTAGGCAGAACACTCTATGACATAAATCACAGCAAGATCCTTTCTGACCCACCTCCTAGAGTAATGGAAATAAAAACAAAAATAAACAAATGAGACCTAATGAAACTTCAAAGCTTTTGCACAGCAAAGGAAACCATAAACAAGACCAAAAGACAACCCTCAGAATGGGAGAAAATATTTGCAAATGAAGCAACCGACAAAGGATTAATCTCCAAAATTTACAAGCAGCTCATGCAGCTCAATAACAAGAAAACAAACAACCCAATCCAAAACTGGGCAGAAGAGCTAAATAGACATTTCTCCAAAGAAGATATACAGATTGCCAACAAACACATGAAAGAATGCTCAACATCATTAATCATTAGAGAAATGCAAATCAAAGCTACAATGAGATATCATCTTACACTGGTCAGAATGGCCATCATCAAAAAATCTACAAACAATAAATGCTGGAGAGGGTGTGGAGAAAAGGGAACACTCTTGCACTGCTGGTGGGAATGTAAATTGGTACAGCCACTATGGAGAACAGTATGGAGGTTCCTTAAAAAAATACAAATAGAACTATCATACGATCTAGCAATCCCACTACTGGGCATATACCCTGAGAAAACCATAATTCAAAAAGAGTCATGTACCAAAATGTTCATTGCAACTGTATTTACAATAGCCAGGAGATGGAAGCAACCTAAGTGTCCATCATCGGATGAATGGATAAAGAAGATGTGGCACATATATACAGTGGAGTATTACTCAGCCATAAAAAGAAACAAAATTGAGTTATTTATAGTGAGGTGGATGGACCTAGAGTCTGTCCTACAGAGTGAAGTAAGTCAGAAAGAGAAAAACAAATACCGTATGCTAACACATATATATATGGAATCTAAGAAGAAGAAAAAAAAAGGTCATGAAGAACCTAGGGGTAAGATGTGAATAAAGACACAGACCTACTAGAGAATGGACTTGAGGATATGGGGAAGGGGAAGGGTAAGCTGTGACAAAGTGAGAGAGTGGCATGGACATATATACACTACCAAACGTAAAATAGATAGTTAGTGGGAAGCAGCCGCATAGCACAGGGAGATCAGCTTGGTGCTTTGTGACCACCTAGAGGAGGGGGTTAGGGAGGGTGGGAGGGAGGGAGACGCAAGAGGGAAGAGATATGGGAATATATGTATATGTATAACTGATTCACTTTTTTATAAAGCAGAAACTAACACACAATTGTAAAGCAATTATACTCAATAAAGACGTTAAAACATATTAATTTAAGACAAAGCAAATTTCAGAGCAAAGAAAATAATGAGGTTTAAAGAGGAACACTACATATGAAGGATTGAATTCTACAAGAAGATATAACACTTCTTCATGTGTTTTCACTTTACAATAGAGCATCAAAATATGTGGGACAGGGCTTCCCTGGTGGCGCAGTGGTTTAGAGTCCGTCTGCTGATGCAGGGGACACGGGTTCATGCCCCGGTTCGGGAGGATCCCACATGCCACGGAGCAGCTGGGCCTGTGAGCCATGGCCGCTGAGCCTGCACGTCCAGAGCCTGTGCTCCACAACGGGAGAGGCCATAACAGTGAGAAGCTCGCAGACCGCAAAAAAAAAAAAAAAAATGTGGGACAGAACCTGATAGAACTGCAAGGAGAAATAGACAACTCCACATATTTAGAGAATTTAACACTTTTCTACAAGTAATTTTCAGCCTCAGTAATCAGAAAATAAGTAAGAATATAGTTGAACTAAATAGCCACATCCATCAGCTTGATATAATTGGCATCTATCAACCACTTCATCCAACAGCACAACAATACACATTCTTCACAAACTTACATGGAACATTAATCAAGACAGAACATATTCTGTTCCTGGGCTTTGCTATATTGGGAGGTTTTTGGTTACTCTTTCAATCTCCTCAATCATTATTGGCCTGTTCAAAATTTCTATTTCTTCATGATTCAGTATTGATAGGTTCTATATTTCTAGCAATTTATCCATTTATTCTAGGTTATTCAATTTTGGGGGTATATAATTGTTCATAGTAGTCTCTTATGGACCTTTGTATTTCTGCAAGATCAGGTGTAGTGTCTCCTCTTTCATTTCTAATTTTGAGTCTTCTCTCTTTTTTTCTTAGTCTAGCTAAGAGTCTGCCAATTTTATATATCTTTTCAAAAACAAAAAGAAGCAGATCTATTTTGTTGATAATTTTTCTGGATCTCTATTTTACTTATTTGTGCTCTAATCTTTGCTATTACCTTCTTTCTGCTAACTTTGGGGCTAGTTTGTTCTTCCTTTTCTTATTATTTGAGGTGAAAACTTAGGTTATTTAATTGTGATATTTCCTTTTTCTTAATGTTTTTCACTATAAATTTTTCTTAGTCATGTTTTTTGCTGCATCCCATAAGTTTTGATATATTGTGTTTACATTTTTGTTTGTTTCAAGATATTTTAAAATTTCTTTTGACCCAGTGGCTTTTCAAGAATATGTTGTTTATCTCTTTCTGACTTACTTCACTCTGTATGACAGACAAATACCGTATGCTAACACATATATATGGAATTTAAGAAAAAAAAATGTCATGAAAAACCTAGGGGTAAAGCAGGAATAAAGACACAGACCTCTTAGAGAACGGACTTGAGGTTATGGGGAGGGGGAAGGGTGAGCTGTGACAGGGCGAGAGAGAGTCATGGGCATATACACACTAACAAACGCAGTAAGGTAGATAGCTAGTGGGAAGCAGCTGCATGGCACAGGGATATTGGCTCGGTGCTTTGTGACAGCCTGGAGGGGTGGGATGGGGAGGGTGGGAGGGAGGGAGACGCAACAGGGAAGACATATGGGAACATATGTTTATGTATGACTGATTCACTTTGTTATAAAGCAGAAACTAACACACCATTGTAAAGCAATTATACCCCAATAAAGATGTAAAAAAAAAAAAAAAAAAAAGAATATGTTGTTTAATTCCCACACATTTTTGAATTTCCAGTTTTCCTCCTGTTATTGATATTTAGTTTCCTACAGCTGTGGTCAGAAAAGATAATTGGTATTATGTCTATCTTCTTACATATGCTAAGTCTTGTTTTGTGGCTTAACATATGATCTACCCTGGAGAATATTCTGTCTGCACATGGGAGAAGTGTGTATTCTGCTACTGCAGGGTGGAATGTTCTGTGTATGTTTTAGGTTCATTCGGTCTAAGTTATAGTTGAAGTCCAGTGTGTCTGTATTTTTGTGTGTTTCTTCTTTTGGGTCTGTTGGTATTTGCTACATATATATATATATATATATATATATATATATATATATTTTTTTTTTTTTTTTGCGGTATGTGGGCCTCTCACTGTTGTGGCCTCTCCCTTTTGACTCACCCAAATACCAGGTCACCAAGAATTCCAACAGCAAGCCTGTCAATGGATACCATCTGACCCCCCACCCAGAATTTTTGACAGGCTGCTGAAGCTAGTCTGTAAAGACTGGAAGAGATGTCTACACTCTCAAAATTCACAGGCACAAATGTAAGGCCACAGGATCATAAATGATCAAAGAAAAATAATACCACTGAAAGAAACTAATAAAATTTCAATAACTGAACCTAAAGAAATGGAGATCTATGAACTGTCTAAGGAAGAATTCAGAATAATCCTCTTAAAGAATTAAGTGAACTACAATAAACCCAGATAGATAAGTAAATGAAATTAGGAAAAAAATGCATGAACAAAATGAGAGATAAACAAAGAAATAGAAATTTTTTTAAAGCAGAAATGCTAGAGTTGAATGACTGAAATGTAGAATTCAAAAGAGAGCAACAGAATCAACCAAGCAGGAGAAAGATTTAATGAACTAGAAGACAGGTCAGTTGAATTCATCCAGTCAGAGGAGCAAAAGGAAAAAAGAATGAAAGAGAAAGTGAAAAATAATTAAATGAAATGTAGGATAACATTAAAAGGAACAATTTACACATTATTGAAGTCTCAGAAAGAGTAGAAGTAGAAAGCTTGTTTTAAGAAGTAATGACTGAGAATTTCTCAAATCTGGGGAGATATTTAGACATCTAAGTTCATAGACCTAATAGGTAATCCCAAAGTTCCAACATTTCAAAACGATCTTCTCCAAGACACATTATAATAAAATTGTCTAAAATCAAACACAGAAAATTTCAAAAGTAGGAAGAGAAAAAAATTCTCACAAATAAAGAAAACCCCATAAGATGAACAGCAGATTTCTCAGCAGAAACCTTGCAGGTCAGGAGAGAGTGGGGTGATATATTCAAAGTGCTGAAAGAGTTTGGTGCCAACCAAGAATAATTTACCCAGCAAAGTTGCCTTTCAGTAATGAATGAATGAATGAATGAGAGGTAAATATTTACCAAACAACAAAAGCTGAGGGAGCTCGTCACCACTAGACCTGTTTTACAAGAAATGCTGAAAGGGTTTCTTAAGCTAAAATGAAAAATATTAGTAACAAGAAAACATGCTGGTAAAAGTTGGAAGATAGTCAAATTCAGAATGTTCTAATATTGTAAGGTGGTGGTGTGTTAATCACTTTAGTGTAACGGCTTTAAGGACAAAAGTATTAAAAATAACTATAGCTATAATAATTTGTTAATGGATATACAAATAAAAGAGGTAAATTATATCAAAAATAAATTATGGGGTGGGTATAAAGGAAACAGCCTGTATGTATCGAAGTTAAATTATAGCATAAAACAGACCTTTATATCTATAAGATGTTTTATGTAAGTGGCATTAACTACAAAGAAAAAGCCTGCAGTAGATATACAAATGATAAAGAAAGAAATATCAATAGGGAAAATCATCAACCCACAAAGAAAGACAGCAAAACATGAAGGAAAGGACAAGAACTACAAAACATCCAGAAAACAAAAAGATGATATTAGTACACTCTCACCTGTTGATAACTGCTTTAAGTATAAATTTATTGGTTCTTTTAATCAAAAGGCATAGAGTGATTGAATGGTTGAAAATAATACCCAACTATATACTGCCTACAAGAGACTCACTTCACCTTTAGGGACACTCATAGGCTCAAGGTGAAGAGATGGAAAAAAATATTCCAGGAAAATGGAAAACAATAGAGAGCAAAGGTAACTATATTTATATCAGACAGAATGCACTTTAAGTCAAAAACTGTAATAAGAGGGCTTCCCTGGTGGCACAGTGGTTGAGAGTCTGCCTGCCAATGCAGGGGACACAGGTTCGTGTCCCGGTCCGGGAAGATTCCACATGCCGCAGAGCGGCTGGGCCCGTGAGCCATAGCCACTGAGCCTGAACGTCCGGAGCCTGTGCTCTGCAATGGGAGAGGCCACAACAGTGAGAGGCCTGCGTACTGCAAAAAAAAAAAAAAAAAAAAAAGCATTGGGCCCGAACCTGGGTTTGTGAGCATTGATTGGTAGCCTAGGGTAACAGGAGGACTTCAGAGCTGTAAAATTCCTGTACTGGGATCTGCTAGGAACCTGGGTTTTCAGGAGTCTACCAGGAACCTGGTGTCATGAGAGTTGGTTGGCACTGAAGTGGGCTAAGAGTCTTGGGCCACTGGAGCTGAGTAGGGACAGTGAGCTGGCAGTCACTGGAGTGGATTTGGGGACTGGATTTGCAAGAGACTTCTAGGAGCCTGGAGCCAAGGAAGCTGCCTAGAGCCGTGGAAGAACTCCTTGGTATTTACCTTATTTGAAAATGTGTAGCCATACAAAATTCTGTACACAAATGTTTATAACAGCTTTATTCCTAATTGCTTACATTTGGAGCAACCAAATTTCCTTCAATAGACAAACTGATAAATAAGCCATGGTACAATCATAACATGGGATATTATTCAGTAACAAAAAGAAATAATCTATCAATACTTTAAAAGCCCTAGGGTAACCTGAAATGCATGTTACTAAGTGAAATAAGTCAATATTAAAAGACTACAAGATGTATAATTCCAACTCTATGACATTCTAGAAAAGGTAAAATAATGGAGGCAGTAAAATGTTCAGTGATTTCCAGGGATAGGGAAATGTGTAAGATTGATGAATAGATAGAATACAGGAGAATTTTAAGGTGGAGAAGTTATTCTATATGTTACTGTTATGATGGATATATGATATTATATATTTATCAAAACCAATAGAACTGTACAACACAAAAAGTATATGCAAGCTATGGACTTCCATTAATAATAATGGTGGTGTGATGAATTGGGAGATTGGGATTGACATATATACACTAATATGTATAAAATGGATAAATAATAAGGACCTGCTGTATAAAAAAATAAAATAAATTTCAAAAATTAAAAAAATAATGTATCAATATCATTTCATCAAATGTAACAAATGTATTAATGTAAGATGTAATAATGGTGAAACTGTGGGGGTGGGGAAGAGAAGGAGTATAAAAAAATTCTTTGTATTCTCTGCTCAAGTTGTTTGTAAATCCAAAACTGCTTTGAAAAATAATGTCTATTAATTTTAAGTATGAAAGCAAATATATCAAAACAATCTTGAAAAAGAACAAAGCTGGATGTCTCACAGTTCCTGATTTCAAAAGTTATTACAAGGCTACAGTAATTAAAGTAGTGTGGTACTGGCATATAGATATACATATATACCAATGGAAAAAAATAGAGAGCCCAGAAATAAAACCACACATTTATAGTCATTTAATTTTGACAGGAATGCTAAGACCATTCAATGGGAAAATTAGTCTTTTCAACAAATGGACCTAGGAAGACTATATATGCACATGCAAAAGAATGAAGTTGGGCCTGGTCATACACCATACACAAAAATTAACTCAAAAAGCATCAACATCTTAACGTTAGAGTTAAAACTATGAAAACTCTTAGAATAAAGAACAAAGGAAAAGCTTTGTGACACTGGATTTGTCAATGATTTTTTGGTTATGACTCCAAAAGCACTGGTAACAGAATAAAAAATAGATAAATTGGACTATATCAAAAATTTAAACTTCTGTACATCAAAGGACACAATCAATAGAATGAAAAAGTAACCTATGAAATGTGAAAAAAATATTTGCAAGACATATATCTGATAAGGTATTAATATCAAGAATATGTAAAGAACCCCTATAATGCAATAACAAAAAATCAAACTCAATTTTTTTTGTTTGTTTGTTTTTTTGTTTGTTTTTTTTTTAACATCTTTATTGGAGTATAATTGCTTTACAATGGTATGTTAGCTTCAGCTTCACAACAAAATGAATCAGTTATATACATACATATATTCCCATATCTCTTCCCGCTTGCGTCTCCCTCCCTCCCACCCTCCCTATCCCACCCCTCCAGGCGGTCACAAAGCACCGAGCTGATCTCCCTGTGCTATGCGGCTGCTTCCCACTAGCTATTTACCTTACGTTTGGTAGTGTATATATGTCCATGCCTCTTTATCACTTTGTCACCGTTTACCCTTCCCCCTCCCCATAACCTCAAGTCCATTCTCTAGTAAGTCTGTGTCTTTATTCCTGTTTCACCCCTAGGTTTTTCATGACATTTTTTTAAATTCCATATATATGTGTTAGCATACGGTATTTGTCTCTCTCTTTCTGACTTACTTCACTCTGTATGACAGACTCTAGGTCTATCCACCTCATTACAAATAGCTCAATTTCGTCTCTTTTTATGGCTGAGTAATATTCCATTGTATATATGTGCCACATCTTCTTTATCCATTCATCCGATGATGGACACTTAGGTTGCTTCCATCTCCTGGCTATTGTAAATACAGTTGCAATGAACATTTTGGTACATGACTCTTTTTGAATTATGGTTTTCTCAGGGTATATGCCCAGTAGTGGGATTGCTGGGTCATATGGTAGTTCTATTTGTAGCTTTTTAAGGAACCTCCATACTGTTCTCCACAGTGGCTGTATCAATTTACATTCCCACCAACAGTGTAAGAGGGTTCCCTTTTCTCCACACCCTCTCCAGCATTTATTGTTTCTAGATTTTTTGATGATGGCCATTCTGACTGGTGTGAGGTGATATCTCATTGTAGTTTTGATTTGCATTTCTCTCATGATTAGTGATGTTGAGCATTCTTTCATGTGTTTGTTGGCACTCTGTATATCTTCTTTGGAGAAATGTCTATTTAGGTCTTCTGCCCATTTTTGGATTGGGTTGTTTGTTTTTTTGTTATTAAGCTGCATGAGCTGCTTATAAATTTTGGAGATCAATCCTTTGTCAGTTGCTTCATTTGCAAATATTTTCTCCCATTCTGAGGGTTGTCTATTGGTCTTCTTTATGGTTTCCTTTGCTGCGCAAAAGCTTTTAAGTTTCATTAGGTCCCATTTGTTTATTTTTGTTTTTATTTCCATTTCTCTAGGAGGTGGGTCAAAAAGGACCTTGCTGTGATTTATGTCATAGAGTGTTCTGCCTATGTTTTCCTCTAAGAGTTTGATAGTTTCTGGCCTTACATTTAGGTCTTTAATCCATTTTGAGCTTATTTTTGTGTATGGTGTTAGGGAGTGATCTAATTTCATACCTTTACATGTAGCTGTCCAGTTTTCCCAGCACCACTTATTGAATAGGCTGTCCTTTCTCCACTGTACATTTCTGCCTCCTTTGTCAAAGATAAGGTGACCATATGTGCGTGGATTTATCTCTGGGCTTTCTATCCTGTTCCATTGATCTATCTTTCTGTTTTTGTGCCAGTACCATACCGTCTTGATAACTGTAGCTTTGTAGTATAGTCTGAAGTCAGGGAGCCTGATTCCTCCAGTTCCTTCTTTCGTTCTCAAAATTGCTTTGGCTATTTGGGGTCTTTTGTGTTTCCATACAAATTGAAAATTTTTTTGTTCTAGTTCTGTGAAAAATGCCGGTGGTAGTTTGATAGGGATTGCATTGAATCTATAGATTGCTTTCGGTAGTAGAGTCATTTTCACTATGTTGATTCTTCCAATCCAAGAACATGGTATATCTCTCCATCTATTTGTATCATCTTTAATTTCTTTCATCAGTGTCTTATAATTTTCTGCATACAGATCTTTTGTCTCCTTAGGTAGGTTTATTCCTAGATATTTTATTCTTTTTGTTGCAATGGTAAATGGGAGTGTTTTCTTGATTTCACTTTCAGAATGAAAAAGTAACCTATGAAATGTGAAAAAATATTTGCAAGACATATATCTGATAAGGTATTAATATCAAGAATATGTAAAGAACCCCTATAATGCAACAACAAAAAATCAAACTCAATTTTTTTTTAAAAAAGTGAGCAAGGTGATTAAATAGACATTTCTCCAAAGAAGATATACAAACAGCCAATAAGCAAATGAAAAAGTGTTCAACATCACTAATCATTAGGGAAATGCAAGTCAAAACCACAATTAGATACCATCACACATCAATTAAGATAGTTACTATCAAAAAGAAAAAGGGAAAATAAAAAGTTTTGGTGAAGATGTGAAGAAATTGGAACTCTTGTACACTGTTGGTGGGAATGTAAATTGGTGCAGCTGCTATGGAAGATAATATGATGGTTCTTGAAAAAATTAAAAATAGAATTACCATATTATCCAGCAGTTTTACTTTTGGGTATATATCCAGAAGAAAGAGTTGAAAGTATGGTCTTGAAGAGATTTTTATACAACAATGTTCATAGCATTCACAATAGTCAAAAGATGGAAGTACATCAATGGATGAATAGATAAGCAAAATGTGGCATATACATACAATGAAATATTATTTAACCTTAATAAATCAAGGAAATTCTGACACATTACAACATGGATAAACCTTGAGTACGTTATGCTAAGTAAAATAAGTTAGATACAAAAAGACAAATACTGTAGGATTCCATTTATATGATGTCCCTAGAGTAGTCAAATTCATAGAGACAGAAAATAGAATGGTGGTTGCCAGGCACTAGGGTTTAGGAGGAGGAGTGAGGAGTTGATGTTTAATGAATACAGAGTTTTAGTGTTATAAAATGAAAAGCATTCTGGAAATGGGTGGGAGTGATAGGTGCATAATAATGTGAATTTACTTAACACCACTGAACTGTGGACTTAAAAATGATTAAGACGGTAAGGTTTATGTTATGTGTTTTTTTACATAAACAAATAAATAAAAGGCAAATAAAGACTCAATCAAACAGAAGTAAAGAATTTATTGTCATTAGACCTGCATTACATGAGATACCAAAAGAATTTCTTTAAATAAGAGGGAAATAATACTTGATGGAATTTGGGCTGAGACAAAGGAACAAAGAATGCTGGAAATGGTGAATATGTGGGTAACTATTTAAAAAACTTCTTTCTCACTTTAAAATCTTTTAAAACAATATTTGACTTTTACAGCAAAAACACATTGCAGGACTTATACTGTATGCAGAAGTAACATGAGTGAAAATGGCATAAAGACTAAATGGAGTGAAATGAAAGTATATTGTTGAAAGAGTCTTAGACTAAAGGTGAAGTAGCCCAATATTATTTGAAGTTGGTAGTGATGAGTAAAGTGGTATATTGTAATCCTAGTTCAAGGACTGAAAAAAAGATATGACTAATAAGCTATAGCAGAGATTAAATGGGATCATAAAAATAACTGTTCAAAAGAAGGCAGGAAAAGATGAAAAAGAACAAAGTATATATTGGACAAATAAAAAATAAATTCAACTAGTTTGATAATTTACATTAAATGTAAGTGGGTGACAATTCCAAAAATAACAGATATTTTCAGATTGGATAAAAAAGCAAATCACATGGTTTTCTATAAGAAATCCACTTTAAATAGACATCAATAGATTAAAAGTAAAAGGATGAAAAATATACACCATGAAAGCACCAATCAAAAGAAAGCTGGAGTGGATATCCTGAAACAGGTTTCAGAGCAAGAAAGGAGGGTGGGAGGGAGGGAGACGCAAGAGGGAAGAGATATGGGAACATATGTATATGTATAACTGATACATTTTGTTATAAAGCAGAAACTAACACACCATTGTAAAGCAATTATACGCCAATAAAGATGTAAAAAAAAGAAAGGTATATTATCATGGATAAAGAGGGATATGTCAAAATTATAACAGGAATCAATTCATCAAGAGAGCATAATTCTTAATTCACCCTAAATTTGTTTAAGTCTTCAGAAGACAAAAGGCATGAAGCAAAAAGCTAATAGAACTCAAAGGAAATGCAGACAAATTCAAAATTTTAGTTGGGAATTTTAGCACTCCTGTCTCAGTAACTGATAGAATAAGTAGATGGAAAATCAGTAGCGATTTAGAAAGCTTGAATAGCACACTCAACCAACTTGAACTGGTAGTTATTTATAGAATAAACCACCCAACAGCAGCAGAACATGCATTCTTTTCAAGTGCACACAGAGCACTCACCAAAATAAACTATATTCTAGGATATAAAAATTTTCAACAAATCTAATAGAGTTAAAATTATGCAAAGTGTGTTCTCTAAACACATCAAAATTAAAGTAGACACCAGTAAAAGAAAGATATCTGAAAAACCCTCAAATATTCAGAAATTAAATAATATACTTCTAAATAAATTATAGAACAAAAGAAAACCACAAGGGAACTGAATAAAGTGAAAGTACAACATATTGAAATCTGTGAGATTCAGCCAAAGTAGTGCTTAGAAGGAAGCATAAAGATTAAATGTTTATATTAGAAAACAAAAGAAGTCTCATATCAATGCTCTAGGCTCCCATCTTAAGAACCTTCAGAAAGAATTACAAATTAAACCCAAATTGAGCAGATAAAAGGAAATAATAAATGTAAGAGCCAAAACCAATAATATAAAGAATACAGAAACAATAGAGAAAAATTGATAAAACCAAAAGCTGGTTCTTTGAAAAGGTCAATAATATTTCTAAAGCTCTAGCAAGACTGGTGAGATTTTTTTTTTTTGGCATACACATGAATTACCTATATTATGAAAGGAAGAAAAGACATCAATACAGATTGTACAAATCTTAAAAGGATAAGTGAATATGATAATAAATTTATCAACTTACATGAAATGCACAAATTCCTTTAAAGATATAAATTACCAAAACTCACTCAGGAAAAAAAAAAGATAAACTGATAGTCCTATACCTATTAACTAGATTGAATTAATAGGTTAAAAAATTTAATTAACAACTATACTCTGATTATACTAAATATTTAAGGAAGAACTAAAGTTCTACTTTAACCCTTTCAGAAAATACAGAAGGAAAGAACACTTCTGGACTCATTTTGTGGGATCAGCATTGTTCTGTTATCAAAACAAAAGTGATTAGATGTAAGGAAAACTACAGAGCAATATTCTATATAAATATAGATGCAAAAAGTGCCTAACAATACATTAGCAAATCAAATCTAGAAATAAATACAATCATATTACACGTCATGATCAAGGGATTGTCCCATGAATGAAATGTTGATTGAGCACTTGAAATTCAATCAATGTAGCATTATATTAACAGAATAAGGAGGAAAATCTTATGATTCTATCAATAGAAATTTTCCAAAAACACTTGACAAAAGTCAACGCACAGCTATGATAAAATTCTCAACAAACTAGGAAAAGAAGGGAACTTTTTCAATCTGATTGAGGGTATATATGAAAATACTATAGTTAATATCCTACTTAATGATGACAGGCTGAATTCTCCCACTTTAAGATTAGAAACAAGGCAAAGATGTGTATTCTCGTCACTTCTATTCAATTGTCTTAGCCATTACTATAGTGGAAAGCAAAAAAAAAAAAAAAAAAAAGGCATACATTTTAGAAGGGAAGTAAAATTGGCCTTATTCATAAACAACATGTTTGTCAATATAGAAAATTCTAAGTAAAATTTTAAAACTTCTTACTATAACATGGATTTGAAAAGATTGGGGACACAAAGTTAATATACAAATTGTATTTTGACAAACTTGCAATGAACAGTTTTTAAAATTAAAAACTGCCCTTTCAATATCACCAAAAATGTGAAATATTTAACAATATTTATGCAAAGTACATACATTGTAAGCTACAAAGTATTGGTGAGAGAAATCAAATGAAGAGGTATAGAATGTTCATTAATCAGAAGGTTCAATATTATTTATTTTTTAAATTAATTTTTATTGGTTTACAATGTTGCTTTACAATGTTGCATTAGTTTCTACTTTACAGCAAAATGAATCAGCTATACATATACATATATACCCTCTTTTTAAGATTTTCTTCCCATTTATGTCACCACAGTGCATTAAGTAGAGTTCCCCGTGCTATACAGTAGGTTCTCATTCATTGTTTATTTTATACATAATATCAATTCAATATTGTTTAAATATCAATATTCCCAGGAATGCAAGGCTGGTTCAATATAAGAAAACCAATCAACATAATAAACCAAATAATGGATTTAAGGGAAAAAGCATGTGATAATCTCAACTGATGCAGAAAAAGCATTTGAAAACAATCCAACATTTTTCTTGACAAAAATAATCAGAAAACTAGGAATAGAAGGGAAACTCCTCAACATGATAAAGGGTATTTATGAAAACCCACAGCTAACACCATATTCAAGGTGAAAGAATGAAATCTTTCCTCTAAGATCAAGAATAAAATAAGGATGCCTGCTTTCACCAGATCTATTCAACACAGTACTGGAATTTTCAGCCATAGCACTTAAACAAGAAAAAGAAATAAAAGACACCCAAATTGGAAAGGAAGAAATAAAACTATTTCTACTTGAAGATGAAATAATATTATCTATAGATAGTCCCAAAGAATCCACAAAAAATTACTAGAGCTAATAAAAAAGTTCAGCAAAGTTTCCGGGTATAAGATCAACATGGAAAAATTAGTTGTATTTTTATATACCACAAATGAATAATCTGAAAAGGAAATTAAGAAAATAATTCAATGAATAATAGTATCCAAAAGAATAAAATACCTAGGAATAAATTTAACAAAAGAGGTGATAAATTTGCATGCTGAAAACTACAAAGTATTCTTGAAAGAAATTATAGAAAACCTAAATAAATGGAAAGATGTCATTTGTTCATTGATTGGAAGATGTAATAGGGTTAGGACGTTAATACTACTCAAAGTGAACTATGGATCCAGTGCAATACATATTAACATTTCAATAGCATTTTTAAACAGAAAATTGAAAAAATGCTTTAAATTCACGTGGCATTGCAATGAGCTCTGAATAGTCAAAAATAATACTGAAAAAGAATAAAGAAAATTAAAGGGAGGAGTGATCAAGATGACAAAGTAGGGAGACCCTGAGCTCACCTTCTCCCACATGCACCACAAAATTACAACTATTTATAGAGCAACTATTGAGGAGAAAGACCAGAAAACTATCAGAAAAGATTTTCTACAACTAAAGATATAGAGAAGCAATCAAAAGAAGGGTAGGAGAGGCAGAGTTGCAATATAGTCAGGATTCATACCCCTGGGTGGATGACCCACAAGCAGGAGGATAATTACTATTGCAAAGGTTCTCCTCAAGGAGTGAGAGGTCCAAGCCCCACACTGGGCTCCCCTACCCAGAGGTGCTTCACTGAGAAGACAGAATCCCAATGTTTGGCTTTAAGGTCAGCTGGGCTTAATTTGGGGGAGATGAAAAGGGCTGTCAAAATGGACTCACTCTTAATGGGTGCACATAAAACTTACACACTCCAGAGCCCAGGAGAGAAGCAGTAATTTGAAAGGAGCCTGGGTCAGACCCACCAGCTGATCTTGGAGAGCCTTCTGGACAGCCCGGAGGCAACTGGAGCATACTGAAGGACATAGACACCGACGGCAGCTATTTTTGGGTGCTCATTCTACCATGTAGTCACTGGTGCTGCCAAGTACCATTTTCGAATGCTCTCCCTAGCTTATTAGCATTGGTATCTGGACTCACTTATCAGTCTGTCAGCATCAGTACAGGAACGCATCAGGTGAAGCAATTATTTGGACAGAGACACAGCTCCACCCAAAAACAGGCCTGCTGCCTTAAGGCCCCTTGAACTCACAGGGCCTGACTCTGTCCACCTGAGGATCCAGGATATGGCCCTGCACACCAGTGCACCAGCATTAGCCCTGGGACACCAAGGGCCCTGCAGCCAGAGACCCTAGGACCTGGCTGTGGCTACAAGTGGATCAGCATAAGTCCAGGACAAGTCTCTCCCATTAGAGAGGAGGCACCACCCCTAAGACCCCTTGGATCCAGCCCCACCCACTAGTGGGTACCAAAATCAGGACCACTAGGGCCCTGAAACCGGAGACCAAAGAACTCAGCTCTGCCCACTAGTAAGCCAGCACTAGTCCCAGGATGTTCTGGGTCTCAACCTCCCACCAACCAGCAGGCCCACTCCAGCTCTGGGACCCCTGGGTCCTGCAGCCAGAGACACCAGGATCAGGTTCCACACACCAGTGGGATGGAACTATCTCCAGGACATGGCCTTACCCACCAATGGTCAGGACCCAGCCCCAGGATCCCCTGGACCACAGCCCAGCCCACCAGCAGGCAGACACAAGTCCCAGGACTACCAAAACCCCACAGCCAGCCATGTCATTATGCAGCTCACCCATCAGCAAGCAGGCACTAGCATTAGGACACCAAGGGCCCTGTAGCCAGACCCCAGGACCTGGTTCCACCAACCAGGAAGCCAGCACTAACCTTGGGACACCCTGGGCCATGACTCCACCTACAGGCAGGCAATGCCAGCACCAAGATACCTTGGACTCATCATCCAGCTGCCCTAGAATTCAGACTCATGCACCAGCATGCCAGCACCAACTTTGGGAAAGCCTGGAGCCTGCAGTCAACATGTCAGGAACAGGCCCCAGCCATCGGTAAGCTGAAATTAGATTCAGGAAGACTGGCCCAAAACCACCCACCCCAGAATACTTTTTCAACCCTCAGCATGCCAGCAATAGTCCCAAGACCCCATGGAGCTCTGCAGCCAGCTGCATCATAACACAGCCCTGCCAACAAGTGGCTGGCAGCCTTGGCACAAGGCATGGTCTGTTAACCAATTGGACCAGGGGCCAGACACTCCTAACAGACCACCCACAATAGTCAGCCAAGCACAACAGTAGGGCCCACACAGCCCACATAGGGGCAGCCCTAAAGCATATTGATCTGGTGATCAGAGGGGACTGTGCTGCTGACTCAGGAAAACTGCTAAAAAAGCCACCTTCACAAAGTCAGGAAACTTAACAAATCTACCAAACACACAAAAATAAAAACAGAAAATTAGGCAAAATGAGATGGCAGAGGAATATGTTCCAAACAAAGGAACAAGATAAAACCCCAGAAGAAAAAGTGAAGTGGAGATAGCCAGGCTACTTGATAAAGAGTTCAAGTTAATGATCATAAAGATGATCAATGAACTCAGGAGAAGAATGGATGAACAGAATGAGAAGTTAGAAATTTTAAACAAAGAGTTAGAAAATATAAAAAGAACCAAATGGAGATGAAGAATACAATAACTGAAATAAAAAATACATTAGAAAGAATCAATGGTAGATTAGATTATATAGAGGAACTGATCAGCAAGCTGGAAGACAGAGTAGTGGAAATCACTGAAGATGAACAACAACAAAAGAATAAAAAGAAATGAGAACAGTTTAAGAGAATTCTGAGACAATGTCAAGTGCACTAGCATACATATTGTAGGGGTTGCAGGGAGAGGAGAGAGAAAGGTGCAAAGAACATATCTGAAGACATCATAGCTGAAAAATTCCCTAACCTGGGAAAGGAAACAGGCATCCAGGTCAAGGAAATACAGAGATTCCAAAACAGGATCAACCCAAAGAGGAACACACCAAGGCACATTGTAATTCAAATGGCAAAAATTAAAGATAAAAAAAATATTAAATGCAGCAAGGGAAAAACAACAAGTTATGTATAAGATAATTCCCATAAGTCTATCAGCTGACTTTTCAGCAGAAATTCTGTATACCAGAAGGGAGTGGCATGATATACTTAAAGTGATGAAAGGGAAAAGACTAAAACTAAGAATATTCTCTCCAGTAGGGCTTTCATTTGAATTTGATGGAGAAAGCAAAGTTTTACAGACAAGGTGCTAAAAGAGTTCAGCACCACCAAAACAACTTTGTTAAAAGGACTTCCTTAAGTGAAAAACAAAAGGCCAGAACTAGAAATATGAAAATTATGAAAAAAATCTTGGGAATTCCCTGGCAGTCCAGTGGTCAGGGCTCCATGCTTCCACTGCAGGGGGCATGTGTTCAATCCCTGGTCATGGAACTAAGATCCTGAAAGCCGCGCTGCATAGCCAAAAAAAAAAAGGAAAAAAAAAAAGGAAAAAATCTTATTGGTAAAGGCAAATATAGAGTAAAGAAAAAATTAGCCATGAAGGGCTTCCCTGGTGGCACAGTGGTTGAGAGTCCGCCTGCTGATGCAGGGGACACGGGTTCGTGCCCCGGTCCAGGAAGATCCCACATGCCGTGGAGCAGCTGGGCCCATGAGCCATGGCCGCTGAGCCTGTGTGTCTGGAGCCTGTGCTCCACAACGGGAGAGGCCACAACAGTGAGAGGCCTGTGTACTGCCAAAAAAAAAAAAAAAAAAAAATTAGCCATGAATAAAGCTAGTAGGAAAGTTAATAGATAAGTACAGTAAAATCATCTATACCCACAATTAATAGTTAAAGGACACACACCAAAAAAAGATGTAAAATATGGTGGCAAAAACAGTAAACATTGGGAGAGAAGAGTAAAAATGCATGGTTGTTAAAATGAATTTGAACTTAACAGATCAGCAAATGAACATATTCATGTATAGATTGCTATATATATAAACCACATAGTAACCACAAACCAAAATTCTATAATAGATACAAGCACACATAAAAGAGAAAGAAATCCAAACATAACACTAAAGATAGTCATCAAATTAAAAGGGATGAGAACACAAGAGGGAGAAAGAAACAAAAAAGAACTACAAAAACAACCCCAAAACAATTAACAAAATGGCATTAAGTACATACCTATCAATAATTACTTTAAATGCAAGTGGACTCAATGCTGTAATCAAAAGATGTAGAGTGACTGAAAGGATACAAAAACAAGACCTACATATTCTGCCAACAAGAGACTCAATTCAGATCTAAAGACACACAGAAACTGAAAATGAGGGGATGGAAAAAGGTATTCCATGCAAATGATAATGAAAAGAAAGTCAAGGTAGTAATATTTATGTCAGGAAAAATAGACTTTCAAACAAAGACTGTAACAAGAGACAAAGAAGAACATTACATAATGATCAAGAGATCAATCCAAGAAGAAGATATAACAATTGTAAATATCTATGCACCCAAGAAAGGAACACCTAAATACATAAAGCAAATATAAACAGATATAAAGAGAGAAAGTGACAGTAACATAACAATAGTAGGGGACTTTAACACCTCACTTACATCAATAGACAGATTATGCAAACAGAAAATCAATAAAGGAACACTGACCTTAAAACATTAGGCCAAATGAACTTAATAGATATATAGAGAACATTCCATTGAAAAGCAGCATAATAACATTCTTTTCAAGTGCACATGGAACATTCTCCAGGATAGATCACATGCTGGGCCACAAAACAAGTCTCAATAAATTTAGGAAAATTGAAATCATATCAAGCATGTTTTCTGAAAACAGTGTTTGAGACTGGAAATCAACTACGAGAAATAACTGCAAAAACCACAAACATGTGAAGGCTGAACAGTATGCAACTAAACCATCAATGGACCACTGAAGAAATCAACAAAGACATCAAAAAATACCAGGAGACAAATGAAAACAAAAACGCAACAATCCGAAATCTATGGGATTCAGCAAGTTAGTTCTAAGAGGGAAGTTTATAGGAATACAAGTCTACTTCAGGAAATGATAAAAATCTCAAATAAACAACCTATCTTACACCTAAGGAATGAGAAAAAGAAGAATAAACAAAACATAGTTACTAGAAAGAAATTCATCATAAAGATCAGAGCAGAAATAAATGAAATAGAGACTAAAAAAAGGGGAAAAATCAATAAAACTAAGAGCTGGTTCTTTGAAAAGATAAACAAAATTGAAAAGAAGAAGGGAGGAGCCCCCAAGGGAACTGGTAGGTTGTGGGGGGACTGAGGGGAGAGGAGAAATGGAGGGCAGAAACGACCAGACCAGTGCCCCTGAAGGGTCGCTGGGGGGGGCTGTTCCCATACCTGGAGGGACCCTCAGAGGCTGGGATCAGGGGGGAGTGTGCCCAGCATTTCCCCTGCCCAATCAGCTGGGGAAGACAGCCCAGCACTTGGGCTGGGTCCTATGCCCTCAGAGGCCTCCTCCAGGCTGCATTGGCCCTGGGGGCATAGGAGGGAGGTCAGGGGAGAACACAAGAGGCAGGTGGGGGGAATCTCTCCAGGACCAGAAGAGGGGGAGAGGAGGAGGACCTTTGCCTCACCCACTCAAGTACAGGAAAACTGTGAACACCTAGGCCATGTCCCCCATCCTCCAAAGCCCCCTCCAGGCTGCATGAGTCCTAGGGGCATAAGAAGGAGGTTGGGGAGAACAGGAGAGGCAGGAGGGAGGGGGTCTCTAGGACCAGAAGAGCAGGAGAGGAGCGGTGGGCATTTGACCCACCCACTGGAGCCCAGGAAGCCTGCTGGGCTCCCAGGTGGGGTCCCCCGCCCTCTTAGACCAGAGGCAGGAGGAACAACTGGGCCCCATCTGTTCTGTTGCGCTTAAGCCCCACCCCCCACCCCCACAGGACCTTTTCCAGCCCTGTGGTCCTAATCATAGGCCTGCTCACTGTCCAAACCCCGCCCCTGCTTAGGCCCCGCCCTCCACAGCCAAGGCCTTTTCCACCTTTTTTTTTCTTCTCCCCTTTTTTACTATAGTGGTTCTGTTTTACTTTCCAGTTGTTTCATTTATATTTTTATTTTTATATTCTTTCTAACATATCTCTTACTTTCCTAGTCTAATTATATTTTTACTACTTTATTGTTTTCTCCATTTTTTTTTTTTTTTTTGCCCTGCATGGCTTGCAGTATCTTGGTTCACAAGCCAGGGGTTGGGCCAAAGCTTCTGCGGTGGGAGCTCCAAGTCTGAACCACTGGGCTAACAGAGAACCTCAGACCCCAGGGAATATTCATCAGAGTGAGGTCTCACAGAGGTCCTCATCTCGGCACCAAGACTCAGCTCTACCCAACAGCCTACAAGCTCCAAAGTTGGAAGCCTCAAGACAAACAACCAGTAAGACAGGAATACAATGCCACTCATAAAAAAAAAAAGAGGGCTTCCCTGGTGGCACAGTGGTTGAGAGTCCGCCTGCCGATGCAGGGGACACGGGTTCGTGCCCCAGGCTGGGAAGATCCCACATGCCGTGGAGTGGCTAGGCCTGTGAGCCATGGCCGCTGAGCCTGTGCGTCCGGAGCCTGTGCTCTTCAACGGGAGAGGCCACAACAGTGAGAGGCTCGCATACCACAAAAAAAAAAAAAAAAAGAGAGAGAGAGAGATGCCAAAAAATATGTCACAGATGAAGGAGCAAAGTAAAAACCTACAAGATCAAATAAATGAAGAGGAAATAGGCAACACCTGAAAAATAATTCAGAGCAATGATGGTAAAGATGATCCAGAATCTCAGAAATAGAATGGAGGCACAGATTGAGAAAATACAAGAAATGTTTAATAAAGATCTAGAAGAGCTAAAGAACAAGCAAAAAGAGATGAACAACACAATAACTGAAATGAACAATACAATAGAAGGAATCAATAACAGAATAACTGAGGCAGAAGAACGAATAAGTGAGCTGGAAGACAAAATGGTGGAAATAACTGCTGAGGAGGAGAATAAAGAAAAAAGAATGAAAAGAATTGAAGACAATCTTAGAGACCTGTGGGATAACACTAAACACACCAACATTCTAATTATAAGGGTCCAAGAAGAAGAAGAGAAAAAGTAAGGGTCTAAGAAAATATTTGAAGAGATTATAGTGGAAAACTTCCTTAACATGGGAAAGAAAATAGTCACCCAAGTCCAGGAAGCACAGACAGTCCCATACAGGATAAACCCTAGGAGAAATACATCAAGACACACATTAATCAAACTAACAAAAATTAAATTCAAAGAAAAAATATTAAAAGCAGAAGGGAAAAACAAAAAATAACATACAAAGGAATCCCCATAAGGTTATCAGCTGATTTTTCAGTGGCAACTCTGCAGGTCAGAAGGGAGTGGCAGGATATACTTAAAGTGATGAAAAAAAAAACCTACAACCAAGATTACTCTACCCAGCAAGGATCTTATTCAGATTCAACAGAGAAATCAAAAGCTTTTCAGACAAGCAAAAGCTAAGAGAATTCAGCACCACCAAACCAGCTTTACAACAAATGATAAAGAAACTTCTCTAGGTGGAAACTCAAGAGGAGAAAAAGACCCACAAAAACAAACCCAAAACAATTAAGAAAATGGTAATAGGAACATACATATTGATAATAACCTTGAATGTAAATAGATTAAATACCACAACCAAAAGACACAGACTGGCTGAATGGATACAAAAACAAGACCCATATATATGCAGTCTACAAGAGGCCCACTTCAGACCTAGGGACACATACAGACTTAAAGTGAAGGGATGGAAAAAGATATTCCATGGAAATCAAAAGAAAGCAGGAGTAGCAATACTCGTATCAGATAAAATATACTTTAAAATAAAGACTGTTACAGGAGATAAGGAAGGACACTACATAATGACAAATAGATCAATCCAAGAAGGTACAACAATTATAAATGTTTATGAACCCAACATAAGAGCACCTCAATATATAAGGCAAATGTTAACAACCAGGAAAGGGGAAACTGACAGTAACACAATAATAATAGGGAATTTTATCACCCCACTTACACCAATGGACAGATCATATCATCCAGACAGAAAATAAATAAGGAAACACAAGCTGTAAATGACACAATAGACCAGATAGATTTAATTGGTATTTATAGAATATTCCACCTGAACGTGGCAGAATACACTTTCTTCTCAAGTGTACATGGGACATTCTCCAGGATAGATGACATCTTGGGTCACAAATAAAGCCTTGGTAAACTTAAGAAAATTGAAATTGTATCAAGTATCTTTTCTGACCACAATGCGATGAGATTGGAAATTAATTACAGGAAAAAACTGTAAAAAACACGAATACATGGAGGTTAAACAGTGTGCTACTAAATAACCAAGAGATCACTGAAGAAATCAAAGAAGAAATTAAAAAGTACATAGAAAAAAATGACAATGAAAACACAATGAACTAAAACCTATGGGATGCAGCAAAAGCAGTTCTAAGAGGGAAATTTATAGCAATTCATTCTCACCTCAAGAAACAAGAAAAATCTCAAACAAACAATCTAAACCTACACCTAAAGCAACTTGAGAAAGAAGAGCAAAGAATACCCAAAATCAGTAGAAGAAAAGAAATCATAAAGAGCGGAGCAGAAATAAATGATATAGAAATGAAGGAAACAATAGCAAAGATCAATAAAAATAAAAGCTGGTTCTTTGAGAAGATAAAGAAAATTGATAAACCCTTAGAAAGGCTCATCAAGAAACACAAAAGGAGAGAACACAAATCAACAAAGTGAGAAATCACAACTGACACCACAGAAATACAAAGGATGATAAGAGACTACCACAAACATCTATAGGCCAATAAAATGGACAACCACAAAGAAATGGACAAATTCTTGGAAAGGTACAATTTTCCAAGACTGAACCAGGAAGATTTAGAAAATATGAACAGACCTATCACAAGTAATGAAATTGAAACTGTATTTAAAACTCTTCCAACAAACAAAAGTCTAGGACCAGACGGCTTCACCGGCAAATTCTATCAAACATTTAGAGAAGCGCTAACACCGATACTTCTCAAACTCTTCAAAAAATTTGCAGAGAGAGGAACACTCCCAAATTCATTCTACAAAGCAACAATTACCCTGATACCAGCATCAGAAAAAGATATTATGAAAAAGAAAATTATAAACCAATAACACTGATGAACATAGATGCAAAAATCCTGAACAAAATATTAGGAAACAGGATCCAACAACATATTAAAAGGATCATACACCATGATCAAGTGGGGTTTATCCCAGGGATGCAAGGATTCTTCAGTATATGCAAATCAATCAATAAGATACACCATATTAATAAATTAAGGAATAAAGACCATATGATCATCTCAATAGATTCAGAAAAAGCTTTTGACAAAATTCAACACCAATTTATGCTAAAAATTCTCCAGAAAATGGGCATAGAGAGCACCTATCTCAACATAATAAAGGCCATATATGACAAACCTACAGCCAACATTGTTCTCAATGGTGAAAAACTGAAAGCATTTCCACTAAGATCAGGAACAAGACAAGGATGTCCACTCTCACCACTCTTATTCAACATAGTTTTGGAAGTCCTAGCCATGGTAATCAGAGAAGAAAAAGAAATAAATGGAATACAAATTGGAAAAGAAGAAGTAAAACCACCACTGTTTGCAGATGACATGATACTACACATAGAAAATCCTAAAGATGCCATCAGAAAACTACTAAAACTAATCAATGAATTTTGTAAGGTTGCAGGATACTAATTAATGCACAGAAATCTCTGGCATTCCTATACACTAACAATGAAAAATCAGAAAGAAAAATTAAGGAAACAATCCCATTTACCATTGCAACAAAAAATAAAATGCATAGGAATAAACCTACCTAAGGAGACGAAAGATTGTACTCAGAAAACTATAAAACACTGATGAAAGAAGTCAAAGATGACATCAAGAGATGGAGAAATATACCATGTTCTTGGATTGGAAGAATCAGTATTGTGAAAATAATTATACTACCCAAAGCAATCTGCAGATTCAATGCCATCCCTATCAAACTACTGATGGCATTCTTCACAGGATAAGAAGAAAAAATTTTACAATTTGTATGGAAACACATAAGACCCAAATAGCCAAAGCAATCTTGAGAAAGAAAAACAGAGCTGGAGAAATCAAGCTCCCTGACTTCAAACTATACTACAAAGCTACAGTAAGCAAGAGAGTATGGTACTAGCACAAAAACAGAAACATAGATCAATGGTACAGGATAGAAAGCCCAGAGATAAACCCATGAACATATGGGCACCTAATTTACGACCAAAGAGGCAAGAACATGCAATGGAGTAAAGACAGCCTCTTCAATAAGTGGTGCTGGGAAAACTGGCCAGCTATATGTAAAAGAATGAAATTAGAACACTTCCTAACACCATACACAAAAATAAACTCCAAGTGCATTGTAGACCTAAATGTAACACCAAACACTATAAAACTCTTCAAAGAAAACCTAGGAAAAACACTCTTTGACATAAACCACAGTAAGATTTTTTTTACCCACCTCCTAGAGTAATGAAAATAAAAGCAAAAATAAACAAATGGAACCTAATGGAACTTAAAAGCTTTTGCACAGCAAAGGAAACCATAAATAAGATGAAAAGGCAACCCTCAGAATTGCAAATGAAACAATGGACAAAGGATTAATCTCCAAAATATACTCATGGAGCTCAATATCAAAAAAACAAACAATCCAATTAAAAAGTGGTGGAAGACCTAAATAGACATTTCACTAAAGAAGACCTACAGATGGCCAAGAGGCACATGAAAAGATGCTCAACATCACTAATTATTAGAGAAAGGCTAATCAAAACTACAGTGAGATAACACCTCACACTGGTCAGAATGGCCATTATCAAAAAATCTACAAACAATAAATGATGGAAAGGGTGTGGTGAAAAGGGAATCCTCCTGCACTGTTGGTGGGAATGTAAATTGATACAACCAATGTGGAGAACAGTGTGGAGGTTCCTTAAAAAACTAAAAATAGATTTACCATATGACCCAGCAATCCCACTACTGAGCATATACCCTGAGAAAACCATAATTCACAAAGAGTCATGTACCACAATGTTCATTGCAGCACTATTTACAATAGCCAGGACATGGAAGCAACCTAAGTGTCCATCGACAGATGAATGGATAAAGAAGATGTGGTACATATATACAATGGAATATTACTCAGCCTTAAAAAGAAACGAAATTGAGTTATTTGTAGTGAGGTGGATGGACGTAGAGTCTGTCATACAGAGTGAAGTAAGTCAGAAAATGAAAAAATATACCGTATACTAAGGCATATATATGGAATCTAAAAAAAAAAAAAGGTACTGATGAACCTAGTGGCAGGGCAGGAATAAAGACATAGATATACAGAATAGACTTGAGGACATGGGGGAGGGGAGGGGGAAGCTGGGACAAAGTGAGAGTAACATCAACATATATACACTACAAAATGTAAAATAGCTAGTGGGAAGCAGCATCATAGCCCAGGGAGATCAGCTTGGTGTTTTGCGACCACCTAGAGGGGTGGCATAAAGAGGGTAAGAGGGAGGCTGAAGAGGGAGGGAATGTGGGGATATATGTATGCATATGGCTGATTTACTTTGTTGTACAACAGCAAATAACACAGTATTGTGAAGCAATTGTACTCCAACAAAGGTTTATTAAAAAAATGAAATCACAACTAGCCTGTTTTCTGACAACAATGTTTTGAGACTGGAAATCAACTAGAAGAAAAAGCTGCAGAAACCACAAACATGTGAAGGCTGAACAGTATGCTACTAAACAATCAACGGATCACTGAAGAAATCAGAGAAGAAATAAAAAAAATACCAAGAGAAATTAAAAACAAAAATGCAACAATCCAAAATCTATGGGATTCAGCATGTTAGTTCTAAGAGGGTAGTTTATGGGATTAGAAGTCTACTTCAGGAAACGAGAAAAATCTCTAATAAACAACCTATCTTACATGTAAGGAACTAGAAAAGGAAGAATAAACAAAAACAATATTATTAGAAAGAAATTCATCATAAAGATCAGGGCAGAAATAAATGAAATAGAGACTAAAAAAAAGTAAAAAAGATCAATAAAACTAAGAGCTGCTTCTTTGAAAAGATAAAGTTGATAAAACTCCAACTAGATGATCAAGAAAAAAAGAGGGCCCAAATCAGTAAAATCAGAAATGAAAAAGAAGTTACAACTGATACCACAGAAACACAAAGGATCATAAGAGATTACTGTGAAGAACTATTTGCCAATAAAATGGACAACCTAATAAAAATGGACAAATTCCTAGAAACTTATGATCTCCCAAGACTGAATCAGGAAGAAGTAGAAAATAAGAACATGCCAATTAACTAGTAATGAAATTGAATCAGTAAAAACAAAGCAAACAAAAAAAACTCTCAACCAAAAAATGTCCAGGACCAGGTGGCTTCACAGGTGAATTCCATTAAATATTTAGAGAGGATTTAACATCAATTCTTCTTGAACTCTTCTGAAAAATTGCAGAAGATGGAATGTTTCTTAACTCACTCTATGAGGCCAGCATCAGCCTGTTACCAAAACCAGACAAATATATAATAAAAAATAAAATTACAGGCCAATATCACTGATGAACGTAGATGCAAAAAACCTCAATAAAATATTAACTTACAGAATTCAACAATATATTAACAGCCTCATACACCATGTTCAAGTGGGATTTATCACAACCATGCAAGGATGGTTCAATATCTGCAAATAGATATACCACATCAATAAGCGGAAGAATAAAAATCATATGATCATCTCAACATGTACAGAAAAAGATTCTGACAATATTCAATTTCCATTTACGATAAAAACTCTCAATACAGTAAGCATAAAGGGAACATACCTCAACATAATAAAGGCCATATATGATAAGTCCACAGCTAACATCTTTCTCAACAGTAAAAAGCTGAAAGCATTTCCTCTAAGATAAAGAAGACAAGGATGCCCACTCTCACCACTTTTATTCAACTTAGTTTTCAAAGTCCTAGCCATAACAATCAGACAATAAATAAATAAATTAAAGGAATCCATATTGGGAAGGAAGAAGTAAAACTGTCACTGTTTACAGATGACACAATACTATACATAGAAAATCCTAAAGACACCATCAACAAACTTCTAGAGCTCATCAATGAATTCAGTGAAGTTGGAGGATACAAAATTAATATACAGAAATCTGTTGTGTATCTATACAGTATCAACACACCATCAGAAAAAGAAGTTAAGAAAACAATCCCATTTACAATCACATCAAAAAGAATAAAATGCCTAAGAATAAATCTAAGGAGGTAAAAGAAATGTACTTTGAAAACTATAAGATGCTGATGAGAGAAATTGAACATGCCACAAAAATATGGAAAGATATACCTTTTTCATGGATTGAAAAATTTAACATTGCTAAAAATGACCATACTACAAGGCAATCTACAGATTAAATACAATATCTATCAAAATACCAGTGGCATTTTTCATAAAACTAGAACAAGTTTTTCTAAAATTTGTATGGAAACCAAAAGACCCTGAATAGCCAAAGAAAATTTTGATAAAGAAGAACAAAGCTGGAGGTATCATATGCCTGGATTTCAAATTATACTACAAAACTGCAGTATTCAAAACAGTATGGTACTGGCACAAAAACAGACACATAGATCAATGGAACAAAATAGAAATCTCAGAAATGAATCCACACTCATATGGTCAATTAATCTATGACAAAAGGAGGTAAGAGTATACAGTGGGGAAAGACAGTCTCTTCAATAAATGGTGTTGGGAAAATTGAACAGTTACATTATAAAAACCAGAAATCAAACTGGACTACTTTCTCACACCTAGCACAAAAATCAACTGAAAGATTATAGACTTAAATGTAAGATCTGTAATCATTATACATCTAGAAGAAAACATAGGCAGTATGCTCTTTGACATTAGTCTTCATAATAGTTTTTTGGGTATGTCATCTCAGGCATGGGAAACAAAAGCAAAAATAAACAAATAGGACTATATCAGACTGAAAAGTTTTGTACAGCAAAGGAAATTATCAACAAAAAGAAGATATTTGTAAATGATATGTTTGATAATGGATTAATATCCAAAATATACATAGAACACAAACAATTCAACGTAAAAAAAAAACCCAATTCAAAATGGGCAGAGGATCTGAACAGACATTTCTCCAAGGAAGACATACAGATGGCCAACAGGCATATGAAAAGATGCTCAACATCACTAATCATCAGGAAAATGCAAATCAAAACCACAATGAGATATCACCTTACACCTTCAGAATGGCTATTATCAAAAAGACAACAAATAGCAAGTGTTGGTGAGCATGTTGCTTTGTGGTTACCAGAGGTAGGGCATGAGGGTAGGGAGAATTGGATAAAGGTGGTCAAAAGGTATAAATGTCCATTTTCAAGGTAAATACTAGGGATATAATGTATAACATGATGAATATAATTAACACTGTTGTACATTATATATGAAAGTTGTTAAGAGAATAAATCCTAAGACTTCTAATCACAAGGAAAAATTTTTTCCATTTCTTTAATTTTGTGTCTGTAAGAGTTGATGTATTTCACTAAACTGTGATAATCACTTCATGATATATGTAAATCCAAACATGCTGTACACTTAAAACTTATGCAGTATTATATGTTAATTATAACTCAACAAAGCTGGAAGAAAAAAAATTGAAAGATTCGCTTCTCAATTTCAAAACCCACTACAAAGCTATGGCAATCAAAACAGACTGGCATCAGGATAGACATATAGAACAATAGAATCAAATCGGGATGCCAGAAATAAACTCATACATCTTATGGTCAATTGATTTCCAGTGAGAGTGCCCAGGTCATTATAAGGATGAAAGAATAGTCTTTTCAACAATGTTGCTGGGACAACTAGATTTCCACATGCAAAAGAATGAAATTCTATCCCTGTGTCACTCTCTATAAAAATTAAATCTAAAAGGGTCAGTGACCAAAACATAAGAGGGAAAATAATAAAACTTTTAGAAGAAGATATGGGTGAATCTTCATGACCTTGGATTTGACAATAGATTCTTAAGCATGACACCAAAAGCACCAAAAGGAAAAATAGATACATTATACTTCATCAAAATTAGAAACTTTTGTGCATCAAAAGATCTAATCAAGGAAATGTAAAGACAACCAAGAGAATGAGAGAAAAAAATTACAAATCATATATATGACAAAACATCTAGTGTTCAGAATATATAAAGCTGAATTCTTATAATTCAACAACAAAATGACAAGATTGTTTTAATGGGCAAAAGATTTGAATAGACATTTCTCCAAAGAATATATGCAAATGTCCAACAAGCACATGAACAAATGTTCAATATAATTCATCACTATGGCAATGCAAATTAAAATCACAGTGAGATACCTCTATATATTCTCTAGAAAGCTAAAAGTGGATAAACAATTTTTAAAACTGACAATAGTAAGTGCTGCTGAGGATGCCAGTCAATGGGAACTCTCATTGCTAGTGAGAATGAAAAGTGTAGAGAAGTGTAGACACTGTGTAGACACTTTGGAAATAATTTTCCAATTTCTTAAAATTTTAAACATATACTTAACATGACTCCAGTATTTCACTTCTAGGTATATACCCAAGAGAACTGCAAACATATATTCACACAAAGACTTGTACTTTAATGTTCATATTATCTTTATTTATACTGTCTACAAAACTGGCAATAATCCAAATGTTCATTAACTGGTGAATGGATAAACAATATTGTGGTACCTCCATACAATGTAACACTACTCAACCACCAAAATGAAGAACTGACTAGACAGACAACAACATGGATGAATCTCAAAATCATTACGCTGAGTGAAAGAAGCCAGACACAAAAGGCTGCATATGATTTTGTTTATATGAGATTCTGGCAAAAGCAAAACTATACTGACAGCAAAAAGATGAGTGGTTGCCAGGAAATGGGAGTGGATTGAATGAAAACAGGCATAAGGGAATATTTGGGGGTGATGGAAATGTTCTATATCACAATTGTGGTGGTGGTTATATGATTGAGTATATTTGTCTACACTTATCAATCTGTACAGTTAAAGTGGCTATATTTTATTGATGTAAATTATTTCTCAATAAAGCTAATTTAAAAAATCATATCCAGAATCTATCCCTTTATTACTATTTCACTGCCACCCTGGGCTCTTGTTCAGACAATTGAATTTGCCTCCTCACTGAAGCCCCCTACTGTCCATTTTCCATACACAGCCAGCAGGTCCTTCAACTCTTGAGAGTAGCCAGATGGGTCTTTGTAAACATACATCAAGTCTCATAATCTCTCCATTTAAATCCCTACAACAGCTTCCTATTTTGCTTAGAAGAAAACCCACACTCTTCTATGGCCTCTAGGGCTTCTACCCTCCATATGAATGGATAAAGAAGATGTAGTATATATATAAAATTAAACATTACTCAGCCATAGAAAATAATGATATCTTGCCATTTGCAACAACATGGATGGACCTAGAGGATATCACACTAAGTGAAATAACAAAGAGAAAGGCAAATACCATATGATTTCACTTATATGTGGAATCTAAAAAAACAAGTGAACAAACATAACAAAACATAAACAGAATTATAGATACAGAGAACAAACAGGTGTTTGCCAGAGGGGATGGTGGTAGGGGGAGAAAAGATTAGGTGAGCAGGATTAAGAGGTACAAACTTCCTGTTGCAGAAAAAGAAAAAAGAAAGAAAAGAAAAAGAGATGTCTACAATCATGGTAGATTTTACCACATCTCTCTTGGTAACTGATGGAACAAGCATAAACATATCTGATAGAGTATAAAAGATTTAAACAACATGAGTAAAATTGAGTTACTTGCGTTATAAATGAGACAGTCTATCTTTATTTTGGTAAAGATATTTTGGCTTTATTTTGAAAAGCATTTGACAATGCTTTTCATGATAACCATGTGATAAGAGAATAAATGCAAGTAGTGTGAGTAGAAAGGACGATTTCAGGGAATGAAACAACTCAAGGAGTTTGTGGAAGCTGTTTAATACCAAAAGTTATGTTCTTGCTTTAGTCTCTGTTCTATTGAAATCATACATAAAAAATACCAGTGATGATAGAATTAGATTCAAAATTCTTTTAATGGTTTGAAACATTGGTTGAATGGTTTGAAATTTAATCTGTGAGATGAAAACTTAATTGGTATAAAGGCAAAGTTTTGTATCTTGCATTTTTTAGTGTGAAAACAGTGTAGTATTTAAAAATTGAGAAATAGGGACTTTCCTGGTGGTGCAGTGGTTAAGGATCTACCTGCCAATGCAGGGGACATGAGTTCGAGCCCTGGTCCAGGAAGATCCCACATGCTGTGGAGCAACTAAGCCCTTGCACCACAACTACTGAACCTATGCTCTAGAGCCCGCAAGCCACAACTACTGAAGCCCGCATGCCTAGAGCCCATGCTCCACAGCAAGAGAAGTCACTGCAATAAGAAGGCCGGGCACCACAACGAAGAGTAACCCCTGCTCACCACAACTAGAGAAAGCCCACGCACAGCAATGAAGACCCAACGCAGCCAAAAATAAATAAGTAAATAAATTTATAAAAATTGAGAAATCACACACACACACACACACACACACACACATGCACACACACACAAATGTCTAAGTCAGTGACTTTTTGCTATGTGTACACACATCTAACCAGGTCATAGACTATTTCCAGCACCCTGGAAAGCTCCCTCATGCCTCTTCTCAGTCAACCCTCCCCAACAGAGGAAACCAATGTTCTGCCTTCTATTATCATTGGTAAGTGTTGCCTGTTCTTGAACATTATGTAAATGGAATCATCCATACATGTGTACATATATTTGTATATATGTATATAATGTATGTATATACATCTATCTACCATCATCTGTTTGTCTATTTATCGTTGATCTGTTTATGTATTATGTATGTATTGTATGCATGTGTCTATCTTTCTATTATCTATCTTTCTATATAACATCTATTTATCTATTTATCATCTATCTACTATCTAGTTAGCTAATTAGCTATCATCTATCTGTCTGTCTTATCTGCCTATATCTATCTATCATCTATCTATCTATCTACCTATCTATCTACTTATCTAAAGGAAACTAGGTCCTGCTCATAAAAAAATAAACAGCATCACTTTCCAGGAACTGCAGTTACCTGTCACAATAAGCCCAAAGGAAACTTAGTGTTGATGTTGAACTGTAGCTACTTGAAGTGGCTGGCTGAGTGAGTGAGAGCTACTCTTTTTTTTTTTCACAAATAACTAGAAAGGCATTCAAGACCTTATTATCAAACTTAGCATTTCTCCCTGGTATAATCAGAAACAGGGTAACAGACATGAAAAATGCTCTTGCCATGTGATGCAGTTATTCAACTCCACATCCAGAACACTCCAAAGCATCTAGCTTCTCCCTAGGTCATGTGTCCCACTCACTGGCAGTGACTGCTTTGGCATTTCTCATGATGTTCTGATGAGGGTCCTATGGCTGAGGTCCCTCAGTGGACACCACTGCCCCTGGGTCTGTCTCAGTGCTTACCAGGCCTTTGTGTCCCAGATATGGTTCCTTTCTAACTCACATCTCCAGGATATAAATTGATGCAGTATTGTGCCCTCAGGCTGCTGGCAGAGTTGCAGAATCTCTCCCTGGACTGGCCTGTACAATCAGGGAGGGCCTGTGTGCTTTTTGATATGGCAGGTGTGAGCCATTGTCATCCCATTGCATAGAGCAGAGTTGTGACCCATCCCAGTTCCCACTCCCTAAGGGGCAGAGCCCACCTGACTTAGGTTTGCCTTTCAAATTTTCCATTTCTAAGGGGTACATACTGCCCCCTAAAACTTCATGATGTCCCTGGAGGGCATATTTTTCTGACAATCTCTGTGCCCACAGTGCAGGGCAGTTCTGGAGGAGAGGAAGGCTGTGAAATCAAAGAGGCTGCTACCCTGATCCATGAACATGAGTTACTGCAGGCAGAAGCTGAAGAATGTGCCTTCAGACCTGGCAGTAAGTCCCCACTCTGAGTTTGGCCCTGAGTTCAAGGTTAATGACCACCTGGAGAGGTGAGGCCCAGATAGCAGGGCTTCAGCCAGTTAGCCCAAGGTCTGAGCATGTCCTGTTGCAGGTCTGCAGGTGTGAGCAGCCAGAAGTCCAAGTGTGCTTTCATGTGTCCTGGCCTTACCCTGCAGGACACACGTGCTGCCCTCCTGAGCTGCCATCTACAGGCCATGACCTGCAGGTTCTGAAAGTGGTCAGCCAGCAACTGGTTCTGGAAACCCACCTAACTGCTGACCATCCTTTATATCCAGTTCTGGTCTGTTCCAAAAGAAAACAACTGTGCAAGTTGTTCTGTTTTTTCCTTTACTCTGAGGAGAGAAGGTGAGGAAAAATTTGTTCTTAGTGAGTAGCACAGAAAAGGAGACTTTATCTTCCAAGACAGTTCCAGATGTTGTTGGGTGGGGTCCTGTCTTCCTCAGCCAGGCAGATCTGGTGCTCCCTGGGTGGGACTTCCAAAAATTGGGGAAACTATAGAGAAGATCAGATGCCAGGTGCTGCAGGGCAGAGTGAGCACATGCTCTCAAGAGTTCACATGACCCCCGGGGCTGCTGAGATGGAGCAGGTCCATGACCAGCCTGAGATCCTCTGCATGGGCAGGCTCACAGGAAGCCAGGGCCCTTGCTCACAGTGAGCTCCATCCTGCCTCAGACATCCCAGAGTCCTGGGCATGCAGGGTGGGTTGGCTGTTAGATGCCTGTTGAACTTCATTTTCAAAACATTTCTGCCCTCCTGTGTTCAGGAGTCTGCATGATTCACCTTTTTCTAGAAACTTCACAGCCAACCCTCCAATTCTGAATCCTCTGCCTTCAAATACACCCAGAATCTACCCCCTTCTCACACCTCCTTCTCAGCCACTGAGCCCTCACAGTCCCTGTCACACTTCTTTCCTCACCCCCACACAGTCAGACGCAGCCGTTCATCTACTTACAGCCTTCCAGCAACTTCCAGAGTCCTCACCTCAGCCTTTGGCCCCCACTTCTACCTCCTGTCCCAGGGCCTCCTTTGCTCCTCAACCATGTGCACATCCCCCTCAGGGCCTTGGCTCTTGCTGTGCCCCCTCCTCATCTCTGTAGAGTTTTGCATGACTCTCCTTCACTGCCCTTGAGACTTTGTTTAAATGTCCTCACTGAGCCATCCCTCTGACCACCTGCCTGACACTGCCAAGCTCCACACCCAGTACTCACCACCTCTTCCTCCACCACACTTAAGGCTGTCTGACAGACACAGTTTACTTTTCTATGTGTGACTGTCATCTTCTATGCTGAAACTCGGTCTATGAGGGTGTCGCTTGCTTTGTTCCCACCATATCAACAGCGCCCAGCACATAATTGACAGTGGATGCTCAATAAATATCTGCTGAATGACTGAAGAAAGGAGGAAAAGAAGGAAGGAACAATAAGGAGGGTCAGTGATCATCTTCATTTTGCAGAAGAGGAAACCGAGACTCAGAGATATCCCAGTCACACTGCTCATTACTAAGATGGCAAACTCTCAGCAAGTCAGAGTGAGAGAGGCTGTTAGAGACACCCTCCCTGCCCCCATCACTAAAAAGAAACCTGCCGCCCAGCCAAGAATACTATGGATGGCAAAGCTTTCCCTTAAAAATGAAGGAGAGGGCTTCCCTGGTGGCCCAGTGGTTGAGAGTCCGCCTGCCGATGCAGGGGACACGGGTTCGTGCCCTGGTCTGGGAAGATCCCACGTGCCGTGGAGCGGCTGGGCCTGTGAGCCATGGCTGCTGAGCCTGCGCGTCCCGAGCCTGTGCCCCGCAATGGGAGAGACCACAGCAGTGAGAGGCCCATGTACTGCAAAAAAAAAAAGAAGGAGAATTTGCAACAAAATGAATGGATATTGAGGGCATTATGCTAAGTGAAGTAAGTCAGACAAAGACAAATACTGTATAATACACCTATAAGTGGAATCTTAAACAAAACAGAACAAAATACCAAGGTCATAGAAAGAGAACAGATTGGTTTCTTTTTGGGGGGGAGGGTTTTTTGGTCACACTGAGAGGCATGTGGGATCTTGGTTCCCTGACCAGGGACCGAACCTGTACCCCCTGCAGTGGAAGTGCAGAGTCCTAACCACTGGACCACCATGGAAGTCCCCCAGATTGGTTTTATTGGGGGTGGGTGAAATGGATGAAGGAAATCAAAATGTACAATCTTCGAGTTATAAAATAAATGTCATGGGAATGCAATGTACAACAATCCTTCTTCAGGGTATATATCCAAAAGAAATGATGTCTGCACTTCCACATTGATTGCAGCATTATTCACAATAGGCAAGATAAGGAATCACTCTAAATTTTCATCAACAGACGAATGGATAAAGAAGATGCGATTATATCAAATGGATAAAGAAGATACAATTATATCTTCTTTATCCATTCATCTGTCAAATACACACACACACACATACACACACATACATATATATTCCTGCCATTTGTAACAACTTGATGAATCTGGAGGACATGATGCTAAGTGAAATAAGCCAGATACAGAAAAACAATTACTGCATGATATCATGTATATGTGGAATCTAAAATTAGTCATAGAAGCAGAGAGTAGAATAGTGGTTGTCCACAGCTGGGGGCAGGGGGAAATGGGGAGATGTTGGTCAAAGTTTACAATGTTTCAGTTATGAAAGATGAGTAAGTTCCAGAGACCTACTGTACAGCATGGTGACTACATTTAACAATACTGCATTGTATGCTTGAAATTTGCTAATCTTAAGCATTCTTGCCATTTACCATGAAAGAAAGAAAGAAAGAAAGAAAGAGAAAGAAAGAAAGAAAGAAAGAAAGAAAGAAAGAAAGAAAGAAAGAAAGAAAGAAAGAAAGAAAGAAAGGAAAAGGAGGAAAATAGTAATTATGTAGAGGTGAAAAATATGTTAAATTGATTGTAGTAATCATTTCACAATGTATATATATATCAAACCATTGATGTTGTTGTACACCTTAAATATATACAATCTTTATTGTTGTATACCTTAAATACATACAATTTTTATTTGTCAATTATACCTCAATAAAGCTGAAAAATGTATGAAACAGCCTCACTGAATAGAGTGAGGGAATAAGAAAGTAACTTTGGAAATGAGCAAAGTCTATAAGACTAAAGGTAAAAGGAACTGTGTTCCTGTACACTGTGTATTGTACTCTAGTTGATAAAGCCATCTGCTCTGGGGGTATGGGTTAACAGCTCTTAAACGACTACATATACTGGAATTGAACAATTAAATAAATAGATGATTGATGGTGAGAGTCAGATTTCTTACTGTTGGAATGGGATGTCAAAGGTAAACCAGGGAGGAAGCTATAATGATACATGTAGCAATGGTTAGGGTTAATGACATTAGCTAGAACACATGTAATTTAATATGGATAGAGATGGCTGTGCATAGAATTATTTACAGACTTGTATAAATGTGGGTAAGTATCACACATACATTTCCTTGCTCTGTCAGTTTGGACGGCCTAAGAGCAATGACACTCTAGTAGCAAAAAGCGCATCAGTGCCCAGATCTTGGTTTCTAATACCTTTCTCTAATAAAGAGAAGTTGGGATCCTTGGAGAAATTGCTGACTCTTGGACTAGGGTGGGAAATATACAAAATGAGCCAGAATTTTGTAGTACCAGAAAGTAGAAAAGTGCTTTTAAAAAATCCGAAAAAAGAAAGAAAGAAAAAAACTAGCAAGCCCACAGTGATTTGGAGGCATGCCAAAGAGATACAGAAGCCAACTGAAAGAGCTCCAATGGCCAAAGCTGGAACAATTCGAGCAGCAGAATAAAAAACTTAGAATTGAATTATAACCTAAAGTATAAAATAAATATTCGTGTGAATATACTGATATAAATAAGTGATAGAATAAATAAATAAATGGAGAAAACAGACAAATCTCTTATGCAGAATTTCAAATAATTTTTGTAGATAACCTGCTCTTAAGGAGATGGAACATAACTTTCTTCTTCTTAATTGTGTTTTACCCGTGGTGACTTCCTTCTAAAGAATACAATATGGTAATGGAGGACAAAAGAATGTTTACAATGGAAAAATATGACAAACACTATCTCAAGTCAGGTGACCAATGATAACATCAACAGTGACAAATCATATTGATAACATGTACCCTTGCTATGAAGTGATAAGAATGATAATTTACCTCTGTGGTCTTCCTCTGAAAAACATATTACTCCATTCTAATCATAAGAAAAACATCAGACAATTCCCAATTCAGGAGTTTTCTGCAAAGTCCCTGACCAGTAATCCTCAAAACTATCAAGACTTTCAAAAAAACAAAGTCTAGGGGCTTCCTTGGTGGCGCAGTTGTTGAGAGTCCACCTGCCGACGCAGGGGACGTGGGTTTGTGCCCCCGTCCGGGAGGATCCCACATGCAGCGGAGCGGCTGTGCCCGTGGGCCATGGCCGCTGGGCCTGCGTGTCCGGAGCCTGTGCTCCGCAGCGGGAGAGGCCACAGCAGTGAGAGGCCCGTGTACAGCAAAAAAAAAAAAAAAAAAGTCTAAAAACTGTCACAACCAATAGAAGTTTAAACAGACATGACTACTAAATGTTATGTGGTGCTCTGGATGGGATATTGGAAAGTAAAAATAATAGTGGAAAATTAGGAAATCTGAATAAAATATGGACTTCAGTTAATAATAATGTATCAATATTAATTGTGACAATGAAAGGCATTAATAGGGGAAACTGAGCATATGGAAACACTCTCTAGCATCTTTGCAGTAATTTTGTAAATCTAAAACTGTTCTAAATTAGAAGTTTATTGTTAAAATTAATTGGGCATATTTGTGTGGATCTATTTCTGGGTTCTCTATTCTGTTCCACTGACCTGTATGTCTACTCCTCCGCCAGCACCACACTGTCTTGATTACTATAGCTGTATAGTGTGCCCTAACACTGGGAGAAAGGAAACTTCTCACTAAATTTTCTTTCAAAAGGAATTTGGGTATTTTGATCTCCATGCTTTACCACATAAATTTTAGAATAAACTAAGCTTGTCTATGTTTATAAAAACTTAGACCTTGATGAAATTTTGACAGTAATTGTCTTAAACCTATACATAGATTTATGGAGAATTGACATCTTTACTATGTTGAATCTTTCAATCCACAAACATGATATGTAAGTTTTCTTTCATTCTTCAGCAATTTGCAATTTTATCACACAGATTCTTTATTAGATTTTTACTTATTTTTTATTATCTTTTGAACAGTTACAAAATGCTATTACATTTTCGTTTTTTGGTTTCCACTTGTTACCAGTGTTCAGAAATGTAATTGCTTTTTCATGTTGATCTTGTATCAAATGACATTACTGAATTCATTTGTTAGTTCTAGGAATTTCTTTAATTGTTGGAATATCCTATGTAGACAATCATATTGTCTACAAGCAGAGACGGTTTTATTTCCTTTCCAACATGTGTGCCTTCTATTTATTTTTCTTGCCTTATTGCAGTAGCTAGAACTTTTAGTATATAATAAGAGTGGTGAGAGAAGACATCTTTTAATTGTTTCCAATCATAGCAGGAAAGCATTATGATGTTAGATGTAGGATTTTTTTAAATGAAAATATTTATTAGTAAGTAGGTACAAAACAGTTCATATACACTGTCCTATATGCTAATGAAGCCTCAGATCTCAGACCTTTCAGGTGTACCAGACATCATCTCATAATGAAAGTGAACTAAAGGTAAATGTGACACCACACCACAAAGAAGCAGATTTCTATTACTTCATGGTTGGCATCAGGCAAACAGTAAATTTCTTCACCATTTCCTGGATACAGGGCTAGTAAGGGCTCAAGCCTCAGGCAGCATTCCTAAGTGTGAGGCCTACACATCTCATTAGATTTCTTCTTATTGTGGTAAAATATATATAATATTTATCATTTAATAATTTGCAAGTATAAAACTCATTTGCACTGTATACTTTCACAACACTGTGTAAACATCACCTCTACCTATATCCAAAACATTTTCATCATCCTCAACATAAACTCTGTACCCATTAAATAATTTCCTATTCTCCCTTTCACTGAGCCCTTGGTAACCTCTGTTCTACTTTTCATCTCTATGAATTTGCCTATTTTGTTACCTCATATAACTGGACTCATACAATATTTTTTTGTGTGGATTATTTTATGTTTTGGATTATTCTGTTTTTGAATTATTTTACTCAGCATGTTTCAAAGGTACATCCACAGAACATATATCAAAATTTCAGCTCCTTTTTATGATTTTATATATATATATATATATATATATATATATATATATATATACACACACACACACACACACACAATGGAATATTATAATGTCTTATGTATCCATTCATCTGTTGATGGAAGCTTGAGTTGATTCCACATTTTGGCTATTGGAACAAAGCTGCTATAAACATGGGTAGGCAAGTATCTGTTCAAGTCCCTGCTTTCAATTTTTTGGGATCTGTACCTAGAAGTGGAATTTCTGGATCATATCATAATCATGTGTTTAGCTATTTAAGGAAACAAAAAAATTGTTTTTCACAGCAGCTGTCCCATATTACATTTTCACCTTCAGTACAGAAGGGTTCCAACTTCTCTACATACTCACCAACTCTTATTATTTTTTATTTTTAAAAAATTATAACCATTCTAGTGCATGTGAAGTGGTATCTCATTATGGCTTGATTTGCATTTCCCTAATGTCTAATAAGTGGAACATCTTATCATGTGCTTATTATTGGATATATCTTCTTTGGAGATATGTCTATTCAATCTTTGCCAATTTTAAAATCGGATTGTTTGTTTTTTTGTTGTTGAATAATAGGAGTTCTTTAACATTCTGAATATTAATCCTTGTTAGATATATGATTTACAAATATTTTCTCCCATTCTTTAGGTTGCCTTTTCACTTTCTGATAGAATCAAAATTCATAATTTTGATGAAGTCCAATTTATCTGTTATTTTACTTTATTTTATTTGGTATCATATCCATAAATTTGCTGCCAAATCCAATCTTATGAAGATTTTTGCCCGAAGTTTTCTTCTAAGAATTTTATAGTTTTAGTCCTTAAGTATACATTTTTCAACCATATTAAGGTCATTTTTGTATATGGAGCAAGGCAAGAGTCCAAATTCATTCTTTGGCATGTAGATATCCAATTCCCCCAGCACCATTTGTTGAAAGGACTGTCTTTTCCCCCATTCAGTGGTCTTGGCACTCTTATCAAAAATCAAATAACCAAATAGTCAGTCGACCTGAAAAAGAATTCACAGTAATGATAGTAAAGATGATACAAAATCTTGGAAATAGAATGGAGAAAATACAAGAAACATTTAACAAGGACCTAGAAGAATTAAGAGCAAACAAACAATGATGAAGAACACAATAAATGAAATTTAAAAATCTCTAGAAGGAATCAATAGCAGAATAACTGAAGCAGAAGAACGGATAAGTGACCTGGAAGATAAAATAGTGGAAATAACTACTGCAGAGCAGAAAAAGAAAAAAGAATGAAAAGAATTGAGGGCAGTCTTAGAGACCTCTGGGACAACATTAAAGACACCAACATTTGAATTATAGGGGTTCCAGAAGAAGAGAAAAAGAAAGGGGCTGAGAAAATATTTGAAGAGATTATAGTTGAAAACTTCCCTAATATGGGAAAGGAAATATTCAGTCAAGTCCAGGAAGTACAGAGAGTCCCATATAGGATAAATCCAAGGAGAAACACGCCAAGACACATCTTAATCAAACTACCAAAAATTAAATACAAAGAAAAAATATTAAAATCAGCAAGGGAGACTCCCGAGGACACTGCCTCTCTGACACCTCCGGCCCGGGGGAATTGGTGGCATCTGCGGCGGGAGTGGCTGTAGCCGCCTAGACTCCTCACTTGAGTCCTTCCCAACGCCTCCCTGGGAGCCTGTCCCGGCCACGGGGACACCTCTTTCATCCTCCCTCCAAGGCTCACAGGACCGATGGATGGCCACGGCGACCAAGGGCCAGACTGCAGGCAGTGGCAAGGGATTTACAGTCACCCATGCAAAGATAGTGGAGAGTCACACATAAAGAATCATCTGTAAAGAAGCATCGGACGAGGGGAAGACGGCAGAAGAGTAAGATGTGGAGATTACCTTCCTCCCCACAGATACACCAGAAATACATCTACATGTGGAACAACTCCTACAGAACACCTACTGAACACTGGCAGAAAACCTCAGACCTTCCAAAAGGCAAGAAAGTCCCCACATACCTGGGTAGGGCAAAAGAAAAAAGAAAAAACAGAGACAAAAGAATAGGGATGGGACCTGCACCAGTGGGAGGGAGCTCTGAAGGAGGAAAGGTTTCCACACACTAGAAGCCCCTTCATGGGCAGAGACTGCAGGTGGCCGAGGGGGGAAGCTTCAGAGCCGCAGAGGAGAGCACAGCAACAGGGGTATGGAGAGCAAAGCGGAGAGATTCTGCACAGAGGATCGGTGCCGACCGGCACTCACCAGCCCGAGAGGCTTGTCTGCTCACCCGCCGGGTTGGGCGGGGGCTGGGAGCTGAGGCTTGGGCTTCGGAGCTTAGATCGCAGGGAGAGGACTGGGATTGGCGGCGTGAACACAGCCTGAAAGGGTTAGTGCGCCAAGGCCAGCCGGGAAGGAATCAGGGGAAAAGACTGGACCTGCCAAAGAGGCAAGAGACTTTTTCTTCCCTGTTTGTTTCCTGGTGTGCAAGGAGAGGGGATTAAGAGCGCTACTTAAAGGAGCTCCAGAGGGCGCAAGCTGCGGCTAAAAGCGGGGACCCCAGAGACGGGCATGAGATGCTAAGGCTGCTGCTTCTGCCACCAAGAAGCCTCTGTGCGAGCACATGTCACTATCCACAACCCCCTTCTGGGGAGTCTGTGCAGCCCGCCACTTCCAGGGTCCCAGGATCCAGGGACAACTTCCCTGGGAGAACGCACGGTGCACCTCAGGCTGGTGCAACGTCCCGCCGACCTCTGCCGCCACAGGCTCGCCCCACACTCCGTGCCCCTCCCTCCCCCTGGCCTGAGTGAGCCAGAGTCCCCAAAGCAGCTGCTCCTTTAACCCCGTCTCTCTGAGCGAAGAACAGACCCGCTCCTGCAACCTACATGCAGAGGCGGGGCCAAATCAAAAGCTGAGCCCCTGGGAGCTGTGAGAGCAAAGAAGAGAAAGGGAAATCCCTCCCAGCAGCCTCAGAAGCAGTGGATTAAACCTCCACAATCAACTTGATGTACCCTGCATCTGTGGAGTACATGAATAGACAACAAATCATCTAGGAGGTGAGGAGGTGGACTTTGAGAGCAAGGTTTATGATTTTTTCCCCTTTTCCTCCTTTAGTGAGTGTGTATGTGTATGCTTCTGTGTGAGATTTTGTCTGTATAGCTTTGCTTCCACCATTTGTCCTAGGATTCGATCCATCCATTTTTTTTTCTTAAAAATATTTTTTTCTTAATAATTATGTTTTATTTTAATAACTTTATTTTATCTTACTTTTTACTTTATTTTTCTTTCTTTCATTCCTTCAATCCTTCCTTCCTTCTTTCCTTCCTTCCTCCTTCCTTCCCTCCCTCCTTTCTTCCTTCCTTCCTTCCTTTCTTTCTTTCTCTCTCTCTCTCTCTCCCTCCCTCCCTCTCTTTCTTTCTTTCTACTTTTTCTCCCTTTTACTCTGAGCCGTGTGGATGAAAGACTCTTGGTGCTGCAGCCAGGAGTCAGTGCTGTGCCTCTGAGGTGGGAGAGCCAACTTCAGGACACTGGTCCACAAGAGACCTCCCAGCTCCACATAATATCAAACGGCAAAAATCTCCCAGAGATCTCCATCTCAACACCAAGACCCAGCTTCACTCAACGACCAGCAAGCTACAGTGCTGGACACCCTATGCCAAACAACTAGCAAGACAGGAACACAACCCCACCCATTAGCAGGGAGGCTGCCTAAAATCATAATAAGTCCACAGACACCCCAAAACACACCACCAGAAGTGGACCTGCCCACCAGAAAGACAAGATCCAGCCTCATTCACTAGAACACAGGCATTAATCCCCTCCACTAGGAAGCCTACACAACCCACTGAACCAACTTTAGCCAGTGGGGACAGACACCAAAAACAATAGGAACTACAAAACTGAAGCCTGCAAAAAGGAGACCCCAAACACGGTAAGATAAGCAAAATGAGAAGACAGAAAAACACACAGTAGATGAAGGAGCAAGATAAAAACCCACCAGACCTAACAAATGAAGAGGAAATAGTTAGTCTACCTGAAAAAGAATTCAGAATAACGATAGTAAAGATGATCCAAAATCTTGGAAATAGAATAGAGAAAATGCAAGAAACATTTAACAAGGACCTAGAAAAACTAAAGATGAAACAAGAAATGATGATCAACACAATAAATGTAATTAAAAATACTCTAGAGGGATCAATAGCAGAATAACTGAGGCAGAAGAACGGATAAGTGACCTGGAAGATAAAATAGTGAAAATAACTACTGCAGAGAAGAATAAAGAATGAAAAGAACTGAGGACAGTCTCAGAGACCTCTGGGACAACATTAAACGCACCAACATTCAAAATACAGAGGTCGCAGAAGAAGAAGAGAAAAAGAAAGAGACTGAGAAAATATTGGAAGAGATTATTGTTGAAAACTTCCCTAATATGGGAAAGGAAATAGTTAATCAAGTACAGGAAGCACAGAGAGTCCCATACAGGATAAATCCAAGGAGAAATACGCCAAGGCACATATTAATCAAACTGTCAAAAATTAAATACAAAGAAAACATATTAAAAGCAGCAAGGGAAAAACAACAAATAACACACAAGGGAATCCCCATAAGGTTAACAGCTGACCTTTCGGCAGAAACTCTGCAAGCCAGAAGGGACTGGCAGGACATATTTAAAGTGATGAAGGAGAAAAACCTGCAACCAAGATTACTCTACCCAGCAAGGATCTCATTCAGATTTGATGGAGAAATCAAAACCTTTACAGACAAGCAAAAGCTGAGAGAGTTCAGCACCACCAAACCAGCTTTACAACAAATGCTAAAGGAACTTCTCTAGGCAAGAAACACAAGAGAAGGAAAAGGCCTACAATAACGAACCCAAAACAATTAAGAAAATGGGGATAGGAACATACATATTGATCATTACCTTGAATGTAAATGGACTAAATGCTCCCACCAAAAGACACAGATTGGCTGAATGGATACAAAAACAAGACCCATATATATGTTGTCTACAAGAGACTCACTTTAGACCTAGAGACACATACAGACTGAAAGTAAGGGGATGGAAAAAGATATTCCATGCAAATGGAAACCAAAAGAAAGCTGGAGTAGCAATTCTCATATCAGACAAAATAGACTTTAAAGTAAAGACTATTAGAAGAGACAGAGGACACTGCATAATGATCAAGGGATCAATCCAAGAAGAAGATATAACAATTGTAAATATTTATGCACCCAACATAGGAGCACCTCAATACATAAGGCAAATACTAACAGCCATAAAAGGGGAAATCGACAGTAACACATTCATAGTAGTGGACTTTAACACCCCACTTTCACCAATGGACAGATCATCCAAAGTGAAAATAAATAAGGAAACACAAGCTTTAAATGATACATTAAACAAGATGGACTTAATTGATATTTATAGGACATTCCATCCAAAAACAACAGAATACACATTTTTCTCAAGTGCTCACGGAACATTCTCCAGGATAGATCATATCTTGGGTCACAAATCAAGCCTTGGTAAATTTAAGAAAATTGAAATTGTATCAAGTATCTTTTCCGACCACAACGCTATGAGACTAGATATCAATTACAGGAAAAGATCTGTAAAACATACAAAAATATGGAACCTAAACAATACACTACTAGATAACCAAGAGATTACTGCAGAAATGAAAGAGGAAATGAAAACTACCTAGAAAAAAATGACAATGTAAACACGACGACCCAAAACCTATGGGATGCAGAAAAAGCAGTTCTAAGAGTGAAGTTTATAGAAATACAATCCTACTTCAAGAAGCAAGAAACATCTCAAATAAACAACCTAACCTTACAGCTAAAGCAATTAGAGAAAGGAGAACAAAAAACCCCAAAGTTAGCAGAAGGAAAGTAATCATAAAGATCAGATCAGAAATAAATGAGAAAGAAATAAAGGAAAGAATAGCAAAGATCAATAAAACTAAAAGCTGGTTCTTTGAGAAGATAAAAAAAATTGATAAACCATTCGTCAGACTCATCAAGAAAAAAAGGGAGACTCAAATCAATAGAATCAGAAACGAAAAAGGAGAAGTAACAACTGACACTACAGAAATAGAAAGTATCCTGACAGATTACTACAAGCCAGTAAAATGGACAACCTGGAAGAAATGGACAAATTCTTAGAAAGGCACAACCTCCCAAGACTGAACCAGGAAGAAAGAGAAAATATAAACAGACCAATCACAAGCACTGAAATTGAAACTGTGAGTAAAAATCTTCCAACAAAGAAAAGCCCAGGACCAGACGGCTTCACAGGGAAATTCTATCAAACATTTAGAGAAGAGCTAACACCTATCCTTCTCAAACTCTTCCAAAATATAGCAGAGGGAGGAACACTCCCAAACTCAATCTACGAGGCCACCATCACCCTGTACCAAAGCCAGACAAGGATGTCATAAAGAAAGAAAATTACAGGCCAATATAACTGATGAATATAGATGCAAAAATCCTCAACAGAATACTAGCAAACAGAATCCAACAGCACATTAAAAGAATCATACACCATGATCAAGTGGAGTTTATCCCAGGAATGCAAGGATTCTTCAATATACGCAAATCAATCAATGTGATATGCCATACTAACAAACTGAAGGAGAAAAACCATATGATCACCTCAAGAGATGCAGAAAAAACTTTCAACAAAATTCAACACCCATTTATGATAAAAACCCTGCAGAAAGTAGGCATAGACGGAACTACCTCAACATAATAAAGGCCATATATGACAAACCCACAGCCAACATCATTCTCAACAGTGAACAATTGAAATCATTTCCACTAAGATCAGGAACAAGACAAGGTTGTCAGCTCACAGCACTATTATTCAACACAGTTTTGGAAGTTTTAGCCACAACAATCAGAGAAGAAAAAGAAATAAAAGGGCTCCAAATCAGAAAAGAAGAAGTAAATCTGTCACTGTTTGCAGATGACATGATACTATACATAGAGAATCCTAAAGATGCTACCAGAAAACTACTAGAGCTAATCAATGAATCTGGTAAAATTTCAGGATACAAAATTAATGCACTGAAATCTCTTGCATTCCTGTACACGAATGATGAAAAATCTGAAAGAAAAATTGAGGAAACATTCCCATTTACCATTGCAACAAAAAGAATAAAATACCTAGGAATAAACCTACCTAAGGACACAAAAGACCTGTATGCAGAAAACTATAATACACTGCTAAAAAAAATTAAAGATGATACAAACAGATGGAGAGATATACCATGTTTTTGGATTGGAAGAATCAACATTGTGGAAATGTCTATACTACCCAAAGCAATCTACAGATTCAATGCAATCCCTATCAAACTACCATGCATTTTTCACATAACTAGTCGAAAAACTTCACAATTTGTATGGGAACCCAAAAGACCTCGAATAGCCAAAGCAATCTTGAGAAAGAAAAACGGACCCAGAGGAATCAGCCTCCCTGACTTCAGACTATACTACAAAGCTACAGTAATCAAGACAGTATGGTACTGGCACAGAAACAGAAATATAGATCAATGGAACAGGATAGAAAGCCCAGAGATAAACCCACTCACATATGGTCACCTTATTTTTGATAAAGGAGGCAAGAATATACAATGGAGAAAAGACAGCCTCTTCAATAAGTGGTGCTGGGAAAACTGGACAACTACATGTAAAAGAATGAAATTAGAGCACTCCCTAACACCATATACAAAAATAAACTCAAAATGGATTATAGATCTAAATGTAAGGCCAGACACCATAAAACTCTTAGAGGAAAACACGCAGAACACTCTATGACATAAATCACAGCAAGATCCTTTTTGACCCACCTCCTAGAGAAATGGAAATAAAAACAAAAATAAACAAATGGGACGTAATGAATCTTAAAATCTTTTGCACAGCATAGGAGACAATAAACAAGACGAAAAGACAATCCATAGAATGGGACAAAATATTGGCAAATGAAGCAACTGACAAAGGATTCATCTCCAAAATTTACAAGCAGCTCATGCAGCTCAATATCAAGAAAACAAACAACCCAAATGAAAAATGGGCAGAAGACCTAAATAGACATTTCTCCAAAGAAGATATACAGACTGCCAAAAACACATGAAAGGATGCTCAACATCACTAGTCATTAGAGAAATGCAAGTCAAAACTACAATAAGGTATCTCCTCACAGCTGTCAGAATGGCCATCATCAAAAAATCTACAAACAATAAATGCTGGAGAGCGGGTGGAGAAAAGGGAACCCTCTTGCACTGTTGGTGGGAATGTAAATTGATACAGCCACTATGGAGAATGGTATGGAGTTTCCTTAAAAAACTAAAAAATAGTACTACCATATGATCCAGCAATCCCACTACTGAGCATATACCCTGAGAAAACCATAATATTCATTGCAGCTCTATTTACAATAGCCCGGAGATGGAAACAACCTAAGTGTCCATCATCAGATGAATGGATAAAGAAGATGTGGTACATATATACAATGGAATATTAGCCATAAAAGGAAATGAAATTGACGTATTTGTAATGAGGTGGATAGACCTAGAGTCTGTCATAAAGAGTGAAGTAAGTCAGAAAGAAAAAGACAAATACCATATGCTAACACATATATATGGAATTTAAGAAAAAAAATGTCATGAAGAACCTAGGCGTAAGACAAGAATAAAGACACAGACCTACTAGAGAATGGACTTGAGGATATGGGGAGGGGGAAGTGTAAGCTGTGACAAAGCGAGAGAGAGGCATGGACATATATACACTACCAAACGTAAGGTAGATAGCTAGTGGGAAGCAGCCGCATAGCACAGGGAGATCAACTCGGTGCTTTGTGACCACCTAGAGGGGTGAGACAGGGAGGGTGGGAGGGAGGGAGATGCAAGAAATATGGGAACATATGTATATGTATAACTGATTCACTTTGTTATAAAGCAGAATCTAACACACCATTGTAAAGCAATTATACTCCAATAAAGATGTTAAAAAAAAACTTAAAAAACCTAAAAATAGAACTACCATACCACCCAGCAACCCCACTACTGGGCATATACTCTGAGAAAACCATAATTCTAAAAGAGTCATGTACCACAATGTTCATTGCAGCAATATTTATAATAGCCAGGACATGGAAGCAAGCTAAGTGTCCATCGACAGATGAATGGATAAAGAAGATGTGGTACATATATACAATGGAATATTACTCAGCCATAAAAAGAAATGAAATTGAGTTATTTGTAGTGAGGTGGATGGACGTAGAGTCTGTCATACAAAGTGAAGTAAGTCAGAAAGTGAAAAACAAATACCGTATGCTAACATATATGTATGGAATCTAAAAAAAAAGAAGAAATGGTTCTGAAGAACGTAGGGGCAGGACAGGAATAAAGACGCAGAGGTAGAGAATGCACTTGAGGAAATGGGGAAGGGTAAGGGTAAGCTGGGATGAAGTGAGAGAGTGGCATTGACATATATACAGTACCAAATGTAAAATAGATAGCCAGTGGGAGCAGCTGCATAGCACAGGGAAATCAGCTCTGTGCTTTGTGGCCACGTAGAGGGGTGGGATAGGGAGGGTGGGAAGGAGACACAAGAAGAGGGGATATGGAGATATATGTATACATAGAGCTTATTCACTTTGTTTTAAAGCAGAAACAAACACACCATTGTAAAGCAATTATCCTCCAATAAAGATGTTTTTTAAAAAAATCAAATAACCACAAGTGGTCATTTTGAGTTTATTTCTGGGTTCTCTATTCCATTCCATTGATCTATATGCCCACATTTATTCAAGTACCGCATTGTTTTGATTACTGTAAATTTTAAGTAAATTTTTAAATCTGGAAATGTGAGTCCTCCAACTTTATTCTTCTTTTTCGACATTGTTTTGGCTATTGAGGGTCCTTTGCAATTCCATATGAATATGAGGATCACCTTTTTAATTTCTGTAAATGAAGCTGTTAAAATTTTAATCAGAATTTTGTTGAACCTATAGATTGCTGTGTATAGAATTGAAATCTTAACAACGTTAAGTCTTCCTATCCATGAACACAGAATGTCTTTTCATTTATTTAGATCTTCTTTAACTTCTTTCAGCAAGGTTTTGTAGTTTTCAGCATACAAATTTTTCACCTCCTTTGTTGGATTTATTCCTAAGTATTCAATTCTTTTAGATGTTTTTGTAAATGGAACTGCTTTCTTGATTTCCTTTTCAGATTGTTCATTGCTGGTGTGTAGAAGCACAACTGATTTTTGTGTGTTGATCTTGTACCTTGAACCTTTGCTGAATAGTAGTTTTTTTCAATTTTAATTCTTTGGCTTTTATATGTAAGACATGTCTCCTGTGAATAGAGATAGTTTTACCATTTCCTTTCTAACTTGGATGACTTTTATTTCCTTTTCTTAGCTAATAGCCCTGGTAGAACTTCCAGTTCAAAATTGAATATCAGTGGTGAAAGTTTGTATCTTTCCCTTGTTTTTGATATTAAGGAGGAAGCTTTCAAGCATTTATCTTTGATTATGTTAGTGGTGGGTTTTCATAAATATCCTTTATCACATTGCTCAGTTTCCACTGAGTTCCTGGTTTTCTAAGAGGTTTTTATCATGAGAGGGTGTTGAATTTTGTCAAATGCCTTTACTGCATCAATTGAAGTTTTACTCTTTTATCTTATTAATGCAATGCATTACATTGATTGATTTTCTTTTTAATTAATTTTTATTGGAGTATAGTTGTTTACAACGTTGTATTAGTTTCTGCTGTAGAGCAAAGTGAATCAGTTATACATATACATATATCCACTCTTTTATAGATTCTTTTCCCATATAGGTCATTACAGAGTATTGAGTAGAGTTCCCTGTGCTATACAGTAGGTTCTTATTAGTTATCTGTTTTTTATATAGTAGCATGTATGTCAATCCCAATCCGCCAATTTGTTCCTCCTCCCCTTTTCCCCCTTGGTAACCATAAGTTTGTTTTCTATATCTGTGACTCTATTTCTGTTCTATAAATAAGTTCATTTGTACCATTTTTTAGGTACGTATAGGTGATGTCATATGATATGATATTTGTCTGACTTATATCACTCAGCATGACAATCTCTAGGTCCATCCATGTTGCTGCAGATGGCATTATTTCATTCTTTTTTATGGCTGAGTAATATTTCATTGTATATATGTACCACATCTTCTTTATCCATTCCTCTGTTGATGGACATTTAAGTTGCTTCCATGCATGTCCTGGCAATTGTAAATGGTGCTGCAGTGAACATTGGGACGCATGTATCTTTTTGAATTATGGTTTTCTCCAGATATATTCCCAGAAGTGGGATTGCTGGATCACATGGTAACTCTACTTTTAGTTTTTTAAGGAACCTCCATACTATCCTCCATAGTGGTTGTACCAATTTACATTCCCACTGTGTAGGAGGGTTCCCTTTTCTCCGATCCTCTCCAGCATTTATTATTTGTAGATTTGATCACAGCTATTCTGACCGGTGTGATGTGATACCTCATTGTAGTTTTTATTTGCATTTCTCTAATAATTAGTGATGCTGAGCATCTTTTCATGTGCCTCTTAGACATCTGTATGTCTTCTTTGAAGAAATGTCTATTTAGATTTATCTCTTCTGCCCAATTACTTTTCATTTGATGTATTTTTATTTTTGTAAATTTTGTTTTCTTTTTCTTTGGTTGTCTTTAAAAATTTTTTTTATTGGAGTATCGTTGCTGTACAATGTTGTGTTAGTTTCTACTGTACAGCAAAGTGAATCAGCTATAGGTATACATAAATCCCCTATTTCTGGGATTTCCTTCCCATTTAGGTCACCACAGAGCACTGGGTAGAGTTCCCTGTGCTATACAGTAGGTTCTCATTAGTTACCTATTTTATACATAGTACCCATAGTGTATATATGTCAATCTAAATGTCCCAATTCATCCCACTCCCCTCTTTCACCCTTGGTATCCATACATTTGTTCTCTATGTCTGTGTCTCTACTTCTGCTTTGTAAATAAGATCTTTATACCAATTTCTTCTGCCCATTTTTTGATTGGGTTCTTTGGTTTTTTTATACTGAGCTACATAAGCTGCTTGTATATTTTGGAGACGAATCCCTTATCAGTAGCTTCATTTGCAAATATTTTCTCCCATTCTGTGGATTGTCTTTTACTTTTGTTTATGGCTTCCTTTGCTGTGCAAAAGCTTTTAAGTTTAATTAGATCCCATTTGTTTATTTTTGCTTCTACTTTTATTACTCTAGGCGGTGGATCCAAAAATATCTTCCTGCAATTTATGTCAGAGAGAATCTGGCTATGTTTTCCTCTATGAGTTTTATAGTATCTGGTTTTACGTTTAAGTCTTTAATCCATTTTGAGTTTATTTTTTTGTATGTGTTAGGATGTGTTCTAACTTCATTCTTTTACATATAGCTGTCCAGGTTTCCCAGCACCACTTATTAAAGTGACTGTCATTTTTCCACTGTATATTCTTGCCTCCTTGCATAGACTAGGTGACCACAGGTGCACGGGTTTATCTCTGGACTTTCCAATCTATCCCATCGACCTATATTTCTGTTTTTGTTCCAGTACCATACTGTTTTTTTTAAACATCTTTAATGGAGTTTAATTGCTTTATAATTTTGTGGTAGTTTCTGCTGTATAACAAAGTGAATCAGCTATGTGTTTATATATATCTCTATATCACCTCCCTCTTGTATCTCCCTCCCACCCTCCCTATCCCACCCCTCTAGGTGATCACAAAGCACAGAACTGATCTCCCTGTGCTATGCGGCTGCTCCCACTGGCTATCTATTTTACATTTGGTACTGTATATATGTCAATGCCACTCTCTCACTTCATCCCAGCTTACCCTTACCCTTCCCCATTTCCGTAAGTCCATTCTCTACATCTGTGTCTTATTCCTGTTCTGCCCCTAGGTTCTTCTGAACCATTTCATTTATTTATTTATTTTTTAGATTCCATATATATGTGTTAGCATACGGTATTTGTTTTTCACTTTCTGACTTACTTCACTCTGTAAGACAGACTCTACGTCCATCCACCTCACTTCAAAAAACTCAATTTCGTTTCTTTTTATGGCTGAGTAATATTCCATTGTATATATATACCACATCTTCTTTATCCATTCATCTGTCGATGGACACAGTTGGCTTCCATGTCCTGGCTATTGTAAATAGTGCTGCAATGAACTTTGTGGTACATGACTCTTTTTGAATTATGGTTTTCTCAGGGTATATGCTCAGTAGTGGGATTGCCGGGTCATATGGTAGTTCTATTTTTAGTTTTTTAAGGAACCTCCATACTGTTCTCCATAGTGGCTGTATCAATTTACATTCCCACCAACAGTGCAAGAGTGTTCCCTTTTCTCCACACCCTCTCCAGCATTTATTGTTTCTAGATTTTTTGATGATGGCCATTCTGACTGCTGTGAGGTGATACCTCATTGTAGTTTTGATTTGCATTTCTCTAATGATTAGTGATGTTGAGCATCCTTTCATGTGTTTTTTGGCAATCTGTATATCTTCTTTGGAGAAATGTCTATTTAGGTCGTCTGCCCATTTTTGGATTGGGTTTTTTGTTTTTCTGATATTGCACTGCATGGGCTGCTTGTATATTTTTGAGATTAATCCTTTGTCAGGTGCTTCATTTTCAAATATTTTCTCCCATTCGGAGGGTTGTCTTTTAATCTTGTGTATGGTTCCCTTTGCTTTGCAAAAGCTTTTACATTTTGTTAGGTCCCATTTGTTTATTTTTGTTTTTATTTCCATTTCTCTAGGAGGTGGGTCAAAAAGGATCTTGCTGTGATTTATGTCATAGAGTGTTCTGCATGTTTTCCTCTAAAAGTTTTATGGTGTCTCACCTTACATTTAGGTCTTTAATCCATTTTGCGTTTATTTTTGTGTATTAGGGAATGTATTAGGGAATGTCCTAATTTCATTATGTCCTAATGTATTAGGGAATGTCCTAATTTCATTCTTGTACATGTAGCTGCCCAATTTTCCCAGCACCACTTATTGAAGGGGCTGCCTTTTCCCCATTGTATATTCTTGCCTCCTTTATCAAAATTAATGTGACCATATGTGTGTAGGTTTATCTCTGAGCTTTCTATCCTGTTCCATTGATCTATATTTCTGTTTTTTTGCCAGTACCATACTGTCTTGATTACTGTAGCTTTGTAGTATAGTCTGAAGCTAGTGAGCTTGATTCCTCTGGCCCCATTTTTCTTTCTCAAGATTGCTTTGGCTGTTCAAAGTCTTTTGTATTTCCATACAAATTGTAAAATTCTTTGTTCTAATTTTGTGAAAAATGTTATTGGTAATTTGATCGGTATTGCATTGAATCTGTAGATTACTTTGAGTAGTATAGTCATTTTCACAATATTGATTCTTCCAATCCAAGAACATGGTATATCTCTCCATATGTGACATCTTTGATTTCTTTCATCAATATCTTACAGTGTTCTGCGTATAGGTCTTTTGCCTCCTTAGGTAGGTTTGTTCCCTAGTATTTTATTCTTTTTGATGTGATGGTAAATGGGATTGTTTCTTTAATTTCTCCTTCTAGTCTTTCGTTTTTAGTGTATAGGAATGTGAGAGATTTCTGTGCATTAATTTTGTATCCTGCTACTTTACCAGGTTCATTGATTAGCTCTAGTAGTTTTCTAGTAGAATCTGTTGGGTTTTCTATGTATAGTATCATGTCATCTGCAAATAGTGACAGTTTTGTTTCCTATTTTCCAATTTGGATTCCTTTTATTTCTTTTTCTTCTGTGATTGGTGTGGCTAGGACCTCCAAAACTATGTTGAATAAAAGTGATGAGAGTGGACATCCCTGTCTTGCTCCTTTTCTTAGAGGAAATGCTTCAATTTTTCACCATTGAGAATGATGTTTACTGTGGCTTTTTTGTATATGGCCTTTATTATGTTGATATATGCTCCCTCTCTGCCCCCTTCTGGAGAGTTTTTATCATAAATGGATGTTGAATTTTGTCAAAAGCTTTTTCTGCATCTCTTGAGATGATTATATGGTTTTTATTCTTCAGTTTGTTAATGTGATGTATCACATTGATTGATTTACGTATATTGAAGAGTCCTTACATCCTTGGGATAAATCCCACTTGATCATGGTGTATGATCCTTTTAGTGTGTTGTTGGATTTTGTTTGTTAGTATTTTGTTGGGGATTTTGACGTCTATGTTCATAAGTGATATTGGCCTGCAATTTTCTTTTTTGTGTGATATTTTTGTCTGGTTTTTGTATCAGGGTGATAGTGGTCTCTTCGAATGAGCTTGGAAGTGTTCCTTCCTCTACAACATTTTGGAAGAGTTTGAGAAGGATAGGTGTTCACTCTTCTATAACTGTTTGATAGAATTCACCCGTGAAGCCATCTGGTCCTGGACTTTTGTTTTCTGGACGTTTTTAAATCACAGTTTCAATTTCAGTACTTGTGGTTTGTCTATTTCTGTTTTTTATTTCTTCCTGGTTCAGTCTTGGAAGGTTACACCTTTCTAAGAGTTTGTTCATTTCTTCTAGATTGTCCATTTTATTGGTGTATACTTCTTTGTAGTAGGCTCTTATGGTTCTTTGTATTTCTGTGGTGTCAGTTGTAACTTCTCCTTTTTCAGTTCTAATTTTATTGATTTGAGTCCTCCTTTTTTTCTTGATGAGTCTGGCTAAAGGTTTATCAATTTTGTTTATCTTCTCAAAGAACAAACTTTTAGTTTCATTGATCTTTGCTATTGTTTTCTTCATCTCTTATTTCATTTATTTCTGCTCTGGTCTTTACGATTTATTTCCTCCTACTAACTTTAGGTTTTGTTTGTTCTTCTTTCTCTAGTTGCTTTAGGTGTAAAGTTAAGTTGTTTATTTGAGATTTTTCTTTTTTCTTGAGGTGATATTTTATTGCTGTAAACTTCCCTCTTAGAACTGCTTTTGCTGTGTCCCATAGGTTTTGGATCATCTTGTTTCAATGTCATTTGTCACTAGGTATTTTTTGATTCCCTCTTTGATTTCTTCAGTGATCCATTGGTTGTTTAGTAACATTGTTTAGCCCCCATGTGTTTGTGCTTTTTACAGTTTTGTTCCTGTAATTGATTTCTAATCTCAAAGCACTGTGGTTGGAAAAGATGCTTGATATGATTTTAATTTTTCTGAAATTTACCAAGGCTTGATTTGTGGCCCAAGATTTGATCTTCCATGTTCCATGTGCACTTGAGAGGAAAGTGTATTCTGCTGCTTTGAGATGGAATGTCCTATAGATATCGATTAAGCCTATGTGGTCTAATATGTCATTTAAGGCTTGTGTTTCCTTATTAATTTTTTGTCTGGAGGATCTTTCCATTGATAAAAGTGGGGTGTTAAATTCCCCCACTATTATTGTGTTACTGTTGATTTCCCCTTTTATGGCTGTTAGCATTTGCTTATATATTGTGATGCACCTATGTTGGGTGCATGTATATTTACAATTGTTATATCTTCTTCTTGGATTGATCCCTTGATCATTATGTAGTGTCCTTCCTTGTCTTTTGTAACAATCTTTATTTTAAAGTCTATTTTATATGATATGAGAATTGCCACTCAAGCTTTCTTTTGATTTCCATTTGCATGGAGTATCTTTCTCCATCCCCTCACCTTCAGTCTCTATGTGAAGCGGGTCTCTTGTAGACAGCATATATATGGGTCTCGTTTTTGTATCTATTCAGCCAGCTTATGTCTTTTGGTTGGAGCATTTAATCTATTTACATTCAAGGTAATTATCAATATGTATGCTCTGATTGCCATTTTGTTAATTGTTTTGGGTTTGTTTTTGTAGGTCTTTTTCTTCCCTTCCTCTTTTGTTCTCTCTTTTTGTGGTTTCATGACCCATTTTAGTGTTGTGCTTGGGTTGCTTTTTCTCTTTTGTGTGTGTATCTCTTGTAGTTTTAGGTTTGCTGTTTCTATAAGGTTTTGCTATGCAGTCTATGTATGTCCAAAGTGGTTTTAAGTTGCTGGTCTCTTTCCTGCCTAGAGAAATTCCTTTAACATTTGTTGTAAAGCTGGTTTGGTAGTGCTGAATTCTTTTAGCTTTTGCTTGTCTGTAAAGCTTTTGATTTCTCCATTGAATCTGAATAAGAGCCTTGGTGGGTAGAGTATTCTTGGTTGTACATTTTTCCCTTTCATCACTTGAAATATATCATGCATTCCCTTTTGGCCTGCAGAGTTTCTGCTGAAAAATCAGCTGATAACCTTATGGGGATTCCCTTGTATGTTATTTGTTACTTTTTTCTTGTTGCTTTCAATATTTTTTCTTTGTATTTAATTTTTGTCAGTTTGCTTATTATGTGTCTCAATGTGTTTCTCCTTGGGTTCATCCTGTATGGGACTCTCTACATTTCCTGGACTTAGTGAGTATTCCTTTCTCATGTTACAGAAGTTTTTGGCTATTATATATACAAATATTTTCTCAGGCCCTTTCTCTTTCTCTTCTCCTTCTGGGACCCCTATAATGCAAATGTTGGTGCATTTAATGTTGTCCCAGGGGTTTCTGAAACTGTCCCCCTTTCTTTTCATTCTTTTCACTTTATTCTGTTCTGTGGCAGTGATTTCCATCACTCTGTCTTCCAGCTCACTTATTCATTCTTCTGCCTCAGTTATTCTGCTATTGATTCCTTCTAGTGCATTTTTCACTTCAGTAACTGTATTGTTCATCTCTGTTTGTTCTTTAAATCTTCTAGCTCCTTGTTAAACATTTCTTCTCAATCTCTGCCTCCATTCTTTCTGCAAGAATTTGGATCATATTTACTATCATAACTCTGAATTCTTTTTCAGGTAAATTGCCTATCTCCTCTCCATTTAGTTGTTCTTGTAAGTTTTTATCATGTTCCTTTGCTTGCAACATATTTCTCTGTTGTCTCATTGTGTCTAATTTTCTGTGTTTGTGGTCTTTTTTCCACAGGCTCTAGGATCATAGTTCCTCTTGCTTCTGGTGTCTGGCCCCTGGAGGGTGAGGTTGGTCCAATGGCTTGTGCAGGCTTCCTGGTGCAAAAGACTGGTGCCTGCCCTCTTGTGGCTGGAGCTGGGTCTTGTCCCTCTGATGGGCACAGCCATGTCAAGGTGTGTGTTTTGAGGTGGCTGTGAGTTCAGTATGACTTTAGGCTGTCTATCTGCTGATGGGTGGGGCTGCATTCCTGTCTTTCTGGTTGTTTGGCCTGAGGAGTTCCAGCACTGGAACCTACAGGTTGTTGGGTGGGGCTGGGTCTTCATGTCAAAATGTGGACCTCTGGGAGAGCTCGCTCTGATCGATATTCCCTGGGGCTTCTGCTACCAGGGTCCTTGCCCTCATGGTGAACTACAGTTGACCTTCGCTTCCCCAGGGAGCCCTCCAAGACCTCTAGGTAGGTGTAGCATATGTTCCTATGGAGGTACTGCTTTGTGCTGCGTCCCAGTGCACATGAGACCTTGTGTGCACTCTCCAAGAGTGGAGTCTATGTTTACCTCAGCCCTGTGAAACTCCTACCCTGAAGCCCTGCTGGCCTCCAAGGCTAAATTCCCTGGGGGTTCTTCCTCCCAATACCAGACCCTCAGACTGTCTTGGAGGGTTATTTTTATGTGGGAACATATCTGTGTAGCCTGAATGGGTTTAATAGTTTTTGATGTTAGGGCTGTTTTTATTATTGATGTCTGCCACATCTTTCCTTAGTGTTTGCTGGCCCTTAGCTCCTTGATAGGAGGTGTGACTGATTTTGTGGTGACCAAAGCCTGTACTGGATATTGAGCAGGGCCTCCCCTTTACTCTGTGGTTTTCACTGCCCTGTCAGATGTGGGGTGTCCTCTAGTTGTTGGAGTAGAGGTCCCCCAGATCTGTTTCTTAGTTGTATTTCTGATCTTCAGTGTGAAGTAGGCAGGATTGGGGCACTTCCACTGGGAGGGAAGCCACTGAGTATTCCTCCTCTGGAGGTGTTCACCTGTAGGTGTGCTCTACTGTGTCTCCTTTCACCTGTTGTGTGAGCTCTCAGATTACACTGTTGTTGGCACTGCTCTTGGGCCCACCTTAACCATGGGTATGCTGGCAATTGGCTTTGGTGCCTCTCAGACATTGTTTTCTTTTCTTTTTTTTTTTATTACTTATTTATTTATTTATTGGCTGCATCAGGTCTTAGTTGCGGCACATGAGATCTTTCGTTGCAGCGTGTGAGCTCTTCATTGCGGTGCATGGGCTTCTCTCTAGTTGCAGTGTGTGGGCTTCTCTCTAGTTGCAGCGCATGGGCTCCAGTGTGCATGGGCTCTCTAGTTGTGGCACGTGGGCTCCAGAGCGCATGGGCTCTGTAGTTGTGGCACATGGGCTTAGTTGCCCTGTGGCATGTGGGATCTTAGTTCCCCAACCAGGGATCGAACCAGCATCCCTTGCATTGCAAGACTGATTCTTAACCACTGGACCACCAGGGAAGTCCCTCATATGTTGTTTTCACCAGGCCACTAGTGTAGATCCACTGAAGTCACATCCTAGAACTGCAGTAATCATGGATCTGGACCCACTGTGGGAAATATGGGGGCAGCTCAGACTCTGGCCTGGCCCAACCCTCACACATATGTGCCCACAAAGTCTATAGCTGCTAAAGCTAGACCTGTCTTGGCTGCAGGAGCACTCGTTAGATGTTCTGTAGGTGCTAAGTTTACAAAGCCAGTTGTGGGTGTGTCAATTCATAATTTGCGAAGCTGCAAGGAGACATTTCAGCTTTTCTTCCTTAGTTGTATGGCCCCTGGGATTCAGCTGCAGTTTTCAGCCCCACTTCTGCATGTGGGCCACCCACAGGGATCTGCTCCCGAGGCTGCCCTGGTATACACGAGTCTGCCCCATAGAGGAGGGGGCGCAGAGCTGGTGATGGCTGGGGTCGCGAGAGTGCCCACTGAAGTGGGATGGGGTGCCGCTGAGGAGGTGGTGGCTGCCAGGGTCATGGGACCCCTGACAGTGATGGGTGCATGGGGGAGCTGGTGGCCACGGGCATGAGAGAGCCAGCCGTGGTGGGGACAGGGCATGAGGGGGGTAGTGGTCGCTGTGGGTGCAAGAGAACTGGCCCTGGCGGGAGCCCTTCCTAGTGCCCAGGGAGGCAGGGACCTGCTTGTGGGGAGAGAGGCTGCGCATCCCTCAACAATAGTGCTTTTCTTCTATGGCAGTCGGGGTTTCCTCCACATGAATTCCTAGTTCCGGATTTCCTCACTCCTGTCCCCTCAGGCTGTCTCCTCGCAGCCAGCAGTCCTCTCCCCAGGTTTGCTCTCCAAACCCCATGTTCCAGCACTCAGCCCCCATCCACACAGGCAGACATACCTCTTAGGCTGGGGAATGCAGGGCTGTTGGCACGGACCATCTGTGTAGGTCTCATTCTGTCCTGCCTGCCACAGATTGGTGGCTGCTCTCTCCTCCGATAGCCCCCAAAGCTACCCTTCTGTCCCAGCTGATCTCCCTGTGGGTGAGCAGGCTTCATCAGATGCAGGAACCTGTCCTCTCCTTCAGCTTCGCCTCCTCTCTAGGGGCACAGGTCCCATCACGCTTCCTCTCCTCTTCCTTTTCCCTTCTTATTTCTTTCATCCTACCCAGTTATATGGGGATCTATCTTATCCTTTTAGGAGTCCATGTCCTCTGCTAGTGTTCAGCCAGTGCTCTGTGAGAATTGTTCCATTTGTAGATATATTCCTGATGCATTTGTGGGGAGAGATGAACTCCACTTTCTCCTACTCCTCCACCATCTTGACTCCTCCCTGATTGATTTTCTTATGTTGAACCACCCTTGTATTCCTGGGATAATTCCTACTTGGCCATAGTGAATATCCTTTTAATGTGCTGTTGGATTTGACTTGCTAATATTTTGTCAAGGATTTTTGCATCTATATTCATAAGGGGCATTTGTTGAGAATTTTATTTCCTTATATCTTTATCTGGCTTTGGTATCAGGGTATTTGGCCTTATAGAATCATTTAAGAAATGTTCCTTTTCCTTGAACTCTTTGGAAGACTTTGAGAAGACCTGATATTAATTCTTTTATAAATGTTTGTTAAAACTCACTGTTGAACCCTTTTGGTCTAAGACTTTTCCTTTTTGGAACGTTTTCAATTACTGATTCAATCTGTTTACTTGTAATAGGTCTGTTGAGTTCTTCTATTCTTTTTTTTTTTTTTTTTTTTTTGCGATATGCGGGCCTCTCACTGTGTGGCCTCTCCTGTTGCAGAGCACAGGCTCCGGGCGCGCAGGCTCAGCGGCCATGGCTCACGGGCCCAGCCGCTCCACGGCATGTGGGATCCTCCTGGACCGGGGCACAAACCCGCGTCCCCTACATTGGCAGGCGGACTCCCAACCATTGCACCACCAGGGAAGCCCTAGTTCTTCTATTCTTGAGTCTGTTTAGGTAATCCGTGTTTTTCAAGAAATTTTTTCATTTGTACTAGATAATCTAACATGTTGACATACAATTGTTCATAGTATTTTCTTATAATCCTTTTTATCTCTATAAGGTAGGTATTATTGTCCCTATGCTCATTTCTGATTTTAGTTATTCACATCTTCACCCTTTCTGTTTTGTTTTGGGTCTGTTTTTTGTTTTGTTTGTTTGGTTTTTTGCCTTGTGCTTTGTCAAGTTTATTGATCTTTTCAAAGAATGAAAGTTTGCTTTCATTGGTTTTCTCTATTGTTTTTCTATCCTCTATTTTGTTTATCTCCTCTAGTCATTATTATTTCCTGCCTCCTGCTAGGCTTGGGTTAGTTTGTTCTTCTTTTTGCTAGTTCCTTAAGGTGTAAAGTTAGATTCTTGATTTGAGATTTTCTTCTTTTTTAAGAACCATTGTACAATTATATGGGTTTTGATAAATGCATATGTCTTATATCCATTGAGGTGATAGTGGTATCACTAAATCCCTCATCTGTCCTTGGGGTGATAGTAAGATCTCTTGGTTCTCCATCTGTACATTCAGGTGATCATGGTATCACTTGAATCCTCATTGTACCTTTGGTTGAGAGTAGTATCATTTGGTTCTTTATCTGTACATTAGGGCTATGCAAGATCTCATTACTTAGTTTAGGGTGCTATAACATTGTACTCTCCAAACCACATTACTGTCTTGAAGCAATTTTATAAGTGGGAGAGACATTTCCCACAAAGAGACAATGGCCTTAATATTAAAATCTATGACATCATAATCCTGATAGCCCAAACACCCGACTCAAGTTCATTTACATGACAGTAAATTCATCTTGTTCTGGAGATTACCTGTGGGACATCGGTTGACAATCTACAGATTTTTACAAGTAGCCACAAGTCAGAGGTATACAAAATAAATTTTGCTGGTGGAAAATCATGGTTCAGGGAGGGGATCGAATCTCAGAAGTGTCCTGCTGCTGCACAGCACCCAGAAGCACCCCAAGGACAATGACTCTGGAATTTCAGTTGAAGGTGTTGGTCTGAGGAAGCAGGGTGAAAGCCCTGCTGTGTGAACTTGCACTTGTTACCTGTCTTTGGTGAGCTGCCTACCTGTTCAGTGTTTCTAGAAAACAGATGCAATTTCATTCTAGGTGAACACATCAGCACCCCTGCCCCTTGACTTTGAAGTCACATCCTGGGGAGCCCTCCCTGGCAGGACCTGGAGCTCCTCTGGTTCCAGCAGCCCCTTGCACACCTCACTGTGTGGGGCTGCCTGTTTGCAAGTCCAACATCCCCCCAGACTGGGAGCTGGGGTCTCCATGAGAGCCACAGCCCAGCCAGAGGCCGATCGGGTTCTTTCCCCCATAGTGTAAGAGACAGATTGCTGGGAGCTGTAGCTGCCTCCCATGGAGCCCGGCCAGCCAGGCCTCAGTGGAGGTTGCATAGGGGCTGGACACTGACTGTTCAGTAGCTGACTTTCCAGTTGACACCTCTTCTGAGTCAAGGAGACTCGCCAGCTAGATCCTGATCTGCCCACTCCTGGCTGTGTGACCTGAGGCAGTGATGCTTCCACTTTGACCTCAGACCCCCCCACAACCTGCAAAATGGGGTCAATAATGATGTAAGACAATGCACTGGAAGTGTTTAGTGCACAAGAAGAGCTTAACGACCATCAGCCCCCACCGAAGCCTGCTGGGAGAAGTGCAGGGAGGGAGCCCCGCTCCAGGCCAGGCTGAGAAACAACCCCAGTCTCTCCAGGGACCAGGCCTTGTAGACATTGGGCTGCAGGGGTCCTAGGTGGTGTGTGCAGTGGGACAGAACCTGGCTGCAGTGTGGCCTCTGCCCCTGGCTCTGTGGCCGCTCTGCACCTCAGTGGTCTCAGCTGCTGTGTTTACCTTGCAGACCCTTATTGGTGGGGAAGCAGATGATCAGTGTTCCCACTTTCCCTCTGTTTTGCACACGGTAATAATCATAACAGTAGTAGTCATGGCCAGCCAGCCTCACACAGTGCTGTCCAGCTTCCAGGCCCCACTTTGAAGCCCCTTAACACATGTTATTTTACTTAATTGGCACAAACCCTATGAGGCAGAAGCAGATATGTTTTCATTTTCAGATGAGGACATGGGCTCAGGGAGATGAAGGCCCTTGCCTGGGGTCTCACAGCTACCACTTTTGAGCCCCTGGGGCCAGCAGAAGCATTGTACACACCTTGGTCCCTCAGTCAGCAACAAATATGAAGATCCAGATGAAGAAAATCAACCTTGGAGAGGTCAGGAGACCTCCCCACGTGGGGCCGGAGAGAAAAGATGGGAGTGATTGGCTGGGACTAAAGCTGGAAACCCATTCCACGGACTGCAGAAAAGAGCCATCACTGCATTCAGGCTGCTGGGGGTCTCATGTGGTCAACCCCATGGCAGTAGCAGTAGCTATAATGGTGACAGCAGCTCCTGCACCTGCCATGTGCTGACCCAGCACAATTCTGAAGTCTCTCTCAATGCCTGCACTACCTCCAGGGACAATGTCCTCAGGCCCAGTCTCCCCTTGCCCTATGATGGGTCCACTCTGAGTCTATGGGGTGAGTGTGCCTGATGGGGAAAGTCTGAGGCATGTGTGCTGGGTAAGACCCATGGTTGGGAAAACAGGTGTGGGGAGGGCACTGCCTCCCTGGCCTGTCCCTCTGTACCAGCCCTGTGTTCTCACATGGGGAATAGCAAGTCCCAGGCCCAAGTTCACACCCTGACCCTCCCACTTGCTGTGTGAACTTGGCCACCCACTTCACATCTCTGTGCCTTGGTTTTCTCATCTGGGGGGGCAACACAGCTCAAGTAAAACTGCCATGCCACACCAGGGGCTCAGTTACTGTGGGCATCTGTTAGCTATTATGGACCTGATTTCAGAGGGCTGTGACAGGCCCATGGTCACATAGTAGGCAGATGGTAGACCAGGAATCTTGCCCAGGTCAATCTAGAGTGATCATAACTCCCTTTGATCCAGGCCAGACCAACTGTGTTCAAAGTACTTTGTATAGATTACATTATGTAATCCTTACAATGGACTGAATTGTGTCCCCAAAACCATTTGTTGAAGCCCTAACCCCCAATGTGATGGTGGTGCTAGAGGTGGGGTCTTTGGGAGGTAATTGGGTTTAGATGAGGTCATGAGGGTGGGACTCTCATGATGGGATTAGTGCCCTTATAAGAAGAGGAAGAGACAGGAGACCAAACACATGATCCCAGGAAAGGTCATGTGAGCACATAGCAAGAAGGCAGCTGTCTGCAACCTGGAAGATGATCTTTACCACAACCTGACCATGCTGGTTCTCTGATTTCAGACTTTAGCTGCCAGAACTGTGAGAAATAAAGTCTATTGTTTAAGCTCCCTGTATGTTGTATCTTGTTATTGCACCTGAGCTAAAACAATGCTTGTAACAAGTCTTTGAGGTAGGTATAATTTTTTATTTTCATTTATTTTATATTTTTTACTGTTAATTTTATAGATAGGAAAACTGAGGCACAGGAGAGAAGCAGACATTGGCCCTGGTTGCACTGCTCATAAGTGTGGAGCTGGGGACTTACACCAAGGCCATGCATCCTGGCTCTGGTGTCCATGCAGTGCACGCTTGGAGAACAGAGTTGCTGACCCACGTTGACAATAGAGTTTAACCATGCTCGCTAGTGCAGGTTTGGCAAGTGAGTTAGAAAGAGGCACTAATGTTTGTTAAATTAATTGATGTTAAATATTTAAAATGTAAATGATTAAGAGTGAATCATGCATGTTTACGAGTGGAATTGTCATCAGGAATGGAGAATGCTTTTGGGGCTGGGGGTTCCAGTCTAAGCTCTGAGTAAATGGCTGTTGTCTGAGCCTTGGTCCCCTTGCCCATAAGATGAGCATCTGACATCGCCCCATAGACATGAGGTAACAGGTGGACGAGCTGGTGGGGGAGGCACCACAGCACTGGCACACAGCCCTTGAAAACTGTGACTGGCAGTGACATCCCCTGGCCCGACACCTCCTCATCATCTCTTCTAGGCTGCAGCCCTGGAGGCCTGAGTGTACCAGGACCTGTGTTGTTCGGGTGTGGGGAGGCCTTCCCCTCTTCCTTCCTAATGGGGGTACTTTGTTCTGGAGAAAACAGCCAGTTGGCTGCCCCATGGGGAACTTGTAGCTTTAGCTGACTCTGGCCCCCGTCCTTCCCTCTTGGGGTTCCAGAAATCTTCCTAATGCAGTCCAAATCCCACCCCACCCCTCTATCTACTCACCTGACCCTTTTCCCACCTGCAACTTGACCACCCCCACCCTAGGACCCTTCAAGAACATCTTCCTTTCTGGCCACTCTTCGCCCCTCTGTGCTCCTGTAGATCTCTCACCAGACCACCTGGCTCATAGCCCACTGCCTGCGGCATATCTAATGCCCTACCTGTGTGACCCTGGAAGTCCCCTCCCTCCTATAGCCCACATTTCCTACCTGTATGATGGGGCTGACAATGAAAATACCTTCCTGAGTTACTTCTGCCTCACAGAGGCCTGCGGGAGGCTCTTGGAAGGGGAGAGTTCCCTGCTGTGTGACCCTGGGCAAGCTAGTGAACCTCTCTGTGCCTCAGTCTCCTCCTCTTGTAAAGTGAGGGTGATGGGAATGCCTACCTCACAGGGATTTTCTGAGGATTAAATGAGCTACTACACATAAACTGGGCCCAGTGTCAGCAAGTAGCAGGTGCTACGTAAGTATTTGCTTTTATCTGGTTGTGGCTGATTAGCTCTGGGAAGAGGGAATGTCAGGATTTACCTCCTCTCCCTGAACCACACTCAGAAATGGGTAGTCGCTATTTCTCACTCAACAGGGAGCCCAAGTGCCCAGTGTCTGTCTGCCAACAAAAGGGCAGCCTCCTGGGCCTGCCTGGCCCCTAGTGACCCTGTCCTGGCATCTGGGCCACCATCTCCTGGGTGGTGAGCGTCCTAGGCCACAACTTCCCAGCCCCCTCCCCTGCACCCAGCAGTGCCCTGCATTCATCCTCCACTCAGCCTCGGGGCCATACCTGCTCTGGGATTTGGAAGAGGAGACCTCACTCTGGACTTTGGGCTCAAACACCGTCCTGCAGTGACCAGCTGGGCAAGCTCAGCCAACCCTCCCTCAGGGCACCAGTCTCCCTCTGCCGATGGCCTTGCCAGTCCCAGGGTGGAGTGACCCACAAACTTCACACAGTAGGCACTCACACTGGACAATCACCAGCAGATGTGTTGTTCCCACCTCCCTGGTCTCCTGCCCTCCTGCCCTTGTGCCCCTTCCCCACCCTGCCCCTGCGTGTCCCCTCTGCCATGGGGAGCGGCTGGTGGTTGTGTCTGAGTAATTTAGGCCCCTGTTTAAGGAGAGGAAGCAATAATAGCAGCCGTAATTGTCCAAATTACTGCTGCCCCTTCGAGCATGACATCTGCCTGATGATGGCGGATGGAAACCTGACCCAGGCAGTGGGTACTGTGTGGCCTGGGGAGCAGAGTCCCTAGTGCTGGCCCTGCTAGGCTGGTGGAGCACCTGGCCTGGACCCCTCAGCCTCTACAAAAGGGGAGAGCCCACCTCATCTCAGGGCGGGGGTGGCGGGGTGGTAACCACACAATAATTCAACAAATGCTTACTGAGCACCAGCTATGTGCAGGGCCCAGCTCAGGGCACAGGCCAGGCCAGCACGGCAGCCCTTGAGACCCTGGCCTCCAGATCAACATAGAGGGAGAGCTGATGCAGCTGTGAGCCCCGGCGGGGCATGCCCACTCCTTCCAGAGAGTCGATGTCTCCTTGTTTTTGGAGTTTCCTTTTTGAGAATATGTGAGGGGATGGGGTGAGAGGTGGGGGCCAGGGTCAGAGGGAACTGTGGGACCCTTTAGGGATGGTATGCTTGGGAGTCTCGGGGTCAGAGGAAGCTTTGGGCCTATTGCGGGGGTCTTCCAGGCCCAGGCTGACTGGAGGGTGAGCAGGCTTCAGCTGGGGAGAGGGTCCAGCAGTGGGGAGAGGAGGGAGGAGGTTGGCAAGGGCAGATGGACAAGTGGATGAGGCTGGAGAGGAAGGAAGAATCTGATCACGATGGGTAAATGCGTCAGGCTGTCAAAGTGGGTTTTGCTGCTGTCTGTGTTTAGCAGGGTCTTGATGTGATTCAGCAAGCACTGCAGAAACCGCGAAGGCTCCCCTGCACAGAGTGGTGGGAACAGGAAGGCTGGGGCCTGCACTGGGGAAAGAGGGGTGGTGGCCATGGGTGGACAGGTGCTCGGACTTCAGGGCTATCCCACATTTGCTCTTGGCCCCACTTGTGCCTCCCAAGTTTTCCACTGTGATGAGGGGTCCCCAGCCTCCCATTTGTTCAGCCAGACTGCTGGCGTTCTCCAAGAAGCTGACATGTAAGGCCTTTATTTGGGGGCTGACTCCAGGAAACACCAGTAGTGTGGGGAGGTACAGCAGGGAGGGGACAGTGACAACCAAACATGTGGCGTCACACTTAGCCAATGTGGGCAGGAGCTCCAGTGCCACTGTGGACTGTGCCCCCACCGGGTGAGGACGCAGTGAGTGTCCAGTGCCTCCCAACAGGAGGACTGCTCGGACATCCTCTCACTTGCCCTTCCCGCCCATACAGGTTGGAGATCCACAGACCAGAGAATAGAGACTGCTTTGGGGAGGTCCTGGATGGGGGAGAGGTGGGGTATCTGTCATTTGGTACATTGAACTGTCATTTGTATTCTGAACTATATATTGAGTTATCTATTAAAAATTAAGGACAAACAAGACAGCCCTTCTTCGCCTCTTGCTTTGATCTCTCCTAAAGGCCAGAGACACCTGAGGTATCTGGAATCCAGGTCAGAGATGCCTGGTGTACCTGGCATTCAGAAGGGCAGTGTGGGGCTCTGCCGTTACCGAGGTCACTCAATCGTGACCTCCCTGGAGGACACAGGGCATGAATATGGCCGAGATGTCTGACCCTCCCCTCAGAAGGATCTGAGGGTCGGCGGGCCCAGGAGCCCCTGGTCATGAGATTTCATGGGTCTACAGCCTTAAAAATGTTAGGGAGAACCTGAGCACGGCTAAGCACTGAGTCATCAAGCAAGGACCCACTGCCGTTTGTTATTACAAAGAGCAGGAATCTCAGAACCCTGAGCAGTACTTTCCAAGAAAGGACAGGGTAATGTATTTGGGGTTTGCCAGGGGAACCAGCTCCCATGGCTTAAGCAGAAAGGAGTGGGCCAGTCCAGGGCTAAGCCAGGAGATTGCTTCAGGCCCAGCAGTTCCTGTGACATCCCGCTTCCCAGCTCCATCCCACTGGGTTGTCTCCACACTCAGGCAGGATCCTCACGCTCCCCCAGGCCCCTCCTGTCTTTGCAAAAGCTCAGACTCACTGAAGAGATGGAGCTGGATGTCCTGAGGTCTGAGAGGAAGGAACCAAAGGTGGCTTTGGGGCAAGGAGAGAAGAAGGTGAGAGTCTAGGAGATGGGGTGGTGAGGACCCCTCACCCAGCCCTGTAGGAACTGGGAGCCTATCTCTCTTATCCAGATGGCCAGGCCAAGGGGGCAGGAACCATGAGCTTCTCAGGGGTCAACAGAGGGTCAGTGTCCCCCAACTAAGGACTAGAGGGGCCTTGGCACCCCTGCTGCTGAGCCTGGCCCAGGAGGTGGGGCTCAGCATTAGGTTCAGGATGGTAAGAAAAAGCTAAAGAACATGCTATTTCTTCCTCTCTGAGTGGCTTATAACCAACCTCTCCATCTGCTTTTTCAGAAAACTCTTGAGTTCCACGTGGTACCTTGCCTGGCACCTGGAGAGGCAAATCAGTGCTATTGATCAAATACGAAATCATTTCTGATTTCCTTTTCCAGACGGCTTCTTTATGCATTAAGAAGGTACTTCCTGTTTGCCGGCCAAGGGGCAGGTGTGGGGTTTGCAAAGAATTCTATACCTAGAGCCAGATGCACACATGTTTGAATCCAAAATCCCACCCCTTTGCTATCTTGAGCAGATCTGTTCCCTTCTTATGCCTCAGTTTACCCCTCCAGAAAATGGGAATTTGATGCTGGGGTTGCAAGGCTGCCGTGAAGGCATGATGAGTCCACTGGCCTTGCATGGGCCTCAGGCTCTTGCTGCAGGGCACGGCCCTACAGCAGCAGGCCTGGGGGCCTCCCCTCTGTGGGTCCACTCACTACCGTCCCTGCAGCCTGTTGCATGTTACCTGACCCTTATGTTCAGGGGTGGCCTGGGGATTGCCTGGAGCTGCAGGGTCACAGGCTGGTGGACTAGGAGGATGCTAAGACATCAGGATGGAGGGCAGGCTGAGCAGGCCCCAGGTGCTGGCTAGAGAGAGGGCACCAGGCCTGCGAGGCTGAACGCTGAGTACAGGAGGGCCTGCACTCAGGCCTCTGAGCCTCTGCATTGGGAGCAATGGCATTGCTCGGCTGGGCACCCTGAAGAAGTTGGGCTTTCCTCAAACCTGAGCTCAGGTAGTCACTTGAGTCTCTGCGAGCGGTGCTCTGCCTCCCATTAACCCAGTTGTAGACCCCACCCCTCATGCCGCATGCCCCCCAGAGACATGGCTCTGAGCAGATTAGCAAGTCCCCAAAGTCGCAGGCACGGTGTCCTAGTTCCTTCAAAGGACGGGGTGCTGAGGCAGACTCGGTTGGAAAGGGGGCCCTGAGCCGTGCCCAAGCCTCCGACCCCTGTACTCCCTCTCAAGCTTGGAACCTGCTAAAAGCAGCCGCTTCCTCAGGCCACTTGCTAAAAGCCCCAGGTCCTTCCGGCCGCGCAGCAGCTGGGGCCTCAAGAAGAGCATAAAAATGTCTGGATGACACTTTTCACCTTTATTATATACAGAGGCCCCTCATCTCCTGCCTTTCAAGAGGGCCTCTTCGATGGGCTGCTGCGGGGGCGGCCACTCAGAGGCCGTTTATCTGCAGGGAGGAATGTCTGTGAGACCCGTGGCAGAATGGAGCCTCCTTGGCCCATCCATCACCACCTGCCTGGGAGCCCCTCGCTGTGCTGTGTAGTGGGGGAGCCTAGGAGAGGCAGAAGCCTGCCCGGGCCTGTGTCTAGCCCCAGGAGGGGGGTTCATGCAGCCTGACACCAGGGGCTCCCAGCCTGCCTGGGTCCAATTTAGGCCAGGCCTGCCTCTGGGAGCAGGGGCATTAGAAGTGAGCCAACCCAAGGGAGTGAGATCTTTGCCCGCTCAGCCCAGCTGGGGAAGAGCCAGGGGAGATGGAGGTCCAGAGCAGGGCCAGGCTGGAGAGCAGTGAGGGACCTTCGCGGGTGTGGCATTGAGCATGCAGGGCTCTGAGTGCCAGGTAGAGCCCAGGTCCCTGGGGCCAAGACACTTGCCAGGGTGCTACACATACTCACAGGGGGTGAGTCTCTTCAGTGTCCCAGCCTGGAACCCAGCTCTGTTTTGTACAAAAACATAGAGTGTCTTGTTGATGGTTCTGATTTCTGAATTTTCCAAGAACGCAATGCCTGTGTGACCTAAGGGGCTGTCACACTGCCTTTCATAAAGCATTCCCAGGTGCTGCTCGCCTTTGTAGGAAACTGCAAACCAGAGTGTGCCTGGCTCTGAGGGCCCACCCAGACCCTCCCCATCCTGCTCAGCATGCCCTTCACAGCTGCATCATGCAGATGTGTGTTCGTAACCAAGCGGCTACCCCCAAATTTCACATAGATAACAACAGTGTTGGCAGTCCACGCAGCTGAACACTCTCTTCACTCCAGTTTGTACTTGCGGCATCATGCGCCATCTGGGTGCCTCCTGGTGGTGTGTGTTGTAGCCACGCCTTCTACACATTTGTATGTTAAAACATACATTTAAAAACATTAGATTAATTTCCTTTATGTCTCCTTCCATTGCAGATGAGGCATTATACGGAGGTTTGAAATGATGTGTTTGTGGAGGTTGTGTTGTTTACTGATTGTATCCCAGGATGGTAATGGTTGCCACGAAATACATCAGGAGCTGGGGTGCTGGCTCTGGCCAGGCAGGTGGTGTCTGCTGAAGGTCCACAGCCTCCTCCCCATGGCTGTGCTCCCTAGGCAGTTCTTGGGCCTTGGCAGACGATGGCCATGGCAGTGCCCACACATCTGTCCTGTGCCTCCTGGGTCACTGGTCCCAGCTGTGGTGGCAACCCCCATTCACCCACACCAGAACTGCAGCCCCCCAGCAGATTACCACACCAGTTCCATAGTCTGTAAAAGGAGATGCGTTCACAATGCAAATGAAGCCTATGGGTGTTCCATCTGCGTGGAGGAAACAGGAGCCACAACAGCCATGATAACATGGCCCTTGGATGCTGACACACGCTGCCCGCTGGCTCACGTGCTAAACAATATTTTGGTGCACTGTTATGTGTCAGACACTGTTCCAGGTAGAAGACACACATGTAAGAAAAACAAGCCCAAGTCCAATGCCATAAGCTGATGTCCCAGGAGGAGTATCTAGACAGAAAACAGACCCTTTTGGAGAGAGAAAGAGAGCTATGAAGAGAGTAATACAGGTCATGGACCAGCATACAGAGGGCTCTAGCTCAGATGGTCCAGGAGGGCTTCTTGGGGTAGTTGTTGTTTGTCAGAGTTGTGTGACATGTACCGGAGCTGGGATTCACACAGCACTCAAGTCAATGGTGGAGAGCAGCAGCTGTTCTCCTATCTGGGTGCTGGGCTGGGGGTTCTGCCATGTCTCACGGGCACAATGTGGCTGCCAGCACTCTAGACAGCAAGTGCACACAGGACCACAGCAAAGGCAGGGATGTGGAGTATATGCGAGGGAGGCTGAGAGTGGCGGTTGGAAAGGTCCCTCTCATCTTCTCAGGGAGGATAAATCCTCTCAGACACCCCTTCCCCAGGGAGCTCTCTCTACATCTCATTGACGAGAACTGCGAGAACTCACTGCGCTCTCCTGCCCTGCTTCACTGCAAAGTGAAGTGAGGGTCTGACTCTTTCTCACTTACTGTGAGAGTGGAGGGAGAGAGGTGGGGCTAGGTGTGGGGGGTCAGCTAGCCTGTCCCATAGCAGGACTTCTCAGAACCTGCTCCTCTCTCTCCCTCCCTCCTTTCCTATCAATCTATCTATCCATCTATCTATCTATCATCTACCTATGTATCTCTCTATTTGTCATCTCCCTCACTTGACTCTAGCTGAGCCATCCTTTTCACCGTTCCTTGAACCTCCCCAGGCTGGCCTTGTCCCCAGGGTCTTTGCATGTGCTGTTCCCCAGAGCACTCTTCCTCACATGTCTGTCCATGTAGCCCCCTCCCCACCCCCTCAGGTCTTTGTTCAGAGCCCTTTTCTCAGCAAGCCCCCTCCCCATCCAATCCCAACACTCTCCCAGGGTCACCCTGGGCATAACCACAACATGCTGCTGCCGCTCGTGCTCCCAGCGTGGAGCCTGGCACGTGGTAGGTGCCCAAGAATTCATTCATTCCTTTATCCATTGATTCAAGAAACACTGATTAGCGATGACAGGGGAGGTGGAGGTCATTAAAATCCCTCAAGAGCTCTGCGTCTGGTGCGGAAGACAGCCTTGTAAACAGACCATCACAGCCGTGAGGTAAGTGCCGGGATGGGGGTGGGGGCGGGGGGCAGAGAGGCTGCCACGTGAAGCCCAGTGAGCTGAGATGGACTCACACTGGCTCAACGCAGAGATGGGTGCACCCCAGGTGCCAGGCCGGGAGGCAGGAGGGGACTCAGCATTAGCACCCTTCTGGGTCTTCTTGCCTGCTGCAGGGCTGTGGCGACGAGCCGGTGGGAGTGGGTGGGTGTACCTTCACCTCTGTTTCTCCCTATGTGCAGGGATACTCAAGGTGGCACTGGCCTTGTCCAAGGTGCCAGAGTGCCCGCATGAGGCAGATGGGCCCTGGCACGTGTCTGTGGACGACCATTTAGTGGCGAGTCTCCAGCTCAGGTGTACCAGGTGCATTCCCGGCCTCCCCTCCTCTCCAGCTCCCTAAGCCCTCTGTTTACACAAGCAGCAGCAAGCAATACAAATCACCTGCCTCCACTAATGGACGGCCCTGCCTGCTGAGGCCCCTGACAGCTGCGAGATGCTTTCGGGAAAAGCTTTTGACATTAGGGTGCAATCTCCCGCTCAAAGCCCCCGCCCCCACCCCCAGCCTGGCTGCTGGCGGCACAGTAAGTGCAGACTCACACAAAGGACGCTTCGAGAACAGAACACCGCAGGAGGATCTGGTTCTGGAGGCACCAGGGTTGTCCTTTTCCTGTGGACATGGACATTAAGCAGCCCCACCCACACAGAAATGCTCCAACTACACCCTCTGCTGTTCTGAGAGGACAGGGAAGCCACGTGTACCCAGCTGGTTCAGTCCCAGCTCTGGCAGTATATGGTCCTGGGGCCCTGGGAGGGTCGCGCGGGGCACGGCACATCAGTTCAGGTGGCACGAGTGTGGGGCATCCTGAGGGGGGTGGAAGGCGGCACGCCTTCCCAGTCCTCTGGAAACCTCTGGCTGTCTCTAGGAGCAAGCCCCCATACACCAATTTCTAGACTCCAAGCCGTGGAAGGCAGCGGGTCTGGCTAGAATTTGATACCACTCTTTGGCTCCTATTGTCTTCATGTTCCTAGTTATGCTTCCATGGATGGGTTTTACGGTGGTGGCAAAACGTCTCCTTTGAAGTAAATTATTCTGAGGAAAAGAAGGCACATCATGGAAAGGAAATTGCTTGTGCCACAGTCAAGGTGACCCGAGCCATGGCTGAGGCTGAAAGGGGTGCATGAGACATCAGCCAGTGGGCTGGGGTCCACACCTGGTTTGGGGCCCTGGTTTGTCCAAAGACCCAGCGGAAGGTCCAGCCCCTTACCTTTGTGCTGGCTGTGGGCTGCTGGCCCTGAGATCCCTCCCTCCCTCTCCCCTGCCCCGAACTCCATCTCCAGCAGGAGCAAAGGAGCAGTCCCCTCCCATCTCTGCTCAGCACTGTCCTACAGGTGTCCCGCCAGCCAGGTGGTGGGACTTCCAGCAGGCACTGATCTGCAGAGAGACTTCTCACCTCCTCCATCACCTGCACAGCCAGTTCTCTGCATTACAGACCCTCTCTTCTAAACACCAGTGGAGCTTCCTGCTACCCGGGTTCCACCTCTGACTGTGAGCTGAGACATAGTTTCTCCCTGGCCCTGCTGACCTCTAATCTCCAGGACGCTGTGGAGCCAACACACATATACTTGTCCCTCCCAGCAGGTCCCCACGGCATTGTCTACTTGCTGGGCTGTCCTGTCCTGCAAGTTCAGTCTCTAGGCCTTCCACCTAACCTGTGGGCCACCCTGGGATTTGGGCTTCCTCTGATTTCCGTGGGTGCTTGTTTGATGTAAAGATGTGGACATAGCACGGAAGCGCCCCAATGCCAGGGCCAACCCCAGTGAAGCCACTCACTCACCAGATGGCCTCTGCCTCCTTCTACACCTTGGCTCTCCCTCCAACCCTAAGACATGTCACCTGGTGAAATGGCGTTGCCAGGAGCACCCACATGCACACAGCTTTTTACTTTTTAAATAATTTCTGTAGGAAAAATATTCCCAAGAGGGGGTTACTTTGCCAAAGGATATGAGCAATTGGGGGGCTGATTCAAATGCTTTTAATGTCTCATTTGCAAATGGTTAAACATGCTAGACCCACTTATCCTCTTGGGATCTGATGAGCAATTTTTCCCTTTATTTATTAACCACAAGTGGGCTGGTCTCTCTGTTAAAAAATTCCAAGCAGTCATTAATTATTCCCAAAGACTGTAGGGTTTTGAAGGAGGTTTGGAGCCAAATGGTGGAGGAATCCATACTCCATCATGAAATTTGTTGGCCCCTCACCCACCTGATGGAAACTTGGGGCCAGAATGAGAAAGGCAGGAAAGGCTTTGAGACACTGCCTGGTGCCAACTCAGATAATTACATTTTGTATAACACCTGTATCGAGATATAATTCACACTTCATAAAATTCACCCCTTTTAAGTGTACAATTCAGTGACTTTTAGTATTTAGAGTCGTGGAACCATCACCAGTAATTCCAGAACATTTTCATCACCCCAAAAGGAGACCCCATATCTCTTAGTAGTTACTCCTAATTCACCCTCCCCCCTCCCCGCCCCCGTCAGGGCAACCAGTAATCTCCTTTCTGCCTCTATGCCTTTCTCTATTTTGGACATTTCATATAAATGGATCCTATAATTTCTGGTCTTTTGTGACTGGCTTCTTTCGCTCAGCATAATGTCCTCAGGGTTTATCCCTGTTTCAATGCTTCATTCCTTTTTATGACTAAATAATATTCTATTGTATGGAAGAACCACATTTGCTTACACACTCATCTGTTAATGGACACTTAGGTTATTACCATTTTGGGTTGTTAGGAAAAATACTGCTTGAACACTTAAGTATAAGTTTTTGTGTGGATACGTGTCTTCAATTCCCCTGGATATATATGTAGAAGTGAACCTCTGGGCCATGTGATAACTACTTTTAACACTTTGAGGAACCACCAGGCTATTTGCAAAAGCAGTCACACAATTTTCTACCCTGACCAGCAATGAGGGTCCCAATGTCTCCACATTCTCACCAGCACTTGTTATTATCCGTCCTTTTGTGCTTAGCTGTCCTAGCGGGTATGAAGTGGTATCTCACTATGGATTTGATTTTCATTTCTCTCATTGACAAATGATATTTTGCCTTTTTATTTTAGCTATAAGAGTTCTTTGTGTATATTGGATGTAAGACCCTTACCAGATATGTGATTTGCAAAGATTTTCTCCGATTCTGTTGTTGTATTTTTACCTTCTCGATGGGGTCATTTGAAGCGCAGAAATTCTTGATTTCGATGATGTCCAGTTCAGCTATTTCTCTTTTGTTGCTTGTGCTTCTCATGTTCACATCTAAGGAACCATTGTCAGATTGAAGGTCACAAAGGTTTTCTTGCGTTTTCTTCAAAGAGCTTTATAGTTTTGTCTCTTACACTTGGGTCTTCGATCCATTTTGAGTTAATACTTGCATATGTGGGTCTGTACATTGTTCTTTGAAACAGTTACTTTTTCATGCCAACTCCCTGGAGTTAGTACTTTCTGAGGAATGCTCGTGAGGCCTGGTTTTATGTTTCTCCATCATTCACAATACTTCTGGGTTTTAGAAGATGCCTAGCCATGAGGAATGTGACATCACATCCATTATCCACTCCCTTCTCCACCACAGCCCCGTATGAGCATGTTAAGTAATCCCACTTCATGGTGTGTGTGTGTGGGGGGGTGGGAACTGAGGCTCATGAACAGGGAGGAAGTCACCTGTCCAGAAGAACAGAGTGAGGTGAACCCATATTCTTTCCACAAACCCTCCTGCCACTCCTCCCAACGAAAAGTTCTGCTCTGGAGTGGGGAAACCTCCTTACCTACCAGAGTCTTCTTCCTCAGAAACCCCTATCTCCTGACTACTTGGGATTGTTTGAATTACAGACAGTGATGGAGGGCTGGATTTCCCACATTCTCTGTTTATTAAACCAACAGTCTCATTTGTTGAATGGAAGGAAGGGGGAAGGAGGAAAGGAAGGGAGGAGGGAATGGAGGAGGGAAGGAAGGAAGGAGGTTACTTCCTTAAAGCAGGAGTTGAGCTCCCCCTGGTCCCGAGTACACCATCAACATGAGAACATGAGTTAAACCACACAACAGGTTTATCTGGGAAGAGCCCTCTGTCCACATGCACAGGGCCTGGTGACCAAGTCTGCAGGCACAAGCAGACAGCCCAGTGGTTGTGTGGGATGGCTGAGCCCAGGAGCCCTGGCTGGGCTCATAGTTGGTGATCGTGGCAGCCGTGTGCCCCATGGGGCTCTGTGCCCATCTGTCACGCTCTGGCTGGATGGGACCCTCAGGTCTGACAGGCTAAGACTCTAAGTGCTGTTGGAGTGAAAGCAGCAAAACAACCTGGGGTCCTGTCAGGGATGCCTGGTAGCTGGGGTGAGTGATGGTCTCGGGGGATTGACCGGCTGTTTAGGTGTGCCATAAACACGACTTCAAGTGGCCGGGTGACGCCCATCCATCATGCCTGGAGGCCATGGCCCAGCGGCTCTCTGCAGTGGCCCAAGTTGACTCCGCGTTGGCCCCTTCCGGGTGGTGTGTGAGTTGTGCCTGACCGTTGATGACTCATTGATGGATGGGTCCCTCCCTTGCAGAAGTAGCACATCCAGCAGGCCTGGGGGACACTGCGGGCTTTAGCAGGAAGAAGCTGGGCCTGGTCAGAGGCAGTGCTGTCCTTCTAGACAGCAGTCCTGAACCCTGAGAGCAGGTTGTGAAGCCAAAAGCCTCCGGGTCCACAGAGGGAACCTCCAGCTCAGCCACACATTAGACCCTCTGGAGTTCCCAGAATTCCCCAACAACCTGCTCACTCCCCTACTGCTAAAGCCGTGCACCCCTTCTGAGTTCTCTGGTGTTCACAGATGGACACCAGCCACAGGCTGGTGGGAAATGGCCACCATGGGTCCTCCACTGGGAGACAATAGGAAGTAGTGGGGACTGTGGCAACCAACACACAAACCAGCCAGGCCACTCAGGGGTCTGGATCTAGAATAGCCATGTCTTCTGATTCCTCTAGGATAGCCCTGAATAACCCAAACACAGCCATGCCTTGCAACCTGTGGTTCTGACTATGGGCTATCAGCTAGTTCCTCCTCTATGTGTTCTGTGACACTTCCATCAGGGTTGAGGGCTGGAGAGAGAAAAACTTACCTGGAACTCTTCCGGGGACAGGCAGTTGGCCATGTACTCACTGCCAGCCATGCAGCAGCCCCACTGGCAGTGCCATGGCCTGACTTTAAGAGGCTCCTCAGAGAGGGGGCCTCAAACACCCAGTCCTTTATCACACATTCTCAGCCAGCATGGGTGGACAGCTGCACAGATTGGGCATCCCTTGTCCCCATGGTTGTCCTTAGGGCTGCTCTTAACGGAGGCTGTCCCTCTCCTTCCCGGAGTTCCCCACACACCTCTCAGCTGGGTGTGGCATGTAACTTGGCTAGCAGAATATGAGCGGAAACAGTGTGCCCACCCGCCCCCTGCCTCATCCCAGTGGCTGGGGTCCCCAGGGACAGTGACAGGCTGGTCATCAGCACATGGTATGACTGCTGTGCTTAGCCTTTAGATGTGGGCTTGTCTGTTACTGAACAGAGCCCAGACCGTCCTGATTCACAGACCCCTGAGACTACCTTTAGGGAAATACCTGTGCCTTCCTTCGAGCAGAATCTTCCCCGATGCCGTGGTTGTTACAGAAGCACGGGAAGCCCTCTTCCTGGATCCTATAACCTTTCCCAAACTGTCTGGGTCATAGATGGGGGTAAAATGTTTGTTGAATAATAATGACATTGTCTTCACTCAATGTCATCCCCAGGGCTGGGACCAGCCCCTACTGCACATATGGCAGTAAGACTAAATCCCAAACTCCCCACCTGGACCTGCCGGGTCCCTGCCAACTTCTTCAACTTCACAGTCTCCCTGCCTCACCTAGGGTGCCACCCTGACCCCTGCACACCCATCTGGCGGTCCCAGGGCCTAAGCACGGGCTGCCCCTCCCTCTGGAACACTCTTTTTCAGTGGTTTCAGCTCACATTTCAGGCCTCTGCCCAGATGTCCCCTCAGAGCACGCACCTCGATCCCATTTCAAGTTGCCTCTAACCCACACCATTCTCTTCTAACTTTTTATTTGGAAACCATTTAAAATTTATAGAAAAGTTGCAGAAATGAGAATGGGACAAAGAACACCTCACTTACTGTTAACTTTTTATTGTTATGTATTATTGACTCTCCTTCTGTCTCTCAGATACACACGGTTTGAGGGGAAGTTGCAGGATTCGGGGAATTTCCCAGGAGTAGGGCACTCTCTTACGTGGCCATGATTCAGTTCCCACTTCAGTACATTTAACACTGATATCACGCTTTTCTCTCATCTGCCATTCATATACCATGTCCTTCATAGCGTTTCTTTCCCCTCCAACCCTCGATCCGATCCAGGGCCAGGTGTTGTTTTTGGTCACCTTTAGTCTGAAGCCGTGCCCACGCCTTTCTTTCTTTTATTGTAGTGGCATTTTTGAAGAATAGAGTTTTTTTGTGGAACACCCTCACGTGGCTCTGTCTGAGTTTCCTCCTCTGTGGGTTCGGGTTGCATCTCTCCAGCTGGGTGTGAGTGACGTAAAGGACGTGGCCTTCTCAGGGCACCACATGGAGGCCTGGGCCCACCTGGCCTCTGCGGTGTGGGTAAACTTGGTCACCCACCAAAGGGCTGCCCCTGTAATGTTTTGCCTCCTTGCATCCAACCCACAGTCTGTTAGAGGACTCCGTGAGAGCATGTGAACGCCCTGCTCCTTGAACAAGTTTCCGCTGGATTTAGTATCTGTAGATGACTCCCGCCTTACAAAGGCGGCGAGATGCTGATTTTCAACCTAAGCCTCCCGTGTCATTTGCCAGCTAACAGAACCCTTAGCTTTCTCCTGTAAAAAAAGAGCCTCCCTCCTCCCCTGTTTATTTATCCGTTATTATAAGGATGGATCATGACTCCCTATTTTTCAGTGGCTCATCATCATCACTTTCCTTAGCTATTTTGGTGCTCAATTTGTCTCAGATTCGGCCAGTGGGAGCCCCCACAAGCTGGCTCCTGTAACCTTTGACACGCCATCATGATTTCTTCTTCTTTTGAGTACTTTTCTGACACGTCATGAACGGTCCAGGCTTATATTGTATCAACCCTGCCCCGACTTTGGAATCAGCTATATTCTGAGGAGCTGAATTCCTTTTCCTGGGCTGTGACATTAGAGACCAAGGTCTGAGCGCTGGAGGTGCTCCCAGCTCCCAGTGGCCAGCTTCAAATCTCCCTCATCAGACAGCGCCAGAAACACATGATGGGCAACATATTCAAAACCTGACATATACGGCAGGCACCACACTGTTCTCCCTCATATTCTCCGTCATGGTTTTCGTAGGATGCTCTCAAATGATCTGGCTTCCTAATCTGTCTGCTTGTTTACCTGCTCCCTTGAGCCATCCCCTACTCCCACAGAAGCAGGGATTGGCCTGTCTTGTCCTTCACAGTGGGCCCAGAGTGGAAGAGGCCTTTCAGGACTCTCTGATGAGCGGGTGCACCTCTGTGGATGCTGAGAAGATGTGCCTGAGGTTGCTGGGTTTGGAGCGAGGCTCCAAGGAGCAAGCCATCTGGCTGGGCTGGGTGGTCTCAGCCCCTGGCAACGGAAGACGCGCTTGCTTGGCAGCAGCTGGGTGCACTTGCCCCCCAGCCACCTTCACCCCAGAGGGTCGGCCTACCTGGGGATGGAGTTTCCTGGGCCACACACCACCCCGCAGGTGGGGCCCAGCACCTGAGTCCTCACAGCAGCCCTGCCCTTTGGGGAACCAGAGCCTCATTTTTCAGATCAGGAAACCAAGGTTCAGAGAGGCTCTGGCACTTCTGTGGAAAGAGGTTGTGGAGCAGATTCTGCCCAAGTGCTTTGGCTTCGTGAACAACCAGGTGCCCCACATGCAGTGGGGCCGCTGTACCTTTGGCACCATCTGAGCCTTTTCACTTCACAGGTGGACACCTGAACACTGTTTTAATCCTCATTCAAGGTCTCGGCCCCACAGGGCTGCTGTGGGAGAGCCCCCACCATCTGGCTCAACTTGTTCCAATCCCAAGGGTTAAATATCCCCTGGGGCTGTCCTCTACCCCCGCCCCACCCCTTTCTTGCACCCATCAGGTCTGACTCCCACCAGCCCTCGCTCTGGCCCTCGCTCTGCCACTGCTCTATGTGACCTTTAACACAACCCGGCCCCCAGCCTCAGTTTCCTTTTCTGTAGCTGGGGCTAAGTGTCCTTCCCCTTGCAGAGGGGTCCCAACCGCCCCCCCCAGAGTCCTGAGAATGAGCCCCATGGAGGTCCTGTCTCTGTCCCCCAAACTTTACTGGCTGTGTACCCAGCAGACACAAGAAAGGGGAGGGTAGCTCATTTTTCAAACAAAACGGTATCAGATGTGTGATTTGGTTAAAAAAAAATATATTTCTGGCAATGGCTTGAGCTTTGCTCAAGAGAGAACAGGGAGGGGGAGGAGGGGGAGGGTCCAGACCCATTCCAGTGGCTTAAAAAACCCCAGATAAGTGTGTGGTGATTAAGCGCGACCATTAGCTCTAATGGGCAGTAATTGGCGATGAGAAATAATTTTCTGGGGCACAACTGCCCCTGGTGCCCCCACGCCCCGGCCCAGTGGGGGGATGGCCAAGGGGCTGATTAACTCCCGGGTAGGAGGAAATGTCGGAGGCACAAAAAGTTTCCAGATTCAAGGGTAATTGGGAGAAGTTATTTCACTTTCCACATCAGGCTGATGAGGGGCCACCCACCTGCCACTGAGGGAAGGGCTGAGCTGAGCTGCTTCCTGCCCGGGAACGAAGGGGATGGGCGTGGGGGGCAACCCAGGCCAAGCGGACGGGATGGGGGTGGGGTGGGGGCATGCACCACTGGGCAACCTGGGCAACTGGGCAAGTCACTCGCCTGCAGGACATTGGTTCCTCACAGTCTCTCGAGGGCTGAGGATAACAGCTTCGTGGAGGATGATTGTGGGGCTGAGAGGAGGAGGATGCAGGCAGCCAGGGAAGGGCCCCAGCACAGTCAGCGGGGAGTGCGCCTCCACACAAGGCCCCTGTGCCTGATCCCTCCCTCCAATCTTGCTTCCCCATCAACAGAGTCCCGAGCTTCCCATCCTATAACTCACAGACAAACCCACAAGCAGGCAGCCCCAGCAGTCCAGGGGCTTCCCCCAGAGCCACCCAACCCAAGGCCCGCACTGGTCTTATGGCATCTTTATGGGATTCAGGGAAAGACGTCCCTGCCGGCTGGGGGGTGCAGCCTCCCTTCAGAGAGCTCGGTGTGTCCAGTGGGACTGGCCGAACTCCACAGCGCCCCTGTGTGTAGTGCCCAGCCTGCCCAGCTGTCCGCCATGGCCATGTGCTCACGTCTCCACCTCCCAACTCCCCACTCCTCCCACTCAGCCTGAACCTAGAAGCGGATCTGGTTACTTCACATGGTGAAACCCAAAGGCCCTGCCCACCTGCCCACTCTGTTTCCAAGGCCTGGCCTCTGTCCCTACCTGGGCTCCTCACGCCCCTCTTCCCCCATCCAAAGTGCAAATCCCTCATTCCCACCTCTCCCTCCATCTCTCTCTGTCTCTGTTTCTCCCTCCCTCCTTCTCTCTGTCTCTCTCCCTCTCTCTTCCTCTTGCTCTTCCTTCCTTTCTCTTCCTTTCATCCCACCCTGTCTCTCTCTGTCTCTCTCTGGAGTAAGCATTTCATAATGACTCTGACGCAGGTGAGGGAGATGAGCATGGTTCCTGCCCTGGTGAAGCTGATGTTCTAACAGGGATCCAGGCAAGAACCAACCAACATATGAACCAGCTCATGTCAAAGGGGTATCAGCACTGAGAATAGAATGAAACATGCTCAAGGGAGGGGAGACAACTAAGGTGGGTGGTCAGAGAAGGTCTTGCTGAATAAGTGAATGAATGAATGAGTGAAGATCCAACTGGGGGCCCTTAAAGCATAGATCCAAGGTCATCAGGGAGGGGATTTTGTTTAGTAGGAACCTTTCCCTCCCAGCTCAGGGAAAAGGCTGTAACACTCTACCAGGCATGGGACTGAGCTCCCCTTCACAGGAGGCGAACGGCCAGGGAGGAATGTTGCAGAGGGGAATCCTGCCATCTGCAGGCCAGGGCCTCAGCTCTGAAGTTGCAGGTATGGGCTGGGCCCTCAGGATATCTCCACCGTTGACCAGCTCTGTGACCACGGGCCTCTCTTGACCACAGTGCCATCCACTGAAAATGAGACTCAGGGTGTCACCACCCTCATGGGATGGGTAGGGTGGGGGTCTACACAGGGCTGGCTGGTACAGAGATGTCTCCAATGACCACAGCTGCTGGCCTGTTTAAGGAGCAGTGAAATGTCTGCGGATGGGCTCCAGACTTCTCTGGGGTTGGGTGGGAGGGCGGCATTGCCACACAGAGCCTTCCTTTTGCACAGTGTCCCCAAAAGTCACGGTGACAGTGACAAGTGTGACTACTCGTGCCCAGAATTGTTCTAAGCAGCTAGATATGTCTGTTTATTCTGTCCCCAGCACCTCTGGGAGGCAGGGACTCATAGCATCAGAGACCAACATAGAATAACTAGTCCGTGTCTCTTCTGATCCCAGGCACTTTGGCTTCTTAAGTGTAATATCATGCTCGCTGTGGCCGGTGAGGCAGCTCTCGCTCTGTCAATATGCCTTCTCCACAGATGAGCAGACTGAGGCTCAGGTGCGTCACCCCCCGGGGCTCTGCGGAGCACAGTGGCCTGCAGGTGCGTCTGGTGGTGACCTGGCCCTGCACACACCTGCACAGAGGGCGCCTGCGCAGCAGCAGGAGCTGGCTGGGAGGCCGTGGGCTTTCAGCAGCTCATCGGCGGAACATTTGCATGTAATTTGGGAGCGGGTCACATGTGGGAGTCATCAGGCAGAGGAAAGGCTCAATCAGGGCCTAATCACTGTCTGTTTGGAGGGGTCTGGGCCCAAGTGAAAAATGAAAATGGGCCTATTTTGCTTGAGTGACAACCATCAACAGCCACCTTTGACCTCCACACTCAGGCTCAGGGTCTGCATGAGCTTTAAAACCCAATCACCAGGGGAGGCCCCTCCCCCAATGCCTTTGCTCCCTGGACCTGGGCTGGTAGAATTCATTCATTCATCCCTCCTGCTTTCATTCTTTCAACAACCCAGCATTAGGCAGCATGGCCCAGTAGTTAGGACCCTCTGGAGTGGGCCTTACCAGATGACTGTGGCACTCACCAGCTCGGTGACCTTGGGCAGGCGACTATCGGACGTCAGTGTTCTGTGGAAGGGGCGCACAGGACACTATGAGAACAGTATTCAGTAAAGGCCGGTGAGTGTTGGGGGTACCAGGGCACGACCAGGCTGTGGGCTGCAGCACTAGGGACTGGGCGGGGACATCAGTTTGGGAAAGGGGCTCCTGAGTGTGAGGTGCAGCTGAGCCCCCATCCTATGCGGAAGGGGTTGGAGCTCAGCCCGGAAAGTACAGGGACAGCTTCTAGGTGGACAGGAAGGGGGGCCATGCAGGCTGGAGAGGCAGAGCTGGGAGACCTGAGGAAGGGCAGGAGCACACATGCCTCAAAGGGGCTGTCCGTTGGCAGTGGAGCTCAGCTAAGTCCCCACTAGCCGGGGGCACAGAGTTCCTGCCCTTGGTTCACACCTGCACTGAGGGACTCCATCCACCAGGCATCCTCCAACAATGGTCTCTCGGGTGTCCAAGGTCTTGTGAAGGTGCTAACAGGCCTAAGGCCCTTCCCTGATGACCTCCAGGGCTTGTCCAGGGGCGGACTCCACTGAATGAAGAAATGACGCATGGCCTGAATGAATGAAGGAACAGGTGAACAAACAAGGAACAGGACACGGTTCCTGCCCTCCCAGCTCAGATCCTTGGATGGCCCATCTCTTCCTAGACGCCAGGACCTGGCCACTGCAGCAGGGGGACTACTCCACCAGGGCCAGCTCAGGGGGCGGGGCTGCCAGGCACAGCCTGTTAGGGGTAGACTGGGCCCGACCCGGCTGGCGCCCTGCTGTGCGAGGCTGGAGTTCCAGGTCGGGCCCTTTCAGGCTTGAGGAATTGCTCTCGGGCTGCGGCGCGGGAGGGGCGCCCACTACATTAGCGCCTGCCTTGCTCCCTGATGGTGTTTATCGGGATGTGGAACGGGCCTCCAGGAAACCGTCTGGCAGCCCAGGCTTCAGCAAATGGATTGCCAATTAATCAGCATCTATTTATGAGAACGTTTAAACCATTATTAATGTAGTGTAAATACGGAACCGCTGGCGGCCCAGGGTGTGTGCGTGGGGGGCAATCTGCCTAGGAGGAGGCTGCCATCACATTCCTGGGGCCTGTTCCCACCCCACCCTCCTGGGCAGGGCCCCCACCCCCACCCCCAGGAGCCGCTGCTGCAGGTGATGGCTTCCTCCTGCTGGCCCCGAGCGGCAGGGCGGCCGCCAGTTGGGGGGTTCTGAGGCCTGAGAATGCTTCCCCACGTTGAAGTGTTTTCAACATGTTCTCACTTAAGACGCTGAGCAGCAACGTGAGGGTCAAGTCCCGTCACTCAGTCACTCGGCAGAGGTCTGGCAGCAGCCCCTGCCCCCTTGGCTGGGTACGTGTCCACCCCTGGGGAGCACTGGGCAGGTGTCCCCACGTTACCCCCTTCCTCTCTTTCCCTCCTCTCCCTGCTCTGGACCCACCAAATGCATTGTGGCCTTAGTCTCCATCCTGGGATGCAGCAGCAGGAGGCGGAAGGGTGGGGGAGAGTGGTCAAGTGCATTCCCAGCCCCTCTCTCACTGCAGGCCCAGCTCTCAGGCCTGGGGCAAACAGCTGCGCTTCCTTGGCATCCAGGCGCCCCACCTTCTTCCCTCGCCCCGTCTGTGCCTACTCTTCTCTTCAGAGATGCCAGCCTGCCGGCATGTAGGGCCAACCTGGACCGGCCACTCTCAGAACTGAATGTTGGGCCAGACCCCATGGGCCAGCCATGCCTGTGGACTGAAGCAGCCCCCAGGATCCCCTGCTTCATCAGGGTGGGACTTGAGCACCCACGATTTATCTTCCTCAGTATCACCTCGGTTGGCTTTTCTTTGCCGTTTGCACCCATTTTACAGATGAGAGACTGTGTCCATAGAGACACAGCAAGCCAGGATCCCTTCCCGGCCCCCACCCCCAGCCTGTGTGACTGTGTCCTTAGGGAGGACTGAAGCACAGTTTGACCCTAACCTACGTGGCCACATAGGTCTGTGATTGGTGAGTTTTTACAAACGCTTCCTAGAGTTTCCCAATTTCTCTGTTTTATGAGGAGCTCTCCCTGCCTTCTTTCTCTCAGTGTTTTGCATCAAGATAACTGCACATCTGAGAACTGGGTGTCAAGAAGAGCTGTTAGCCTGAGAGTTTCCTCTGCAAAAAAGAAAAAAATGCTTGGCTTTGGTGCTGAATGTTATCAAATGTCATGGTGATTCCGAGGATATTCCGTGTTCTGGTTAGTTGAGGTGCTAGCTAACCAGGGCACCTAATGGGACGTTGAGAGCCAATGGCATGATTTTGGAGACACAGACAGGCCCTCCGAGGCACAACCTTCATGCTCTGAGTGGTGGGGATCCATCCATCCGGTACCCCACCTGGGAGTCATGGGGATGTCAGAAGCCTCTTCCCAGGGCCGCTGCCCTGAGGCACTTCTGCCAGGCTCATGGTTTGTGTGTTGGTGGAGTATTTGCCAGATAGACCCTGTGCCCCTCTAGGGTGGGGACAGCGTCTTTACCACCTTCACATCCTGGTGCCTCGAGGAGACACTAAGAAGTGTTTGTTGACTAACTGACCAACCGTTTGGAAAACTTCTGCTGAGAGCCGTTTTCCAACCTCCTCTCCTTTCTCCCTGGCCATCTGCTCAGCCAGCCTCCACCCGTGCACTCCACCAGCCCCCAGAGCAGGCCCAGGGCTCCGAAGCCCGAGAGGACCAAGGGGCCAAGACTGGCTGCTCCTCACAGAGAACCTGTACACCCACAGAACCCGTCTGTCCCACACGCTATGGCGGGAACATGGGTCCCTAGGGGCAGGGTCTCGCCCATGGTCACTCAGTACCCCAGAAGCTGAGGCTTCTGATGTCCTGAGGCCCCCAAGCTGGTCTACTCCGGATCCTGAACACTGGCCCAGCTGCATAGACATGCTGGGAGGGGAGAGAACAAAGAGACAGCATGTGCCCCTATTTTCTGGCCCCGCTCCCCCGCCCCCCATTAGCTGAGCAAGGATTGTTTATATTACAGCAGGAATTATTCCAGCCCTAATCAGAGGCCCTGCGAGGTTTCGGCATTCGAGGTATTTCTTTACCCAAGGACACTCTACAATCCTATAATTTCCATTTCCCCAGACGCCCCTGATTGAAAGCAAACATTTTATATTTGGAAAGGAAAAGGGCCATGTGCTATTCATAGCCCAGCCAGGCTGTCCGAGCCAGGCGAGGGGGGCGGGCTTGGTGGGATGGACAGATCCGAGAGGGCAGAAGGGGCGTGGGCTGGGTCCCTGGGGTTGAGGGGGTGGGCAGACCCCAGAGCACCATGCCACGCGGAGACTGAGAACGTGGGCAGTTGGGGGTGCAGCGTGATCCCCTTCTTCCTCCTCCCACTCCTCACTGCCTCACCAGGTGGCTCCCACTGTTTTTTCCAGGTGAGGACGTGGATACACCCCCATCTCGGGATGGGGCTGAATACAGTATTAATACTATAATTCTGTATGGTTGTGGGGTCCCTGGTCTCCACCTTGGGCCTATCCAAAGTCCCAGGACCAGCTCCTACCTCTCTTCCAGGCACTGCACACCCCTTCCAGGTTACTCACCCGCCATTGCTCCAGAACCTCTCAGGGGCCAATAGGTACACCAAGGCCACTGCTAGCCACCAGACCTGGTCTCCATCCTCACCTTTCTCCTCTGACATGGGGTCTCCAGCCTTGCTCTGTCTCAGAGGTCCAGACAAGGATCATGTATCCTTTACTGGGGGTCCAGAGTCCCCCATACATAGCTGATGTTTATCCAGCCCTTGCTGCATGCCATACACTGCTAAGCCTTTTCTAAGATGCCTCTGTAAATCCTTTGAAGTAGACATTATTGTTATTCCATTTTATGGGTAAAGAAACCAAGGCTTGAAGAGCTTAAGTAAAGTTGCCATGGTCCCATTCCTGTTTTCTTGCATCTCAGCGTCTCAGTGCTTTCTTCTTAAGGCCAGTGAGATAAACTGAGGCAACGCGTGTCCTGGTCACAACCCACCTGGTACATGCTAAGTGATATGCACTTGATTCTTATTTGAATGAATGAATCCCAGGAAAGCAGAGATGTGCAGGGAAACATTAAGTTTTGCTCTGTATAAATCTGTATTGTTGAATGAGAGAGAATTTTTTCTTAAAATTTAATTTTCATTTTTATCAAAGTAATCCATGCTTAGTTTTGTTAGCTGTTTTATATCAAGTATAATTGATGTACAATGAAATGCATATAAAGAGTGTAAAAAGTGATCACTTTTTGAAACGGCTTTATTGAGATATAATTCACATACCGTACAATTCACCTAATTAAAGTGTACCATTCAATGGTTCTTGGCATATTACATTATTGTTTTCGATTGTGGTGAAATGTATACACCATAAAATTTTCAATTTTAACCATTTTAAGTACACAATTCAGTGGCATTACTTATACTCACAATGTTGTGAAACCAAACAGAAACTCTGTCTCCATTAAACAGTAACTCCACATTCCCCACCCACCTCAGCACCCTGGCACTCTAATCTACTTTCTGTCTCTATGAATTTTCCTATTCTAGATATTTCATATAAGTAGAATCATACAATATTGTCCTTCTGTGTCTGGCTTATTTCATTTATCCTAATGTTTTCAAGGTTCATCCATGTTATAGTATGTATCAGTATTTCCTTCTTTTTTAAGGGTGAATAATATTTTATTGTCTGTGTATACCACATTTTGTTTATCCATTCATCTGTTGGTGGAAACTTGGGTTGTTTCCCTATGAACATTGGCATACAAATACCTGTTCAAGTCCTTGTTTTCAATTCTTTCAGGGATATAGCTAGAAGTGAAATTTCTGGGCCATATGGTAATCCTATGTTTACTTTTTTAAGGAGCCACCAAACTTTTCCCCAGTGGCTACACCATTTTATATTACCACCAGGAATGTTGGAGCGTTCCAATTTCTCCACATCCTCACCAACACTTGTTATTTTCCATTTGTTGATTATAAATATCCTAGTAAGTATGAAGCAGCGGTATCTCATTCTGATTTTGATGTGCATATTCCTTAATGACTAATGATGATAAGCATCTTTTCATGTGCTTGTTGGTCATTTGTATATCTTCATTGGAGAAATGTCTATTCAAATAGTTTGCCTATTTGAATAATTGGGTTGTTTGTTGTTTTGTTGTTGAGCTGTAGGAGTTCTTTATATATTCTGGATATTAAACCCTTATCAGTTATATGATTTGCAAATACTTTCTTCCATTCTGCAGGTTGTCTTTTCACTTTCTTGATGAATTTGATATGTTTCAACACATCTATCTATCTATCTAATCTTTCTCCATGGGACCCTCACTACAATCAAAATGCTGAACATGTACATCACCCTCAAAAGTTTGCCATAATCAGCTGTTTTTCATTCAGCATAATTATGTGGAAATTTATTCACATTGTTGTGTGTATCAATACTCCATTCCTTTTTATTGCTGAGCAGTATTCCATGGAATGAATATACCACAGCACAGTTTGTTTAGCCAGTCATTCATTGAAGGACATCTGATCTGGGTTGGTTCCAATCTGGAGCTCTTATTTTGGGGTATTAAAGCTGCTCTGAACATTCAGATGCAAGTCTTTGTGTGGACTTATGTTTTTATTTCTCTTGGGTAAATATCTAGGAGTGGAATTGCTGGGTCATATGCTAATTCTATGCTCAGTTCTTTGAGGAACCACCGAGCTCTCTACCAAACCAGTCACACCATTTTACATTCCTGCCAGCAGTATATGAGGGTTCCAATTCCTCTACCTCCCTGCTAACACTTGCTACTTTGTCCTTTTGGTTATAACCATTCTAGTGAGTGTGAAGTGTTATCTCGTGGTTTTCATTGGCATTTCCCTGATGGCTAATGATGGTGAGCACCCTTTTATATTCTTATTGGCTATTTGTATGTCTGCCTTGGGGAACTGTCTATTCAGATGCTTTGCCCATCTTTAATTTGGGTCATTTGGTTTTTTATTATTGAGTAGTAATCGTTCTTTATGTGTTCTGGATACAATTTCTTTATAGGATTTGCAAGTATTTTACCCCACTTTCTGATTGTCTTTTTACTTTCTTGATAGTGTTCTTTGAAGGATAAAACGTTTTAATTTTGATGATATCTAGTCTATCTTTTTCTTTTGTTGCTTACTCTTTTGGTGTCATATCTTAGAAACCATTTCCTAATTCAAGGTTTTGAAGATTTACACTGATGTTTTCTTCTGAGACATACAGTTTTAGCTCTTACATTCAGACCTTTGATCCATTTTGAGTTAGTTTTTGTATATGGTGTGAACTAGGGATCCAACTTTATTCTTTGGCACGTGGATCTACAGTTGCAGAAGCACCATTTGTTAAAAAGACTATTCTTTATCCATTGAATCATCTTATAGAAAATCAATTGACTGTAAATGTGAGGGTTCACTTCCGGATTCTCAGTTCTATTCCCTTGATCTTCATGTCTTTCCTATGTCAGCACCACACTGTTTTGATTACTATAGTTTTGTAGTAAGTTTTGAAATGGGGAAAGGTGGGTCCTTCAACTTTGGTCTTTTTCAAGATTATTGGGGCTATTCTGGGTCCTTTAAATTTCTATATGAATTTTAGGATCAGCTTGTCAATTTCTGAAAAGGACTCAGCTAGGATTTTGGTAGGGATTGTGTTGAACCTATGGATCATTTTGGGTAGTATTAGCATTGTAGCAATATTAAGTCTTTCAATCCATAAACATGGGTTAGGTGAAAAACATGTCTTTCCATTTATTTAGGTCTTCTTTAATTTCTTTCATTAATAATTTTCAGTTTTCTGAGTAAAAGTTTTACACTACTTTTGTTAAACTTATTCTTAAGTATTTTATTCTTTTTGATGTTATTACAAACAGAATTGTTTAGAAATATTAAATTTTTATATATTGATCTAGTATTCAGCAACCTTGATGAACTTGTTTATTAGTTCTAATAGATTAGCTCTTTTTCAAATGTTTGGTAGAATTTACCAGTGAAACAATTTGGTCTTCGATTTATTTTTGTGAAGTTTTTTGATTACTAAGTCAATGTCTTTATTTGTATAGGTCTATTCAGATTTTCTATTTCTTCTTCTTTTTCTTTTTTTTATTGAGGTATAATTGAAATTATATTAGTTTTGAGGTTATTTGATATTTGATAATGATTTGACATTTGTATATTATGGTGAAATGGTCACCACCATAAGTCTATTTCTTGAATCAGTTTTACTTGGTCTTCTTTTAGGAATTTATTCATTTCATCTAAGTTATCTAATTTGTGACATACAGTTGTTCATAGTATTCTCTTATAATTATTTTTGTTTCTGTAAGGTCAGTAGTTATGTACTGTCATGCATTTCTGATTTTAGTAATTTTAGAATTTTCTTTTTTTATTTCCTCTTATCAGTCTAGCTTAAGGTCTGTCAGTTTAGTGAGACTTTTCTGAGAACCAACACTTGGCTTAGTTTTATTTTCTCTATTGTTTTTCTATTCTCTATTTCATTAATTTCCACTGTAATATTTATTTTATCACTGCTGCTTGCTTTGAGTTCAGTTTGCACTTCTTATTTCTAGGTTCTTAAGGTGGAAAGTTGTTGATTTGAGCTTTCTTCCTCTTTCATGTAATTTAAACCAATAAATTGCCCCCTAAGCACTACTTTAGCTGCATCCCAGAAATTTTCATATGTTATTTTTTATTTTTATTCATCTCAATGTATTTTCTACTTTCCTTTGCAATTTCTTCTTGACCCATTGGCATTTAGTAGTATGTTATTTAATTTCCACACATTTGTGAATGTCCCAAATTTCTTTCTGTTACTAACTTCCAATTTTACTCCATTGTGATTGGAGGTCGTACTTCATACGACATCATCCTTTTTAAATTAATTGAGGTTTGTTTTATAACCTACCATATGGTCTGTCCTGTAGAATGGTCCATGTATGCTTGAGAAAAAATTATGTATTCTGCTCCTGTTAGTTGTTCTATAGATATCAGTTAGGTCTAATCCGTGTATATTGTTATTCTAGTCTTCTTTTTTTTTGTTGATCTTTTCCCTGGTTGTTCTATGCATTATTGAAAGTGCAGTATTGAAGTCTCTGATGATCATTGTTGAATTATCTATCTCTACCCTCAATTCTGTCAGCCTTTGCTTCATATATTTCAGGGCTCTGTTGTTAGGTGCATATATGTTTATAATTGTTATAACTTCCTGATGGATTGCAATTCATATCATTATGAAATGTCCCTCTATGTCTCTAGCAAAAAAATATTAAAGCTATTTTTTCTGATATTAGCATAACCATTCCAACTTTTTTATGGTTGCTGTATGCATGATATATCTCTTTCCATCCTTTTACTTCCAACCTATTGTATCTCTGAATCGAGTATGTGTTTCTTAGAGCCAACATATAGTTGGATGATTTTTTTTATCCACTATGACAATATCTGCCTTTTGATTGGATTGTTTAATCCATTCACATTAATGTAATTATTAGCATAGTTGGATTTACATCTGCCATTTTACTTATTGTTTATTCTATATCTCTTTACTTATTTTGTTCCTCTTTTCCTTCTTTATCTCTTTCTTTTGCATGAAGTGAATGTTTTCTAGAGTAACATTTTAATTCCCTTAATGACTCATTGTCTCTATATTTTTTTTAGTTATTCCTTTTGTGGTTTCTCTAGGACCTACCAAACATATAAGAATCTACTTCAGGTTTCTACCAGCTTGATTCCAGTGAGATATAGAAATGTTATTCCTAGATAGCTCTAACCTCTCTTCCCCCTTTTGTGCTGTTATTGTTTTACATATTACAACTATACATGTTACTAAACCAACAGTACACTGTTATATTTGCTACTTTATATTTAGCGAGATGCTGAGAAAAGAAAGGAGAAGTCTGCATTTACTGAGTTTTTATATTTACCTTATTATTTGCCATTTCTGCTTCTCTTTATTAATTCCTCCGGTTTTGAGTTACAATCTGGTGTCATTTTCTTTTTTTTAAAAAATTAATTAATTAATTTTTAGTTTTGGCTGCATTGGGTCTTCATTGCTGTGCACAGGCTTTCTCTAGTTGCAGTGAGCAGGGGCTACTCTTCATTGCAATGACCGGGCTTCTCAGTGCAGTGGCTTCTCTTGTTGTGGAGCACAGGTTCTAGGTGTGCAGGCTTCAGTAGTTGTGGCACGTGGGCTCAGTAGTTGTGGTGCATGAGCTTAGTTGCTCCACGACATGTGGGATCTTCCCGGACCACGGTTCTAACGTGTGTCCCTTGCATTGGCGGGAGGATTCTTAACCACTGTGCCACCAGGGAAGTCCCCTGGTGTCATTTTCTTACTCCAATATAAATCAGCTCTTTTCCACCTCATTTGTGCTGTTATTGTCAAATATATGATATTTGTATCCCAACAAATTTTTATCTCCCATTTATATACAAGTTATTTCATACAACTGCTTTTTAATATCAGTTAAGAGAAGAAAGAAAAATATGATTTTTTTTCTGGGATTTTTAATAATTACATAATTAACTTTAACAGGTTTTTTATGTGGATTATAATTTTCATCTGCGTTTATTTGCTTTCAGCCTAAAGAACTTCTTTTAACATTTCTTATAAGTTGGGCTGCTAACAACAAATTATCTTTTTTTTACCCAAGGATGTTTTGATTTCACTTTCATTTTTGAAAGATAGTTTTGCTGGATATAAGATTCATTTTCTTTTGTTGCTGTCACGATTTCCTCTTTGTCTTTCAGCATTTTTACTATGATGTATCTGGGTGTGGATTTCTTTGTTATTATCCTAATTAGAATTTGTTGAGGTTCATGGATGTGTAGATTAATGTTTTTCATCAATTGGGAAGTTTGTCAACCATTATTTCTTCTAATATTATTTCTGCTTCTTTCTCTTCACCTCGTAGTATTTAAAGGTATCCCACATTTTTCTGAAGCTCTGTTCAATTTTCTCCCTTCTATTTTCTCTCTGTTGTTTTCATTATCTCTACTGATCTATCTTTAAATTCACTGATTCTTTCTTTTGCCAGTTCAAATCTGGTTAAGCCCCTCTAATAAATTTTTCATTTCATTTATTATACTTTTCAACTCCAGAATTTTCATTTGGTTCTTTTTTAATAGTTTCTATGTGTGTTGATATTCTCTATTTGATGAAACATTGTCTTCATATCTTCCTTAACTTCTTGAAGCATGGTTTCCTTTGGGCTTTGAAAATATTTATAATGGTGACCTTGAAGTCTTTGTCTATTAAATATGACTTATGGACCCTTTTAGAAGCACTTTCTTCTTCTTTTTTTTTTCTGTGTAAAATGTTCCTGTTTCTTTTCATGTCTTATATTTTTTTGTGGAATGTTGGATATTTTAGGTAATATATTGTAGCAAGTTTGGATTGCTCTTTTTGTTGTTGTTTTTGTGACTTGACTAGATTATTTTAGTGAATTTTACTTCCCCCACAGCATGAAGCCATTGCTGTTGCTCCTCTGGGGGCAGAGCCTTGAGCATGTACAGAGTCACCCTGGGATGACAGTGGTTTTAGCAGGGCTCTTTTTGACTATCTCTTTCCCTGAGTTCTCTATTAATCTACCTTCTTCATTTGGTATTACTCTCTATCCTTTAGGCACCACTAATTCCCAGCTGATTGCTTTATAGTTTTGGCAATGCCCTTGGGCATGTATTTCTCAGCAGTCTGATCCAGATATTTGGACAGAAGTAGATTTTGAGACCAGTCTTTGAGGTTTGTTTTGAACCCAGGGGGCGTCTTCTTACTGTATCTTTCCCTGGTTCTCTCTGGTGACATAGATGGCCTATGGTTTAGCTTGCTGTTCTTAATTAAGAGGAGCTATTATTTTTGAGAGCAACTTTAGAATTAAACTTCTCCATACTCTGTTTCAAATAATGTCAGTTCCTTTGTGGAGAGCTTTGGAGCTCTCTTTTCTTATGGACTACCTCTCCTCCTGGACATAGTATCTAATCCACTCTTCTGGGCTCCGAATGGGGCAGTAGCCACTGGTCTTCATTACTTGCCTTTCTTGATCTGGAAACTCTGCCCTAAACTGAGGATGATTAGAGCTCTAGTATTCTTGGCCTGCTGTGCCGAGGGTAGAGCCTCTGTCCTATAGGTGCAAGGCTGGTGGGAAAAGGGAGCTCCTGACCTCTCAGCCACACTCACCAGGAATTCTTCAACTTGGAATTTCAGGGAATTAGAAATCCTTGTGGCCTGCCCTTCTCAGTGAGGTATAGTAAGGCTTGGTTGAGAGCTGAAGGGAAAGGGAGCACCATCTTCTTGGCCATACTCACCTACAGCGGAGTGTCCCTCAAGCTGAGAGTGGAGAGGGAGAGAAGAAATGGCTCAAATGATGCAGACTCTTGATATTCTTACCAAGTTTTAGTATGTTTTCTTGAATGAATTTTTCCCCTTTTTATATGCCCTTAGGACAAATTCCAGAGACTTTAAATGATTAAGGTTTTTTAAAATAACTATTGCCAGCTTTGTTTTTTTCTCTGTTGAGTGAATCCACAGAGTGCCTCATGCTGACATCCAACTATGACTTTTTTTTTGCGGTACACGGGCCTCTCACTGCTGCGGCCTCTCCCGTTGCGGAGCACAGGCTCCGGACGCACATGGCCCACGGGCCCAGCCTCTCCGTGGCATGTGGGATCCTCCCGGACCAGGGCATGAACCCGTGTCCCCTGCATCGGCAGGCGGACTCTCAACCACTGCACCACCAGGGAAGACCCCCACTATGACTTTTTAATGAACAGTCAAATTGTTTTCCAAAGTGCTTATACCATGTTACCTTCCCTCCGGTCCTGGTTTCTCTGCATTCTCAATCAGTCTCTGGTGAGTCTTTTTAATTTTACCCATTCTATTAGGTGTGTAGTGGTATCTCCTTGTGTTTTTAACTTGCATTTTCTGATGACTAATGATGTTGGGCATCTTTTCATGAGCCTATTTGCCATTCATGTATATTCATTGGTAAAGTGCCTATTCAAAGATTTTGCCCATTTTAAAACTGGGTTTACTTTTTATTGAATTTTGATAATTCCTTAATAATTATAGATATAAGTTCTTTACTCGATATATGTTTTGCAAAGGTTTTCTCCCAGTCTGTAGCTTGTCTTTTCATCTCTTAAGAGTGTCTGTTGCAAAGCAGATGTTTTTACTTTTTATGATATCCAAGTTATCGATTGTTCTTCTATGGATGGTGCTTTTGGTGTTGTAGCTAGTAAATCTTTGCCTAGCCCAGGTCACAAGGTTTTCTCCTGTGTTTTGTTCTAGAAGTTTTATAGTTTTGAGTTCTACATTTAAGTATATGATCCATTTTAGTTTAAATTCAGATATGAGTTTTGGACAGAAGTTCAAATTTTTTTTTCCCTTTTGATGTCCAATTGTTTCAGCACCATTTGTTAAAAAGGCTATCCTTTCTTCACTGAATTGCCTTTGACCATTGTTAAAGTCAGCTAACTGTATTTCTATATTTGGGAGAAATTGATTTCTGGACTCTATTCTGTTCCATCAATGTATTTGACTATCTTTGTGCCAATACAACACTGTTCTGATTACTGTAGTTTTACGATGTCATGTAATCAGCTAGTGTTAGTCTTCCAGCTTTGTTTTTCTTTTTAAGAGAAGTTTGGTTTTAGGTCCTTTTTATGTCTTCCATGTGTCTACTTAACTTTTTAAACATATAGAATATAATAGCTGTTTGATATTCTTGTCTGCTAATTCTAATATCTGTGTCACTTCTGGGTCAGTTTTGATTCATTTTTCTCCTCATTGTAAGTTGTATGTTCTTACTTCTTTTCATGTCTGGTAATTTTATTGGTTGCCAGGCATTGTGGAATTTACCTAGTTGGGTGCTGAATAATTCATATTCCTGCAAATATTATTGAGCTTCATTCTGGAACGCAGTTAAATTACTTGGAAATAGTTTGATGATTTGAGGTCATGCTTTTAAGATTTATTAGGTGGTGCTGGAGCAGTGCTCAGTCTAGGGTAAATGATTCCCTGCTGAGAAGACAAGACTTGTCTGTGTATTCTATCCAATGCTCTGTTAGTCATGAGGTTTTCTAATCTGGTTGGTGGGAACAGGCACTGTTCGTGGTCCTGTGTGAGTACTGGGCTTTGTTATCTATAATCCTTTCTGGTAGTTCTTTCTTCATCCTTGACTAGTTTCTCCCATGCAAGTGCTAATTCATACTCTGCTACATGCTTGGGGGTGGGGGTGGGGGTGGGGGTCCTCTGCAGTTCTTTGGAGTTATCTCTCTGCAGGTCTCCACTCACTAATACTCTGTCCTACAGTTCTAGCTATCTATTCTCCCCAGACTCTCAGCTTTGTTTCTCAACTCAGTAAGACCACCAGACTCCATCTGGCTTCCTTCTCCTTGCACTGTGGCCTGGAAACTCTCAAAGGAGTAATTGCAGGGCTGACCTCCATTGTTTCCTGGCCTTTATAGAATACAGTCCACTGCCTGATATCCAATATCTTGAAAAACCATTGTTTCAAATATCTGTTTATTTTTTGTTTGTTTGTTTCAGATGAGAGGGTAAATCTGGACTATGTTACTCTTTATTGACCAGAAGCAGAAATCTTTTCATAATTTTATAAGTTTATTTTCATAAAGAATGATTACCCCTGAAACTAACACAACATTGTGAATCAACTATACTCTGATAAAAAATTTTTTTAAAGAAGAATGATTGCCTTGGAGGGATATGAAGGGTAGACTGGAAGGCTAGGGTTTGAGGGGGTGGGATCATACTCAGAGATGAGTGTGGAAGCTGGCAAGAAGAGAAAGACCAGGAGGTACCAAGCAGGCACATTGGGGTTTTGACATATGAGTCCTGGTCCAGGAAGTTGTCTGCTTTTGCAGCCACTGCCCCTGTCTTATAACCTAAGGTAGTTGGAGACTTGGCAAGAAGGGCTCTGCATGTGGGCTCTGGCCGCCTCTTCCCTGAGATAGAAGCCCTAGTCCGTTTGTGTTCAGACAAAGCTCTATCCTGGGCAGATCTTCTCCCAGGTGTCTTTCAACCTGCTAACCTGTAGGTAGGCAGGAACACCTTGAGGTCTAGCAGATAGTATGGCCATTGGCAGGTGTTACCAGCACACCTTAGCTGTCGTCTGAGGTCATCAGAACTATGTTGGTGGCTAGTAGTGACTCCTAATGCCTGTCCATACTGGAAGTTCTGGACTCATGGCCCTTGGTGCCTTAAGATGGCTCAATAAGGTAAGCCCTTATTCCCTGGAGAGCTTGGAGTTGTGTTCTGGCTTCCCAAGAAAAAAGCCAATGCATTCTTTTGACCCTAAAAGTCCATTCTAGGAATCTGTGCTCCAGCTGGATAGACTTGTTGACATGCACCAGACATATGTACAAGGAGTTTCACTGTGCTGGTGCTATGAGGACAAAAGACTGGAAACAATTTCTGTTTTCCAATAGCAGGCTGGGTAAATAATTTATGTTCTGTCTACCCAATGGAATGCCACGCTACTGATGAAGAGAGAGAGGCAGATCCAAATACACTGATAGGAACTAGTGACCTAATACATTGTAAAGCAGAAAAGACAAGGTGAATAGAGATTTCAAAACATGCTGCTATAGAGGACGCTGTCCTGCACCCACAAATCCTATTTTACACTCTCATATAAATTGAGTCGTGCATCAGAGTCACCTGTGTTTGTGTTCTTTCACTCAACACAGTGATTCTGAGATTCATCCATGTTGCTCTATGTATCAGCAGTACCTTCATTTCTAACATTCCACTGTATGGGTGTATCACAGTCTGTTTATCCATTCTCTTTCTGGACATCTAGATTGTTTCCAATTTAACTAAATTATTAACAAAGTTTCTATGAACATTACAATACAAATCTTTGGATGGATACATGATTTCATTTCTCCTTGATCAATATCTAGAAAGCTAGTGCTGAGTCATATGGTGAATATACTTTCAACTTTGTGAGAAACTGCCAAAATTTTCCCCAAAGTGGTTGTGTTATTTTACATTTCTACCAGCAATGTATGAGGTATGCAATTGCTCCACACCCTCACTTATATTTTGAATTGTCATTCTTTTTACTTTTAGCCCCTCTGGTGTGTATGCAATGGTGCTGTCTCATGTTGATTTTACAGTGGTAAGCACTTTTCATGTTCCTATTGATCACCTGTATATCTCCTTTGGTGACATATCTTTTCAAGGCCATTTTTGTTGGGTTATTTGTCTTTTCACTGTTGAGTTGTGGGAGTTCTTTATATATTCTGGATACAAGTCCTGAGAGTGAAAGATGATAGAAATCAGAAAGAAAAAACTTTTTCTCTCATTAGATGACTTGTCTGTACATTTTCTTAGTGGTGTCATTTGATGAGGAAAAATTAGTTTTTAATTTTGCTGAAGTCTCATTTTTATATATATATATATATATAAAAATATATATAAATGTATAAAAATATATTATATATATAGTTTTGTTTTGTTTTTAGCTAATGCTTTCTGTGTCTTCTCTAAGAAAACTTTGCCTGCCTCAAGGTTGCAAAAATATTCTTTTATGTTTTCTTCAAGTTCTAGTTCTTTTCAGTTCCAGTTCTGTAGATACTCTTTGACAGGTTAAGGAAGTTTCCCTCTGTTCATAGAATTTGCTAAGAGTTGGGTTGTTTTCCTCCAAATCATGGGATTTGGATAGGTGTTGAATTTTTAAATTGTTTTTTTGTGTGTGTGTGCATCTATTGAGATGATCATATGATATTTTTTGCCTTCTTTCTGTTATTGTGGTAAATTATATTGATTTTTGAGTATTAAACCAATCTTGCATTCCTGGTATTAACAAATGCATGCGTGCATGTGCACATAAACACACAAACGTTTTTTCCTGAAATTGATTTGCTAATATTTGTTAAGAATTTTGTATCCATATTTTTAGTAATTAATTTATTTATTCTTGCTGTGTTGGGTCTTCGTTTCTGTGCGAGGGCTTTCTCTAATTGTGGCAAGCGGGGGCCACTCTTCATCACGGTGTGCGGGCCTCTCACTATAGTGGCCTCTCTTGTTGCGGAGCACAGGCTCCAGATGCGCAGGCTCAGTAGTTGTGGCTCACGGGCCTAGTTGCTCCATGGCATGTGGGATCCTCCCAGACCAGGGCTCAAACCCGTGTCCCCTGCATTAGCAGGCAGATTCTCAACCACTGCACCACCAGGGAAGCCCCTTTATCCATATTTTTAAATAATATTGGTCTATAATTTTATTTTCTTGTAATGTCCTTTCCTAGTTTTGTTACTAAGGTTATGCTAGACCCATAGATTAATTGGAAAGTTTCTCCTGAAAGAGTTAGTGTAAGATTGATACTATTTTTTTCTTAAATGTTTGATATAATGCATCAGTGAAACCATCTGAACCTAAAGTTTTCTTTGTGGGGAAATTTCAAACTTTTAGTAAGTGTAGGGCTATTTATGTTTACTCTGTGTGTGTATGTGTGTGTGTGTGTGTGTGTGTGTGTGTGTGTGTGTGTGTGTGTGTGTTGAGAGACAGAGAGAAAGAGAGAGAGGATTTCGGCATTTTATGACTTAAGAAATTTGTTCATTTCATCTAAGTTGACAAAGCTATTGGCATAATGTTGTCCATAATATTCATTGATTATTCTTTTGCTGTCTTCAGGACCTGTAATTACATCTCCTCTTTGAACCATAATAATAATTTGTGTTTTCTCTCTTTTTACTTTTATTGACCTTTTATTACTTTTATTAATTTTATTGATCCTTTCAAATAACCAACTTTTATTTCATTAATTGTCTCTACTGTTTGTTCTATTCCTTGTTTGTCTATTTCATTGAATTCTATTTTTATCTTTATTATTTCCCTTTTTTTCTATTTTGAGTTTAATTTGTTTTTTTTCTAAATACTAAATATGGTTACTTATATAATTGATTTGAGGCACTTCGTCTTTGCTAATATAAACATTTAAAGCTATAAATTTCCCTTTAAGCACAACTTTTGCTTCATTCCACAAAGTTTTATATGTTCTGTTTTAATTTTCATTAGTTTAAAACATTTTCTTATTTACCCTGTGATTTCCTCTTTGACCTATGGGCTATTTAGAAGTGTATTGCTTTCAAAGATTAGAGGATTTTCTTATTACCTTATTGTTATGAATTTCTAATTTAACTCTGTAGTGGTATACTCTCTACAGAGTATGTAGAGAACAGACTCTGTATTATTTCAATCGTTTTTAATTGATTAAGAGTTGTTTCGCTAAATTTCCATTGTACACTTAAAAATGCATATTCTCCAGACTGTGTTCTATAAATGTCAATTAGATTAACTTGGTTTATGATGTTGTTCAAATCTTTTATATCCTTATTAAATTGTCTATTTTTAATCAGTTACTCAGAAAGGAAGGTTAAATCTACAACTATATCTGTTGATGTGTCTATTTCTCTTTAGTTCTCTGTTTTCACTTCTCTGCATTTTGAGTCTCTGTTATTAGGTGTATTAATGCTTAGAATTACTATATCTTTCTGAAGAATCCACTCTTATCAATATAAATCAATTTTCTTTCTCTAATAAGACTTTATATCTTTTATATTTTCCCACACATTTACAATTTCTGGCATTTCATTTTTTCAAGTAAATATGATTCCATCAGATATTTCTTTTCAATCCATAGAATTTTCTTTAACATTCCTAGTAGTTCAAATCTCTGGTGATAAATTCTCTCAGCTTTTGTTTGTATAAAAATACATTTATTTTTTCTTTATTATTAAGTGGTGTTTTTGCTGCTATAGAATTCTAGATTGGCAGGGTTTTTTTTTTCTTTCCGCATTCCATTGACATCATTCTATTGTCTTTTGACTTGCCTTGTTTCTGCTGATAACTCAGTGGTATTTTTATCTTTGTTACTCTCTATATAACTGTGTCTTTTTGTCTGACCACGTGTAAGATTTTTCTCTTTAACTTTGCTTTTTCACAAATGGAATCTGATAAGCCCTTATGTGTGTGTGTGTGTGTGTTTTCTGCTTTTTCTGCTTGAGTTCTTTTGTGCTTCTTTCATCTGTAGGTCTATAGTTTTCACCCAATTTCAAAATTTTTCTGCCACTATTTTTTCAAATATTTTTCTTCCCCAGTCTTTCTCTCTTCTCTTGGAACTTCAACTCATATATGTTATGACTGACATTTTTCCATACAATTCTGAGGCTCTATTTATTTTCTGTTTTTTTTTTCCTTTGTATGCTTCAGTTGGATAGTTTCTATTGTCTTTGAGTCTACTGATCTTTTCTCCTGCAGTGCTATTAAACCTATCTAGAGAATTTCACTTTGCAAATATTTTCTTTATCAGCTCTAGAAAATCCACATGATTCTTCTTTATAGTTTTATTTTTTCTGATGAACTTCCTACTTTTTTTTCCACTCTATCTTCTACTTTAAATTCACGACCAGAATATAATAAATAATATGGTGTACTATAACAATCATTTAAAATTCTTGTCTCCTAATTCAACATGTTTTCCTGTGTCTGTTTCATTGGGGGTTTTTTTTGTTTTGTTTTGTATTTTTGCTCCTGGTTGTGAGTCCCTCTTCCTTCTTCTTTGCATGTCTAGGAATTTTTATTGTGTTTCAAACATTGTAAATGCTATGCTATTGAGGTCCTGGATGTTGTTTTTCTTAAAGAGTGTTGTTGACTGATTTTCTGACAGGCAGTCAATTTACTGGCTAATAAACTTGATCTTGGTGAAGTTTGTTTTTAGGTTTTTTAGAGTGGGTTTACAGTAACCCTTCCCACTGGATAGGCAGAACTCTAATTTTCCTGAACATTGTACAACCTCCAGAATCTCCATTCAGCTCTCAACCACACAGTAGCCATTCTCTGTCTGCCTGTCCCTGTGCACTTATAGGATGGATAAGTGGGTGGAGAGGTGGATGGGTGGGTGAATGAATACATGGGCTGGTGGATGGATGAATGGATGGATAATTTAAAGTGAAGTCAGGGCAGGGCTGGGAAGAAAACAAAATGGAACAGTGGACTGTAGTGACAGATGGCCAGAGCCCTCTGAACGAAGAAGGAGCTGGACATGCAATTATTGGTGAGGGGTTTCCTAGGCAGAGGGACAGAGAAAACATGAGCAAAGGCCCTGAGATAGGAGCAAGGAACCACAAGAAGTGGCTGTAGCATGGGGGTGAGGGGAAAGATGGGAGATGATAGAACTGATTGAGACCCAAAGCCTGGTGTGGTATGACATGCCCAGTGTTTAAAAATATGAAATAGGTGCCAAACTTGGAAAATTGGGATATTTCACATCAAAAGCTGGATTTTTCGTTCTTCTAAAGTTTGGCATTGCTGGTACCACCAGGCTCATAATCTGGAACTGAGAGGCACAGCCCTGCTGCAGACTGGGCAAGAATCTCCCTTCCACCCCTTCCTGGGCCCAGTAAACCCCTCAGCCCTTTAGTAAGGGGTGGGATCTGCACACCCAAGCCCCTCACCACACCTGCATCTTGCCCTTCCCAGTCCCCACAGGACGGAGGCCTCTCACTGCTCCTGCACCCCTGACCCCAGGTCCGGCTCCAGCCTGTCCTCTGGGCCCTCTGCTTCTGCCTTCTTGGTGGCTGCCACTCCTCCTTCTCATGTCAACCCAGCTGTGCCTGGTCTGTGGGCTCCTCACCCCTGGAGGTGCCCCAGACAGACTGGCACAGAAGGGGAGAGCCCCAGAAGGTGAGAGCTCCATCCTGCCCTGCAGTTTTCCCCCTCCCCAGTCCAGGAAAAGCCTGGCCTCCCGTCCTGGGTGCGATGTAGCCCTCTGAGCCCCTCACCTGCCCCCCAGAGGCTTCTGGTGCCATCTTCACTACATCCCCTCATTTCATCCTCATAACAACTTTGGCTACCCTGTCTTAGAGAGGAGGGGCTGAGGCCCTGTGTGGGGCTGTGCTTTGCCCAGGCTTAGAACCAGCAAGGAGCCCCATGTGCCGGGAGCAGAGTGACTGGAGAGGGTGGATGTCTTGGTAGACCTCAGGGAGGAGCCACCTCCCTCTGAACCACATGGGGGCCTGGATGGTTTGGATGAGGGAAAGACACAGTCTGGCTGGGGAAGAATGGAGTGTGGAGGACAGATGGAGTGGAGGTAGGGAGAGGGTCAGATCCCAATTCCCTTTGGGGTCAGCTGAGGCAGATGAGGGGGAGTCCCATGTTTATTGCCTGTGTGTTCCTCACTTCGTCCCCACTCAAAGGGTGTAGCCAAGACAGTCCTGTCTGGCCTGCTCCGACCCCTCTCAGACTCATACCCAAGCCCTCAGCCCTACCTGCCTCCCTCCAGGCCCCGGGGGTTCTCAGCTCTTGGGCTGCATGCCAGATCCCCAGGAGCCGCTGTCCCATGAGACAGGGGCTCAACTGCATCACCCCACGCCGAAGCAAAGGCCTCCAACATCCTGCATCCCCAGCGGCCCATGAGCAAGTCATTAAGACCTAGCAGAACTTTATAAATGTGGCTTAAAGTTAAGTACATAAGAAAATCTCTGTAATTTCCCACCAAGCAATGGGGATGTTGTCTGGTTCCTACAGGCCATAATTTTTGGGGAGAGAAATGTTTTTTTCCCCACAAATGATGGGAAGTTGGTGGTTACGGTTACGGCTGGCTGTTGACGTTGGGAAGCTGTTCTGATGCCCAGAATCCCACCTACCTCAGCTAAATGGTACCTTTATGAAATTAGCAGAACACGGCTACACCAAGGGGAGGCAAAAAAAAAAAAGAGAAATGAACTTTCAAATTTTAAGTATAATTGGAAAACTGACCTTTGGAAAATATTTTCCCACCTCAGCCCCACGCTGTGGAAGAATGAGTGCTTTATGCTGAGGGTGAGCGGTGACCTTGAGGAATTAGCTGGTCTCTCTGGAGGTGGAAGCAGAGTGGCGTGATGGGTTGTCGGGTCCCTCTGGGCATCCTTGGGTTACAGGGCTTGTGGTCACTGACAAAGGAGGGACCAGGAATGCCAAGGCCACCTGGGGCTGGACGCATGGAGGAGCAGCTGAGGATGGGGCCCTACCCAAGAGCAGTTGGTGGGTCCAGCAGTGGAAAGTGCTCCTGCTGGCCTGGGCAGTTGGGGGGCTGCATGCCTGCTTCTTGCCCCTCTGTCCACTGGCTCAGAAGATGTCAGAGAGGACTTGTTGGGGATGGTATGGTTGGAAGTGACCCTGCATCCAGTTCTGGGCTGATGGAGCTGAGGTGCCACTGAGGCCTGCAGGTGGCAGGGAGAGGGAGGTACTGATTGGGCTTCCAGGACATGCCATGCTCCATGCTAGGTGCTGGGGGGTGCAGGGTGACTACAACAAAGCTCAGTTCCATCCAGCAACTTGACAGACATACATTCAAGCCCTGAATGTACAGTTACAACCCCTCTGAGCCTCAGTTTTCTCATCTATAAAATGGGGGAAATAATGGGAGGAAGAAACAAGTGGTCAACTCGGGGAGCCCCGATGTCCCCCTTGCTGCTTAGGACATGCGGCCTGTGGCTGCCCTGGCAGTTGAGCCTTGGCTTTCCAACTCACGGTTTTATCCTCCCTCCACTACGACTGTCTCTGGGCAGATACTTTCCACATTGTGGAGGTTGCACAGGCTGAGACAGAGCTTCTGGGACTCCTCTCTCCCAGTGACCTCTGTCCCTCTGGCCCCAAGTTGCTGACTCAGGCTCCTGATCACTCCTGAGGACAGTCGTGCTTCTTCTGTGCTCAGGCCAGAGACTGTATCATGTATAAGAGTATGACCGCTGGGCTGTCAGGCCGGACTCTCCCTCAAATTCAATTTGGTTGCTGCTTTGTTTCCAGATCTTGCAGTGATAGGTCATTTGTTTGGGGTTTTCCCCATCAGCACACAAACCCAGGCGGTTCTGTACCCCCCTGGGGCCTCCCTGGGCCTGGTCTGACCCCCTCCCCACAGTCTATGTTCACGGGCCTCGTTGCACACAGGGTCTGTTCCATGCCCTCTGCTGAGCGCTCTCCCTGTATAATCTACTCCGTCTTTCTACAGCCGTAGGAGGGAGGGATATGATTAGTCCCATCTTCCAACGAGGAACCCCTGCTAAGTGCCAACAGAGAATAAGGGGCAGATCCTGGCTGCCACCTGTGCGTTTAAGGTCAGTCCACCTCTCCGTGCCCCTGGGAGCTGGTATCGCCACCTTCTGCTAGCGGTAGATGCGAATAATGGGGGCGCAGCAATAGCACCTATGTGACTTCAGCTGGTTGGTTTACAAGGTGATTGGGGACAGGCAGTGGGAAGCAGACGCCAGGACCTCCCCCACACCCCAACAGGTTCTGATCTCTTTCCCCTCCCTTTCAGGGAGTTGCCCCTCTCGCCTCAATGGAGAGTTCCCTCCCTCCTTCCCTGCAGCTGCACTGGCCAGTCCTCCAGATTCTTGGGCACAACAGTGACAATGACCTTCATTTATGCTGCCGACATGCCGGGAACCATTGCATTCCCTCCTCACAGCACCACGTAGGTGCTATCATCACCCTGCTTACAGATAGGGAAACTGAGGCACACCCAGTCACGTCTGAAGGCACAAGGCCCTGCTCCAGCCATCTTCCGACTGCCCCCAAAGCCATCACTGGGGAGCCGAGGAGAGGGAAGCAGGGCAGGGCAGATTTGTCATGTGTTCTCCTTGGAAGAAAGGAGAGTTCACTAATTACCGTTCACTAATTACCACTCAAGCAATTTCCATAATTGCCTCAAGAAAGGGTTTTATCAGCCAAACGTGAACAGAAACAGCCTCAGGGAGAAAGGCTAAAGGATATGCTCACGAAGCACAAACCAGTGGAAGTAAATCACCTCGGCTGGGCCGAGAGGAGTCCTGGAGCCTGGGTCCAGTCCACACCCCCTCCCCCTGCCGCTCCCAACTCCGTAGAAAGGGAAACCGAGGCCCAGAGAGGCAGGCGATCAGGTCAAGTGCACACGGAAACTCCGTGCAAAACAGATGTGCACGTGCGGCTGGTCGTGCTGTGTAGCGTGGAAATCCATCGCAGGCACATTACGGGTCACTCTTGAAAGCCCTCCCAAAGACAGCGCACGTTTCCTTGAAGCTAATTGCTTTAGTTTGAGGTAATATTCATCACAGAAACACCAGCAGTAACCTTTGGTCTTGGCAAATTCTCCCCTCAATCACGTAACGTAAACAGCGATAAACGAGGGCTTTTTAAGGCTTTCTTCATAATGTGTTGCACATGCATTTGTTACTGAATCTGCGTGAGCTCCAAGCCCTGAAATCTGAGCGTGGCTGTGAGGTGAGCGGCTGGGCCGCCGGAGGTGGGGTCAGGGTTCCCAGGAGACAGTCAAGCCTGGCCGGCCTCCTCCCCCTGCTGCCCCCCTCCGCCCTCCCCCTGCTTCCCTTCCTTCTCTTGGGCAGGTGGGCAGGCAGGGAGTGTCTCTAGTTGGTTGGTTTCTCTCTCTGCCTTTCTCTTATTCTGTTTCCCTGTCTCACCTCCCTCCCTTCTCCCCAACCTGAATCTCTCTCTCTCTCTCTCTCTCTCTCTCTCTCTCTCTCTCTCTCTCTCTCTCTCTCTCTCTCTCTCTCCACCCGCCTCATTCTCTCTTGTTTCTTTTCTTCTCTGATTCTCTTTCTGTCTATCACTCTCATTGTCTCCTCACTGCCTGTCTCTCTCGCCTTGTCCCTCTCTTTCCTTATCTGTCCAGTGCTGACTTCTGATCTTTGTCCCCCTTTGTCCATCTCCAGTCTCTCACCCTCCAACTCTGCCTCCTCCCTTGCACACAACCTCTCCCTCCCCGGGCACATGTCCTGTGAAGAGCGTGGTCCCACTTCTTCCCTTCTCAGCCCTGGTGGCTCAGAGGGGGCTTGACATAGACCCCTGGCCTGGGGTAGGGGGAGATTTCAGCAGTGGAGGATGAACAATGTATATTGGGCGGTGGGGGCACAAGAAGGACTGCTGTCTTTTGGTGGGGGTGAAGAAATCAGGGGTGTCTACATGGAGGTGGTGACATCTGAGCAGTCTGGAAGAATAGGCAGTGGACACAAGGAGACAGTAGGAGCAGAGGGACCATGGAGCAAGGGGCACAAGGGCCGAAATCAGGAGCAGCCCTTGGATGGGGATGGCTGGTGGGGGCAGGACAGGGAGGGTGGGCAAGCTGTGGGATGTGGAGGGTGGGGAACAGGCCCTGCCTCGTGGGCAGAGAGGGCATTCCAAGGGCCCTGGGTAAGGGGCAGGGCATGGGAGGGAGGCTCAGTTCAGGCTATAGAATTTGGGGCAGCCCCATTGCTGGGCAAGAAAGGCAGGATGGCTGGCCAGGGTTCCAGGGACCTTGATGAGAGAGACAGCTGGAGCAGGGGCTACCACAGGCCTGGACACCAGGGCCCAGCCCGGCCACCCCACTGTGAGCCCTCCCATGAGGACTTCCATCACCCGACCTTGTTTCCCTCCTGTCTGTTGGGGTGCTCGTGTGGAATAATTGGGAGGGCTCAGGGCATTGTGGACAGGAACGTGCCCTGGCATTGGCCTAGACACACATCACCCCAGTGACTGCCACACACCCCCAGACATACACTTGCTCCCTGCAGTCATGACAACCAGAGGCTGGCTGCTGGTATCCCCATAATTTCAAGACTTGGAAACTGAGGCACACAGAGGTTCAACAACTGGCCCAGGATGACGAAGCCAGAAGACACAGGGCCAGGACAAGAGCCTCACCCTGGAGCCCACACCCCTGCACTGTCTCCCCGTGAGTGTGGTCCTGGGGGGCACAGAACCCAGGCCCAGTGGTACACCCTTCTTTTCCTAGCCCTGGTGTCTCCAGTGCCCTCATGCGAAACAGGGTGAGTGGGGGCAGAACTGGACCCCAACCTATCACCTGGCCCGCAGTGCCCCACTTCCCATCCCAAGTGATTCCTGAAGCAGCCCACCCACAGGTGGGCAAATGGGCCCCCTGCCTACCCCCTGAGAGAGAGCACGTGTGGATGGAGGAGACACGTCCAGGGAGCTGGGCTGGTCCAGAGGCAGAAGGGGCAAGCAGGGGATAGAGCAGAGCGGAGACGAGCAGTCTCTGTGAAAACAGGAACTGCCCTGGGCCAGTCAAGCCCAGATCTCACTGACCCTCAGAGTGGATGTTCAGAGCCCCAGCGGGGACCAGCGGCCAAAAACCAAATCACAGGGATGAATCATTCAATGCCTCCCGTCCTTCGTTCACTGAAAGATATTTAACATTTAAAAATTGATTGTTGTTTAAACAAAAAAACATGAGTGATTCAGAGTTAAAGGCTTCGGCTCCCCAACGAAAATTTTCAGAAAAACACACGACGCTGCTTCCCCTGGGATGTCCCCTGGACTTTCCTTGTCCTATGGAATCCGTCTCCTCGGATGGCAGCATGCCTGCCTGCTTGTCTGCAAGCCACGCTTTTCATCACCCACGCCTCAGGCAGCTCTTCACACCAGCAAGGAGTAAATGTTCATCACGCCTGCCAGGGCCCTGCAGTCTGGGCTGGAATCCAGACTACAGGAGCACGTGTCAGGGAGAGAGACTGGGGATGCCATGAAATGCCACAGGACTGTATTAAAATGCCATCATCTTCCCCCAAACCTGCCTGCCTAAGCCATAAACCTTGGAGTCATCCTCCACCTTTTCTTCACCTATCATTCCCCATCTGTCCTCAGGCACCCCTCCCACCGGCCACCCCGGTGACCCACTCCCCACAGGGTCTTAGTTCAAGTTCGACCATCCCTCCATGGCTCAGACCCTCCTGGGCCCTGTCTGTCAGAGAGAAGCCAACCCCACAATATCCCGAAGCCCCTGCCTGCTCTGACCTCTGAGAGGTCGCCTGGCTTCACCTCTCCCAGGTCTATCCCTGAATGTTACCTTCTCAGGGGACCCTGCTTTGTTTCTTTTATAGTACCCCTCCTCCTCATTTCTAGAGTCACTTTCTGTTCCCAGAGCTGGACGTGGGTCCTGAGGATGGGAATCTTAACTGTGGGGCTCGGCCAGTGTCTGTGGAGAAAGTGATCCTGTCAGCCTCATTCCCATGCTGACTCCCTACTGTGGACCCGGGCCTGTTCCAGAGGAGGAGCCCAGATAGGAAGGTGGGAGCGGGCTCGGGGTGCTGCAGGGGACCCGGAGCTGGGGGAGGACCCTGGAAGGCGGCATCAGGGAAGGATGGAAAATGTTGGTCTGTGGGTGGGTAGATGGGCTGCAGACCCAGGTTCCAGGAGCCAGAGCCCCGGCTACGGGGCAGAGGGGTAGCTGGAGATCTGCGCTTTCACCTGAGGGCCCTTCCCATGGACACCTCTGGCCCGCAGATGTCCCATGCCCCTTAGGGAAGCCACATCCTTCTTGCTGGGCTCTGGAATTGTCCAGCTCCAGGCTGCTCCAGACAGGGAACAAGAAGGCCTCAGCAGGCCTCCTGCTGCTCAAATATCAAGCAAATTGAAAATCGAGGCAATTTAAAGTAAAAGGCCATTTTCCTGTAGTACTCACTGGAGGCAGACCTGAAAGTGATTTCCTGAAGGGTCCAAGACCCAGGAACTACCATCCCTTATCCGTTGTCCCTCATCCCTTATCACTGGAACATAAGCAGACTTTGGGCACCGCCTCGCCAGGGGCTCCCTGAGGAGCCCTGGCCTCCCACCTGACCTCCAAAGTGCTTTTGTCCGTGGGGAAGTTCCTGCAGACACCCCTCGCTTTCAGAGCTCACTTTTCCACACTGACCTCCAACCTTTGACCTCCCACTTGGATCCAGCATCACCCTCCTCTTCAGACAGTGGGGGTGTTTCCCCTATACCCCCAACCAAGACAGAGACCACCGCTAGTTTCTTCGAGAAATCTGTAACTCAGCACCTGCCGCCCGTGACCGCCAGACAGAACCCTCTGGGGTCAGGCCATGTGCCCTTAGCTTCGGTCCTCTTGGGGCCTCAGCTTTTCATCTGTAAGGTGGTCATAAATTCCCCCAGGAATTTATGTGTTGGGGAGCCTCAGTGAAATGCAGCTGACAGAATGCCTGGCACAAGTGTGTACAATGGGTGTGAGTGGGGAAGACAGTGGTGACGTGTGCATGTGTGTGAGTGTACATGCATATGTGTGTGCTTATATTATGTATGCGTGTATATTTGTATATATCTGTGTGTCTATGAATATATGTGTATACATGTATGCAAGTGTGTATGCATGTGTACATACCTGTGTGTGTGTGTTCATGTGTTCTCATCACTGGCTTTATCACACTAACCCTATGGATTTTCATTCCTAGACCCACATTTGTCTCAGACGTTTACCCAGGGCTTGGCTGCCATTAGCCCAAAGCCAAAGGACATTGGAGTCTCTGCCTGGGCCTCTGTTCTGAGCTGGCCAGGATACCAAGGGCCTCTATCATTTTCCAGAGTACTCTCATTTCACACAGCTCTCAGAGGGGACAAGGAGGGGGTGTGAGGACAGCCTTGTTGAGAAAGAAGGAACTGAAGGAGGCCAGGGGAATGGAAGATGGCGTTCAGTGGACACACTGATCAGAGGACCAGGAGGCAATAAGAGACACAGATGAAACTTAAAAATGCAGGGCTGAGCAGAAAAAGTAAAAAACCTGAATTAAAAACTTCCATGCACAAAATAATGTGTGTTCAAAGAATAAATCCTGAACAAAAAGCAACACCAAACACATCAGACTGGGCCTCTGGGACAGAAACAAGAAGCAGTTAAAACCAGCCCATGCTGGCAAGTCCTCATGAACTGAGGGCACTGGTTAACTCACCACAATTTATGCACAAAAGACACAAACCTGCAAAACACTGTCAAAGTGGGTCTTGAGAGTACCACTCAGGGCTTGAGTTTCCTGGGGCTCCTGGAAGTTTCCCACTTGGCTGTATGAGGGAGGATTTGATCTGTGCAGTGAGGAAGGCTTCCAGACTGAGCTCCTGTCCGCTCATCCCCACCAGGAATCCCGGCTCTGGGAGCAACACTGTGGGATCAGTGAAGGCCTCTGGGGCCTGCTCTGTGAGCCTCCACCCCACCCCTGGCCCGGCAGCGGGGAGGATGGAGAGTCCAGAGCTCCAGCGTCTGTCGCACATTAGGAGCTGTCTGCCTGGTGGGCGGGGAAGGAAATGCCTCCTCCTGGTCCCACATGCCCCCCTGTGGCCCACCTTCCCTCCTCTGACAGGGCCTGGACACTTGGCTCCACCTGCCTGCTTGCTGCCCAGGAGGCCAAGGCTGGAGCAGAAATAGCCTAAGGTGGAAGGCCCAGTGGCACAGCCACCGTCTGCCCTGGACAAGGGCCTGGGGCTTGTAGGGTTAACCCAAGGGAGGGCAGGAGGGTAAGGGATGACTAACACCAACCCACACCATACACATGTACAAACACCACACCACACATATATACACACACACCACACATGTACACACACATACACCACACACATGTATATACACAGGCACACACACCATACTTCCCCCACATATACACACATGTACACAAGTGCATATATACACACAGACAGATATGTATACACATACCATATACTCACACATACATACACACTACACACACATACATACACACACACATACACTACACATATATACACAGCACACACATATGTATATACACATACACAACATACACCATAATATGCATACACCACACACATATGCACACACCATACATACCACACACATGTGCACACATACACACACACACAGTCACACACATGCATACACACACTCATACACAAAGTACTGAGCCTCCACACTGCCCCAGGCCCTGGCAAGCTGTCCTCAGCCCTCACAATGGTCCTGGGGCTTTATGGCCAGAACTCAGCCTGCTGGACAGGGAGGCCTGGCCGCGGTCATGTCCTGGCTCCCTGTGGACAATGGCCTCTGGCCCTCTGCTCCAACTCAGCCAATTCCCTCCTTCTACAGGTTCAGAAACTGAGCTCCAGGGAGAGGAGGAGACTTACATGGGACAACCCAGCTAGCACGTGATAGTACGGGGGTCCCAACCCTGACAGACTCATAGGCCTCTCTTGGCCTCTGGTGCAAAAGGATTGCCCATTTGCCTGCCACACAATGATTTATTTGCTCTTCTTACTTAAAAGCATCCCTTAGCCATCTCCTCCTCCAAGAAGCTTTCCTTGGGCCTTCCCCACAGCTCACCCCAGGCTAAGCTGGTGCCCCTGGAACTCACAGAGGACACACACAGCTGTCTTCCCTTCCTCTCTGAGGATCTCTGGGACAGAGTCTGTCCCAGAGATCATGTCTGTGTCTAGCGTGCAGCTGGTATCAAGAGCAGAGGGGGAAGGTGTGCTCAGATGAGTAAGTGACCAAATGGGGGAGTGTCTCAATGTCCTTTTATTTATTCAACAAGCAGGCAAATGCACCTGACCTCCCATGCTCCAAATTGTAGTGGGCCTATCGGTCCTTCCTACCCTGGAACCCTGCACCATCAGTTCACACCCCACATCAGCATCTGCAGGGCCGGGGCAGGCGGCACTGCCCCAAAGCTGCTGGAATCCACTTGGCCTGCATATATGGAGAATGGGGAGCATCCGGGAATTTGCATCTTTCAGGACTTATCAGACCTTTGCCAGTGACCAAGGTGGGGAGGAGTACAGCCACCCAGCCCCTCGCCCCCTCTGGGATGGTTCTGGAGGATGGTCCCTCTGTCTCCTCTCCTCCCTGCAGGATGGCATCAAGGGCTCTTCATGACCTCACATCCCTGCTTTGCTCCTCCACCTTCCCTGTTCTTTCCTAATATATCATTTTCACAGGAACCCCCAACTCAGGCTCTCTTCTGGGGCTTGTTACTGAATATTGTCACCACAGGCAAGCTCTGGGGCAAGGCTCTGAAGTTGGATCCCTCATGGGCAGAGGGCAATGTGCTGGTGGAGTGGGAGAACAGCGGCTGCTGCAAAAGTACGACTGTGGTGTCCTCTCTGCCTGCATTGGGAAGGGATGTGATTGGAAGGGGAGGCTGGACTGGGCAGCACATCGAGCATTCAAGAGATGGTGTGGCGGGTGGTTGTAATGAGAGAGACTGGGAGTTGCCAGCCATGAGCTGTCAGATAGAAATGATGAGCTCAGGTCAAGGAATCACCAGCTTGGGGTGGTGTGGAAGCCAGGCCTCACAGTGGTGTTAAGAGCCCCCTGGCCCCTGCAGCTGGACAGTGTACTATGAGGAGCTGAGAGTGGCTGAACTATAAGGAAGCCTAAATTCACAGCTTCAGCATGGCCTCAGTGGGAAGCAGTGGAACCCTGAGGCCTGGTGTATTTTTTTTCCCATCGCTCCTGTAACAGATTACCACAACTGAGCAGCTCAAACAACACAAATTCATTCTCTTATTTTTGTATAGGCCAGAAGTTGAGAAGTCTGGGGTCAGTGGGGCTCAGCTGCGTCCCCTAACCAGGTTCTCCAAGGCTGAAGCCATGGTGCCAGCCAGGCTGTACCCCTTTCTGGAGCCTCTGAGGATGAGTCTGCTCCCATGAATACTTTTCTTTGTCCCATTGGACTGAGGTTACTTTTCTTTGCTGGCTATTGGCTAGGGGCTGGCCTTTGCTCCTAGAGGCTGCCCATGTTCCTTCTCATGCTTTCTTTCCATGTGGCACCTCTAACAATGGGGGGGGTGGGGGTCAAGTCCCTTTTGACTTCAATCTCTCACTTCCTCTCCAGCCACATATCAGACATTAGCTAGGAGAGATTCCCTGTTTTTAAGGACTCCAGTGAATAGATTGACCCAACTATTGACCTCCCTATTTAAAGTCTGTAGCTTTAATCGCATCTACAAAGTCTCTTTTGCCATGTAAGATACCATATTCACAGGGTTCAGGGATTGGGGTGTGGACTCCTTTGAGGGGTCATAATTCTGCTGACCACACCTGGGATAAGGCTATCCTGGTGGATGTGCTTCACAGTAGCAAACCCCAGATTCCCCTGATCTGCATGCATGGAAGAGTCGTCACTCTCCTTGCTGGAGAATAGCATCCTCCCCTGAATATCATGCAGATATCTCCGCTCAGGGGAACGCCCTTCACAAAATCCTCTCTCCCTTTCCCTCTTGGTTGTTAGATAAAAAGTGATAGTCGAATCCCAGTATGACCCAGTAGAGAAGGACCTGCTAACTGAGAAGAAAAATTACTCACTAAAGAAGGTGCAGAAGCTGGCTAATGTGCTCCATCACAAACTGAGAGAATACACTTGGGGATGATCTTGAGGATGCTGCGCCAAGGGGCTGGGGTTCAGAAATGAAGGCTGTAGGGGAGAGAGTTTGTTCATTCAAGGGCATTCTCCTATGACTCAGGATTACCCCCCATTATGGACGGCATGTTTGCATCCCCCCCAAATCTATATGTTAAAGTCATACCACCCAAAGTGATAGTGTTTGGAGGTGGGCCCTTTGGAAGTTGCTTAAGTTTAGATGAGGTCATGAAGGTGGGATCCTCATGACGGGATTAGTAGCCTTATAAGAAGAGGAAGACATAACCTCACACACGCACCAAGGAGAGGCCATGTGAGCATGCAGAGAGAAGGCAGCCATCTGTAAGCCAGGAAGCAGGTTCTTATCAGACATCAAATCTGCCAGCTTCTTGATCTTGGATTTCACAGCCTCCAGAACACTGAGAAATAAATTTCTGTTGTTTAAATCCCCCGGTCTGTGGTATTTCATCATAGCAGCCTAAGTTGACTAAGACACAACCAGGCAGGACACCAGGAACTGCTCTTAATACACTACTGGGATGCCTCCTGAAAGTTTGGGGAAAAAAATGATGGCCTGCATTAAATGAAATGGAGGTATTAAAACAGCTTTGGCGGAGTGTGTGGGTGAGATCAAATACTCTGATAGATTGGTGTGCTAGAACAGATCTCTACGAAGTCCAAAAAACCCTCCAGCTTACTATGTTCTTCAGGGAAGATGCAGTGGATGTTTCCTCACTGAAGCAGTGAGGATGAGGAACTGTTATGAATCTAGATACTGATATGACCCCGGGTTCCCTAGCGCCAAGGAGGACAATAGGATCATTGTGCTCCTAGGGGCAAGAAAGATGGGAAGCCAACAAGGCTAGGACTTGATATACATATCAAAAAATATTAAGAAAATGCATGAGCAGAGTGATGTCAGCAAAATGTACATATGAGCTCCAAACTTCTGACTCTCCACAGAAACATCGGAAAACAAGCAAAAACTGTCAGGACTCTGGAAAACAGTCAAAGGTTTACAGCAACCAACTGAACAATGAATCAAGAAAAGGCAACTTGAAAACAGTAACAAAGCTTTGTGGCATTTTTACTCGCCCTTGGCCCACTCCCTCCCTGGTGCAGTGATAGCCTTCAAGCAGCAGCAGAGCAGTATGAGATTCTGGTCCCTGGTTCTGCAAGAGCAAAAATCTCTTCTAAGGTGTCTGGAGGTCACCTGAAGGACTGATGCAGGGCACTCATTTCTGTTTCACCTAACTCAGACTTCAGGCCAGAAAACTGGTAAGCATTGCTCAAAAATGCTGCAAGGCCAACTAACAACCCACAGATGGCTCTGGCAAAAGATGATGTGATACATATAATAGACTACCTAAAGCCTGAGAGGAAAGGCTGGGGAAATTCTGGATTCTTTGGGAAATTAGGACACTCAAAAGCACCAAGAATATAGAGGATTTTAGAAACATGCCCAGGACAAGACATGTGCTCAGAAAGGACATAAAAAAGACCATAAGCTTTCATGTTGGGATAATCCTGAGGTTCAGTGCAAACCTGCTTAAGTATTAGAGTACCCCAGTGCAGAGACTATCTGCAAAGACTAGGAGAGGTGTTTGGTTTTGTTGTTTATTGTTTATGTTTGTGTTTTTTGTTTTTTTCTTTAAGTTCTTGGCATGGAATGAAATCTCTGTCAAAATCTTAGCTGAACATGAGGTAAAGAAACAACAAGTTCAGTAATCACATGTGACAAGGGTTAAAGTCTTTGCAAAAATATTTTGGGAAAGTCCCTAAATAAATATGCCGCTAAAGCTACAGCCTTCAACAATCAAAACAAAACAACAAGTGCTGGGGAAGGGGAAGAACTGATCTTCACAGTTACCACATCGTAGCATTCAAATGTTCAATTTTCAACAACAACAAAACAATCATAAGGAATACAAAAAAAAATTGTGTCACCTATTTAAAGGAAAAAATAAATTGACAAAAATCGACCCCATGAAAGCTCAGACATCAGATTTACTAGATGACAAAGACTTTAAACATGCACAAAGAGCTAAAGGAAATCAGAAAAATGATGCGTGACAACATGAGAATTTCAATAAACACAGAAGTTATAGAAAGAAACCAAACAAAAGTTTGGGGGCTAAAAAGTACAATAACCAAAATGAAAAATTCACTAAAGGGAGTTAACAGCAAATCTGAGCAGGCAAAAGAAATAATTATCAAACTTGAAGATAGGCCAACTGAAATGATTGAATCTGAAGAGAAGAGAGAACAAAATAGGGCAAAAAAGTGAATAGATCCTAAAGAACCTGTGGGATACATCAAGCAGAACAATATAGACATAATGGGAATCTCAAAAAGAGAAGAGAGAGGGGAATTCCATGGTGATCCAGTGGTTAGGACACCATGCTTCCACTGAAGGGGGCATGGGTTCAACCCCTGGTCAGGGAAGTAAGATCCCATATGCCATGTGGCACAGCCAAAAAAAAAAAAAAAAAAAAGTGTAGAAAGAATATCTGTAGAAATAAAGGCCAAAAATTTCACAAACTTGATGAATCTACAAATCCAAGAAGCTCAACTCAAAGAGGGATAAACTCAAAGAGACCCATGCTGAGACACATCATAATCAAACTGTTGAAAGACAAAAACAAAGACAGAACCTTGAAATCAGTAAGAGAGAAGTGGCTCATCAGGCGCAAGTTATCTTTGATAACATTAATAGCTGATTTCTCATCAGAAACCTTGGAAGCCAAAAGGTAGTGGGATGACATTTAAAGTGCTGAAAGAAAATAACCTGTCAACTAAGACTTCTATATCTGGTAAACCTGTCTTTTAAAAATGCAAGAGAAAGTAAGACATTCCCAGATAACCAAAAACAAAGGAAGTGTAATACCACAAGACCTTCCCTACAAGAAATGCTAAAGGGAGTCCTTCAGGTTGGAACGAAAGAGCTCTAGATAGTAACTTAAAGATGTATGAAGAAATAAAGATCTCTATTAAAGGTAAATACATGGATTATATAAACATCAACATTATTGAATCTTTGGTTTCTAACTCTGGTTTTTATTTCCTACATGATTAAAAATAAATGCATAAAAATAATTATAACTTTATGTTATTGGGCACACAATGTATAAAGATGCAGTTCATGATAACAATAGCATAAAGGGCAAAGCTGTATAGAAACAAATTTTCGTATATTATTGATGTAAAGTTGGTATCAATTAAAACTAGACCAAGGTAAATTTAAGATAGTAAATGTAACACTTATGGTAATAAAGAAAATATTAAAGAATATAATTAAAAGGAAATGAGAAGGGAATCAATATAGTTCCACTACAAAAAATCAACTAAACACAAAAGAAGGCAGTAATTGAGGAAATGGGTGGCAAAAAAGCTCAGACATAGAGAAAACAAATAGAAAATGACAGAAATAGGGCTTCCCTGGTGACGCAGTGGTTGAGAGTCTGCCTGCCGATGCAGGGGACACAGGTTCGTGCCCCAGTCCAGGAGGATCCCACATGCCGTGGAGCGGCTGGGCCCGTGAGCCATGGCCGCTGAGCCTGCGCGTCCGGAGGCCACAACAGTGAAAGGCCCATGTACTGCAAAAAATAATAATAATAATAATAAAATGACAGAAATAAATCTTTCTTTACAAGTAACCTTTTCCTTTCAACGTAAATGAGTTTAACTCTCCGATAAAAATGCAGATTGGAAGAATTGATTAAAAACAAAAACATTCAACTGTCCACAGTTGATTATGCTGTCCACAAAAGATTCACCTTAGATTAAAGACACAAATAGCTTGAAAGCGAAAGGATGGAAAAATATACTCCAGACAAATGACAACCCAAAAGCCGTGGGAATGGCTATACTTCTATTAGACAACATAGTCTTTAAGTTAAATACTGCAAAAAGAGACAAAAAGTCACTATGTATTGATAAAGGGATCAATTTATCAGAAGGTATTACACCTATAAACATTTATATGCAAAACAACAGAGCCTAGAGAGATGACATCATCAGGATGTTGGCATAGGTCATTCCTGACTTCAGTCTCCCTCACAAGAAAACCAACTACCAACTATCCACAGACAACACACTACTGTGAAAGTCCCAGAAGACAAGGATGGGGCTGAAGAACCCCCCTATATCACAGAGACTGAGACAAATTGCATTATAATGATGAGTGGAGTGGCTACACTTTGACAGCATTACCCTTCCCCCAGCCTGGCACAGTGCAACAAGAAGAGAGGCCCCCTGAGCCTACAATTTCTCCAGTGGGAAGAGAGAGTCCAAAGTGGATATCCAACTTCTTCAGTGTTGCATGACACTTCCTGGGAGGCTCACTGGGGTCTCACCTCATGGAGATCACTGCAGAGCTCAGTCACTGGCGATCAGAGAGCGACAGAGAAGGGAGCCTAACTGAGAGCAACTAGCTATCAGATCTTTGTGTATCACATCCCTGCTTGCAGGAATGTCCAAGCAGAGGTCCCAGCCAGCTGCTCTGCCCGTCTACAGAGCCAAGCTGGTGGTCCTGTCGGACCAGGAAGTTCAGCTGGCAGTTCTGGCTGTTTTGAATCCCAGGCCAATGGGCCACACTGGCCATGGAGCCCTTTCTATGGCCCCACCTGAGCAGAGAATCAAGTTTGAAGGCCCACCCAACTGCTGAGCATAACCTCAACCTACAGTCCAGCTCAGGGAGGGAGCAAAGCTAGCAGCCCTATCCAACTGTTGAGTATAGCCTCTTGCCTTGAATAATCAGGGAGCCTGATCAGTGACTCTGGGCTACCTCTGAGCTCAGGCTGTGGTACCATCCACCCATGGTGGATGTCTAACCTACAGATGCATCTAGCAGCAAAATCCAGCATACAGCCCTGACCAATTGCCGAACACAGCTTGCTGCCTCACCCAGGCAGGGAACCCAGCCCAAGCCTCCACCCAACCAAGAGCAATGATGGAGCCCAGCTGATACTCTGCCAAATCATGTAACCCAACCATTGGCATTGCTCTGCCAGGGAACACAGACTGAAATCCTCCTCACCATAGATGATTGCTGAGCCCAGCTACTGGCACACAATAGAACACAGCCAGGAGCCTCTTCTGACCAGGGAGACCATTCAGAGGCACCACTGGAGCATGGAGCCCAGCCAGCAGTGCTCCCACCACCAACCTTAGAGCTCAGGCAGTGGCCTTGCTCAACTAAAGACCCTGATAGCAAACTCCACTTGCCCACAGGTGTTACCAGCTGACCTGTCCAAAAACGCTGAGCTGACTGACTGAAGTGAACCTGTAAAGTCTGGAAGAGGAGACTACTCACTCAAATGAGCAGATATGAACACAAGTATACAAAGACCATGAAAAATCAGGGAAACATGACACCTGCAAAGAAGACCATGAATAAAGCTCCAATAAATTCCCCCAAAGAAATGGAGATCTGTGAACCATCTGACAAAGAATTCAGAGTAATCCTCCTGAAGAAGTTCAGTGAACTACAAGAAAACAGTGACAGACAATTAGGGGAGAAATGCATGAACAAAATGAGAAGTCCAACAAAGAACAAAAAACATTAAAAAAAAAACCCCAGAAATACAAGAACTGAAGAATACAGTCACTGAGCTGAGGAATTCAACAGAGAATTCAACACAGACTCAACTAAGCAGAAGAAAGAATCAGTGAATTTAAAGCTAAGTCATTTCAAATTATCCAGTCAGAGGAACAAAAAGAAAGTGAGCAAAAAGGAATGAAAGACTAGGGACATATAGGATATGATCAAAAGAAAAATATGCACATTATAGGAATCCCTGAAGGAGAAGACAGAGAGAAATGACCAAAAATGTCACTTAAAGCAATAAAAGCTAAAAACTTCCTAAATTAGGGGAGATAAATGGACATATAGATTCATGTGGTCCAAAATACCCCAAATAGGTGGAACCCTAAAAGGGTTACAACAAGACAGATTAAAGTTTCGAAAGTAAAGACAAAGAGAGAATTTTAAAAGCAGCAAGAGAAAAGTGACTCATCACAACCAAGGGAGCCCCCTAAAGATATCCAGAGGATTACTCAGAAGAAACTTTGCAGGCCAGGAGAGAATGGGATGGTATAGTCATGATATTGAAAAAAAAATCTGTCAACCAAAATACTATACCCAGCAAAGCTGTCCTTCAGAAATGAAGGAGCGATAAAGACCTTCCCCAAACAAAAGCTGAGAGAGTTTATCACCACCAGGCCTGCCTTACAAGAAATGCTAAGGGGCATTCTTCAAGCCAAAATGAAAGGATGCTAATTAACATTGTAAAAACATATGAATGTGTAAAACTCACTGGTAAAGTTAAATGTATAGTTAAATTCAGATTCTCTAATACTGTAATGTGGTGCATAAATCACATACAACTCTAGATTAAAAGTTAAAAGACAAAGCTGTCAAAAATAATTATAACTACAATAACTTCTTTTTGGATACATAATATTAAAAATGTAAGTTTTAACATCAATAACCTAAAATGTGAGGGGGGAATAAGTAAAAATAAAAAGTTTCTGTATGCTATTGAAGTTAAGCTGTTATCAGCTTTAAAAAAGATGTTTTAACTATAAAATATTATATGTCGACAATGAATGGATAAAGAAGATGTGGCACATATATACAATGGAATATTAGCCATAAGAAGAAATGAAACTGAGTTATTTGTAGTGAGGTGGATGGAACTAAAGTCTGTCATACAGAGTGAAGTAAGTCAGAAAGAGAAAAACAAATACTGTATGCTAACACATATATATGGAATCTTAAAAAAAAAAAGGTTCTGATGAACCTCGGGGCAGGACAGGAATAAAGATGCAGACCTAGATAATGGACTTGAGGACACGGGGAGGGGGAAGGGTAAGCTGGGATGAAGGGAGAGAGTGGCATGGACATATATACACTACCAAATGTAAAATAGATAGCTAGGGGGAAGCAGCATTGCACAGGGAGATCAACTCTGTGTTTTGTGACCACTTAGAGGGGTGAGATAGGGAGGGTGGGAGGGAGATGCAAGAGGAATGGGATATGGGGATATATGTATACATATAGCTGATTCACTTTGTTAAACAGCAGAAACTAACACAACAATTAAAGCAATTATACTCCAATAAAGGTGTTTAAAAAAATATATATATATATATATATTATATGTAAACCTCATAGTAACCACAAAAGAAAAGCCTGTAGTAAATATACAAAAGATTATGATAAAGAAGTCAAAGCATACTACCACTGAAAGTCATCAAATCACAATGGAAGACAGAAAGAGAAGAAGCAAGGAAAAAAGTATCTACAAAAAAGACAGAAAACAATCAACAAAATGTAAAGAGGAAGTTCAGTCTACCAATAATTACTTTAAATATCAATGGATTAAATTCTCCAAAACAGCTAACTTTTCTAACCAGAATGATATGAAACTAGAAATTAATAACAAATAGGTAGAAATTTCATAAAACTTGGAAATAAAACAACACACTCCTGAAAAAGAAATGAATCAAAGAAGAAAAAAAGTCAATCAAAAAATAACTTGAAGGCTTCCCTGGTGGCACAGTGGTTGAGAGTCCACCTGCCGATGCAGGGGACACAGGTTAGTGTCCCGGTCTGGGAAGATCCCACATGCTGCGGAGCGGCTGGGCCCGTGGGCCATGGCTGCTGAGCCTGCACGTCCAGAGCCTGTGCTCTGCAGTGGGAGAGGCCACAACAGTGAGAGGGTTGCATACCGCAAAAAAAAAAAAAAAAAAAAAAAAACTTGAGATAAACAAAAATGGAAGCATAACATACCAAAACTTATAGATGCTGCTAAATCAGTTCTAAGAGTGAAGTTTATAACTATAAATGCATACATCAAAAAAATCTCAAATAAACTAGAAAAAGAACAAACTAAGCTCAAAGTTAGCAGAAGGAAGAAAATAATAAAGATTAGAACAAAAATAAACAAAATAGAAACACAATTTTTGAAAGATTAGAAAACTAAGAGTTAGTTCTTTGAAAAGATAAACAAAATTTACAAATATTTAGGTAGACTAACCAAGAAAAAAAAGAGGACCCAAATAAACAAAAATATAAATGAAAGAGGAGACATTACACTGATACCACAGAAATACAAAAGATCATAAGAGACTATGAATAATTATACACCAACAAATTGGATAACCTGGAAAAAATAGATAAATTTCTAGAAACATACAACCTACCAAGACCAAATCATGAAGACATAAATAATCTGAACAGTCCAATAATGAATAAGGAGATTGAATCAGTAATCAAAATTCTCACAACAAAGACAAGCCCATGACCGGATGGATTCACTGGTGAATTCTATCAATCATTTATAAAGAAGAATTAATGCCTATTTTTCAAAAAACTGAAGAGGAGGAAACACTTTCAAACTAGTTTTATGAGGCCAGCATTACCATGGTACCAAAGCCAGATAAGTTCAATGCCAGAAAAAAAAACTCTAGGCTAATATCCCTGGTGAACATAGATGAAAAAGCTCTCAACAAAATATTTGCAAACTGAATTCAAAAGCAAATATAGAAGATCAAACACAATGATCAAATGGAATTATCCCTGGGATGCAAGGATGGTTCAACATATGCAAATCAATAAATGTGACATCACATTAAAATAATGAATAATAAAAATCATATTATCTCAATAGATCTAGAAAAAACATTTGACAAAATCTAACATCTTTTCATGATAAAAAAAAAAACTCTCAACAAATCTTGTAAAGAAGGAATGTACCTCAACATACTAAAGGCCATATATGACAAGCCCACAGCTAACATCATACTCAATGGTAAAAGACTGAAAACTTTCCCTTTAAGATCAGAAACAAGATGAGGGTGCCCACTCTCACCACTCTTACTCAAATAGTACTGAAAGTCCTGACCAGAGCAAGCAAGAAAAAGAGAAAAAAAGCCATTCAAATCAGAAAGGAAGAAGTAAAATTGTCCATTTTCTGATGACATAATCTTATATATAGAAAATCCTAAAGACCTCAGGGTAAAATTTCACCATGCAAAATCAACACACAAAAATTAGTTGCATTTCTTTCCACTTACAATGAAATATCTGAAAAAGAAATAAAGAAAACATTCACAATAGCATCAAAAATAACAAAATACTATGGAATAAAATGAGGAGGTGAAAAATCTATACTGAACTATAAGACATTGAGGAAAGAAATTGAGGAAGAAACAAATTAATGAAAAGGTATCCTGTGTTCATGGATCAGAAGAAATAATATTGTTAAAATGTCCATACTACCCAAAGCCATCTATAGGTTCAATGTAATCCCTACAAGATTCCAACGGTATTTCTTACAGAATTAGAAAAAGCAAATCCTAAAATCTATATGAAACCCCAAGACCTTGAATAGCAAAAGCAATCTTAAGAAAGAAGAATAAAGCTGGAGGTATCACACTTCTTGATTTCAAACTATATTACAAATTTACAGTAATCAAAATAGTATAGGGCTAGCATAAAAATAGACACTTAGACCAATGGAATAGAATCAACATCCCAGAAATAAATCCATGCATATGTGGTCAAATAATATTTAACAATGAAGCCAAAAATATTCTATGAATAAAAGATAGTCTCCAATAAATGGTGTTGGGAAAACTGGCTATCCCCATGCAAAAGAATGAAATTGGACCCCTACCTTAAACCACTAACAATAATTTGAGTTAATTACAAGTGGACTAAAGACTTTTAAAACTTGAAACTGTAAAAATCCTAGAAGAAAATACATGGGAAATATTCCTTGATATAGTTTTCACAATTATTTTTTGGATTTAATATCAAGAACACAAACAACAAAAGCAAAAATAAACAAGTGGGACTACATCAAGCTGAAATGCTTCTGCACAGCAAAATACGTAATCACAAAATGAAAAGGCAACCTATGGAATGGGAGAAAATATTTGTAAACCATATATCTGATAAGGCAATAATAGCCAAAATATATAAGGAACTAATACAATTCAACAGCAAAACAAAACAAAAAAACAAATAATCCAATCGAAAATGGGCAAAGGACCTGAATAGACATTTCCTTCCAAAGAAGATCTACAAATAGCCAAGAGGTACATGAAAAGATGCTCAGTGTCACTAATCATTAGGGAAACGTAAATCAAAACCACAATGAGATATCATCTCACATCTGTTAGAATGGCTGCTATCAAAAAGACAAGACATAAGAAGTGCTGGTGAGGGTAGGAATGTAATTTGGTACAGCCAGTATGGAAAAAGCATGGAGGTTCCTCAAAAAATTAAAAATGGTACTACCACGTTATCCAGTGATTCTGCTTCTGGATATATAAAAAAATGAAATCACCATCTTGAAGAGATATCTGCCTCCCCATGTTCATTGCAGCATTATTTATAATAGCTAAGATAACAAAACTAAGTGTCCATCGATGAATGAATGAATAAATAAAAAGCAATTGGTATAATGCAATGTTATTCAGCCATGAAAAAAAAATGGAAATTCTACCTTTTGCAGCAACATGGATGAACTTTGAAGGCTTTACGCTTAGTGAAATAAGTCAGACAGAGAAAAACAAATATCATATGATCTCCGTTTTATGAAATCTATAAAAACTAAGCTCATAGAAACAGAGACGAGCTTGATGATTGCCAGAGGCAGAGGTGGGGGGTGGGGACAGATGAAGGTAGTCAATGAGTAAAACTTCCAGTTATAAGATGAGTAAGTTCTGGGGATCTAATGTACAGCATGGTGACTACAGATAGCAATACTGTAATGTATACTTGAAATTTACTAAGAGAATAGATCTTAAAAGTTCTCACCCCCCCCATACACACACAAAAGTAACTATGTGAAGTAATGGAGGTGTTAACTAACCTTATTGTGGTAATCATATCACAATATACATGTATCAAATCATCACTTTGTATACCTTAGACTTAACACAGTGTTTGTTATATGTCAATTATGTCCCAATAAACCTGGAGAAAAAAAAAGTCCTAAAGCATAAGAAGAAAAGTTTGTCAGATTTGAGGGAAGAAATAGAAAGTTCTACATCAATAGTTGGGGATTTGAAAATTCCACTTTCAATAATAGACAGAACGTATAGACAGAAGATCAATAAGGAAATGGAGGAGTTGAGCAACGTTCTAAACCAGCTAGACCCAACATTCTCCAGGATATACCATATGTTAGACCACAAAATAAGTCTTAGTAGATTTATAAGATAAATATCATACATATAATATCTTTTCTGACCACAGTGAAATGAGGCTAAAAATCAATAACAGAAGGAAATCTGGGAAAATTACAAATATATGAAAATTAAGCAACACACTCTTAAACACCCAATGGGTCAAGAAGAAATAATAAGAGAAATTAAGGAATATTTAAACTATTGAAAAAGAAAAACAACATAACAATATTTATGAGATGCAGTGAAAGCAGTTCTAAGAGAGAAATTTATAGCTGTAAATATTTACATCAAAAAATAAGAAAGATCAAAAATCAATAACCTAAGTTTACTCCTAAGGAACTAGGAAAAGAGAGACAAAACCAAAGTAGCAGAAGGAAGGAAATAATAAAGATTCAAGCAGAGATAAATGAAATAAATAATAGAAAGATAATAAAGAAAATCAATGAAACTAAAAGTAGGTTGATATGGACCAAACTGTTCCCCTAAAATTCATATGTTGAAGCCCTGACCCTCAATGTGACTATATTTAGAGATAGGGCCTTTAGGGACGTAATTAAGGTTAAATGGGGTCATAAGCATGGGGGCATAATTCAATAGGGCTTGTGTCCTTATAAAAAGAGGACAAAAGCAAGCATACAGAAGAAAGGTGATATGAGGGATAACTAAGAAGGCTGTACTTTACAAGCCAGGAATAGAGCTCTTACCAGAAACCAAGTTTGCCAGCACCTTGATCATGGACTTCTAACCTCTAGAACAGAAGCAGAAATGTCTGTTGTTTAAGCCATGTAGTTTGTGGTATTTGTTATGGTAGCTTGAGTAGACTAATATATTAATTCTTTGAAAAGATCAAAATTAGCAAAATTTAAGCAGACTGAAAAGGGACAGAAGAGAGTCAATTCATATAACTAAAATAAAAATTCAAAGTGGAGGCGTTACTACCAACCCTACAATATAAGATTTTGTAAGGGAACACTATGAACTATTTTGCATGAAGAAATTAGATAACCTAGATAAAATGGACAAATTTCTAGAAATTAACAAAACTGACTCAAAAAGAAATAGAAAATTTGAGCAGACCTTTAGCTATTAATGATATTAAATCAGTAATTTAAAACTTCCCAACAGAGAAAAGTTCAGAACCACATAGCTTCTCTAGTGAATTCTAGCAAACATTCAAAGAAGATTTAACACCAATTCTTCTCAAACTCTTCCCAAAAAAGAGAAAAGGAGTGAACATTTCCTAACTCCTTCTATAATCTATTATTATCCTAACACCAATGCTAGGTAAGACATCGTGAGAAAAGAAAATTACAGACTATGTCCCTTATGAATATGGATGTAAATATCCTCAGCAAAATACTAATGTCTTAGTCTTCTCAGGCTGCTACAACAAAATACCATAGACTGGGTGGCTTCAAAAACAGACATTTTTTTTCCTCACAGTTATGGAGGCTGGAAGTCCAAGGGCAGGGTACCAGCATGGCAGGATCGGGTAAGGAATCTTTCCATGGCTTGCAGATAACCACTTTCCGCTGTGTGTTCACATGGGTTTTCTTCAGTGCATGTGTATGGAGAGAAAGAGAGAGAAGAAAGAGAGAGTGAGAGGGTGCTTCCTTTTGTTTATAAGGGCACTAATCACATCATGAGTGTCCCACCCTCAACCTCATCTAATCCTGATTACCTCCCAAAGACTTTACTTCCAAATACTATCACACTGGAGGTTAGGACTTCAGCATATTAATTTGGGGGAGAGGGGTATGCAAACATTCATTCCATAACAACAAGCAAGCTAAATATCCAAACAGAACAGAATATTTACAAGATTATACACCAAATTATAGATTAAGTGAAATTTATCCTATAAATGCAAAGTTGGTCCAACATAAGAAAATCAATCAGTGTAATACATCACAATAATAGAAGGACGGAATAGTGTTCAAGATGGCAGAGTACTGTACTCACTCCCTCTTGTGAGAGCACCAGACTCACAACTAACTGCTGAACAATCATTTACAGGACACAGGAACTCGCCCTTTGATGCCCTACATCAAAGGACAGGGGAGAAGCCACAATGAGATGGTAGGAGGGGCACAATCATAAAAAAATCAAATCCCATAACTGCTGGGTGGGTGACTCACAAACTGGAGAACACTTATACCAGAGGTCCACTCACTGGAGTAAAGGTTCTGAGCCCCACATTAGGCTTCCCAACCTGGGAGTCTGGCAAGAGGAGGAGGAATTCCTAGAGAATCAGACTTTGAAGGCTGATGGGATTTGGCTGCAGGATTTTGACAGGACTGGAGGAAGTGCAGAGTCCATTCTTAGAGGGCACACACAAAGTAGTGTGTGCATCAGAACCCAGGGGAGGGAGCAGTGACCCCATAGGAGACTGAACCGGACCTACCTGCTAGTGCTGGAAGGTCTCCTGCAGAGGTGGGAGGTGGCTGTGGCTAACTGCGGGGACAAGGACCCTGGGTTCTGGGAAGGACTCCTTGGCGAGAGCCCTCCCAGAGACCACCATTAGCCCCACCAAGGAGCCTGTGAGCGCCTGTGTTGGGACGCCTCAGGCCAAACAACCAACAGGGAGGGAACTCAGCCCTACCCATCAGCAGACAAGCAGATTAAAGTTTTACTGAGCTCTGCCCACCAGAGCAACACCCAGTGCTACCCATCACCAGTCCCTCCCATCAGGAAGCTTGCACACGCCTCTTAGATAGCCTCATCCACCAGAGGGCAGACAGCAGAAGCAAGAAGAACTACAATTCTGAAGCCTGGGGAATGAAAACCACATTCACAGAAAGATAGACAAAATGAAAAGGCAGAGGACTATTTACCAGATGAAGAAACAAGATAAAACCCCAGAAAAACAACTAAATGAGGTAGAGATAGGAAACCTTCTAGAAAAAGAATTTGGAATAATGACAGTGAAGATGCTCCAGTACCTCAGAAAAAGAATGAAGGCAAAGATCAAGAAGATGCAAGAAATGTTTAACAAAGACCTAGAAGAATTAAAGAACAAACACCTAGAAGAATAAAAGGACAAAAAACCAGATATGAATAATACAATAACTGAAATGAAAAATACACTAGAAGGAATCAATAGCAGAATAACTGAGGCAGAAGAATGGATAAGTGATCAGGAAGACAGAATGGTGGAATTCACTGCCATGGAACAGAATAAAGATAAACGAATGAAAAGAAATGAAGACAGCCTAAGAGACCCCTGGGACAACATTAAATGCAACAACATTCACATAATAGGTGTCCCAGAAGGAGAAGAGAGAGAGAAAGGACCTGAGAAAATATTTGAAGAGATTGTAGGCAAAAAATTCCCTAACATGGGAAAGGAAATAGCCACTCAAGTCCAGGAAGCACAGAGAGTCCCAGGCAGGATAAACCCAAGGAGAAACATGCTGAGGCACATAGTAATTAAACTGACAAAAATTAAAGACAAAGAAAAATTATTAAAAGCAATAAGGGAAAAATGACAAATAAAATACAAGGGAACTCCCATAAGGTTAACAGCTGATTTCTCAGCAGGAACTCTACAAGCCAGAAGGGAGTGGCATGATATATTTGAAGTGATAAAAGGGAAGAACCTACAACCAAGATTACTCTACCAGGAAAGGATCTCATTCAGATTCGACTGAGAAATCAAAAGATTTACAGACAAGCAAAAGCTAAGAGAATTCAGCACCACCAAACCAGCTCTACAACAAATGCTAAAGAAACTTCTCTAAGTGGGAAACACAAGAGAAGAAAAGGACCTACAGAAACATAAGCCAAAACAATTAAGAAAATGGTAATAAGAACATACATATTGATAATTACCTTAACTGTGAATGGATTAAATGCTCCAACGAAAAGACATAGGCTTGCTGAATGGATACAAAACCAAGACCCATATATATGTCGTCTAAAAGAGACCCACTTCAGACCTAGGCACACATACAGACTGAAAGTGAGGGGATGGAAAAAGGTATTCCATGCACATGGAAATAAAAAGAAAGCTGGAGTAGCAATACTCATATCAGATAAAATAGACTTTAAAATAAAGAATGTTACAAGAGAAAAAAAAGGACACTACAAAATGATCAAGGTATCAATCCAAGAAGAAGATAACAATTATAAATATATATGCACCCAACATAGGCGTACCACAATACATAAGGCAGATGCTAACAGCTACAAAAAAGGAAATTGACAGTAACACAATAATAGTGGGGCACTTTAACATCTCACTTACATCAATGGACAGATCATCCAGACAGAAAATTAATAAGGAAACACAAGCTTTAAATGGCACAATAGACCAGATAGATTTAATTAATATTTATAGGCCATTCCATCTGAAAACAGCAGATTACACTTTCTTCTCAAGTGCACATGGAACATTCTCCAGGATAGATCACATCTTGAGTCACAAACCAAGCCTCGGTAAATTTAAGAAAATTGAAATCATGTCAAGCATATTTTCTGACCACAACGCTATGAGATTAGAAATCAATTACAGGGGGGAAAAAAGTAAAAAACACAAACACATGGAAGCTAAACAATATGTTACTAAATAACCAAGAGATCACTGAACAAATCAAAGAGAAAATAAAAAAATACCTAGAGAAAAATGACAACAAAAACATGACGATCCAAAACCTATGGGATGCAGCAAAAGAAGTTCTAAGAGGGAAGTTTATAACAATGCAATCCTACCTCAAGAAATAAGAAAAATCTCAAATAAACAATCTAACCTTACACCAAAAGGAGCTACAGAAAGAAGAACAAACAAAACCCAAAGTTAGCAGAAGGAAAGAAATCATAAAGATCAGAGCAGAAATAAATGGAATAGAAACAAAGAAAACAATAGGAGGGTTTCCCTGCTGGCACAGTGGTTGAGAGTCCGCCTGCCAATGCAGGGGATGAGGGTTCGTTTCCTGGTCTGGGAGGATCCCACATGCTGTGGAGCGGCTGGGCCCGTGAGCCATGGCTGCTGAGGCTGTGTGTCCGGAGCCTGTGCTCCACAACGGGAGAGACCACAGCTGTGACAGGCCCGCATACCACCAAAAAAAAAAAAAAAAAAAAAAAAGGAAAAAAAAAAAGAAAGCAATAGGAAAGCTCAATGAAACTAAAAGCTAGTTTTTTGAGAAGATAAACAAAACTGATAAACCTTTAGCCAGACACATCAAGATAAAAAGGGAGAAGACTCAAATCAATAGAATTAGAACTGAAAACAGAGAAGTTACAACAGACACCACAGAAATACAAAACATCCTAAGAAACTACTACAAGCAACTCTATGCCAATAAAGTGGACAACCTGGAAGTAATGGACAAATTCTTAGAAAGGTATAACTTTCCAAGACAGAACCAGGAAGAAATAGAAAATATGAACAGACCAAACACAAGCACTGAAATTGAAACTGTGATTAAAATTTTTCCAACAAACAAAAGTCCAGGACCAGATGGCTTCACAGGTGAATGCTATCAAACATTTAGAGAAGAGCTAACACCCATTCTTCCCAAATTATTCAAAAAAATTGCAGAGAAAGGAACAACTCCAAGCTCATTCTATGAGGCCACCATCACGCTGATGCCAAAACCAGAGACACTACAAAAAAAGAAAATTACAGACCAATATCACTGATGAATATAGATGCAAAAATCCTCAAGAAAACACTATTAAACAGAATACAACAGCACATTAAAAGCATCATACACCATGATCAAGTGGAATTTATCTCAGCGATGCAAGGATTCTTCAATATATGCAAATCTATCAAAGTGGTAACTTATATTAACAAATTGAAGAAGAAAAAACATATGATCATCAAAGTAGATGCAGAAAAAGCTTTTGACAAAATTCAGCATCCATTTATGATAAAAACTCCCCAGAAAGTGGGCATAGAGGGAACCTACCTCAACATAATAAAGACCAGGTACAGCAAACCCACAGCAAACATCATTCTCAATGGTGAAAAACTGAAAGCATTTCTTCTAAGATCAGGAGCAAGACAAGGATGTCCACTCTCACCACTATTATTCAACATAGCTTTGGAAGTCCTAGCCACAGCAGTCAAAGAAAAAGAAATAAAAGGAATACAAATTGGAAAAGAAGAAGTGAAACTGTCACTGTTTGCAGATGACATGATACTACCCATAGAAAACCCTAAAGATGCTGCCAGAAAATTATTAGGACTCATCAATAATATTGGCAAAGTTGCATGATACAAAATTAATGCACAGAAATCTCTTGCATTCCTATGAACTAACAACGAAAGATCAGAAAGAGAAATTAAGGAAACAATCCCATTCACCATTGCAACAAAATGAATAAAATACTTAGGAATAAACCTACTTAAGGAGGTAAAAGACCTGTACTCAGAAAACTATAAGACACTGATTGGAAGAATCACTATTGTGAAAATGACTATATTACCCAAAGCAATCTACAAATTCAATGCAATCCCTATCAAATTATCAATGGCTTTTTTTACAGAACTAGAACAACAAATTTAAAATATGTATGGAGACAGAAAAGACAATAGTCAAAGCAATCTTGAGGGAAAAAAATAGAGCTGAAGAAATCAGACACCCTGACTTCAGACTATCATACAAAGCTATAGTAATCAAGACAATATGGTACTGGAACAAAAACAGAAATATAGATCAATGGAACAGGATAGAAAGCCCAGAGATAAACCCATGCACCCATGGTCAACTAATCTATGACAAAGAAGGCAAGAATATACAGTGGAGAAAAGACAGTCTCTTCAATAAGTGGTGCTGGGAAAACTGGACAGTTACATGTAAAAGAATGAAATTAGAACACTCCCTAACACAAAAACAAACTCAAAATGGATTAAAGACCTAAATGTAAGACCGGACACTATAAAACTCTTAGAGGAAAACATAGGCAGAACACAGTTTGACATAAATCACAGCAAGATCTTTTTTGACCCATCTCCTAGAGTAATAAAAATAAAAACAAAAATAAACAAATGGGACTTAATGAAACTTAAAAACTTTTGCACAACAAAGGATACTATAAACAAGATGAAAAGACAACCCTCAGAATGGGAGAAAATATTTGCAAATGAATCAACGGACAAAAGATTAATCTCCAAATTATATAAACAGCTCATGCAGCTCAACATTATAAAAACAAGCAACCCAATCAAAAAATGGGTAGAAAACCTAAATAACCATCTCTCCAAAGAAGACATACAGATGGCCAAGAGGCACATGAAAAGCTGCTCAACATCACTAATTATTAGAGAAATGTAAATCAATACTACAATGAGGTATCACCTCATACTGGTTAGAATGGGCATCATCAGAAAATCTACAGACAGCAAATGCTGGGGAGGGTGTGGAGAAAAGGGGACCCTCTTGCACTGTTGGTGGGAATGTAAATTGATACAGCCACTATGGAAAACAGTATGGAGGTTCCTTAGAAAACTAAAAATAGAATTACCATATGACCCAGAAATCCCACTACTGGGCATATACACTGAGAAAACCATAATTCAAAAAGACACATCTACCCCAATGTTCATTGCAGCACTATTTACAATAGCCAGGTTATGGAAGCAACCTAAATGCCCACCGACAGATGAATAGATAAAGAAGATGTGGTACATATATGCAATGGAGTATTACTCAGCCATAAAAAAATGAAATTGGGTCATTTGTAGAGATGTGGATGGGCCTAGAGACTGTCATACAGAGTTCAGTAAATCAGAAAGAAAAAACAAATATCGTACATTAACGCATATATGTGGAATCTAGAAAAATGGTATAGAAACTGGTTTGCAAGGCAGAAATAGAGACGCAGATGTGGAGAACAAATGTATGGACATGAAGGGGAGGAATGTGGCGGGGGATGGGGGTGGTGGGATGAATTGGGAGATTGGGATTGACATATATACACTAATATGTATAAAATAGATAACTAATTAAAAAATCCAATGTAAAAAAATAGAAAGAAGGAATAAAACCACATGATCACCTCAACTGACACAGAAAAGGCATTTGACAAAATCCAGCATCCTTTCATGATAAAAATACTCAAAAAAGTCCAAAGAGAAGGGAACTTCTTTAACACAATAAATGCCATTTATGAAAAAGACACAGCAAACATCATATTCAATGGTGAAAGTCTGAAAATGCTCCCCCTAAGATTGAGAACAAGACAAGGAAGCCCACTTTCATCACTGCTATCCAACACTTCACTGGACTAGCCAGAGCAATTAGACAAGAAAAAGAAATTAAAAGGCATTCAAAGTAGAAAAACAGAGGTAAAACTGTGTCCATTTTCAGATGACATGATCGTATACCTAGAAAATCCCAAAGAATCCATAAGCTACTAAAACAAGTTGAAAAATTCAGTAAAATTTACAAGTTACAAGATCAATACATGAAAATTAGTTGTGTTTACAACACAAGGAATGAACAATCCAAAATGAAATTAAGAAAGCAATTCAATTTATGATAGCATACAAAAGAATAAAATACCTGAAATAAATTTAACCAAAGAAGTAAAAGACTTGTACACTGGGGCTTCCCTGGTGGCGCAGTGGTTGAGAGTCTGCCTGCCAATGCAGGGGACACGGGTTTGTGCCCCGGTCCGGGAAGATCCCACATGCCGCGGAGCGGCTGGGCCCGTGAGCCATGGCCGCTGGGCCTGCGCGTCCGGAACCTGTGCTCCGCAATGGGAGAGGCCACAACAGTGAGAGGCCCGCGTACTGCAAAAAAAAAAAAAAAAAAAAAAGAGTTGTACACTGAAAACTACAAAACATTGCTGAAATAAATTAAAAACCTAAATAAATGGGGAAATGTCCCATGTTCATGGATCGGAAGACAATATTTTTAATACTACCCAAAAGATCTACAGATTCAACACAATACCTATGAAAATTCCACAGTATTTTTGCAGAAATGGAAAATCTGAACCTCAATTTCACATGTAATAGCCAGGGGCCATGAATATCTAAAACAATCTTGAAAATGAAGAACAAGTTGAAGGATTCACAGTTTCCAATTTCAAAACTTACTACAAATCTACGGTAATCACAATAGTGTGGTACTGGCATAAGGATAGATGTACATACGAATGAATGGAATAGAATTTAAAGTCCAGAAGTAAACCTATACACCTATGGCCAATTGATTTTCTATAAGAGTGCCAAGTTCATTCTTGAGAAAATAATAGTCTCTTCAGCAGATGGTGCTGAGACAACTGGATTTCTACAAGCAAAAGAATGAAGTTGGATCCCTACCTCACATCATATGTAAAACTTAACTAAAATGGATCAATGACTTGAATACAAGAGCTAAAAATGTAATACTCATATCATAGAAGAAAACATGGGAATAAATCGTCATGATCTTTGACTTAGCAGTGGTTTCCTAGATGTGACACCAAAAGCATGAATAACAAAAGAATAAATAGACAACTTGGACTTCAAAAAAATTAAAAACTTTGTGTATCAAAGAACATTATCAAGAAAATGAAAACATGGACTACACAATGGGAGAAAATATTGCAACTCATATATCTGATAATGGTTTAATACCCAGAAAATATAAAGAACCGCTTACAACTCAACAACAAAAAGACAACTCAATTAAGTAATGGGCAAAGGACTCTTATCCAGGAAGATATTAAAATGGCCAATAAGTACATGAAAAGATGTTCAACTTTATTAGACATTATGGAAAGCCAAATAAATAAAAACTACAATGTGGAAATACCACTTCACACTTACTAGGAGGGCCATAATTTTAAAAATAGAAAATTAAGTATGTATTAATTAAGTAAATGGCTTGTGGATGGTGGTGCCAGCTGTCTCACTTATGGGTGGGAGTTTATAGATAAGCAAGAAGAGGCAGTTATAACAATCCATGTGGTGATGGATTTGACTGGGAGCCATCAGTATGAACTCATGTTTAGCTAATATAGATATAGATGGTTCCATATAGAAATATTTATAGATATGTGTGTATATACAAGTTACTATAAACACATCTTTTTTTGCTCTATTAACTGAGAGGGCCTAAAAGAAATGATACCCCAGTAGCAATGAGCACACCCAGCACCAAGATCTTGGTTTCTACTGCCATTCTCCAATAAGAGAAATCAGGGCTCCTTTGAGTAATCGGTGATTCTAAGTCTGGGGAGGAAATATACAAGATGTACCTGGAGCATCTTGCAGTTGCAGAAAATAAGGAAGTGCTCAAAACACACACGCAGAAACACATTGATGGAGGTGTTTCAAAGGTGCACGGGAGCCAACTGAAAGAACTCCCAGTGACCAAAGATGGAATAATTTGAGCAAGAATATAAAGTAGTACTGGTTTATAACCCAAAGTATAAAATAAATATCCATGGGATCATACTAATATAAGCAAATGACTGAACAAATTTATAAATGGGGGAGAAGATTCAAATCTCCCATGCAGAATTCCAAATAACTTATGTAAATTCTTCACCCTCAAGGATGGAAGCAGAACTCTCCATTCCCTAGGTGTGAGATGTACTAAGTGACTTTCTTCAAAAGAGCATGGTACGGAAAAGGGGGAAAAGAGTAACTTTACAGCAGAGACACTTGACAAGTGGTACCTCAGCCAGGTGATCAAGGCCAACATTGAGTCATGTAGGCGGTGTGTACCCTTGATATGATGTGAGGAGAATGACACTTTACCTCTGAGAGGGGGAAGTGTGCCAGGCTCTAAGGCTTAGGCTTGGATCCAACACTCTGCTGGCTCCACCTTGTTCTGTTGACCAAGCAAGTGGAGAGACCAGGTCAGATTCACCAGATGGAGTGCTGACTCCACCTCTTGATGGGAGGAGCTGAATGGCACACAGTAGAGGGTGTATATACAGGAAGGCCTAAAGAACGTTTTGCAATCAACCTAGCACTAGAGTCTGTGAGTCTGACCCACTGCACATTTTTAGAAACAGTTTTACAGGGGCACAGCCATACCCCTTTGTTTACAGTTGCCTATGGCTGCTTTCAAGCTGCAAAAGTAGCATCAAGTAGTTGTGACAGAGACTATTCACTCAAGGAAGTCTCAGATCCCCTCTGTGAAACACCTCCATGTGCAGGTGGAGAGACCAAGAAAGTCAGCTATCTAAAGCCTTACTCCTTGAGGAATTCTCTCCCACCCACCCCATCCCTATGTAGGGTCCCTGCTGCTCATCCTCTGGTTGTAAGTAACCACCTTCACCTCCTCCAGGAAGTCCCCCACTTTCATGGCACTGTGACTGTGAGTGGCACTTAACAGAAGCTTGCTGGTCCTATTCCAGCACAAGGAAAGAAGTATCTGAGGGCACAGAGGCCTTTGGGATGCAACTAGAATCACCAAGGAGGAAGCTGACCCAGGCCAGGGTCAACCCACTGGCAATGGGAACAGAATGCCGATTTTGGTTAAAAGGCAGAAATCAGTGGTAACCTCAGCACTCACCACCCCTTCTTGGCTGTGTGTTTCTGGGTGGCCCACCTTGCCAGCTGAGCTCAGCATTGTGTTTGTAAAATGGTCAGAATGACAGGCCCCCTTGGGGGTCTGCAGGTTTCAGAGAGAGCACCTGTAGAGTACCCTTCCAGAGCCTGGTCAGGTGACTGCTCAGCGCAGTGGGGTTTCTAGAGCAGCTCTATACTGTGGCAGGGTCCTTAGGGCTGTAGGCCCCTCCTGCTGCCCTCCACTCTGCTGGGAGGGTGCATTCTTGCAGCCCAGCCTCTGTGGGGAGATCTCCTTCCCTATCTGTGTTCTGCTAATAAAGAGAAACACACTTGGCGAGGTTAGACACACAGCGCTGAGTGATTGACACAGCCGCAGCCCTTGACCGAACGGCACGGGCCATGCAGCAAGATGCTGAGAAAACACCGTGTGGGCTATGCATCCCTTGGCGTTTGCTTTCCATTAGCCTCACATTTTGCCCTTTAGTCACACTCTGTCTATCAAGGCTGGCCTCGGAGGAGCTTGCTCCCAAACACCCTGGCTCACTTCAGGGAAACCCCTGCAGGTCCCGAAGTGTCGCCCAGCGAGCCCTGGTTCTTCCAGCCACTGCAAGGGCAGCTCGGCCAAGGGAGAGCTTGGGGCTCTGAACCCGGTTCCTCTGTCTGGAACCACACCCGGGCCACGCTGGGAACTGAGTTGAGCTATGTTGGGCCAGAGCCCGGGTTTAATAGCTTCCCGGATATGTCCCATGTGCCTCCGACCAGGGTTCTGCCTGGGGCTCAGGAGCTGAAGAAACAGCAGGCCAGACTGGTGATGGACAGGTGGGGCACTTGTATGTGGGCAGAGGGTCCACAGTCCCCACTTGTTTTCTCAAATAGGCCTACTCAGGGTGAGAGACCAGGCCCTCGCACTGGGGAGGGAATGGAGGAATCTGGGCTCAGCCTAGTCCTCCCCCCCAACACCTCCACCCCAAATAGTCACTGCAGATAGAGAGGCTATGAGTTCCAAAACCTGTGCACCTTCCTGCCTTTCCCATGGGGCTTCCCTCCACCTGCTTCCATCTCAGGAGCTGTCTCTTCAGTCCCAGACACTGGTCTTGTTTACATCGCACAACACCCACCAAGGGACTGCGTGCAGAGCTGTCCATTTCCTGGGCATATTTAGAGATGATGGTCACAAAGCTGTGAGTGAGATTCAGGGCTGGTGAGAGAGTGGGCAGGGAAATGTCCCAGAACCTAAAATCTTGGCATCCCAGAGTGACAGGAGCCTGATGGTGGTCTGATCCACTCAAGCAAGGCACAGATCCCCTCTGCGAAACACCTCCATGTTCAGGTAGAGAAACGGAGGCTTGGCATGGGCAAGCTAACTTCCCAAAGCCTCTTGAGGTGGGCCAGGATTCCTTCCCAGGGCTTCCACTCTATTCTCCCACTCACACCAACAGAATGGTTATCGGTCTCCAGGGCCGGTAGTTTGGGAAACTGACCATTTTGCACATTTTCTGGGCTCTTGATCCCTGTCTCTCATGCCCTCTTGTTCTGTGATATTGTTGACAGCACAGAACTCAGAGGATGCCTGGCCCTGGCTACCCACTGAGTATGAGTCGACAAACCAGAGCCCACTCAGATCTCGGCTTTCTCATCTGTCCATGGGGATCCTGGTGGCAGGAAGCCAAGAGGTGACCTGGCTACGCCCACCCGATCTGAGAGGCTCCAGGCTGGAGCGTCACATGCTGCCTTGCCTCCCCAACAGGGCTCTCTCCTCCTCCTTGCCTCCACTCGAGGGGAAATTACCCATTAATGAAAGAGAATTACAAACGCAGCATCTGGCCCCACGCCCAAGGTCCTTGGGAGAGCAGGGAGGGAGTAAGCGTGATGGAAGGGGAATTGGAAACAAATGCACAGGGGTGTTTTCTTTGGTGGATCCACGGTCCCCTCCCCACCCCCTATTCTTACCACTGTCCCAAATTTGGACTTTTACGGAAACGGATTTCATGCCTACGTTTCCCATGAACTCTCTTAATTCAATTGAGGAGCCATTATCGGTACCAAGTGTAATAAGCTGTTTCCACAGCCTGGGGGAGACCTGTGGAGGTGAGGGGTGGGTGCTTCTCTCCTATGCAGGTGGGGGCTGGGATGGAGGGCAATGGGGGGTGCTGGGCTGAAGTCCCAGCCCTGGCAGGTGCCTAGAGGGGTGGAACAGGAGTCTGCAGTTCCTTGAGTGGGGGCACAAGAGACCAAAAGGGGGCAGGAGGCAAAAGAACGGCAGGTGAATCTGGGGCTGAGAGGGCCACCTAGGGTGGGGACAGCTCAGTGTCCTAGGGGACTTGGTGGGAGGGGATGTCACAGCCATGGGTGGGAGGAGCCATCTACCAAGATGCAAGGGTCCCTCTCCCAGGAAGCCCCTTTTCCCATTCTCCTTCCTCCACGGGGAATTTTCTCCCACCTGCCCCATCCCTATGCAGGGTCCCTTCTGCTCATCTTCTGGTTGGACCCACCATCATCTCCTCCAGGAATTCTTCCAGGGACCCATCCAGAAGCCCCAGATTCTGCCCTCATGGTGCTGTGACTGCCAGTGGCTCTGTCTTCCATGGTTTGAGGGCTCTGAGAGAACAGAACAAGCACAGGGTCTGAAACAGATCCTGGAGGGAGGAGCCAGGAAGTGGGCCAAGTTTGGAGAGGGGGCATGGCTCCTCTTAGCAGGGGGGCTCTAGGCTGGAACTGGCCTATGGAGCTGACTGTGATCTGTGTCAACCCATTGGTGTCTCCCCAGTCCTCATCTATCACAGAAGTCCTCATAGCCAGCCTCGAAGGCTGGGCGTGGTGAGAACATGCACAGGGCACCTAACTAGGCCATCGGAGCACATACCAGGAAGACTTTCCTTCTGCAGAGCGAGGTCACAAGGGGCAAGGGGGACACGTGGACCCTCAACTCCAGCCCCAGCCCCATGGCAATCCCTCAAGAAATGCAGAGCTGGTCAAAACTCTGTTGGCAGGGGGCGGGTGGTGTGGAGAGGACAAAGGGCCCTGCAGACCCACCTCTCCTCCCCTACAGAGGCTCTTGCCTCCTGTTCTAAGGCAGGACCCTTGTGAACTCGGTAGTAGGTGGGCAACCCAGGGCTTCAGAAAGCAGACCCTGTGGGGGCCTTAGGTTTTCCCTTTTATTCTGGACTAGATCCAGAGCTGAGACTCCCAACCACCAGGAACAATACCCAGGAGGCTGAGGTGAGCTGCAAAGGGATGGTGTTACACAGGGGGCAGGTGCAGAGTGGAGGCAGGCTACATCTGTGTCCCAAAGGCCTCCTCCCTCTGTATCTCTCTGATTTTCCACACAAAATGACTTGAGTTCATCAAACGCTCCACATTCCCAGCCTTTATGCAACTAGGCAATTCTGTGGGACTAGTTTTGGCCTGTGGCCTGTGGGCAGAGTGGCAAATGTCACTTCCAGGCTGGAGCAGAGAAGTCAGTCTTCTACTTCCCAGCTCTTTCTTCTTCAGTATGTGGTGCCCAAGGGGCCACAGGTGTTGCTGCAAGATGGTGAAGCTGTCATCAGCCTGGAGCCCTGAGGGACTTGTGGGATGCAGGGCCCCAGCTGAACTGTGTGCGAGATGGGGCAGGCATGAGAAGCAAGCCTTTGGGGTGCTAAGCCTGAAAATCGGGTCATTTGTTTTTACAGAAGAACCTAGCTTATCCTGACTCATGCCAAGTATTGGTACCAGAAATGGGTAGGTGACTGAAAGAAAACAACAGAATACGTGACACTGGTGTGGTGGTGTTAGTGCCGGGGTTGGGCAGGAGGCGGGGTGAAATCCATATCAGATGCTGGAAGGATGGTGACCCACATGATTACAGCTGCAAGTAGAACTTTGAATGAGTGGCTTTGGGATAAGAGGTAGGAAGAGCAGATGTTAGCGGTGTGTGGGGTTGCAACTTGCTGTGCTTGTGCAGTGGTTACAGAAAAGAAAGGAGCTCAGGACAGAACTGGCCAGATTTCTATCAGAACAGAAAAGGAGTAGAGAGTGCCCAGAAAGTCGAGCCTGGATGACTTAGAAAACCAGCTGCTTGTGAACCCAAACCTAGAAGGTAAGTTTGAGATGCCTTTGAGGAACAATGCCTAAACTCTTGTAATCCAACAGATGGCCTCAGGCAAAATCAGAATAAGGGTGGATCAGATCCAGAGCAGCTTTATCCCTGCAGAAGGCAGGTAGAGAATTTGTTTCCTGGGGCTGCGTAACAAAGCACCACAGACTGGCAGCCTAAACAACAGGCCTGTAGGCAGGGTTGGTTTCCCTTGAGGGCTCTCTCCTTGGCTTGAAGACGGCCACCTTCTCCTTGTGTCCCCACATGGTCTTCCCTTTGGGTGTTTCTGATCTCCTATTCTTATAAAGACACCAGTCATATTGGATTACAGCCCACCCTAACAGCCTCATTTTACCTTAATCACCTCCAAATACAGTCACATTCTGGGATACTGGGGTATGTTAAGATTTTAACATATGCATTCTTGGGGACACAATTCAGCCCATAACACGGGGGAAGGCAGATGGGAGGAAGAGGAAGGAGAGGTAGGAGGGAGAAGTCTGGGGGCTGGAAAGCAAAGACACACAGATGAGAGCTGAAAATTGCATCTCAAAAAGCACTGTGGTCATGGTTGCATGCATGGGAGCTGCCTGCACTGCCAAAGCAAGACAAGCCCTCGGCTCCTGACCTTCCCCAGGCCAGAAGGGGGTTGATGGGGTCTACACAGCACCCAAAGAAAGCCAATGAGGCTGATGGGAGAGGAGGGTCTCCTTGGGCACAGGACCAGGGCCCAGAGCTCACAGAAGACGAGAGAGCAGAAGCAGGACCTAGTCAGGACACCTCACTCCCCACCTGACTTGGGGCCCTGACACCCTAGTCTCCAGATAGAACAGAACATGCTCACTGGGGTACTGCAGGGGAGAGCCCCTCTTAGACGGGAGGGACCTTAAATTTTAAAGGACTATGAACTTCCTGAGGCTGTAAGGGTTGGTTATTCTAATATCCTGAGTAAGAGTCTGTGTTCTCAGGCCTGCCCTGTTTCTGTGTCTGGGGCTGGGTTTGTCAGTAGCCTGGCAGGACTGAGGGGCCCGCCAGAGCCAGGCTGGGGTCTGGGGCACACAGGGAAAGGGCGTTCTGAGGACCCAAGTCTGAAGTGGTTCCAAGCCAGCCCCCAGGGAAGGCGGCCAAGGCAGGCAGAACTTCAAATGCTTTGGGGTTATTTTATTTTATTTCACATAAGTGGAGGCAAAAATTGGTTTCTCGTGTGGTCTAATGTTTTCCAAGTCGTAACATCACTTCCCCAGCTCCTGCCACTCAGGGTGGAGCCAGGATGGGAAGAGGAGGAGTGGGTTGTGGGCTCCAGCTTCCCCTCCTCACACGAAGCCACCTTGGGGCAGAGTCACAACAGTCTCAACCCCCAGACCTCAGGGACAGGCATCCTCCAATCAGAGCCCTTCCCTTCTGGGCCATCTGTTTGATATTAGGCAGGTTACCCCACCTCTCTGAACCTCAATCTCCCTGACTGTGAAATGGTCATAGGGGCATTTGCATGTGAGCCTACTGGGGACTGTGAGTTTCTCAACAGCCCAGAGAGTGATGAGCTGTGATTCTAATTTACAGCTCTCCTGGGAGGTCCCTGGCTTGGCATGTTCAATCCGGATGCAGGGACCTCTCAGCCAGGACCCCCGAGGGAGTCCCCTCCCTCCCAGAAATCTCAGCCCAGATTGGGTAGGGGTCCCGTCCCATTGGCCCAGACTGGGGACCTTGGGCGTGTCCCTTGCTGCCCAAGCCCTCCTCCCTCTTCCACTCCCATCTGCCCTCAGCACTTTGCCTCAGTTTACCACTGATGTTTCCCAGGGCCCCTGGAGAGGAGGCTCTCGGGATGAGCACCCTAATTCCTTTGGCTGGTCCTTCTGCTCCACTGTATCCCCTCCAACTCCAGCTTCCATGCCATCCACCAGACCTCACAGCCTTGTCCCTGTGCTGCTCAAACTGCTGCTCTCGAGACAAGTGACCCAAGGCACCCAGGGTCCTGCCCCTGTCCACCCAGTAGCCTCACCCTCCACTCCTGATCCTGAAGGCTCATGCTCTCCTCCTCTCCTCCCTGTGCTCATTCCTCTGCCAGAAATGCCCTTCCTTCCTTCCCTACTTGCTCAGCTCAGGCATGCCCTCTGAAGCTTCCTACCTCACAACATTTGAAGCCCCCAGAGCAACCTACGCTGCATTTCTCAGGCCTTGCCTCTTGGCTTGTAGGTGTTGACAACCATGTAAGTCAGCTCTCGCTGCATAACAAAGTACCCAGAACTTGATGGTCTAAATCAGCAAGTGTTTACTTTTGCTCATGAGTCTACTGGTCCGCCAGTTCTCCCAGTCTCAACTGGTCTTGGCTGGACCTGCTGAGGCATCTGTGTTCACCCGGCAGTTTGGCCAGGAGCAGGCTTGTTTAGGATGACCTCTGTATTCACTTTCTGTGCTGCGTAAAGAATCATTCCTCTCCCAGTGGGAGAGAGGCTGGTGGTGTGCCTGAAGGACACTATCCCAGACCCTCCATGGCTCCACCACTTACCCCATCTGTCTCATCAGCGGCTGAGAAGAGAGATAGAGGGACCAGAGGTGGGCAGAGTCTCAGTGGGGAAGGAGCCAGGGTCCTGATGACCGTGCGGGGCCCAGGCTGTAGTGTGGCTCCTGGGACGATGTACCTGTGCCCACCATGCCTGCTCCTGGGCTCCAGCTCGGCCACTCCCTCATGAGTGAGCCCAGCTTGGGGTCCCTGGAGACCCACAAGAAAGGCTTACCATCGGCAGTGGTGCTCAGCCACCAAACAGCCCTGGGAGGCTGCTCACCTTTGGAAGATTATGAGTCCAAGACTGAAGTCATTTCAGGAGAATGACCGTGGGGAAATGGGGTGATAGGGAAGAGAAGGAAAACGAGGAGACAAGGGGGGTGCGGCAAGAAGGACCAGTGGAGAGAAGGAAAGGAACAAGAGGAGCCACCTTTGCCTCAGTGCCCTGTGTCCACAGCCACTGGTTGTCTCTACCCCAGCCCAGCGAGATAGGAATGGTCACCCCCTTTACAAAGGGACACAGATCCAAGGAGCTTTGGATGGGCAGGAGCATCGCTGCTGTCACAAGGTTGAGGCCCCAAATGCAGCAGCTGGTCTGAGGGGCTGACCTCCCTTCCAGCGCACTGGAGCCAGGAATCTTCTCTCCCTGTTACAGGCAAGACTCAGATGCTGAAAGTGCCGTCTGGGCTTCCGGTCTTCGTCCCCATCTCCTCGGAAGGACATATCTCCCAGAGCTGGATGGACACTCAGGGGCACCACCCGATGGGACAGCCCAAAGCCCTCCCCAGCCAGGACCTCACAGTGATGCCCCCATCTCCAGCCTCCATTCAACAGGCATCATGAGCACCTAGTGGCAGGCTGCCTCAGTTTGCTCATCTGCAAAATGGAGATAGGCACTGCCTGCTCAGGGCACCTCCAGAAAAAATCAGGGGCAGCAGGTGGGTGCCAGGGAAGTGTGCACTTGGGGTTACAGCCCTGGCTTCAGGTCCTGGCCTTGCGGGTCCCCAGCTGGGCAACTTTGGCACAGGTAGCAGGATGGTTGGAGGCAGCCAGGCGGAGGGTGACGTGAGGGTTCCAAGAGGCCTGGGGCCACCCTGGGAGGGAGTGATGACAGACACCCAGCTATTACTGCACCTTGGGGCCAGGTCCTTCCCACTCACTCAGGGCAGAGGCAGCCCCAGTAAGGATTCACCCAAGGCGCTGTCGGGCCTGTCATTCAGTCCTAATCCCTGCCCTTTGTCCGCCTGCCATCAGGGCTTTGGGTTGCCACCTGCCTGTGCCGGGTGAAGTCATGGGAAAAGAATGTGGCAGGTGGGGGCAGGCGAGGGGCCGTCCTGGAGAGTGTCTCTCTCCCCTGCCCAGGTGGGCAGGGGGCTGCGGGAGACAATGTGGAAACTCAGGACTCCCCTCCCCTACAGGCCTTGGGTATAATCCTGCCCTGCAGATGACATGTGTTCCATGAGGTCAAGAATTTTGAAAGTCCTGGAAGTTTCCAGAGCCTTGTTTAAGGGAAGTGCACTACTGGGCTCACAGTTACAAAACAGCTGGGGCATCTGTGTCCAAGACTCCATCGATTCCTTGAAATGGCTGCAGAACTGGGCATGGACATGTTCTCCGGGAGAGCAGCCCTGGCTTCATTGGATTACCAGGGCTCCACAGCAAGACTCAGCAGTGTGGGGAGCCTGCCATCCTGTGAGCTCAGAGTTGGGGCTGCCACAGGCCTCTCTGAGCCTCACTTTCCCCATCCCTGAAACAACGTTGTTGTCCCCCACTGATCTCCTACCAGCCCAGGAAATCCCAGACATGTCTCTTAACCTCCTGTGGTCACTCTCAGTCAACTTACTCCTGCAATTCTTCACCTCTTGCAGGGGCACAACTGAGCCCTAGCACAGGGAGGTAGAGGAGGCAGGGGCTGCCCTGGGGGCTGTATACACTGGCCTGGTGACGTCCCTCCTACCAGCCCTTTGACCTGCAAGGCCTTGTCTCCAGTGGCTTCTGGGACCCTCTTCATGACTCTGATGACATTTCCTTCCCTTATTCATGCGACGACTGGGGAACCAGCCTCCTTCCACATGGTGACTCCACCATCTCAAGGGCCTCAGCATCCTTGACTGGGTCCTATGCAAGGGCCAAGAGATGATAACAGATAAAGGGTGCAGGAGGTTTGGTAGCCAAGCCAGGAAAGGCACACATCTCCCCTGCCCAACCTGTAGCAGCTAGAACCCGTCACCCAGCCCTGGGATTGCGAAGTGGGCAGGGAAAGGCACTCCCCTCATATGATGGGGAAACAAAATCGGTTTGGTAAACATGTGGAATTTTCTCACCACAGCTGGGTGTGTCCCATAATTCCTGGTCTGTCTTTTAAGGATGGAGATAGTTCAGAGATTAGAGTGTTCCATCCCGCAGGACAATGAAAGCTCTGAACTTGATCTGTAAGGCTCCATCTCCCTGCAGGGGCCCAAGTGAATTTCCCTCCTGCTCACCAGCTGCCCAGTCAGAGCATAACTGTGGGGAGGGGCAGAAGAGGAGGACAGTGATTTCTTTTGCAGATGGCATCACTCTCCCGAACCTGGCCAGTGGGTGAAGTGGACTCTCAGGGCACATCTGTGGGTGTTTGAGGAGACACCCTTGTTGGCCCCCTTCTGTGACTTCTTTGGAACAGGCAATATCACCTCTTTGGTCACCCCCTCCCAGCTCCTGCACCCCTGACTATCCTCCCACTCCCACTCAGCCCTCACTGCTGAAGCTCCACCACCCCCTCCTCTCGGGCAGTATGGTGAGCAGGATCCTGAGATGGCCCAGGGCCTGCCCCAGAGTCCCATCCTGTGACTGTGACAGGACACATGAATGGGTTACTGATCAGACTGACTTGGGGTGGGCCTGACCTAATTGTGGGGAGGGCTTTAAAAGAAGGTGAAGCATCAGAAAGATGCCCTTCTGATGGCCTGGGAAGGTGCAGATGGCCATGGTGTGAACAGTTGCTGGGGGCCACATGGCTACTGGGTGGCCTCCGGGAGTGAGAGCAGTTCCCAGAAGACAGCTTCATCCCACAGCTGCATGGACCTGAATTCTGCCAACCACAGGGAGCTTGGAAAGAACCCGAGCCCCAGATGAGACTGCAGCCCTGCACAACAGAAAGATGTCAGCCTGGAGACCCTGAACAGAGGCGCCGGCTAGGCCACTCCTGGGCTCCCGACCACGGAGACCATGAGATCATCAGTCTGTTGTTGTGATCATTCAGTGTATGGCAACTCCTTGTGCAGCTTAGAAAACGAATACAGTGCAGGCAGGGCTTGAAGGGCTCCTGCCTGGGAGGAGCATGTGTCCTTCCCTGAGGCTGCCCAAACTTCCCAAGCAGCTCCCAGATTCCCTAGTGGATGAGGCCAAAGTTCACTGCAACTCCAGGGTATACACCATGTAGAGGTTGAATGGTGTCCCTCCAAATGTCACATCTGCCCGGTATTTCTGAGCATGACCTTACTTGAAAATAGGGTCTTGGCAGGTTAATGAGTTAAGGATCTTGAGATGATATCATCCTGGATTATCCTGGTGGGCCTTAAATCCGATGACTGGTGTCCTTATAAGAGGTGAGGACACAGACATACACACAGGGACAGGCCACATGACAACAGAGGCAGAGGTCGGAGTGATGAGGCCACAATCCAAGGGATGACTGGGGCCACCAGAAACTGGAAGAGGCAAGAATGATCCTCAACTAGAGCCTCCAGAGGGAACATAGCCCTGCTGATAGCCTTATTTCAGACCTCTGGCCTCCAGAACTTGGAGAAGATACACTTCAGTTGTGGTGCTTCAGCTCCCCAGTTGTGATGCTGTCCTATGGTAGCCATGGAAAACCAGCACAGACCCTGAGGGAGTCAGCCAGGAGAGGCTGGGATAGCAAACAGCCCAGCAATGGAAAGGAGCCTCATCAGACACTCAGATCCTGGCCACTGAGCCCCTGTGTCTGGGACGTGCTGTAACAGTGCCTCCAAGTTGGGGCAAAACACCTCCTCTCCCTTCACAGAGAAAAATGAGGGCTCATGGTGGGTTATTTCAGGGAGTCACCCTGAATATCTATGCTGAGAGAATGTAGGCATTTCCACTCTTCACTGAAGGGAAACCAAGGCTCAGAGAGGGGAAATGGTTTGCCCAAGAGCCAGCCATTGTCCCTAGAAAAACACTCAGAGGACACAGAAAGAACAAGACAAGAATGTTAATTGCAGCCTTGTTTTTGTAGCAAAACCCCAGACCAGCCTAAATGTGTCTTCATCAATAGAGGTGTGACTAAATAAATTAGGAAGCCCTCTGAGGTTTTCTGCAGGTTTGGACAGGATGGATCTCTGAGACGCAATGGGGAGTAGAGGAAGCAACCTGCACAGTGAAGTGTAGAAACATGATCCCGTGGAGGCCTTTGACAGCCCAGCAAATCCCGAGTCAAACAAACTAATTGCAGGAAGACATTTTTTGAACAATCGGGGAAATTTGAAGACTGATGGGGCATTAGATGATATTAAGGAATGACTGCTAATTTTGTTAAGTGTGCTGATGGAATGGTGTTGTTAAAGGGAAAAGGACACCTACCTCGGGGAGACAGCAACATACTGAGATGATTGCAAATGAGACGGTGGTGCCTGGGATTTGCTTAGAATAATTTGTTGGGGAAGGGGATATGGAGGCGCCAAGAGTGGCCATGAGAGATTGGTGGAGCTGTGCAATGGGTACACACGCTCTTCATACTATTCTGTCGATTTGAAAATATCAACAAAAAGATTAAGCACTATAAAGCAGTACTAATTGTTTTCTACATATACACATGAATATAAATAAAGGCATGTTTAAATGGCCAAAAGAACGTGCTCCAAACAGGCAAAGGTGGACACCTGTGGACGTGCGACAGGGGATCAGAGGAGCATGGCCATTCGTGGGGCCATAAATCTAACCTGTAAGGTTTTCATTTTTTTAGAGAGAGAATGTCTAGACGTTTTACTTATGTACTTGAATGCTGCCCTCAACCAAATATTCTAAGAGAAGAGAAAAGGCTGAGTGGTACAAAGGTTCAGTTATAAGACAAATAAGTTCTGAGGATCTAATGCATGGCATAGTGACTACAGTTAACAATACTGCAGTGTTGTATTGAAACACTTGAAATTTGCCAAGACGTTAGATTGCAAGTGTTCTCACTGCTGTGGGCTTCAATGCTGGCTTGAGAGTCAGGTGTCCCCACGGCCCAACCCACTCTGCTGCCAAGTTCCAGGGAGATGCCCACTGGCGATGTCCACTCTGCCCACTCCTTGCCTACACACCCCACACCCCAAAGGCCATGTCTATCGTGGCCCTGGGACAAGTATGGAAGGAGAAGCAGTGTCCTCACCAGATGTGGAGCCAGGGCAGCCACTCTCCTACTCTCTCAGCGCCCCTCGGCTGCCCCTATATTATTCTACTCCACAGTATCGACAGCTCAGAGTGAAAAAGGTAACTGGGGGCCAGATCCACCAAGAGCCACCAGCCGTTTGGTTTTCAGTAACCCCAAGAGGGGAAGAGGGAAGTTTCCTGTGAGGGCAGAGCAGGTGGGACATCCACAGGCCCAGTGTGAATCCCAGATCTGCTGCCTAGTCTGTGTGGCTGGAGAGGGCCATTTCTGGGCTCAGTCTCCATAGTGGGTAAAATAGTGTCCTCCAGAAGTCATGTCCACCTGGAGCCTAGGAACGTGATCTTATTAGGAAGTAGGGTCTTCGCATATGTGATTAGTCAAGATGAGGTCATACTGGAGTAAGGTGGGCCTCAAATCCAATAATTGGTGTCCTTATAAGGAGAGGAGATGAGGACACAGAGGTATGTGAAGGAAGAGGTCATGAGACTATAGAGGCAGAAATTGGAGTCATGCAGCCACAAGCCCAGGGAGACCTGCAGCCCCAGCAGCTGGAAGAGGTAGGAAGAACCCTCCCCTGGAGCCATCAGAGGGAGCTCAGTCCTGTAACATCTTTTTCTTTTTTTTTTTTAACATCTTTATTGGAGTATAATTGCTTTACATTGTTGTGTTAGTTGCTGCTGTATAACGAAGTGAATCAGCTATACGTATACATATATCTCCATATCCCCTCCCTCTTCCGTCTCCCTCCCACCCTCCCTACCCCACCCCTATAGGTGGTAAAAAAGCACCGAACTGATCTCCCTCTGCTATGCAGCTGCTTCCCACTAGCTATCTATTTTATATTTGGTAGTGTATATATGCCACTCTCTCACTTCGTCCCAGCTTACTTCGTCCCTGCCCGTGTCCTCAAGTCCATTCTCTACATATGCGTTTTTATTCCTGTCCTGCCCCTAGGTTATTCAGAACCTTTTTTTTTTTTGGATTCCATATATACGTGTTAGCATACCGTATTTGTTTTTCTGTTTCTGACTTACTTCACTCTGTATGACAGACTCTAGGTCCATCCACCTCACTACAAATAACTCAATTTCATTTCTTTTTATGACTGAGTAATATTCCATTGTATATATGGGCCACATCTTCTTTATCCATTCATCTGTTGATGGACACTTAAGTTGCTTCCTTGTCCTGGCTATTGTAAATAGTGCTGCAATGAACATTGTGGTACATGACTCTTTTTGAATTATGGTTTTCTCAGGGTATATGCCCAGTAGTAGGATTGCTGGATCATATGGTAGTTCTATTTTTAGTTTTTTAAGGAACCTCCATACTGTTCTCCACAGTGGCTGTATCAATTTATATTCTCACCAATGGTGCAAGAGGGTTCCCTTTTCTCCACACCCTCTCCAGCATTTATTGTTTCTAGATTTTTTGATGATGGCCATTCTGACCAATGTGAGATGATATCTCATTGTAGTTTTGATTTGCATTTCTCTAATGACTAGTGATGTTGAGCATTCCTTCATGTGTTTGTTGGCAATCTGTATATCTTCTTTGGAGAAATGTCTGTTTCGGACTTCTGCTCATTTTTGGATTGGGTTGTTTGTTTTTGGATATTGAGCTGCATGAGATACTTGTAAATTTTGGAGATTAATCCTTTGTCAGTTGCTTCATTTGCAAATATTTTCTCCCATTCTGAGGGTTGTCTTTTGGTCTTGTTTATGGTTTCCTTTGCTGTGCAAAAGCTTTGAAGTTTCATTAGGTCCCATTTGTTTACTTTTGTTTTTATTTCCATTTATCTAGGTGGTGGGTCAAAAAGGATCTTGCTGTGATTTATGTCATAGAGTGTTCTGTGTATGTTTTCCTCTAAGAGTTTGATAGTGTCTGGCCTTACATTTAGGTCCTTAATCCACTTGGAGTTTATTTTTGTGTATGGTGTTAGGGAGTGTTCTAATTTCATTCTTTTACATGTAGCTGTCCAGTTTTCCCAGCACCACTTATTGAAGAGGCTGTCTTTTCTCCATTGTATATTCTTGCCTCCTTTATCAAAAATAAGGTGACCATATGTAAGTAGGTTTATGTCTGGGCTTTCTATCCTGTTCCACTAATATATATTCCTGTTTTTGTGCCAGTACCATGCTGTTTTGATTACTGTAGCTTTGTAGTATAGTCTGAAGTCAGGAAGCCTGATTCCTCCAGCTCTGTTTTTCTTTCTCTAGATTGCTTTGGCTATTTGGGGTCTTTTGTGTTTCCATACAAATTGTGAAATTTTTTGTTTTAGTTCTGTGAAAAATGCCAGTGGTAGTTTGATAGGGATTGCATTGAACCTGTAGATTGCTTTGGATAGTATAGTCATTTTCACGATGTTGATCCTTCCAATCCAAGAACATGGTATATCTCCCCGTCTGTCTGTGTCATCTTTGATTTCTTTCATCAGTGCCTTATAGTTTTCTGCATACAGGTCTTTTCGTCTCCTTAGGTAGGCTTATTCCTAGGCATTTTATTCTTTTAGTTGAAGTAGTAAGTGGGAGTGTTTCCTTAATTTCTCTTTCAGATTTTTCATCATTAGTGTATAGGAATGCAAGAGATTTCTGTGCATTAATTTTGTATCCTGCTACTTTACCAAATTCATTGATTAGCTCTAGTACTTTTCTGGTAGCATCTTTAGGATTCTCTATGTATAGTATCATGTCATCTGCAAACAGGGACAGTTTTACTTCTTCTTTTCTGATTTGGAGCCCTTTTATTTCTTTTTCTTCTCCAACTGTTGTGGTTAAAACTTCCAAAACTATGTTGAATAATAGTGGTGAGAGTGGGCAACTTTGTTCCTGATCTTAGAGGAAATGGCTTCAGTTTTCTACCATTGAGAACAATGTTGGCTCTGTGTTTGTCATATATGGCCTCTATTATTTTGCAGTAGGTTCCCTCTATGCCTACTTTCTGGATGGTTTTTATCATAAATGGGTGTTGAATTTTTTCAAAAAGCTTTTTCTGCACCTATTGAGATGATCATATGGTTTTTATCCTTCAATTTGTTAATATGGTTTATCACATTGATTGATTTGCATGGATGAAGAATCCTTGCATTCCTGGGGTAAACCCCACTTGATCATGGTGTATGATCCTTTTAATATACTGCTGGATTCTGTTTGCTAGTATTTTGTTGAGGATTTTTGCATCTATGTTCATCAGTGATATTGGCCTAAAGTTTTCTTTCTTTGTGACATCTTTGTCTGGTTTTGGTATCAGGGTGATGGTGGCCTCGTAGAATGAGTTTGGAAGTTTTCCTCCCTATGCTATATTTTGGAAGAGTTTGAGAAGGGTAGGTGTTAGCTCTTCTCTAAATGTTGGATAAAATTTCCCTGAGAAGCCATCTGGTCCTGGGCTTTTGTTTGTTGGAAGATTTTTTTTTTTTTTCAGTACACGGGCCTCTCACTGTTGTGGCCTCTCCCGTTGTGGAGCACAGGCCCCGGACGCCCAGGCTCAGTGGCCATGGCTTCCAGGCCTAGCCGCTCCATGGCATGTGGGATCTTCCCGGACCAGGGCACGAACCCGTGTCCCCTGCATCGGCAGGTGGACTCTCAACCACTGTGCCACCAGGGAAGCCCCATGTTGGAAGATTTTTAATCACAGTCTCAATTTCTGTGCTTGTGACTCATCTGTTTATATTTTCTATTTCTTCGTAGTTCAGTCTCAGCAGGTTGTGCTTGTCTAAGAATTTGTCCATTTCTTCCAGGTTGTCCATTTTATTGGCATATAGTTGCTTGTAGTAGTCTCTCATGATCCCTTGTATTTCTTGATTTTCTCTGTTTTTTTCTTGATGAGTCTGGCCAATGGTTTATCAATTTTGTTTATCTTCTCAAACAACCAGCTTTTAGTTTTATTGATCTTTGCTATTGTTTCCTTCATTTCTTTTTCATTTATTTCTGACCTGATCTTTATGATTTCTTTCCTTCGGCTAACTTTGGGGGATTTTTTGTTCTTCTTTCTCTAATTGCTTTAGGTGTAAAGTTAGGTGTTTATTTGAGATATTTCTTGTTTCTTGAGGTAGGATTTTATTGCTATAAACTTCCCTCTTAGAACTGCTTTTGCTGCATCCCATAGGTTTTGGGCCGTTGTGTATACATTGTCATTTGTTTCTAAGTATTTTTTTAATTTCCTCTTTGATTTCTTTAGTGATTTCTTGGTTATTTAGTAGCATATTGTTTAGCCTCAATGTGTTTGTATTTTTTACAGTATTTTTCCTGTAATTGATATCTAGTCTCATAGGGTTGTGGTTGGAAAAGACACTTGATATGATTTTAATTTTCTTAAATTTACCAAGGCTTGTTTTGTGACCCCAGATATGATCTATTCTGGAGAATGTTCCATGAGCACTTGAGAAGAAAGTGTATTCTGTTGTTTTGGGATGGAACGTCCTATAAATATCGATTAAATCCATCTTGTTTAATGTGTCATTTAAAGCTTGTGTTTCCTTATTTATTTTCATTTTGGTTGATCTGTCCATTGGAGAAAGTGAGGTGTTAAAGTCCCCTACTATTATTGTGTTACTGTCAATTTCCCCTTTTATGGCTGTTAGCAATTGCCTTATGTATTGAGGTGCTCCTATGTTGGGTGTATAAGTGTTTACATTTGTTATATTCTTCTTGGATTGATCCCTTGAGCATTATGTAGTGTCCTTCTTTGTCTCTTGTAATAGTCTTTAAAGTCTATTTTGTCTGATATGTAAATTGCTACTCCAGCTTTCCTTTGATTTCCATTTGCATGGAATATCTTTTTCCATCCCCTCACTTTCAGTCTGTATGTGTCCCTAGGTCTGAAGTGGGTCTCTTGTAGACAGCATATATATGGGTCTTGCTTTTGTATCCATTCAGCCAGTCTACGTCTTTTGGTTGGAGCATTTAATCCATTTATATTTAAGGTGGTTATCGATATGTATGTTCCTATTACCATTTTCTTAATTGTGTTGGGTTTGTTATTGTATGTCTTTTCCTTGTCTTGTGTTTCCTGCCTAGAGCAGTTCCTTTAGCATTTGTTGTAAAGCTGGTTTGGTGGTGCTGAATTCTCTTAACTTTTGCTTGTCTGTAAAGGTTTTAATTTCTCTGTCAAATCTGAATGAGGGGCTTCCCTGGTGGCGCAGTGGTTGAGAGTCCGCCTGCCAGTGCAGGGGACATGGGTTCGTGCCCCATTCCAGGAAGATCCCACATGCCGTGGAGCAGCTAGGCCCGTGAGCCATGGCTGCTCAGCCTGCATTCTGGAGCCTGTGCTCCACAACAGGAGAGGCCCGTGTAGCACAAAAAAAAAAAGAAAAAATCTGAATGAGATCCTTGCTGGGTAGAGTAGTTTTTGTTGTAGGTTTTTCCCTTTCATCACTTTAAATATGTCCTGTCACTCCCTTCTGGCTTTCAGAGTTTCTGCTGAAAGATCAGCTGTTAACCTTATGGGGATTCCCTTGTATGTTATTTGTTGTTTTTCCCTTGCTGCTTTTAATATTTTTTCTTTGTATGCAATTTTTGGTATGTTGATTAATATGTGTCTTGGTGTGATTCTCCTTGGATTTATCTTGTATGGGACTCTCTGCACTTCCTGGACTTGACTGACTATTTCCTGTCCTATATTAGGGAAGTTTTCAACTATAATCTCTTCAAATATTTTCTCAGTCCCTTTCCTTTTCTCTTCGTCTTCTGGGATCCCTATAATTTGAATATTGGTGCATTTCATGTTGTCCCAGAGGTCTCTGAGACTGTCCTTTTTTCATCCTTTTTTCTTTATTCTGCTCTGTGGTAGTTATTTCTACTATTTTATCTTCCAGGTCACTTATCCATTCTTCTGCCTCAGTTATTCTGCTATTGATTCCTTCTAGAGAATTTTTAATTTCATTTATTGTGTTGTTCATCATTGTTTGTTTGCTCTTCAGTTCTTCTAAGTCTTTGTTAAACATTTCTTGTGTTTTCTCCATTCTATTTGCAAGATTTTGGATCATCTTTACTATGCTTACTCTGGATTCTGTTTCAGGTAGGCTGCCTATTTCCTCTTCATTTGTTTTGTCTGGTGGGTTTTTCCCTTGCTCCTTCATCTGCTGTGTGTTTCTCTGTCTTCTCATTTTGCTTAACTTACTGTGTTTGGGGTCTTCTTTTTGCAGGCTGCAGGTTCATAGTTCCCATCATTTTGGGTACCTGCTCCCAGTGGGTAAGTTTGGTTCAGTGGGCTGTGTATGTTTCCTGGTGGAGGAGACTGGTGCCTGTGTTCTGTTGGTTGAGGCTGGATCTTCCCTTTCTGGTGGGCAGGACCATGTCCAGTGGTGTGTTTGGGGGTGTCTGTGAACTTAGTATGATTTTAGGCCATCTCTCTGCTAATGGGTGGGGTTGTTTTCCTGTCTTGCTAGTTCTTTGGCATGGGGTGTCCAGAACTGGAGCTTGCTGGTCGTTGGGTGGAGCTGGGTCTTAGTGTTGAGAGGGAGCTCTCTGGGAGAGATCTCACTAATTTATATTACATGGGGCCAGGAGGTCTCTGGTGGAGCAATGTCCTGAACTCGGCTCTCCCACCTCAGACGCTCAGGGCTAACACCCGGCCAGAGCACCAAGATCCTTGTCAGCCACATGGCCAGGTATGTGGGCAGCTTCTTCCCTTTGGGAGGTCTGAGGTCTACTGCCAGCATTCAGTAGGTGTTCTGTAGGAGTTGTTCCAAATGTAGATATATTTTTGATGTATTTGTGGGGCGGAGGGTGATCTACACTTCTTACTTCTCCGTCATCTTGAAGGTCCTCCTCTCAGGCCTGTGACTTCTTGATCTCCAGCCTCCAGAACAGGGAGAGGAAAATTGTCTGTTGTTTAAGCTCCCTAGTGTGTGTGGCACTTTGTCGCATCAGCCCCCAGCTATAAATGGAGACCACAGCACTGTCTATGTTGCAAATGTGATTATTCTGAGGGTGAACTTAGATAATATTCACTGAAAAACAGACACACTGGTAAGGACAACCAGAACAGAGAGGCTGGTGGTGAGGATGAAAACTGGCTCAGGCACAAAGGGCCCGAGGAAGTGGCTAGAGGCCTGGCTGGACCCAGGGCTCAAATGAATTATTTCAGGATGCACTTTCCCTTCCCCTTGCTCCGAGGGTGGCATGCTGGTTTTCCCACTGGGCCTCTGCCCTCGGGTGCCTTCCCAGATGCCTGGGCAAGGACTCTGAGCGTCCAACCCCGTGGCCAGACCAGACACATGACCACCCACCCAGCCACCGTGACCAGTATGAAGCTGCTGACCATCATGGGCTGAGGTCACTTTCTCCACCCCTGGGACAGGAACACGGGGGCCAAAGAGGAGGAGAGCAGAATCCCCACCTACTGTGGGGGCCACAAACCAAAATACATGTCCCACATGATGGTGTCAGGGATGATGCTGGCTGAGGAAGGAACCCCCAGACAAGAACCCACCTTCTTGGTCCCTGTCTCAGGCAACTTGGGCCACTGTAACAGAACACCATAGGCTAGGGGCTTAAACTACAGACATTTCTTCTTCACAGTTCTGGAGGCTGGAAGTCCAGGATCAAGGATCTGGTGAGGACTCTCTTCCTGGCCTTTGGACAGCCACCTTCTCACTGCATCCTCACATGGCAGAGAGACAGAGAGCTCTTCCCATAAGGACACCAGTCCTGTGGAATCAGGGACCATCCTTATGACCTCATTGAACCTGAATCGCTTCCTCACAGGCTCCATCTCTAGTACAGTCACACTGGAGGGTGGGCTTCAACATGTGGATTTGGGGGGCAGGATTCAGTCCATAGAAGTGCCTCTGCTTCTCCCCACTCTAGCCCACCCCCATGCTGGCCCCAAAGACCCATGTCAAACCTAGACTTGACCTTCTCCTTGCCTTCCTTCATAGGCTTTCCCCAATTGTGTCACCAACAGGACAGTTGCTGAAGTGACGTGCGGGCCACGTAGACTGTCTGCAGAGACAAGCTGAGGATTCTTCCTCTCTGTCCCCACAACTACTCCTCCCTGAAGAGTGATGTCATTTCCCCTCCCCTCACACCTGGACTCGCCTCATGACTTGCTTTGACCAATGGAAGGCGGGGGGAGGGACCTCATCCCTGCAGGTTGGGCCTCCTGGGGCCTTGTTGTTCCCATGTCCACTTACTGGAAAACGTTCCCTTTCAGAGTGTTCCTGCCTCCCAGATCACTAGGACCAGAAGCCTTCCTGGGCCCTGGCAAGACAAGAAGCTCTGTGGAGAGACAGGCCCTGAAAAGGAGAGAGTATGGAGAGATTGGCAGACAGCCCCATCCCCGCAGCCAGGCACCAGGCTGTGAACGGGACCACTCTGGAATGATTGGGTGGGCTCGCCAATGCCACATGGTGCAGAGATGAGCTGCCCCACCCCACCCAAACTGCAGAATCTGGAGCTATTAAATTATTGTTGTTGTTTTAAACCACTGGGTCTTGGGGTGGCTTGTTACATGGCAATATCTAACTGATATAGGTCTCCACTAATCTTTGGAGCTATGACCAGAGAGATGGGGAAGGGGAATGCAAACTGAGAAATAGCCACTGCACTTGGTACCTTAAAGAGAAGCTTTGGGGGGGGGCGGGCACAGGTGAGTGGGAGGTTTAGTTCAACTTCCACTCCTTCTCTGGACCTCAGTTTCCCTTGTCTGCAAAGTAAGCAGCTTGGATAGGACTGCTGACTTTCAGGTATTATTTAGCCCTTTTAATGGACATGGGGGAGATTGGGCCAGCCAGCGCCCATAGCACCTGGTTTTGAAAATAACACCCTGGTTCCTTTCCAAATCCCTTGGAGATGGTCGTCTTGAATCACTCTCCAGTGCCTGCCTTCCTGCTATCGAGAGTTGGGCATGCAGCCAGAGGCTTAGCTTCCCTGAAATCCCACCAGGAAACAGAGCTCTGAGATCGCCTTCCTAAGGTGTCCACAGCTGAGGACTTTGTGCAGCTGACAGGCGCAGAGCCAGCCACCCGTGTCCAAATTCAGGCTGTGGAATCCCAGCTCCCCCACTCACAAACTGCTCACTGGCTCTGTGTCTTGGTTTCCCCATCTGTACAATAGGCTAATTAGGACTGATGAGATGATCCAATGGCACGGTGCCTGGCACACCGTGAGGGCTCACAAAGCCTTAGCCCAGGTAGCTGTTGCTGACGTCCTTACCATCAGTCTCCTGGGGCTGACCCAGTTACTATCTTTTCCAAACCCAACACTTAGCCTCCCCTCACCTGATAACCTTCCAGGTCATCCCCTCCCTGCTACTGCAGGCAGCCAAGCTCCCTGGGCTGTCATAGTCCACAACACAACTTTGAGTCACGGCATAGAGGTGCTCAATGGAAACAAACAGGCCAGCATGGTCACCCAGCTGGAGTGGGGCAGGGTGGCCACATGGCCCGAGGCTGCCCCTCACACTGTAGGATTCCAGAGGACCTCAGTGTTCAGACCCCAGCAGGCAGTGCAGGACTTCTGCAGTGCGTGCACACGCCCTTCCCCTAGGAAGCCTGAGACCAGAGCATCTTACTCAGCAGGAAGACTTGTCCAGGGAACACCACTGGGTACGGGACAGGAACGACACCCTGCTGTGGGCTAGCCCAGTGCCTGAGGATCCTGCTGGTCACAGAACATCATCAAACGTCATCAACAACAGAAGGCATGGCCCATGGCCATCCTCAGCACTTCATGTGTATTAACTCAGTCCAAGCCAGGCAGGAGGGATGTGTAGTGTCTCATTTCACAGATGAGCAAACTGAGGCGCCAAGACTGTCCGTGATGGGGCCAGCATTGGATGCAGACAGCCAGATGGGGTCTAGGTCCTGATGCCCAAGGTCCAAGCCAGGATTTCCAAAGGAATCACTTAGCCAGGGTGGGAGCCAGGAACTGCCATGCTGGCCCCTCCACCCTGCCCCACCCCAACCAGCCACACTCCACCTCTGGTTACCTTGGGGTGTGACGGGCACAGTGAAGAGCTGGACAGGGTGGGGCACCCAGTGTTTGATTCCCCTACCCTAATTTGAAGAGTCAGGGAAAGCCACGGCAAAGCCCAGCACCATGGATGCCGCCTGCCCGAGGCCTTATGGCCACAGAACCTGCAGTCATGCACATGATTAATGTCAGCTCCGTGGAGGGCCAGGGTCCACAGGAAATTGGAGTCGATGAATTTAAGAGAGAAACTCCTTGTTTAAACAGAACTACTTTAGAAAATAAATACTGCCGAAGTTGATGGTAAATACAGATATTTGTGCAGGACAGAGGTGGAAATATGAATTTAATAAAGCTGGCGGCACGTGGCCCCGCTCTGTGGGCCCCTGAGCCAGTGTCCCAGCAGCCTGGGCTGCTCAGAACAGGGCTGGGTGACATCGCTTCCTGTCTCACTCCTGTGATCTTGGCAATTTACATCCCTTCCCCAGCCTGAGCCTTGGAGTGGTCTTCAAACTCCCCTGCAGGTAAGTATACCATTGTTGGCCCACCACTGCCATGCCCTCCTCCAGGAAGCCCTCCGTAACTCTGCTAATAAGACCAGCATCCTGAGAGCTACGACCACACCAACACGCTGTGGGCCCACAGCCTCTCAGATCTGCCCCGGGTGCAGCAGGCCTCCGTGTGGGCTTTACTACCCCCACTGGATAGAGGATGAGACCGGGACTCCAGAAAATGAAGCGACTTTCCCAGCAGTAAGTGGCAGAATGGGGAGGAGCTGGAGCCCTCTAGGTTTGCCATTTCAGGAACAGGGCCTAGGGTGGGGGTAACCACTATCCAGCCCTGCAAAGTCCTTGTGGGCCTGGCAGCAGGGTGTGGGGGAACAATGTCCTTTAGGGAGGGGAGCCTCCACCCTGGCAAGGCAGCTCCATCCCACTGGAGGCAAGGGAGGTGCCCATAACTCCTGCATCTACACATCTGCTCACATCGCACCTCCTGCCTCCTACCTGTCCTGTGACATTTACTGAGTCCTTTCTGTATATGAAGGCCAGAGACCCAGACAGAGTCAGACTGAGCCCCACTCTGGTTGGGAGGCCCAGACACGGCTGGTGGAACGTGCCAAAGAAGATGTGTCCACAAGCTATGGCCCAGGCAAGGAGAGTCGAGCAACCAGCTCGTGCTGGTGTGGCTGGGGATCCCAGTGCTGCGGGGACCATCCATGCCCCCTCCTAGGATGCTGCCATCCATAAAGACAGGGTCCGCCAGCGCCAGGTACCGGAGCAACCCCGCCCACACACCCACACACACACACCCTCAGAGGCCATCGCACGGCCACCACAGAGGCCAGTCATACAGAGGCTACAGCCTCCCCCTGCCTCCCCCTTGGCGGAGCCCTAGCCCCCAAAGACGCACCCGGAAGCCCCTCGCAGATATCCTAGCCACTCTGGGTTTGGCTCCATGGGTGAAGTGCTTGCTCACAGCACCTCTCAGAGACAGGTGTTGTCACCACCTCTACTTTTCAGGTGGAGAAATTGAGGCACAGAAAGGGTAAGAGACCTCTGAGGCCACACAGCCTATGGCAGCCCTGGAATGTGCCCAAGGTGACCGGCCGGAGTCTTCAAGACAAGACTGCCTGGAAGTCAGAGCCCCATGACTCTCCCAACAGCCTCACAAGGCTGGGCACATAAGAAGGGCTCTGCTGCTGGAGCTCAGCTGAAGCCAGGGGTCTACCACAGGCACCCCTTTCTCACTTGAGAAGACTGAGTCTCCAGAGGTGTCGGGCTGGAGGTCCACCCTGCCTGGAGCGTCTCAAGGCTCCCTGAAGGAGGATGTGTTCCCTTGAGGACAGTTGCACCCTGGGGGTGGAGACAGGTCTCAGGAACAACGACGCTGCTGTGTCAACATGTGCAGGACGACGGTGATTTACACGGGCCTCCTAATCCCCCACCGGGCACCCTGACTCATGGGCCTGGCACCCCTGCCCGCACCCGCAGGTGGACAGGCACTCACCGCAACCGCTGCGCCACTGTTATTTTTTCATAAGCCTGCCTTGAAATTTGTCAAACCACATATTGTTCTCACACACGCCCATCAGCGGAGCCCGCGCCAGATGGGCTGGCTCCCCACATGTGCTCCAGGCAGCGAAGTTACACATCAACTTCGGTTTTATGTCAAACCCTGCAAAGGGGGGAATAAAAAAGAAGACAGAGGAGAGATTTTTTTTTTAAAAGAAGAAAGAAATGAGTCGGAGTCTGCACAGGCAGGACGGTGATCGTGCTCAAATCCTGGCTCACTGGTGCCGGGTTTTGTATGGAAACTCGGCCCGCGGTAAATAGAACTTCCCGGCTGTCAGGTCCTTCATTAGCGAGGTGTGCATAATTTATGTATTTAAGAGCTGCCTTCAGCCAAGCTATCACACGGGAATCATGCTTCATAGGTGTTAGTGTTTATATGGACAGTAAATAAATGTCACACACACACAAAATCCACTCTCAGGCCAGGGCTGACGCGGCCCCATCCATCATCCGCCCAGCTGGAGGTTTCGCAGGGCTGCCAAGGCCCGAGGGCCGCCTGGCCTGGCAGCGGGGCTGGCAGGGCCGGAAAAGGCTGTGTGAAGGCTGGAGGCCTATGAGCTCTCACACCTGTCCAGAGGCCACAGGAGCCTCCAGCAGGAGTGGGGCCGGCCCATCAGGAGGCCCCCCCAGTCGGCCTATCCCCTGCGTTCATCGACGTCAGGCCAAGCCAGGCCATGCTGGCTCCGAGGGCTCCCCTGGGCAAGGCTGGAAGGACCTGGTCCATCTCTGCTCTGCCAAGGCTGCCGAGCCTGGAGCCTCCTCAGAGGCCAGCACGGGCCAGTAGCTAAAAATAGCAGCACCGTGAGCGGAGGCCAGGCCAGTGGTGTTTCCATCCATTAGTTCACTGGCTCCTCACCCTGCCTACCTGGTAGGTCCTGTTTTTTAAGGTTTGGAGCTATTTTTAATAAAAAGTTTTTGAAATCGTTTTTGCAATTCTTCTTCATGGTCCTCAATCAAAATGTACATGCTGACGTGCCATTGAGGCCCCCGCCTCTGTACCCTCCCATTCAGTACCTGCCCCAGAGACAGTATTTTCTGCAGTTCTGGGGGCCATTCCAGGAGAGCATGTGTGGAAACAACCGCTTTCCCTTCTCTGGCAAAGTGGTGACACCCCACACAGCCCTGTCCCTTCCTTTCTCCCTGAAGGAAATATCCAAGGCTCAGCTCTCTGCAGACACAGATTCCTAAGGGAGATGGGTGGGTACCCCACCAAGAGGTTCCACCACTCCCCTAGTGGCCCAAACCTAGCCAGGGCTGTAGCTGCAACACCAATATCCATGCTGGGGGGCTGTTATGGGTTGAATTGTGTCCCCCCAAAATTCATATACTGAAGTCTTAACCCCTAGTACCTCAGAATGTGGCTTTATTTGGAAACAGGGATATTGCAGAGGTAGTTAATCAAGATGAGGTCATACTGAAGTATGACTGGTATCCTTATAAAAAGGGAAAGTTTGAACACGGACACACACATGGGGAGAACACCATGTGAAGACGAAGGCAGAGATTGGGGTGATGAATCTGCAAGCCAAGGATCACCAAAGACTGCCAGCAAACCACGAAGGTTAGGGGACAGCCCCGGACCAGATTCTTCCTTGCTGCTGTGGAAGGAACCAGCCCTTCCAACACCTTGATCTCAGACTCCCGACCTCCAGAACAGTGGGAGAATAACTTTCTGTCATTTAAGCCCACATCTGTGTTGTGGCTTTGTTGTGGCAGCCCTAGGAGGCTAAAAGAGGGCCACTGAGGGTTTAGAGCACCCCTACTATGCCCCAGACATTCAGGGCTGATTAGGGCAAAGACTATGGGACTGGACAGGCATCACCTCCCTGGCTCAAGCTTTGTTGAGTCATTGAGCCCCTCTGGGCTCAGTCTTTCCATCCACACAGTGGGACCACAGTGAACCTGCCTTGGGGATGTAATCCACGTGAAGGGCTGTAGCCCTGGGCACACAGAATGCCTCAGTGGAAATTGATAAGCACTATTATTTGGAGACAGCTCAAGTATGGAGCCATAATTAAACCCATCACCAGGAACTACTACTCTCTGCTGTGTGGCTTGGGGGTACCACCCAGAGATGTCACACATGGTCAAGTGGACCAGAGGCTGCTGGATAGAGCAAGAGCAGATCAGTGTGACCTGATGTCAGAGACCGAGTCAACCTCCATGTGGAGGATTCCAGGTAAGCAAGCTGGGCCAGAGAGGGTGAGCTCCAGCTCAAAACCACCAGCAAACCTATGACCAAGGTGGGGCTGGAGCCCAGGGGTCCCACCTCCAGCCTTACCGTCCACAAGGGAACATGCGGCCTTGGAGCTGCCTGCTGTGGGAGTGGCCCTGTGTGTCCCTTCCTGGACCATCCCTATGCAGAGCCCCTCAAGACCTGAGGCCTGGCACTCACCCTGTATGGGTCAGCTGTGGCTGCAGTGACGTGGCATAACAGCCATAGAAGCTCATACAACAAAAGCATGGGCTTACCCCACATGCCTGTGGCCTGGAGGCAACGTGGCTGAGGATGGGCTGCTCAGCTGGGCGTGGCCATCTCATCTCCTGGACGAGCAGGCATGTGCGTGGCCAACGGGGCACGTTCATCTGCAACAGTGTCAGACATACAAGAGGGAATGTGCACTTTCAGGGCCTATGTCCCGAAAAGGGCCAGCATTGCCTCAACCCACTCCCACTGGCCCAAGTACCAGGCATGGGCTCTCAACTCTTTCTAGGAGGAATTGTAAAGGAGGCTGAAGCATTGAGACCATGAAAGGAGTCAGCCCATGCTCTCCCTCCGCAGGGCCCATGAAGAGCTCCATAGCCCGCAGACGGAGGCAGGGAAGGCAGCACACTAGGATCACAGGTTAGAGAGATGTAACCAGCACACAGACATCACTGTGCAGTTACGGCTTCTTTGGGCACTGCACAGTACAAACAACAAGGGCGGGCCCACCGCAAGAATGATGTTAAATGCATGAGATCCTGAGGCATGTAGGCTGTGACGCCCACATGACTAGAGTTTGGGAAAAACTGACCTAATTCAGGCCATCTCCTGCTCAGAGAACATTCATGTTTTTAATAGGGACTTCCAAAGAAGAAACCAAAAGCATGGTGGCATTTCAGGCCCCTATAACAGGTAGAGAGGGGTGAAGAAAACATCTCAAATCTCTAGGAACAACGGCAGCCTTGGAGAGCGCCGATACGGACAAGCCTTGGCTCGTGTCAGCATTAGGGGCGGAACTACCCAAGTGTGAAGAACCAGAACTCAGCGCTCAGTAACAATGGAGTTCATTCCATTGTTGTATCAAGAGCAAGCTGAAATGAGAAATTGATAATGAAAATGAAGACACAGTCTCAGACTGCACAAAAAGAACTGCACTAGCTCACAAGCTGAGAGGGGGTGTCACCTATACTACAACTAGAGAGACCCCTGCCCCCATCTGAAGAAGTGATATCCGCCCAGCTGGAGGTTTCGCAGGGCTGCGAAATTATACAAACCATTTTGGGGCGCTGGGGTCATTCAATAAACAAGAGCCAGCCCCTGTGCCAGGGAGATTGGACCAGATCCATGAGTCACCACAAGACTGGAAGGCAGGGCTGGGGTCACCCACTTGCAGATGAGCTGCTGCAGGGCCTCATCACCATTTCTGGCCGGCAGTCCAGATATGTGCTCCGTTAGCATGGAGATTCTGGGGGTGGGCCCAAATTCCTTGTGTGCCATGGGCCCTGCCCCACCCAGGCCCCACCCACCACAGACCTTGCTCCTGCGCTTTCCACATCAGGCCCTCCAACTGCTCGCCCTGTCTCCCCTGCTCCCACCTCCTCCTTCATCCTCCACCCTGGCCCATGGTGTCCTCGTGCTCAAGGCCCCCCATGGCTCACCATTGCTCTCACTGCCCAGCTCAGTGGCCTTGGACAAGACACTCTGCCCCTCTAAGCCTCAGTTATCTCCTCTGTAGAATGGGTTTCACTGGACAGTCTGTAGGGTGCACAGGGACAGAGGACACTTTCCCCACAGAATGGCATCCTGGTATTTTGTCCTCCTTTTCCCTTGGGGACCTGCACCTTCCTCAGTCCATCTGGTTCTGTAAGGCAGCCCCTATCCTGAATGCAGGGGTGCAAATGCACTGCCGCCCACCAAAATGCTGAGCTGGCTCACATCTACCAGTCGGAGCCGTCTGGGAGCCTCAGCTGGAGCCAGTAGGAAAAGTGCTGCTCCTCTGACAGCTGTGGGACTCGAAGTTTCCCTGGGTGCCCACACCAGGTCTGATTCCACAAGGGGGACACCCTGAGAAGCCAGCAGAGAAGGTGAAGACGTGGTGAAGCTGCTAGACCCAGCTGTACCTGCAGGAAGACCTCCTGGGCTGGTCAGCTACACATTCCACCCTGTGATGCTGATGCTGGTCCCAGGGAGCCTGGGACCTCTGCTGGCCCAATGTGAGCAGACTAACCTCAGAGCGGGTGACACCAAAGGCTGTCCTCCTCCACCTGACAGCCCTCCTCCTGTAAGCTCTGGAGGGCATGCATTTGTGTGTGCAAGGGGGTGTGAGCATGCGAGTGTGTGTGTAAGCACGAGTGTATATATGTGTGTGCATGTGTGCAAGTGTATATGAGTGTGTGTAAGACGTGTGCTAGTGTGTGAGCACACGTGCATGTGAGAGGATGAATGTATGCATGTGTATGTGAGTGGCATGTGTGTGTGTGCACCTGCACTATAATTGCCCGGACCCCCAGGCAGAGGAATCCTTGACAGAAACTCCCGAGGGCAGAGGCAGAAGCCAGAGCAGGTGTCCAGTGGGGAGGTTTGGCTTCTAGCCACCGCCCCAGCACTACCCGGCTGGGCCTCTGAGTGTGCTAGGAACCAGGGGATGCTTCGTGTGGATGGGTGATTCTGGGAGGTGGTCTGGGCTGGGCCACAAAGCACCAGAAGCCTCTGCTCTTCTGGGCCCCAGAAGTCAGGCAGGCAGCCAAGGGCATCCACCCAGCTCCATGGAAAGGACCACTGAGGGCAGCACAGCTCTGGAGCCGGAACACCGCCCGCTTCCCCACCTCTGCCTCCTGACCTGCCAGAGGAGTCAACAGCTTTCAGCCTCCAGGAGACGGAGACCCCAGAGGGCTGGATTCTGGGAAGAGCCTTCATACAGCAGGAGGATTCCACAGCCACGGGCCAATGCTGACGTCTCCATCACCCTCCTCTCCTGTGACAGGGAGCTACACCACAGGCTCCAGGGCCTGGCTTTCTGGCCACCACCGTACTCCCACCTTCCAGCCTCTGTGTGGACCCCATTCCCCTCCCCACACACCGCCCCAGCGCCAACCCCTGCCCCACTGAGCTAACATCTCTCTCGCCTCAACTCCCACTGAACTTTCAAAAGCCCAAATCAGTTCTGCATATGCCAAAGGACACCCTCACCTAGAGCACTTGCCTCCAAATTACTTTTGCTCAGCAGGCCATCAGGAAATGAATTTGGGGGACCACCCCCCAAATGTAGGCTTACTTAGGTAGGAGTGCTCCTGCCACTTTCAAGATGCGAGTGTCTGGCCAAGTTATTGCCACCCTGTGCCTCAGTTTCTCACGTGTATGGAGGGGGATAATGAGCACCCCTTCCCCCAGGGCTGCTCTGAGGGTAACGACCTAGGAGGGAGACACTGCCCCAAGTTTGCCTGGCCTTGCAGGAACCCAACCCGGAGCACCCTCCCACCTCGCAGCGTCACCACAAACCCCCTCAGGAAGCCTGCACCGTGGCGCTGTGTTGTAACATCCCCAAAGCAGAGGAACGCAGCCCCTCATCCTTCAAGATGTGGAATCCCCACCCTCCGGACCTGTGTGACGGTGATGCAGAGAGGGCCTCCCAGCCTCCCTCGGGAGCCAAGCTTCCTTTCTTTCTCCCATTTTTAGTAGTTCTGTTTGCACCCAGCCCCTGCTGGCCCTGGACTGTACACACTCACCGTAGAGACCCCAGCCTACAGAGGGGCTGAGCTCATTCTTCTTGTCACCTCAGGCTTCCCCTCACACCTCCCGCCTGGCCAGTTTCTCCCCCACCAAGTGGGAGATCACCTCCCTGCTCTGAGCTACCTGGTCCTTTAGCACATGCCACCATCCCTTGGGTCTGTGCAGGTCTGTCTCCCCTAGCCTTTCAGACCTCTGAGTCAGCTGGACGCTTTACAGCATCGCGACAAGGGTAGGGGCTACTACTGGCATCGGGTGGGTGGAGGCAACCCTGCAGGGCCCCAGGCCACTCCACAGCAGAGGATGGTCCAGCCCCAGAAACCAGAGCGCTGGTGGGCTTTACTGAGTGGAGCGGCAGGCTAGGGCCCTCACCGTCCACAGTCCTCCCCACATTGCTTTTCTTTCCCCCAATCCTTTTGTCAGAAGACAGCCAAGGAAAACACACAGGAGTCCCCACTGACTGGAGCACGCAGCCTGGAAGAATTAGGTTTCATGGTAATTAGGCTCATCCAGTGCATGTGGTGGCGAGGCCCGGCCACTGCCCGGCCACGACAGGGGACAGGGGACCAGTAATGGGGTGAGGAGCGTAGGGGCGATAGATACTGGGGGGGCATGGGATGATGAGGGTAGCCGGGGGGGCCTTAGGAACTGCCCCAGCCCCTCTTTGTACATGAGGGACAGAGACTAGAATCAGACGAACACCCTGGCCCCTACTGGGCCCTGGGGTCTGTGCTGGATGGATGGATGCTGTCGTGCTGTGTGGAGATGGATGGAGGCTGCTGTGCCCTTACACGCAAGGTGCCCTTGAGGTCCCCATGCCCTGAGGCATCCACTGCACATGCTGGGTGCCAAACAAGAGAACCGCAGGGGCCTCTAACCCCCACCCAGCCCCCAGCAGCTCTCAGGGGAAAGAGCCAGGACAGGGGGTGTCTCTCCATCGTGGGGACACTGGGGCTAACGCCCACCCCTAGATGGAGGCCTCTTCTGGGCCTGGGTAGCAAGCCCTCACCTGTCGTCACCACCTTCAGCCACTCTACACTGCTGCTGTCTTTCTGGATAGAAAGTCTGCCCACAGCCCCCCTGCAGGGCCACAGAAAGACCCACCCAAGCCAGCCTCAGGCCCATTGCCAACCTCATCTCCCAAACTCGGACTCTATTGCTGGTGCCTCAGGAATCCTGCTAATTAAGCGCCCGCACCTGACACGTGACCTTTGGCAAAATGCATATGAGGAATGGATGCCAAGCCATGGGCTTGGATCACACTGAACAGGTCCAAGTCCTCGGCCAGCACAGCAGCTCCTGAAGGGAGAGGGAAAGCAGGGAGGAGGACAGAGACGGGGAGGAGGAGGGCAGAGAGACGGAAGGAGGGGAGGTGGGAGGCGCAACAGGGACCATATGCAGCCTACAAAGCCTAAAATATGACCCTTACAGAAAAGTTTGCTGACCTTTCATTTAGACAAACTACAAGTCAATCAACTCAGCCTTGCTCTGTAATATTCACAGCTTTCCACAACATCAGTGGCCGCATTGGGAAGGAATGTGGCCATCCTGTGGTGCTTCCCAAACAGACATATAGGCTACATGGCCTCAGGAGTATGAGTAATAGTACCAGAGTTGCTGTTCTTAACACTTAATATAAATTACTTAAATGTGCATTTATACCGTTTATTTTTCAAAATGACCGTGCTAACCTCTGGCCCACAAACTCTGCAGGCTGGTAAGCCCCCAGAGTGGTACCTGGCATGAGGTCCGTACTGGCCTGTGGCTCAGGGAGACTTCAGGCCCTCCCACCGCTGGGGGTGGGAGTGCTGGACCGAGGTCAGTGTCACTTGAGGAGGGTCTGGGGCCTCAGCCGCACTTCATCATTGAAGAAAGTTCTCCTGGCCAGCGTTGCTCCAGCCTTCAGAAAAGCTATGTTTGAATATTCTGGGCTTTTCTAAACTGGGCCACACGTGATGAGAAGCTTGTATGCCCACAGTGGGAACGCCAGCAGGGGAGTGCCTGAAGCCAGGAGGGTGACATCAGCAAGGCAAAGGTGAGGCCCCAGCACGGAAAAGGGATCTCAGCAGCAGAGCTCGGCTTAGAAACCCACTCATGAGGATGTCCCGATTGCAAACCCTACAGGACTGGGGGCTGACTGCCTAGCACTTGTCACCATGCTCAGTAAAAACTGCTTGGAGGAACTTATGTTTGTAGAAGGAAAGGTGTAAATGCTTTACCCATTCAGCCAGTTGTTTAGCTTGTTCTACTCCAGCCCCCGAAGTCTTTGGACTGTAGGAAGAGACGGCTCCACAATCTTCCATGGGCCACAGTTGCCGCTTCTCCACCACATCCCCACACTAGCTCATGTCCTGTCTCCAGCAGTGGTGCTCAGCAAGTACCTGCTGAGTGAAACTCAAATAAATGAGCTGCAGCCTGAGGACTCCAAAAAGTATTTTGTCAGCAAAGCTCAGCTGCCACAATGTAGCCCTGCTAATCACCTTCTGATGGGATAACGACAGTGTTTCCCTGTCCAAAACCCTGCTGGGCAGACGGTGTTTGCTGATCTCACCTGAGCAGCATGAATTCCTCAGGGGACCTTTCTGGCCACTCCTTCATTCTGACTTGGCGACCCTAACGGGGAAGGCTGGCTTGTCCTTTGGCAGAGGTGGCGTGGATGGGGTAGAACAGAATGGATCCTGCAATGCCCTCTCGGCGGTGACACCCCACCCGGAACTCAGGTTTGAATCCTGGTGCCCACATTATGAGAGGCAAGGTTTGGCAGCTGCATTGGACCTGTTAGCAGACCCTTCCCTCCTCTTTCCTTCTTTAAGCACATCCTCTGATTTTCCTTGGGAGCCCCACCCTCCATCTATGTAGTCTGAGGGACTAACCAGGCCCTGGGATGCAGGATGAGGACATAGCTTGGGCCCCACCCACCATTGTGATTGTTACCTAGATGAGCACAGGACTCCAGGACAGGGGGCCCCATCTTTACTCGAGCTATTAGAAAAAGACAATTATTTCTGTAAGGTGGCTGACAGGCTAAAATGTCAGCCTGGAGCTTGTCACCAGCTTGCCCCACCACGACAGGGGGCCAGAGCAAAGGGGTGGGGTAGGGGACACCCAGCTGAAGACATCTGTTCCCTTCCCTGGATCCCCTTAGTCCCCGGACTTCTCAGTGATGTGAGCTAGCAAATTCCCTTCTGTGTTCAAACCATCGTGGGCTTCTTTCTGTCACTCACGACCCAGTAGAGTCTGGGTTAATGTGGCAGCTCACTTCATTTCACCTTCCCCATCCATAAAACGGAGGCTGCCCCATCTTCTACAAGACTCACTATGCAGGGAACGCTGCCACCTACAAACTTCGACCCGAGGGCAGCCCCATGCAGCGGCATGCCCCAAAACACCAAAGACTGGACCTTGGGAGTAGAGGGGGGACAAGGCAAGTTCCAGCTGAGGAGTGGGGAAGGCTCCAGGGCAAGGGCTAGAATGTCAGATCTAGACATGCCATGTTAGTAAGAGCAGCAAAGACCCCACGGCTCCTCCTGAAAGATGCCCCCAACCTCAGCTCCACCCTGACACCCCAGGCGGGTCACACTGTTGGTCCTGGCTCTGCTGGGTGACTGCCTGCTTCTGCTACAGGCCCAGATCCAGGGTGTCCCCTGGCATCACCCCTTCCTGATACCCCTTGAAGTCAGGCTCCCCGCTACAGACCTGATTCATGGCAGAACAGCCATGAATCTCCTCCCGGCTCTGTCCCCCACAGGACAGCACAGGCTGCACCCGGCCCCAGGCCCAGCCCCCAACGGCAGGCTCTGGTTAATCTGACTGCCATCTGAGACCTGCAGCCAGCTCCTCCAAGAAAGGCCAACTCACAGAGGTATTTCTTTCATTAAAACACGAGAAGAAGAAAGAACGAACAAACACCGGAAAAGAGGCGTTCTGGGAAGCACTGCCGGCGAGCAGGGCGCTTCTCCCTCTCCTGACTTTCTCGTCCCGCTCCATCTTGGTCAGACATTCAATACTTCCTTTTGGAGAACACATAGATTTGTTTGACTTTGAATATTGAATTTGGAGGCTGTTCAGCAATTTCAAATTTCAGGAGTGGGGCGGTGGGGAGACACTGTAAATTAAAAAATTCTTTCCTCTTCGGTTTCTACCCAAGATTGTATATTTTTTTGATGGCAAAATTAGGGATTAACTATAAACATCTGTTTGTTCGATACTGACATGGTTGTGAGAACAATGACCAAACCATTGGCGCTGGGGGAGGGTTGGATGCTGCAAGTCCACGGTGGAAAGCTCTGGGCTTCCTACCAGGATTCCGAAAGTGTGGAGAAAGAAGAGGTGTGGAGCGGGGACGGGGGCAGGGGTGGAGGAAGGAGAGATCCAGGAGAAGGCTGCAGGGCACCCCTCTGTCCCCCAGGGCACCTGCACATGCCTCGGCCATCACTTGTCCTCACTGGACCCGGGGCTCCCCGCCCTGCTCTGCCCACTCAGTCCTCATTGTCAAAGCCTCATCCCCTCACCAGGCTCCACAGGTCCTTCCTGTGCACCTACTGTGTGTCAGGCACTGTGTCTGAGGACATGCGGGAACTCATTTCACTTTAATCACCTCTTTAAAAGCCCTATCTCCAAATACAGTCACATTCTGAGGTGCTCCGGGTCAGGGCTTCAACATATGATTTTGTGGGGGACACAATTAAGGCCATAAAAGAGACCTTACTGAGAACAATGTTGGCAGAGTGATAGGGAGAAGGTAGACATAGGGCGTGGAGGTGTAGGGAGTGGAGAACTGGAGATAACTGGTCAGGACAGTTCTTCCGAGATGTTTAGCTGTGAATGGGGGTGTTCTGGCTACCTATTGATGGGGAGCAAATCCTGCCAACACTTAGTAGCTTAAAATAACAATTTATTTTTCTCATGACTCTGTGAGTTCATTAGATGCTTCTCCTGCCTCACTTGGGTTTGACTGGGGACAGCTGGGAGGTCTAAGATGGCCTCACCCACAGAGCAGGCCATCTGTTTTAGCCATTGGCTAGGAGCTCCCTAGGGCTGCCATCCAGGGTTTCTTGGTTCTCATCCAGGTGTCCTCTCCACGTGGCTGCTTGGGCTTCCTCATAGCATGGCACTGGGTGTGGAGAACCAGCACTCCAAGAAGCCAATCTCCATGGGGCAAGTGTGTATAAAGCCTCTGTTTGCATCATGCTTGCTAATGTCTTACGGCCCACAGTTACCCATATGGCCAAGCCCAGAGTGGGGTGGGAGGGTGAGAAATCTGGAAGGCATGGCTCATGGGAGCACTGAAATCAGTGTGCCACAGGGTCCAGATGCAGGAGTCAGTGGGAGAGGCCTACATGGTGGCAGCAGGAGGTGTTTGCAGGTGGTAGTGACTTGCACATCACTAGAGAAGGGAGAGGCTGGAGGTAGTAGGAGCAGAGTGACAATTTAAGACATGAGAGTTGCGCTTTATTGAGCATTTACTGCACACTCTTTTCTAAGGGCTGGCGACAGCCCAGCAGTGCACTTGTGTTTGCATGTCCACCACACAGAGGCCTCAGAGCTCTACATCTGAACTGGGTGCCCAGCAGAGCCAATAGGCCTCCGGCTTTGTCAACCTCAAAGTCCCCAACCACTGCACTCACTGCATCCCAATGGCAGGTGTGCCTCCAATTCCTATGTTCAAGTCCTGACATATGAACATCCTGACAACAGAATGTGACTTATTTGGAAATGGGGCATTGTAGATGCCTTTAGTTAAGATAAGGTCATATTGGAGTAGGATGGGCCCTAATCCAGCATGACTGGTGTCCTTCTAAAAAGGGCAAATTTGGACATAGACACACACAGGGAGGACACTATGTGCAGATGAGGGCAGAGATCAGGGTGGCGTTTCTACAAGCCAAGGAGCACCAGCAAACCACTGGAAGCTTAGGAGAGAGGCCTGGAACAGATTCTACCTCACAGCCCTCAGGAGAAACCAATCCTACTGACACCTTGATCTTGGACTTCTAGCCTCCAGAGCGGAGAGGCAATAAATTTTTGTTCTTCGGGACCCCCAGTCATGGTGCTTTGTTTTGCCAACCCCAGGAAGCTGATACCCTGGGGGATGAGGTCAGGGAAACTGACAGGAGTGGGGCCCAGACCTCAGGGGGAGCCTGGCTGTTGCAGGAGGAGACTCCACTTCCCTCCCTAAGGAGAAGCAAGATGGGTTCAGGCATAAATAGGGGCACCAAGGAGGACGATGAGCTTGATTTTCCTACTTCAGTTAGAAAGCCAGGGTTTTCACTGGGAGGACGAGGTGGGGACAGACTGGCGCCTGAGTAGTGGTGCATCAATTAGCTATTGCTGCATAAGAAGCCCCCCCAAAATTTAGTGGCTTCAAACCACAGCAGCTGCTTATGGCTCACAAGTCTATGGAGGAGCCGGGCTCCTTCACGAGGTAACTTAGGAACGCTGGTGCAGTGACCACCGGCACCATAGCACTTGAACACAGGCTCACTGGCCCGCACCATCTCAGCTTGTCCTCACGGCAAAGGCAGGAGCCAGCAGAAAGCTGAGCTTGCAAGGACCCCAGGCCGAGCTCAGAACTGGCACTCCTTTAATGCCATCACATTGTACTGGACCCAAGGGGAGGGGGGGATAGATTGCAGAAGGGCATGTGTACAGGGATAGAGGAAGGGGTGAAATCACTCTATCACAGGTAGGGAAGGCATAATATCATTGCCATAGAAGATGAGGGACAGGACTGACCAGGACCCCCAGGAGAATTTCCAAGCAGTGCCCATCATCCAGCTGAGAGGGGAGACTCTGAGTTTGCTCTGGAGTCAGTCCAAAACACTTGCACACTTGAGTCAGCTCCTCTGGCTTCAGGAAGAAGTGTCTGCTGGACACTCTGGTTTGTCCTACAATTTTTGTCCCTTGTTTGGGACGAGCCCATGACCTGGCACACAGGCAGAAAGCCACCAGAACCACTCTACCCGGTTGGAGGCCTGGCTTCCCCGCCCCCTTGCCAGGCAGGCTACTCACTTCTCTGCATCTCTATTTCCTCATCTGTGAAACGGAGGAAATAGGAAGACAGCCCCAATTCTAAAATCTAGAAGGCCCAGAAACCTGGGAGCTGTTTCTGTAAGTTTGTGAAAAAACAATTTGGCGACAGTCCTGACCTTGCACAAGGCCATCTGTGCACTGTTTACCATCTCAGAATCATTGTTCCCACATTCTGTTCAGCAGATAGAGGGCTTGAGAACATAATGCACATACATAGTACATGCATGTGCCTCCCAGTACCTGAAAGCTTGAAGCCAGAAACCATCTGGCACAAGGTTTCCTATGAGGCACTCTGGACCTGAACCACCTTTTCAGTTTCCGGAGATGTGACAAAGTTATAAAGTGTCCAGCAGGTGCCTGGGGGCATGGCAGGAGCCTCCTGATGATACAGCGAAGGTATTGGAGGGATGGAGAGTCAGCTTAGTTATCCACTCCCTGTCGGGGTTCTTAGTACCACTCTAGTGGGGAATGTTGATTATGGCAGATGAGGGTAGGAGTATATGAGAAATCTTTGGACCTTGTGCTTAATTTTGCTGTGAACCTAAAGCTACTCTAAAAAATAAAGTCTTTTTAAAAAAGATATTGGAAAAAAGAAAATGATTTTTTAAAAAATAAAGGAAAAGATCTAACAACCAACCAACTAACCAAAAAAAGCAAATAGATTCAAAGAGAAACATGAAGCGAATCATCGTGCAGCAGATCTGCAGGTAAGAATGGCACACAGCAAGGACTCAGTCAGCTAAAGCTCAGACTGTTATGAGAAAGCCCTGACATGAGAGTCCTCACTCAAGCCTTTGCAACCGGGGGAAGACACAGCTCTGAGACTCACACTCATGGCTTCGTTCAGCATTCAAACATCACACACTGAGCGACTACTGCATGCGGGCATTAGGCCCTGAGTATCCAGGGATACTCTGACAATTGGACAACGATGATGCAACAGAGTGACTTGTAAGAGCACTGGGGAGGCTCCCACCTCAGCCTTGGAAGAGTATGGAGGTCTTCCTGGAGGAGGTGCCCTCTAAAATGACTCAGAATAGAAGCAGGAGTTCGGATGACCAAAAGAGGCCTTGGGAAAGCAAGTCCAATAAGGCACATTTTTATTAGTTCCCCTGGTAACCCTATGGCCCCTCCCCCGGGGGCAGTCTGAGGAATAGCATCCCAACACACACCCAGCTCCCAGCTGACGGGAAGGGAGGGAGTGTGGTGGGCACTAGGCATACCATGGGAACTAGGTTCTCTTTGCAACCCATGCAATGACCAAGAGTTTTATCCAGAATAGGTACAGTGTCCTACATTTAATAATAATAAATTAAAAACATGTAGCCCCCACAGGAAATGGAACAGAAGTATTGAATAAGCATTTCACAAAAGAACATATCTACATGGCAACAAACATAGGGAAAGGCAATAATACAAATTAAAATCCCAGTGAGCTGACACCACCCAGCACAGATGAGGTAAAATGAAAGAGACTGACAGCATCAAGTGCAGGGAGGACTTAGAGCAACCTGAATCCCACAGAAGGAGGCTGAGACGGTGTGGCCACTTTGGAGAGCTGCTGACAGTTTCCACCCGAGCTGAACCTGCGTGCAGTTGTGGCCCAGTGCTTCCACCCCTAAAGCATACCAAATTAAAATGTGGGCAATGTATTCACCAGGAGACCAGACTCAATCAATCAACACATCCGTCCAGTCGGTCTGCAAATATTTATCAGACACCTACCGTGTGTAGGCACCCTTCTGGAGCTAAGGAAGCAGGAGGAATGAAAGAGATCTCATTGTGGAGGGGAAAACAGACATAAACAAGATAAAGCCAAAAAACGGATAATGTGATTTCTAGGGATATGTGCTAAGAGCACTGGAGCAGGGAAAAGTGAGGAAGTAGGCTAAGGGTGCTGGCATGGGCTGGGTGCTGGGGAGCTTACTGAGAAGACAGCAGAGAAGAGAGCATCTGTGAGAAGTGGACAGAGTTGGCTGTGTAAGTGTCTGGAGAAGGAGCCGTCCAGAAGAAGGAACAGCATGGGCAAAGGCCCTGGGGCAGGTATTGGAGAGAAAACTGGGAGGCCAGCATGGCTGAAGAGTTGGTTGGAGCAGAGAGAAGGTGGAGGGAGTCTCAGGGGGCCAGGGAACTTGAGGAGACCAGGAAGGGAAGTGGGTTGCACTCACACGTCCACGTCCCCACTGATGGAGGCAGGCTGGCTCTCACCCACATTTGTATCCCCAGAGCGATAACCTGACATTTTGCAGGTTCTCAAAAGTGCAGCAAGTTGGCTTCACAAGGATAGGACCTGGAGCCCACTGTCCCTCCATGCCCACCTATTGTGTGGACTAGGACCTGACAACTTTTCTTACCTGACCAACGCCTTTCCTGGAGTCTTGGAGCAGGTCCTGGGGGCCCCCAGGTGGGCATCTCAAGCTGCTGTGTACAGGAGGCTGCAGCCTGCACGCCCTGGCCCTGGGGTCTGCAGCACCCCAGAGAGGACCACTGGGCACAGGCACCCCTAGAATCCCACACGACAGAGCTGCCCTGCACACATTCACCACTCTGAGTCCCTATAAATACCCCGGGCTCAGCAGAGAGCCTCCTGATCATATTATGACCAGCCTAAATAAGACTCCTTTAATAAGGAGAAACACACGGCCCCATTTATACACAAGTGTGTAAAATATATTAAAATAATTTTAAATGCATGAGTCACTCACAGAGAGTGTGTTTTTTAAAAAATCACAAACAGTACTTTGTGGTGAAGACAGCAGTGAACAGGGACTTGTCCTGCAGACATGGGACCCTAGCAGGGAAGGAGCACAGACATGCATGGGACACGACCCCATGCCCCTTGCAGGTCAGCACTCCCTCGACGGGAACACTGAGTCCAGGCTTGCACCCAGACAGTAAACAGCACCATCAGCATGGGAGCCTGTGTCCTCCTCACTTTCTACGCTTCACACACCAGCACAGACACCAGTCAGAGCTGATGACCCTGTGGTTTGGGGGCCCAGAAATGACACTTCCCATTTCACTGGCTCGTTCTTGGCTTCAGTTTCCTCATTTACAGACTGGAGAGAAGAACCCCGCCTCTAAGGGCTGGAGGTGCCCTCAGAGGCAGCGCCGCTTGCCACACTGTCCTCTTACAGCCTCTCTCACATCGCACGCCTCTTGTGAGGGGACGCTCAGCCCGTCATGGGCATCCCTGGCAGCTGACGTCGGAAGAAAGCTCTTTTCTGCAGGCACCAGGACCCCTGAGGAGAAAGGCGACCCCATGGGGGCTCCAAGGACTGCTTCTCAGGGCCTCATGCAAGACAGAGCCCTAGCCTCTCCCTGCTCCCTGCCTTGGGGCCAACCCATCACTTTGGGGGTTAGGATTTCAACATATAAATTTGAGAGGAACACAAACATCGAGTCCATAACACCTAGCCCCCTCCAAAAGCAACTAATGAGTTTTCCTTGGTCTTGAGTTTTTTTCAAATATTTGATATGTTTCAAATCATTGCAGTTATAATTGTTGCTCAAATTATCCCATATTGGCCAGCAGGGGGCTCTTCTCCTTGGCCCCAGGTCCTTTTCACATGTACCCAGTAGCCTTAGTCACCTCCTTGCCATCTGTTATAACAAGAAACTCCAAGCTCATCTTGCCTGTTTCCTGCCCCAGACATAGACCAGCTATTTCTCTTACAGAGCCCTGGTTCCTTTTAGTGGGAAAAGAGAGTCCACAGTGAAGGCACCAGATGTGTTCATTGCTACTGGATTTATTGTTTCAAGGAACGTTCAGTGGATAGAGCTAGAACACATGAATTTTTTAAAGATTTTCTTTTATTGTGTTAAAATACGCATAATGTAAAATTTACCATTCACCATTTTTAAGCATACAGTTCAGTGATATTAAACACATTCACATCATTGTTGAGCCATCACCACTGTCCATCCCCACAACTCTTTTGATCTTGTAAGACTGAAACTCTATACATAGCAAACAATAACTTTCCATTTTCCCCTCTTCTCCGCCCCGGCACCCCCCATTCTACTTTCTGTCTGTATGATTTTGACTACTCTAAGCACCTCACATGAGTGGAATCACACAGAATTGGTCTTTTTGTAACTAGCTTATTTCACTAAGCATAATGTCCTCGAGGTTCATCCATGTTGCAATATGTGTCAGAATTTCCTTGTTTTAAGGCTGAATACCATTCCATTGTATGAATAGACCACATTTTGCTTATCCATTCATCCATCAGTGGATACGTGGGTTGTTCCCACCTTTGGTGAATGTGACCAAGGCTTCTATGAACATAGGTGTACGAATGGCATAAATAACTTTTTGTTGCAGGATCAAAGGAGGGAATGAAGACAAGAATGCATGAATGAATGAGCAGTGCGTGCTCAGAGCATCCAGGCCTGGGCTTTCTCCCAGACCCCCAAGGTGTGGTTTCTGTGTCCTCCCTCCCTCCCTCCTCTTGACCTGCACATCCTCCATCAGCTGGGCCATCGGACAGGGCCATTGCTACAAAGAAACACCATGTCCGTTTTTTAGAAGGGCTTCTACCAGTTTGTTTCACACAATGCCTAAGGTCTCCTTGACAAGTGGGAAATGCAAGCAGGAATCCAGAAGCTTCTGAACAGCAGCTGCTGGCATCACACAGACTGGACATCAGGGCAACACTGATGTACTCCTCTGCTTTCTCCTCCCCCTTCTCTGTGTTCTGCTTCCTCCCTCATCTTGCTCCGGCCCTTTCTCCTCCTCCCCCTCCTCCCTGTCTCCTCCTCTTCACACACCAGTGTTGAAGCAAAGCCAGTGGCTGCTTGAAGGTGGGCAGACAGCATCAGAGGATTCCAGAAACTCTTGTAGGTGGACAAACAGCATCAGAGAATTCCAGAAGTTCTTGAAAGTGGATGAACAGCATCAGAGAATTCCAGAAGCTCTGAGCTGGAATGGGTCCTCAGAAAGCATCTATTACATCTGACTGTCTTAAACTTATTTAGCAATTATTCCCTTGTTCAAATAACATGTTACTAGAGCCTTATTAACTCAGAGCTGTCAGTGGGGCTGCTTCGATGGTAACCTTCTCTGACAGTCCTCCATGGAGCTCACCCCATGCACTCCTATTACAAAGGGCAAAATGCCACATGGCTGACAAAAGGTGTTTTCCAGCAAATTCCCACTGGGGGCAACTGGGGGGTAAGATTCTATGCTTACCCACCAACTCCTGGCAGCCACTGGTTGGGGTATATTGTGTGAATTACTGTGAGGATGGGCTCTGGTGGCAGCAAAACCCCTCAGGCAGCCTGAAGCCAGCACTTGCAGGTGGAAGTCAGGCCCGGGCCATCATTCATCCATTCACTCACTTATTCATTCACTGAAGGCCTGACTGACCACAGTCTGGAGGGGATATGTGTGAGTGTCCAGGTTCAGGGCAAGCCCAGGGGATGTGGGAGCATAGCCCGGTGCCCAACCTAAACAGAGAGGTCCCTGGAGAAGCCGTGCCTGAGAAATATCTGCTGTTGGCCAACCGAGGAAGAGTAGAAATGATGCCACAGGCAGGGGAGGGAGCTCCGGAAGGTGAGAGGTTCTAGACATGGTGGAACCCACAGGCCAGGCAGAGGGTGGTGAGGGGAGAGGGTGGACGGGTGGGTTGGCTGGGGGACTCTGGGCCTGGCCCCAGGCAGATGGGAGCTGTTAAACAGTAAACCTGACAATGACAAGGCCCTGAGGTTCCTAGCAGCCACCTGAACGAGTAGAGCTCCCCAAGGCCACACCCAGGGTCTTGACAATCACCCTGCCCCTGCCTCAGTGTACCACCCCAAGGCCCTGGGAGGAGAGGCATTACATTCTAGAGCCTGCTGGAGCGAAGGCCAGGCTAACTATTGTCATATGAGGTCTTCACACACGTCCTCAGCACGTGTTGAGGCGGGAGTACTTGGCCCAGGATCTCCCAGCCTGTAAGTGGCATTCACTCTTCTGGCCCATAGATGTTTCTTGTGCATCTACCACATCCCAGGCACTGTCCCAGGAATGAGGGCGCAGGGATAAGCAGAACAGGCAGGATCTCTGCCTTCCCAGTGGGAGAGCTGGCCAGAAATCCATCAACTGATAACCGCTCCAAAAATTGCACACAATGATAAGTGCCACGAAGACCCATGTGGGAGGAGGGTGGGGCAGAGGGTTGCTTCCTTGACAACACCTGAGTCACTCCCATCAGCCCCTGAGACACCACACAAACATCATGTCATACCCTCAAAATAATTTTTAAAATCCTTTGTGAGAAAATCCTGCTTGCTAAGTGATCGGGCACCTCAAGGAGGATATGAGGTTTTATTATTGGTCCCTATTTTAAAGAAAGGGAAACGGAGGCACAAAAAAGACAGGTAACTCACCCAAGGTCACACAGCTAGTGAGTGGTGTGTCAGGATTTGAACCTAAACTAGCATGGCCCTCAACCACCAAGCCAGGCTCCTTCCATTGCTCTCAGCTAAACCTTCTTAGGAATCTACTTGGGGTTGAGGATGCAGAGCTGAAACAGTAAGTTGCTCTGGCCTGAATTTATACCCCAGCTCTGCCTATGTAAGTATAGGCAAGTCATCTCTTTTCTGAGCCTCAGTTTCCTCATCTGTGAAATGGACTTGGTAGTCTCCAACTTGAAGGGCTTCAAGATTAACCTTGATGACAATTAACCAAAGCAGTGCCCAGTGTTGGTGCTCCATAAATGGTGGAGGCAGTGGTGGCACACTTACAAGCTCAGGGAGGGCACTGGGTTCCAGCTGGGCTCCAAGGCTGGGGGACGATGCTGCTATGAGCTCCCACACCACATCCCCCCAGGAAACACCTGGAGGGTGCCCAGCTCCAGGACCAGGTCAAACCCCTCCAGAGCCCACCCTGCTTATGCCCAGCCCTCCTGTCCCTGTTCACACAGGAAAGAAGTACCCTGCAGGGACCCTGGAAGGGAAAGAGCCCAGCCTGGCATCCTCCTAGCTCTGGGAGTTTTCTGAACATCTGCAGTGCACACCCAACCCAGCAAGAACCGGGAGGTCTGAATCCAGGTCTGTCTGGCTGCAAATCCAGTGTTCCTGTTGCTCAGGAGAATGTCAGGTGGAAAGGAGCTGCTGCTGGGGGCTGTCAGTCTATGCTAGGATTGAGACAGCCATGCCCCAAGACAGACTCCAGGCAAATGCACAGGGCATCACAGCAGAGATGAGTGCCAGCCAGCAAGGCAAGGCAGTCAGAGTAGGCTACCCTGGAAGTGACAAGGGAGCCCCAACCTGGAGGTAGAGAAAGGACACACAGCAGGGGAGTGCAGGGAAGAACATCAAGGCCCAGGAATAGCATGAGCGAGGGCCCTGAGGAAGGAAGGAGCTTGGCATGTTTGAGAGGCTGAAGTACAGCATGTCAACCACAGGCAAAGGCACTTTAGACTGCTTTGCATTTTCCCCACCGTCTACCAGGCAACACACTCCTGTGCTCAAGGTCACATGGTGGTCTGGGAGAGAGCGTGCCCCAGGAAGAACCCCATTCCTGCTACCACCTTCCTTGCCCCCCTTCCCTTTTATTATCTCTTGTCTGTAACTCTCATTTCTGCCCCCTTTCCCCACCTTTCTCCTCTGTCTCTCCCCATCTCCACTGAGTCTCGTCACTCCCCTTTAGCTGTTTCTTTACCCCCTCCACCTCCTCTCTCTCTCTCTCTCTCTCTCCCTCTCTCTCTCTCTCTCTCTCTCTCTCTCTCTCCCCCCCCCCCCTCTCTCTCTCTCTCTCTCTCTCTCTCTCCCTCTCTCTCTCTCTCTCTCTCTCTCTCCCCCTCCCTCCCTCCCTCCCTCCCTCCCTCCCTCTCTCTCTCTCTCTCTCTCTCTCTCTCTCTCTCTCTCTCTCTCTCTCTCTCTCTCTCTCGGCACCCTCCCCCAAATGCTTCTACATTGGTACTCCATTATTGCATCTCCTATCTCTACAACTCTTTTTTGCCTCTCCTCTCTCCGGTTCCTCTCTTTCTACCTCCTGTCCCAGGCCAGTCCCCAGGGCCTGCTCCCGCCTCCACCTGCCCCTTCCCTACGCGGGTGCCGCCTCCTGTGCGCAGCGCCTCAAGCCTTGCTAATGCGTTTCGCATGGCACGTCAGTCAAACACCCTTCTAATGTCCTTAAAGCACGCAGAAAATTGCATCCTTATGAAAAAGAACAAAAAAGCAAATTGCCTGGTGGAGGCGGAGCAGCCGCAGGGCTCTGGTGGCGCAGAGTCCAGAGGGGATGAACTGGCAGAGGTCTGCCGTTGGCAGGAGCCAGAATGCCACCTCCTCCCCACCGCCTTCCAGGCAGCACCGACACCTACCTTCTCACCTCCTTACGTACTACTTTTGCCCACCTCTCCACGTTTGTTCCCACCACTCTGACCTTGTTCTGTGTCTTTAAGACCAAGCTCCAAACTGCCTCAGAACCTTTGCACTTGCTATGTCCACTGCCAGGTAGGCATTCCTTCTTGTCATTCAGGTCTCAGCTGAAGAGTCAGCTCCTGAGAGAGACTCTCCCTGACCACTCTGACTAAAGCTGCCATCACACTCATTGTCTATCACCTGCTTTATTTTCTACAAGGCATTTTTTACTTCCTGAAATCATCTTGTAGATTTAATTGTGGCATCTATGCTTCCAACATGAGATCATTGCATCAGAGACTGAGTGCCGCATGACTAGCACAGTGCCTGACACACAGCAGGCGTTTAATAGATACTTGGTAGACAAATGGATGAGACTCATTCCGGGCAGGCAGGGGCCATTGGGGACCCTAAACCATCTAGAATATACCAAGCTGATGGATAAGGGGCAGTGGAGACCCACAGAGCTGAAATCAGATCCAAATTCTGCTGCTGACAGCTGTGTGTCCCTGGGCAAGTTGCCTAACATCTCTGAGCATTATCTTCATCTTCAGAATGGGAGTAGGGCACCTATCTTACCAGGCTGTAACTGGACCAATGAGGCGGGAAGGGCCTGTATCCCAGTCCTGAGAACCCCACAACATTCAGTTACTGCTTGTTAAATGAATGAATGGCCCAAGAAAGAGCTTGATTAATATCAGACAGTCCATGATAGCGCTGATGTCAGACACCGTTATTTCCTGAAACACTAAGAAGGAAAAATTTTTAAAACGTTGCCAATGAAGACATAACCCAGTGTTTTTTTAGCACCTAGAATTTTTATCCCATACTTACTCAAGGATCTCTTTTGAGCTTAATAAGACATAAATTTCTATCGCAGATCACTACTGAGTTTACATTAAAAGGAAAAAATCAGAGAAATCAATGGACTGAGTGTTCCTAATACTTCTCTGAGGTCAGAGCCACCTATGAATTGATCCCCCCACCCCCCCAACCCACAGCCCTGTCCCCCTTAGCCTCTGCCTGGTGGGTGAGTGGATCCGAGTTCCCTCCATGCTGTTGCCCTGTGTCTTCCTGCACCTTGAGGAAGATCCCTTCCTCCCCCCAGGCTTTGTGGCTTTCTCCATCGAGAGTTGGTGCCTGAGAGGTGAGGGGCCTCCACTGTCCAGCCAAGGATACCTCCTTAGGGACAGTCACATCCTGCAGACACAGGGCCCACAGTGCCTGGAACATACACCCCCCAACAGTCATATGAACCCAGATTTCAGAAATGGGAAGATGCCATCTTAAAGTCAATGAGATGCAGTGTAATAAATACAATGTGAGAACTAGGACAAAGGGAACTTTTGAAGTCACAAAAGGGAGGGGCCCCTGCAAAGGCAGGAGGACCGCCTTCTGCTGCACCATGGATGTGGAGTGGCCTAGGGACCAAGGCCAATGAAGCACTTCAGACTCAGATGCACCACCCTGTTGCTGTTGTCACCTTTCTGCCCTGCCCACCTATGAGGAAAGAGGAGTCCTGGCTTCCTTACTTCCCTAAAGTGGGGCTGGGAGGATGGTTTTGGAGATGTTTCTTTCAGCTCAGAAAGTCTGGGGCCAGACTGAGCTGGAGGGGCCTATGGGGCCTCTGTAGTCATTCTTAGCCTGGCTGCAGCCCTTGAGAAACCTGGGCCTGGAGAGGCCTTGGGGGCAGAGGCTTGGGGGATCAGGTGGTCCCTTGAGTGTAGAAACGAAATCAGGCAGTGGGGCAACCAAAGACGGAGGAGATGCCTGGTTTCTCCTTGGACCCTGGAGCTCCAGGAAGGTCCCTAGGAAGTGTTGCTTACTCCAGGTTGAGCGGTGGCTGAGCGCCGCTTCAGGCCCTGGTTTCCTCTTAGGTACAGTAAGAGAGCACCCTCCGGCTCCAGGAGACGCAAACCTCGCACCTGGCCGGGTTAATGTGGCCCTGGGTCCCTGTTTCTTTTCTTCCACGTTATGGGTTCTCACCAATGACCCTACAGGAGAATCCAAAACAGGGGAAGAGTGTAAACCTGAGTAAACTTTATTTGTTAAAAAGAGGGGCAGCCGAGGGGGGGATGGGGAGCCCCCGCCCGGTTGCGCCTGTCATATCCTGGTGGTGCCGGCTCCGCGCAAAACCAGCGGCCAGTCGGAGGCTCTGAAACAGGCTGCGGACCCCAGGCCGGCCGCGAGAGGCCCACTTCCCCCTGAACGCTTCCTGCGATCCTGGTCTGAGCTGAGCGCTGCACAGAGCTGGGCTCCCGCTTCCGACAAGAAGAACGACTTGCTCAGGATCGGGGTCACAATCCCGCATCTCCGGCCTGCTCTTCAGCCAAACCTCCCCCAAAGTCCCCCTTCTTGCCCAGGCCCCTACCCCCACCCCGTAAAGCCCAGAAGCGCAAACTTCGCTCTCGCCTCCGAGCGCTGCTGTCTGGCTAATCCCGGGTGCTGCTCACGGGGTCCTGGCCGCCACGGGCGTTCCCCGTCCACCCCCATTCCAGGTCCACTTATCTCGGGCTCCAGAGACACAGCCGCGACCTCCTTTGCTCTCCGGTGTGGTCTCCGGGTTTTGTTTCCCAGGACGTTGGGGCGGAGAAGAGATTTGTGCAGCAGAGGGGGAGGGAGCGAGAAGACCGTCCCTCCCCGAAGGCCCGGGACTGGAGAGAGGGGAGCGGTTGCCACCAGGCAGGGAGGGGGCTTCCGCACAGGGTGGCCCGGGTGGCCGGGATGGGGTGTCACTCTGGCCTGGCGACTGCATCACCGTCCGTGGAAAGGTTGCCGCTCTTCACCTAGAGTCCTGATTCTGCGGGCTATGGCCCGCGGTAGAAGTCTTGGGATGGTCAGTAAAACTTCTGCCTCCGAGCCTTTGGTTTTTTTCTGGAGCGGGCCTGAGCTTCCATCGGGTCTCATAGGAATTACCCAAGCAAGGAACCCCGAGGTGCCAGGACGCAGCCGGCACACGGCCCCGTCCTCTCCCGGGCCTCCGGGTCTCGATCTGCTGCAGTCACCCCGTGCCCTGTCCGCCGAGGAGCACAGCGACGCAGGCGGTGACAGAAACCCCTCCCACCCCCTCTCGCACTGGAATCTGGACCCCCTTATTTGGGGCCCAGCTCCCCCACTGACCGGCTGGTGACCTCATGACAGCAGTGCCCCCATCAGGTTCCCCAGCTGTGCCTGGAGGGGTTGCCCTTGCGCCGTGGCACCGGATTTGCTGTCCGCCCTTCCTCTCTCCCTCCCTCTTAGAGCCCTAGTGCTTTATGGCCCTTTCCTCCAGTCCAGTGAGGGGGCTGCCTTGGGGAAACACCATAGAACCACAAGGCAATGTGCCCGAGGTTGCATTCCTCAGATTTAATAAAACCTGAGGACCCCAAACGAGGTCCCAGAATGGACTGAAGGAGTGTGGGTCAGTACGCCTCCTCTCTCCTCTTCCACTCTCCTTCCACAACTCTGCATCGTTAACAAAGGCTGTGATGGAATTTCTGTCCCCCAGGCCCAGGAGGGACAGAACTCGAATTTTCACTCCCACCCCTGCCACACTTCGAGGTGGAGAGGATTAAACTCAGTAGTGTACCTGACTTGGCTAGCCTGGGCCTGGCTCAGGAAGATTACAGCAGGACCACTACATTGAGCAGAACTGGGGGTAACCCTAAGGGCTGGAAGGGATTAGAAGGTGCACTCACACACTGATGGTCCATTCCTTCCCTCCGGACTGCAGGTTTTCTCAGGCCCTTCAGGGGACAGTGACAAGTGAATATTCTGGGAGCTGTTTCAAGGTTAAGAGCCTAGAAAGGGAGCTTATTTTCCAAAGACTTGGCAGGGCTGGGGCTTGCAGAGAATTGCCTGCTGCCCTCAGAAAACACCCTCTTTCTCACTCCTCCCAGCCTTAAACCAAGGCCTGAGATGCTCGGGTACCAGTAATCCAAGTGCAGGTTTCAGGAAAGGGCGATCAAGCAGCGATTTAAAAAGGAAGTCATCAGCCGCTGCAGGTGGAGGCCATAACGGTTTTCACATACTGAAATGCAAAGTCTTCGTCTCAGCATAATGTTCCTGACTCTCTTTCCCTCTTATTTGCACCTGCAAGGACCTGGTTTCAAATCTCCGTTCTGTTTGGAACTCTGCAGGACCAAGTTTCCATCTCTCCCCTAGCTTTAACCAGCAAAGTGGCCATTTTTCCATTTCCATACCCTGGTGGTAGTCCTAGGAAGCACAAAAAACAGGAACCAACATGCAAGCTCCCAGCCCAGACTAGACCAGAGAGGAGGCAACCAGGAGGCAACCGAGGCTTTCCGTGTGTGGGGAGGAGGGAGGGAGGGCAAACACGTGCCACCAAGCCGCGCCCCTGGAAAGGGCACCCTGCGTGACCTTGAGCAGTTTGGAGTCCTCGGCCCTCTGCCTCGGTCAGGTACTCCCACAGGTGCCGGTACTCGGCTGCCAGATGCCTCCCTCCTGTGTATACCGTGGAAAACTTGAAAACTCAGGGAGTCAGGCGCCTCTGCAGGCTGGAGCTGCGGATGGTGGCCGGCCTCTGTGCAAACCCCGAGTCCTTGGTTTCCCATAGGCCTCAGGAAGGGCTGGCCCGTACAATCTCAAGGACCTCGCAGTTAGTCCTTAAAGCCCCAGGAGACTGAACCAACAACAGGAGGCGGCTCTCAGCCCCGGGCAACTTCCGGAGTGAGCGCCGCGGTGCCCTCGGGCTGGCGACCCCTGTGTAGCCCGTTTGCTACCGTCTGGAGTGCCCTGGGCTGAGAAGGAAGGGCAGGAGGTTCAGAGTGACCCTCATGCCCAGAGTGGAAGCGATTCCTAGGATCCTGCAGCGACGGAGCTGCCTGCGTGCCCGGCCCGGGCCAGGTGGAGCAGGTCACGGCTCGAGTCCACGTAGCCCGGGGAAAGGATGTTTCAGAAGACACTGCGCGTGTCCCTCTTACCTCGCCGCGTCCCCCCTGCCAACGTCGCGGATTCAGAAACCGCCCCCCCATCAAGTCCCGCTGTGTCATAAAATATTTTATTGGAAAAAAATCACCGTCTTCGTAAGAGAGGGGTAGGGGCCGCAGCGATGTCGGGTTGTCCGGGCGCCATCTCGGGCCGTGGTGGCCTGCGCCGGGCCGCGGGGTCCCCCGACGCGCGGAAACGGGTGTGTGCCTGGAGGCGTCCGGGCCCGGGGGGGCGGCCCGAGGCGACTGGGGGGTGCAGGATAGGATCGGGGCGTGAATGCTCCTGGAGCGCCTGGCTACGGCGAGCTCCGAGAGGAGGCGACCTTCCGCCGCGCTGGACGTGTTTCCAGGCTAGGGCCCGCGAGCGCACGGGTTTGGCTTCAGGGTCTGTCCTTCCTTGTTTGGCCCCTAAATGTCCGCATTCAAGGTAATAATAAAAAGTTTAGAAAGCAAACGGCGTGGACGCAGAAGGGCCGACTCGCGGCTTCCGGCGGGTTATGGGGGCCGCGGACTGCGCTGGGGTTCCCTGGGCCCGAACCCTCTGCCGCGCTCAGTCCTCGTGGCTCCGGTCGCCGGCCTCGCCCGGCGCCTCCGCCGGCTTCTCCGCCTCCTTGGCGCGCTCCTGCTCCGTGAGCTGTTCGCTCGTGGGGATGGAGTTCTTCTTGGGCCTCCCCTTGGGCTTGGTGGGAGACTCCAGGCCGCCGCCCTGCAGCACCTGCGCGGGAGACGGGCGGCACCGCGTTGAGCTGGGACTGGGCCGGGGACCCCCGCGCCCTGTGTCCAGGCAGGGCCTGAAGAGCCCGAGGCCATTCGAGGCCGCGCCTAGCCCCCGGGAAATGGCGGCCATTTGTCTGAGCGCTGCTAGGGAAAAGCGACCAGAGGGTCCGGCAGAGGGGTTCAAGTCTTCCAGGAATCCTGAGGGTTCAGGGAGCGCGAAAGGAGCTGAGCTAGGGCACCCAGTGGGACAGAGAGCAGAGAGGGTCCCTCTGGGCACCAGGCACCGAGGGAATCGGGAGGGTTGGGCATAAGTCTCCATGGTGGAGAACCTCTTGAAGAAGGCTACAGGGGCACGGCCGCAAATAGAGGGCGCAGAATGCCACAAAAACACTCACTATTTTCTTCCACTTCATCCTTCGATTCTGGTACCACGTCTTCACCTGCAACTGGCTCAGACCCAGGGACTCGGCGAGATCTATTCTGGAAAGAGCGGGGTGCACCCTCAGCAGGGCAAGCAGCCCCCCTCCCCCTACCCGCTGGGCTTAGCCTGGCCCCGCGCTACCTGTCGGGCGTGGAGAGGTACTTCTGCTTCTCGAAGCGTTTCTCTAGGCCCATCAGCTGCAGCTCGGTGAACACGGTGCGGCTCCGACGCCCCTTCTTGGCCTTGGTGCCCGGCTCCCCGGCGCCAGGCGCCTCCAGCTTCCCGCGGAGCTGCAGCTCGAGCGGCAGGTGCGGCGCGCCGGCAGCGCCGGGCAGCCCAGGCCCCGCGGCAAGCAGCGCCGAGCCCAACCCGGAGCAGCCAAGCGGCGCCAGCGGGAACTTAAACACCGCTGCCTGCTCGGCCTTCAGCACGGCTGCGGGGAGAGAGTGGGGAGCCGGGTGAGCTCGGGCCTTGCTCCTCCTCCTGGAGATCCTCGCACCATGCGCCCTAGCCGAGAGCTCTCTCTCAGCCGGTGACCCCAACACAAAACCTTCGCGCTGGCCGGGAAGTGAGAGATTTGCGCCAGGCACCTAGGCTGAACCTCCTCGACGCCAGGGTCCCCAGAGTCTGGGAAGGGGACCTCCCCCACCCGGGCTCTGCCTGGCATTCTCCAGGCCCCAGCTGCTCTGAGATTTCAGGATTCTCAATGAACAAGGTCGAAGCTCCCAAACACATAGAGTATGTGTCACGGAAAAGGGAAACCAAGAAAAAACGGCACAGAGTTAGGAAGATAAGCATTTGCCCCAACTAAATAGGCTTTGCTGCATTCAGGGGTGTGGGGAAGAGTTTCAGTGGAGGAAGCACATCTGCTCTTCTGTGCAGGGCAAAACAGCCAATTCTGAGGGGCAGACAGCGGGTTGTCAGCAGGGGTGAAGTTGGGCGCTTCCCGGAAATTCCAAAGCACCCCAAGAAATGGGAAATTTGTTCTTCCTGTTTTCTCCGTTTAGACTCTTCCCCACGAAGACGTTTCAGTTTTCATTAGTCCTAAACGATTTTTTTTTTGCCCGCTTCAAACGAATTATTAACAGTGCAGCTGGAGGCAAAAGGCAGCAGAGATTGGACTCAAAACGAACAAACTGGCCCTGCGGCCCCCCAGGCAGGCGGAACACTGGCTGGAGGTTCACTGCATGTGGAGGAAGTCGGCTCCCTGGGCTGAGGTCACGCTAGAACGTAGAAGGGCTCCCTGCCCAGATAGGCATCTCACTACCAGTGAGTGCTCTAGCCCCGATGGAATCGGGAAGGGCCCAGGCAAGATGTGCGGGTGAGTATGAGGAGAGAGCCCAGAGGGGAGAAAGGATCCTTGGGGGAAGGTGAGAAAGGAAGGGCAGACCCACCCCACTGAGAGAGGCCGGTTGGAGAGAGACGGGGAAAGGCCAGAAGAAGGGGTGCAGTGGAGAGGGCACAGAAGGTCAAGACAGGGCCCCGACAAGGAAAGAAGAGAACCGAAAGGGACAGAAAAAGCCTGAGTTGCTGGTTTAAGCTCTGCCAAGGTGCAGCCGACCTGGAGCAGAAGGGCCATTCGGGCAGCAGCTCACAAACAAGCCTCTTGTCCCCAGGCAAGGCCCAAGGGGCTCTGTGCTACAGCACAGGTCGGTTCGTCGCCAGCCTGAGACCCCGGGCTCTGGGAGGCTCCGGGCTGGCTCGGGCCAGCGTCAGCCCCCAGCATAGCACTCGGAGACACGGGCCTCTTTCCCAAAGGTCCGGCTTTCCCGGCTTGGGCAGCCGCGGCCACTCCCAGCCAGCTCTCTGTGGGAAGGCCCAGGCGCCCGCGGCCTGAGGTCGCTTTGACCCGAAGTCTCACATTAGTAGTCTGGTCCAGCGCCCACGATGGGGATGCGGGCTCGGGTCCCCGGGCCTGGACTCCTCGGGGCTGGAAACCGCAGGGTCGCAGCGAAGAAGAGAGCGAATGCCCTCCCGGCAGGCCTGGCCCACGGGCACGAGGCCTGGCTTCTGCGCGGCCCAGCGCCTGCCCCCTTTGCTTCCCCGCCGGGAGCGCGCGGAGGGAACGGTCGGGGGCCTGCGTTCCCGGAGCTGCGTCCGAGAGACGCCGCGGCTCGCTTCCTCCCGCCGAGCCCGGCCAGCGCCCCGCGGCCCCAGGCCCCGCACGTACCCAGGTGGCTGTGGAAGGGCCGCGCCGCCAGCAGAGCCTGCACGCCGAATTTGAGCAGCTCGCCCGCGGCGGCGGCGGCGGCGGCAGGAGCGGCGCCCTTGGGCCCCGGAGGCTCAGTGAGGATTTCCTCGATCATGAAGCTGCGGTAGCGGTGCGGCCGGTGGTCGGCGCAGCCCTCGGGCGGGCCGAAGCGCACTGCGCCCGGCTCCCCCGGCCGCTGCATCGCGGCGCCCCGGGGCTTGGCGGCGGCAGCGGCTGGGGCGCGGGGCCCGCGCGGGGGTCTAGGCCGGCCCGCAGATCCGGGCGGCGCGCGGGCGCCGGTTCATGCCCCCTCCCCCGCCGGCCGGCCGGGCGGAGGCACAGGGCGCGGGCGGGGCGCGCGGGGCTCGGCCGGTCGGACCCGGGACTGCGCCCCCGCCCCACTCTGCCGCGCCTCTAGCCCCGCCGGCCCCGCGTCACCGCCCCGCCCCGCCCGGCCGCCCCGCCTCGCGTCGCCGCCCCCCACCCCCCAGGCCGAGCCCGAGGGAGGGCCAGAGATGGGAGGGTGGCAGGAGGGAGGGGGCCGGGAGAGGGGCCGACCGTCCCAGACAGAGGGAGACCCAGCGGAGCGCACGCCCAAGAAGGATCGAGCCGGAGAGCTCGGGAGACAAGACCCCCGGGGATGGGAGCTGAGGGATCGAGAGAGAGGTGAGAGAGGGTCTACAGCGAGACAGCGAGGGCCACACAAGATGCGAGACAGTGACGTGAGGATGCCAGGGACACCGAGACGTGCGCAGAGAGCAACCGACAGAGGCGCGGGAGTCAGCGGGCCCTGACGTGCCGGAGAGCACAGAGGCAAGCAGGACAGAAAGAGGGGGCAGTAAAGAAAGAGATGGGACAGCTATCAAGGCGAGCGGCCTGGGCGGGGTTTAGGGAGCCCCGGAAAGATCAGGAGGAGGAGAGGCAGAGACCCCGAAGCTCGGCTGGAAAGGGGGTGGCGGTGCTCAGCCTCCGTGCCGGGACGCATGGCTGCCCGCCCGGGCGGGAGTGCAGCAGTGGGCCGGGTGCAACTCGCAGGGTAGTAGCTTCACCTGTGCCTCAGTTTACCAGGTACTGCCTCATTTCTCCTGAACTGCCCTGAGAGGCAAATTTCTCCAGCCAGAATTTGCTTGTATTACCAAGTGGTATGTGGACACATCTACACAACCCTAGACGCTGTGGAGTGGGTTGTGTTCCCCTAGTTCTAGCAAGAGATGGATGCCAGGACAAGGAAAGCCTGCAGCTTTGCCTTTTCGCAGTTTTGGAGCATCGGAGAAAACCAGTACTGGGTGGAGCTGGGTGAGAAGCCACAGGGTGCCCTGGGAGTCTGGGGATAAACTCTGGTGTGACCAGCCTCCTCTCTGAACTGTAAAGTCCCCAGTGTGACTGAGGAAGGCCAGAGGCTTTGCTAGCTGCTCTCTTCATCATTGGGGGAATATAAGTCCAAGTCGTGGGGTGAACAATCCCAAAGCTCAACTCTCCGCTGAGTTTATCTCTTTGGCGATGCCACTTGAGGCAAGCCACGGCCCCATTCTGGACCTCAATCTCCTTACCTGTCCCTGAGAAGATGCTGACACTCGGCTCCAGGGAGGCTGTGAGGACTTCGTGCGGGGGGGGGGGGCTGTTCCCATGGGCTCCACAGGGTCTGTTAGAGAGGAGTATATAGTTTGTCCAGGCAAGGAGGGTGGGGTGTCAGTGGAGATGGATGGGTGTCCCCAGGAGACTGGGGAGGGTGCCTGCCCCTCTCCTCCTGCCCATCGGGAGTCCCTCAACTGGGGTCCTCGGCCACTTCTCCTTCTCATGTGAGCTCTGCCTTGGGCCTCAGTGGTCACCTCTGAAAAATAGGATCTACCACACCCATGGCCCTGCCCCAAGATGGTGCATCTTCTGTAGCTCCAGCTGCTAGTGGTGAGACCCTGGCACCTGCCCCAGACCCTGTGTGGACTGGGAGATGCCCAAGACTCATTGTCCATAGGGACAAAGAGAATGTCTTACCAGAGTCTCTAAAAGCCCAGCTGCCTCTCCCCCTAGAGGCTGAGTGACTTCAGCCAGGGCTGCACCTTTCTGAACCTCCCGGCCATCATCAGAACTGAAAGGTGGCCTCCAGGTGCTCCATGTGTGGGTGATCTTGTGAGTCACATAGCTTCTCAGAAGGGGACAGTGTGGGACCTACTAAGAGTGATGGTATCCCATACTAGGCAGGCCTCTATCCCAGTAGGAGGTAGACAGACAGGGGTGGTTCTGTGCCACCTCTGTTGGCCCAGCAGCCACCCGGCAAACAGAGAAAAGCCAGTGTCTCCTGGAGCCCTGGGCAGTCCAGCTGGGACCCCTCCCTAGATAGGTGCTTGGGTGTCACCCAGTCCAACCACCCACTTTCTCAGATGGTGAAACTAAGGCCCAGGAAAAAGAAAGTACTGGCCCAGGGACCACAGGGAGCAGGGTTGCTCCCTGTGTATATGGTATGGGGCCCATTTTTCTCTCACCTCCCTCCACCCAGTAGGGCCCACTGGCCATCTCTTTTTTCTTCTCCTCCTCCCTTCCACATCTTCCCGAGGGCATAGCCTAGTCTGCTGTGAGGGTTAGGCCTAGCCACCCCCACTCCATCCCTTCACCTCCTATTTGGGCCCCTGACTGAAGCCACCTGGTTTTGAAACGTCTCTGCTCCACACAATTGCCTCCCTGAAGGTCTGAGTTCCTCCAGGTGGGAGCTCAGGACCCAGATCAGAGGACTTGGGAACCACATCGATCAGCTCTCACCAAATCCATTTTGCCCCCAGTCCTGGGTCAGGTTTAGGGGTAGGAGGTTATTTTCAGTATTGAGGCCTCACCTCTAGATTTTGGGGAGTCAGAAGACCAGTGCTGTCTAGCCCCCACCCTATTTCACGGGTGCTGAGTGGTCAGAGTGCTTCCCCTCAGCTCCTCGGGATAGTTCCAGGTGGCTGCGGCTGAGGGCTGAGCAGTGGCGTCTGCTGGGAATGAGGCCCCAGGGCCCTTTTGGGGAATGCCCTGGAGCATTGGAGGTCCGAAGGGCTAAGAGAGCCAGGTCCGCCCAGTCACCCCTCAAGGCCCTCCCCTTGGTGGGTAGGCCTCTGATCTACCCCCTCCCGGTCTGTCTGTGCACCGCGTGATCCCAGAGAGAACTACAGATAAACCCCTTTTAGGCGAAAAAATGTTCAAAACAGCAGCAGGGCCTCCTCTGCTCGGGAATTGCAGCATTGTTGGCTGGGAAAGGATTCCCAGAGAGAGGGGTCCCTCCTCCCTGCGGGAACAGAGGCCCAAAGAAGGAAAGCCCCCCCGCACCCCGGGCGACGGGGCCTCGGGGCCTCTCCCGAGGTCCCAGCCCTGCAATCCCCACCCCAGGGGCGCAGCCGCCGTGCCCAACTCCTGGGACCCAGCCCGGGCCTCCAGCCGCCGTTGCCGCCGCGAAAATCCCGGAAACCGTCCGCTCTCGGCGGGCGCAGTGGAAAAGGTGACCTCAGCGCCCGCGGCCAGCCGCCCTCACCGGCGGCCAGGCGGCGAGGGGCTTCGGGCGGTAGGGGGGTCTCGGCGCCGCCCGGACGCCGGGTGAGGCCCCCTCCCCACCGCTGCTCTGCTCCTCAGACCCCACAGCCGCGTTGGAGGGGCAACGCGAGGGAGAGGGTTACTTCCCTCCTTAATAGAACCCTCTCAGGCCAGGCATGCCAGGTTCCAGAACTTCTCCTCCTCCACCTAAGCCCTCCTCCTCCCCTAGCGCTTCCCGGGTCGGTTTCTGGAGCCGATTGGGCGAAGGGGTCCCCGAACCACTGTACAGATGGGGAAGCTGAGTCCGGATGTTGGCAGGCCTGGGCAAGGTTGGTGGCCAAGGTCTGGGTGCTTCTGCATTACCTGGAGTGTTCTGGGCCCAGCCCCCCCTCCAGCACCCACCCAACCCCGGCCCTTTTTGGTTCGTCCTCCCTCCCAGTTGTCGCGGGTTTTTATCCTACTTGGCAAAGCAGAGGTGGGGATGGGAACCAAGGGGCGCTTTCTTCTGGACCGGTCAGCTCACCGTCTAGAAGCTGCCAACGGGGAGTCCTACGCCTCCCCCCACCCCCAACTGACAGACCGGGAAACCGAGCCCGGAGGAGCTTCGCTGTCCCTGCCCCCGCACCCCACGCCCTGTGCCGGGCCTCCTCTATGAGGACGCGCACGGTCAGTGCCCGGAACGAAGGTCATCCTCCACTCGCTTCTTTCTGTAAACTGTCGCTTCTGATTGTCCCCGGCCCAGGGCAGGCTGGCGCTGGAGGCGGTGGCTATCAGGCGGGCGCTCCGGCTCGGTCTCCGTGGGCAATGCCAGAAGGAAGCCACCTGCACTCGGCCGGGAACGCATCGTTCGGTCTGAGGCCCGTGCCCGTTCTTGCGCCTAGTGTCTGAATCCAAGACTGCCGACATCTGCCTTGCCTTCAAAACAGAAAATCTCGAGGTTATAAAATTACTCCGTCTCCACGCTCGCAAGTCACATCTCCCGGTGACCGCACAATCACTTTCTCGCTGGCGAAATGGGTCTCTAATGACGCCTTCCTTTATGAACATTTCAAAGTCATGTGTGGACTTTTCGTTTTGAATCATTTCAAACACCTGTGAGCTCGGGGCTCAAAGCGCGTTTTGGGGCAGCACCTTGAGACACATTCCTCTCTCTCCCTTTCAAATTCTCCCTCTTCAAGTAATTTACAAATTTGTTCCTTTGGAAATAGTTACTTTATTTTTGTTTTGTAGCTAATTTTTAATGTGTGCTTTTCTATAGAAGTGTGAGTTTTAAAAGATAGATCCATAGGTAGGTAGTAATTGCCTTGACGTAGCTAAGACCCGGTTTTTGATGCCCCCAGAAACCCAGAGCGATCCTGCTGGTCACAGCGCAGACCCCGGGCCATTCTGCACCACACCCCTCCCCCCACTCCCAGGCATTTCAGCCTGGCCCGGGAGGCTCTAGCAGCTACCTTGGTTCCTAGTAGAGTCGTGAGAAATAGCGGCACCCGAGGCCACAACCTGGGCCCGGAAGCAGTGGCCGCGGGTGCCTCGGCTCGCTGGGGCCCCAAGGCTTGCTCAGGAGCTGCTGCGCGCGGATACCGAGGCCGTATGTGGGCAGCCCGGGGAGCTCCTTTGGGCTTCTCCCGGTAGTGGCGGTGGGGTGTGCGGGTCCTTCCAGAACGTGCCCTGAGACAAGGGCGCCGTGCTCCGGGGACATGGGTGCCAGGACCAAGAGGCTGGGTCCGACTCCTGCTCGGGCGCCAGTCAGGGACCCCAGTTCAGGCTCCAAGCCCTTCTGGCCTTCGGAGAGAGAGAGGGTCAGTGCTGGCCGCCCCATCCCGGCAGGTGTCCGCTAGCCCGGGTCACTGCCCTCCTGAAGCCGCGGGACTGGCCTCGGCGACACTGCAGAAAAGGAGAGACCCCATGACGGAGACCTGTCCCTCCAGCCAGACTGGTGGGCAAGGTTCATGAAAAGGGCTCGAGCTTTGCTTTTCTTTCTTTTTCTTTCCCTTCCTTCTTTGCTCTCCTTTCTCTCTTCCCTCCCTCCATCCATCTACCCTCTTTCTTCTTTAACTGGCCTTCCTCTGCCTGCTTCTCCGTCTTCAGTTGGGCTTTGGTTCTCTTCTTCCCTTCTGCTTTGCTCTCCCTTTCCCTGTTTCCTTTAGTCAGAAGGACGCCCACGTCCCAGTCTGTCTTCCTCCTAATAAGGGGAAGGGCCTTGTACTCACCAAGGGACCTCCAGGTGCTGTTTGCAGAGCCCTCTGAGGCTTACGTGGGCTATGTACCTGGGACACGGTCTCCTCCCAGCCAGGTGGGCAGACTGGGTGGCAAAGCTGGGTGACGCAAAAGGCCCTGGACCTGTCCCCCCAGCCAGGAGAGGGGGGCACATCTTCTCCAGGGTGTCTTCCAACAGCAGGTGTGAGGCCAGATCATATTGCCCCTTTCAAGAGGGAATTCACACTTGCATCTGTCATCCCTAACACAGAAGTCCCTTCTCCCCCTGAGTACTGGGGAGAGGCGGCAAGGGGGGGCTAAAGGGGACACAGAGAAGGCACAGTCACCTCATTCCTTAGATGCCAGGCCAGGCCCAGCCTCTGATCCCTGGGCTCCAGTCCAGTCCTTCTTCTCCTGCTGGTCTGAGTGAGATAAAGGGTCTGGGAACTTGATGCACATCCACACACACCTGTGCTTCCTGCACCATTTTGCACATGCCCCTCAGTGCCAGGAAAGGGCACAGAGGCCCTGCTTGCAAATGCCCAAATGCCATGCAGAGCACACAAGGAACCCATGATGCAAGCCCATTCCCTGTCTAAGCGTCAGTTTCCCAAAATGAAAAAAACAAGAGGGGGTGAATTGGATGAACTTCTTCTTGCCAGTTTTAACAGCCTAGATCAGGGGTTGAAAATATTTTTCTGTAGGGGGCCAGGTAAGTAAATATTTTAGGCTTTGTGGTCCATATAGCTTGGGTGCAGCACCTCCACTCTGCCCTGCAGCATGAATGCCGCCATAGGTAACACGTAAAGGAATGAATGTGGCTCTGTGCCAGTCATGCTCTATATGCACACTAAAACTTGAATTTCATCTAATCTTCACAAAACATTATGTCACAAATATTAGTCTTATCTCTTATTTTGTTTTTCTTATTTTGCTCAACCATTTAAAAATGTGAAAACCATTCTTAGTTCATAGGCCATGCAAAAACAGGCAGTGGGCCATAGTTACCAATTCCTAGTCTAGATTCAATTCTTCTGATTGCACAAATATGTGCACTTCCATATCAGAAGTGTTACCTTATTTTTAAAAATTTTAAAAATTTTTTCCATGAAAGCACCCATTACTTTTGCAGTATTGGGGCCTTAGAAACACAAATCATCAAGTTCATTTCCTACTCCCATGTCAGAATTCTCAACAGTTTAAAATCTTTCTGTTACTAATATGTTTGGACACTGAGTTGGATGCTTTACAACCATCATCTCATTTAATCCCACAATAGTCTTTAGAGCAGGAATTGTTCACCCCTACTTTCCAGCTCCTTGCATAATCCGGGTAACAGTACACTCACTCTCTTCAGTGGCAGCCCTAACAGACTCTAAAGGCTGATTCCTCTGGAGAACCCCAGCTGCTGAGAGGCCAGTGACCTGGCTGGCAGCCCTAGAAGGTCAAAGGCCATCAAGGGTGTGAGTGCTCCCTCCAGGGCCGTCCTTTCCCATCTCCTCTCAATTCCAGCTAAATCCTCTCCAGCTGTTGAAATGTGGGTTGGACAAGGGGGCTGCAGCCTTGACTTTCTGGGAGTTTCCCAAGCCCTGAGCCTTTGCAGGCCTTTGCAGCTGCCAAGTGACAAATCCTGCAAGGAATAGGCAAAGGGAAAGAATATGACAGAAAAATAGCTATTATAAATGTGTTACTTGCTAAAAGAATTTCCAGGAAATCTTGCTCATGTGGAGGCTTCACCCCCTTCTTCTGCATCTTCAATGGCTCTTGCGCCCTCTGCTGGTCAGATTGAGTCCTAACCAGTCTCAATTGGACCCACTTTTCCTCTTTAAAAGGAAAAGCAACCCAGCACTTTATCTCCCTTTTATGTACAAGACGCTTGCTGGATGCTGAGGAGGAGTGAAGAGATGTCCTCAGGGAGTGCAGTTTAGCCATGGAGAGAGATAGACAGATGTGCTCACGAGTGACAACAAGGTGGGCGGGGAGGTGGATGGCTTCCCAGAGCAGGTGACATGGCGTAAGCCCCCTTGAAGGGTGAGGAGCTTCCAGACTCAGACACAGTAAGCTCATGCTTCTGGAGGGTGTTAGTGTTCCACTCAGTGACTGGCAGCATGTGTCGGTTTTTAAATGTTTGGCTGCTTTAGCACCAGCCACAGCTGGTCTTCAGAGACACGACAGGCTGGAGCTCCACACTCCACGCTTTCTCCTAAGGTCCATGGGGACGTTTTCTGACCCCTGCTGCTGAGAAGGGGTGTCTCTCAGTCCAGTTACAGGTTCTACTGTGTACCCCCCAACATGAAATAGCCCTAGGAACCATCTGAGGAGCATGTCTTCTGTGGGGGCATGGTCACACCCGCCCCCCACATTATCTCATTTAATCTCACTCTAGGAAGAGGGTATTTTTAGCCTTAATTTACAGGTAAGACAATAGGTGCAGTGGAGCAACTTCATTTGCCCAAGTGGTGAGCTGGGATTTGAACCACAGTGACCTTTTGGTGGGGGGAGTGTGTGTGTGGGGGTCCTCTACCTTCTGACTTACCCCCATTTTCTCTCCAGCCCTGATTGCTACTAAGGTTTAAACCACGAACACCATCTGCCAAAGGTCACTTCCAGTCAGGTGTCCACAGACACACCGCGCTCACAGCATCCAAATCTGGACCCAACATCCCTCGCCTCTCCCCAGGCTGCTGTTCCTGCTCCCTTCGCCCGGGCTGGGTGGTGATCGTCAACTGGAGCAGCCATCAGTGCGGACACGCCTCACTGACCGCTGGCCAGGGATGTCCCGAGAGGCAGGCCCCATTCCTACCAGAGTGCACACAGCAGTCAGGGCATCCCCATTCAGTGGGCATGGTAGCCAGGTACGGGGCCCCTTCCACAGGCCAGCCCTGTGCTGGCCCCAACCCAGGCCACCCCAGCTGTCTACGAGGGCATATGGGCAGATAGAATGGAGGGCGACCACCTGTGATGGCTTTGGGAAGGGCAGGCTGCTGGGAACCTGAGGAGTCAGGGAAGGCTGCGGCAGGGGCAGCTGAGTAGGTATCTGGCTGTGACAGGCAGGTATAAGGAGGCAGAGGAGCACATTTGCCAGGGCTGGAAAGCCCTCCCAAGTCCTGAGCTTGGAGTGGGGGTTGAGCCCTTCTGGGATGTCTGGGCAGTCACCCACTTTGAGGCTGAAAGGCTTGTTTCAGAAGCAAGTTTGTTCCCGAATGGTTTTGCATTTGATGGTGCTGCAGCAGCTTGTTCTCACCAGGGAGCTACACTTATAGACCATCCTGGTGCCTAGGGACAGCCTGCGGACCTGGAGCAGGTCTGGGGACCTCTATTGTGACCGCATAACCAGAACTGCCATTTACAGGCTACGTAACTCCTGGGGGTATCATCGACTGAGCTGGGACTGACACTTCGTGGTTGTGCACTGCACAAGCCCCCACCCCCACCAACTGTGTCCTGGAGTCCTGCCAATTATTTGTTTCCTTCTCTTTTCATAGAACCGAATGGGGTTGAAGAGACTTGTCGGTAAGTTCTATCATGTTCTATATGCCCCTTTCCCAGATGATAAGCTACATGTTGAGGCCAGAGAGGAAAACATATCCTATCTGCATACTTCATGTTAAAAATATACCTTAATTTAGAAATCTACTGTCTAGCTGTTTTATGTTTCTGTTACAGATTAGAGCAAAATTTCTCGAAGTTTTGAGTAAGGGACATATGGCAGGCCAAATTCTAAGATTGCCCCCTCGTGTATGTACACACCCTATATAAGCCCTCCCCTTGAATGTGTGATAGACTGTCATTGCCCTGATTGTGTTACCTTATATGGCAAAAGAGTTTTTGCTAATGTGATTAAGGTCCCTAACTGGTTGGTATTGAACTGATCAAAAGGAAGATTATCCTGTACCGGACCTAATTAGATGGCTCCTTTTAGACCTCCCTGAGGTGTGAGCAGTTCTCCTGCAGGCCTTGAAGACAGCTGCCACATTGTGAGGGGGCCTACAGAGGAGCCATGGGGCCAGGACCCCAGAGTGGCCTCAAGGATCTGAGAGCAAGGAAATAGATTCTGCCAACAGCCACAGTGAGCTTCAAAGTGGACCCATCCTCAGCTGGGCCTCCAGATGAGACCACATCCCTGATTGCCACTTTGTGAGGCCCCGAGAAGAAGACCCAGCTAAGCCCAGCCTGGACTCCTAACCCACAGATACCCTGAGATAACATGTGCATTGTTTTAAGCAACTGCGTTTGCAGTAACTTGTTATGCAGCTGTAGAAACCAATCCAGTAAGCGAGTTGTGCATGGGCCAAACCTGACTTCTGCCTCAGGAGAGAGAATACATGAGGACAGGACACCACTTTTGGGACCTTTACTGTGTTGCAGGGGCAAAGTTGGGAGTCCCACACCTGCCAAGGGACCATGATGGGCCTCTGTCCTCACATGCCTGCTGACCCCCAAGGAAGCCCCTTTGGCAGGCAACTGGCCACAGTGTGGGCAGGATCTACATGATGCTTCCTCACCTGGGGTGAAGAAAAAGGGAGATCATTCTGCTCGCCAGTGTCCTGGTGTTCTGCAACTACCTACTCACTGTGATTAAGAGTGAATCCAAGGAAGACTCCACCCAGAGAGGGAAAGTTGCCTCTAAACCTCCCTGATGCTGCAGAGCTGGCCAGCGGTGCACATAGACCCAGGGGAAGGGGAGAGCGAAGTGGGGGAAGGTGTGTGTCTAGTTCCTCTTTCTCCCATCCCCTGAGCTCTGGGAAGCAAGAAGAGGTAGCACATGGAATTCGACCCCATTCTCAGACCGCTGATCTGGTGCACTGGGGCACCACCCCCCAATTTGGAGTTTGCTCTGCGGCCAGGTCTCAGTCCCTGCCCCACCCAGCCCCACTCTCACAGTAAATGCATTGCCCGGGGGAGGCCTCCCCTCCCACCCAGTGACTTCAGTCACGGGTTCTAGCCTCTGCCTGTGGCCTGTGAGACCAGACCTTCCTACTGGCCAAGCCCTGGTCAGTGTAGTTTTGATACACCGCTGAATCCTGTTCTAGTCCTCTGTGTCCTCTTCTCATTCCCCCTAAGTTAGAAGAAAGCAGGGCTGTATGTGGGCAAGTGGCAGAGCTGGTTAACTTCTAGCAGGTGAATTGCACAGACTCTGTGAACAATTGCAATGAATACAGCACTAATAATACTGTATCACATAGTGGGAAAGTTCCTCCCTTTCCTTTTCTCTTCATCTTTCTGATTTTAAGTCCCAAGTCTCACCTTGCTGCTGGTATGGCTTCACTGGGCTCACAGACTCTGGCCACTGTCCTTTCAGTGGATGAGTCCAGCCTCAACTCTGCAGCAACAGGCAGGCAGCAGTGTCAGGATGTGCAGGGACAGTGTTGTGTTGTAACTGGATTCATGTTTACAGTTAACTACTTTTCACTTTTCCTAAGTGATGCTGGGTGGTTGTTTTGTTTTTGTTTTTAGAATCTAAGTAAATGTTAAATACATTGAGTTAGTGAGAGGAACGTCATTTAAAGGGGAAAAAATCAGATAAATAGTAGCACAAGTGATTCATGAGGAAATGACATGATCATGGAGGTGGTGTGAGCGGGACAGCATAGATCTGGGTTCGAATTTCGCTCAGTGACCTGGGGCACGAGCCTTCTTTGTGCTTCAGTTTCTTTCACTGAGAAAGGAGGATAACATTGTGAAGACCAGCTATGGGCATATTCACGAAGCCCACAGCTGGCCCTGGCATGCTGCACGTGCTAGGTGAGTGTTTGTTAAATAGAATTGACAGAGTTTAGGAAGCCTGCACAGTGAGTCCTCCCAGGAGGGCACTCTGCACCCTTCCAGATGCTGCTCATGGCCATTCCTGCATGGACTTTCTGACCCCAGTCTGAGTGGGGCTGCCCCAGCGCTGACACCTGCAGCCCCAGATTTCCTCTACCACTTGCTTCTCTTGTCTCCCGGACGTGACCATTATAGCTCCCGGCAGGAGGAAGTGACTGGCAGCTGCGGGGTCTGGAAGGGGGCCTGGCCCAGTCAATGAACGTGAATGAATGCAGTGAATGAATGAAGTATGAGGAAGGTTCTGACTGCCCTGCGGCCATGAAGCTATCTGGATGCTGTGTGTGCTTGCCGCAGAAAGAGCCCTGAGCCTTCAGGCGGGAAGTACCAGCCTCCAGCAGAGTTTCACCCAAATCTATCCTAGATGAACATGACCCCTTGGCAGGTGCACTGCAACAAGGTGGAGACAGTGGCTCCTGAACCATGTGTCAAAGAGACGTGTCCTACCGTCAGGGCCCAACTCAACATCTGCATGGTTCCCCGACAGGCACCAAAGTGAACTGGGCCTGCTGGGCAGCAGCCAGATGAGCAACGGCCACCCGGAGCACCTGAGGTGGGTGCTGCTGACGGTGGCATGGGGGTGGGGGTGTGAGGTGTGCAAGCTGGGTTGGGGTGAGGAGTGGTTGTTCTTGAAAGTTGACAGCACCGGAAAGCGAGGCAAGCCACCTCCAGGGCTTGGAGACGACAAGCCTAATCCACTTTCCAGGTCCCGCTGGCCTCCCAGCGTGGGGCTGGAGCTCCTGACGCCAGGACACACTCGAGTTGGGCCAAGACTTGGTCCCAGTTAGACATTCCAGCAAAGCAGAGTCACGCCCAAATATCCTTCCTAAGGCCTTTGTCATTGGGGTGATGTTGGTTCCTGTAGAGCTCCAACATCTGGTAGGATGGAGGGGTTGGGAGGGCCTGGGATGCCACCTCTGTCCCAACACCCAGGGACTGCTCACCCCCTTCCCAGTGTCCAGCTAAATCCCTTCCTTATAGGCTTCACCCAACCCTGCATTTGTCACAGGGAGTCCATTCACTCATCCCGCCTGCTGAAGGATAAGGCAACAGGGCCAGGACCTCTCCACGTTGCTGCACACCCCCAGCCTGGCCGCCCTGTTTCCTCAGAGGCCCCTTCAATCTCAAGGGCCAGAATCCCTTGTAAATGCTGTGCAGTCCAGCGAACTGTGCCCCATGTCACTGGTGAGGAGGCTCAGTTATATCAATACTGTCACTTCACCCCTCAGGGACTCAGTTTCCCATCATAACATAAAAATCAGACCAGCTTCCTCACCACAGGTTTTCTCAGCACCTGGCCCAGAGCAGGTGCTGAATGAAGGGGAGCTTCCACTCGCTCCATGCAAGGCTGAGGGGGGGAGGGGCTCACTCCAAGCCACACAGTTAGTGGCAGAATTGGAAGGACATGTATCAGTCATGACAGGTTCTAATAAAGGCCTCCCTGTCCTGGGAGTCTTATGCCCGCTCCTGCTGTGAGTTCATCACTCATTGGTCCATAGAGCAGCTCTGTGTGGGGAGTGCTGGCCACAGGGCAGAGGGGAAGAGGGGATTCTGGAGAGTTTCAAGTTGGTGATTAAGTGGTCCAGTTTGGAGGTGTTGTTGGTTACTTTCCCTGACAACTCGGCCAGAGCTGGGACAGTCCTACCACATGCCCAGTAGAGCTGAGATGAGCACGGCAGGCAGCCAAAGCTCAGAGCCTGGGTCCCACCTCTAGGCTGCCCCCTGCTCTATGGCATCCCCAGGCTGTCTCTCCCTTTGTGAGGTATGGTTACAGGGGTGAAAGCAATCTCCAAGCGCCCTCTTAGTCCAACACTCTGTGACAAACCAATTCATGTGTATTTTCATGACCAGTCATATCTCCCTGCCAGTTCTGTCTCCATCCTTCACCAGTTTGAGAGACAAGCATTGAAACCTCTCTGAGCTTTAGTTTTTCCATCTGTCCAGCAGGGACAGTAGCAATCCCATGTTCTGGGATTACCATGAGGATAATATGAGATAGTACTTTCAAGGTGCTTAGCAGAAGACCAAGAACAGAGTTAGTGCTCACAAAATTGGAACGATAAGATGCTTATAAGTGCTCAGAAAATCCTTACTAGTGGTTCCCGTTTGAGTGTCTACTACCATACACCTAAGCCCCTTGCCATTAAGCAGTGTTGTCCCCATCTTTCTGACCAGAAAACTGAGGCTTGAGGTATTATAGAAATTGTGCAAGGAAGCTAGTAAGGGCACAATCAAGTTTGAATCCTAAACTAGAAAGTCTGTGGCTGCCCGGTCCTGGGTGCGGGAACTTAGTGGCCAGTTGGCAGGGATGAAACCCGTATGTAACAATACCCAGAATAAAAGATGGAGAGTGAAGCCCTGAGAGGACCAGTGAGGAGGTCAGTGTAGGAGACGCTGGAGCTGCGTGTGTGCATTTCAGAGCAACCTTGGAGGCCTGAATGCAAAGACGTATCTGGGTGGTTCTAGGTAGAGATGCTGGCGTGGTTTTCACCCACCCCCGAGGCCCCCTTGCATGTAGGCATCTTCCTGAAGAAGCTCCAGTCAGGGTCCAGAGCTGAGAGCAGGAACTGGGGCCCAGTCTGTAGGATGCCTCCTTCACTGCCTGGAGTCCCTGGCTGCCTTCTGTCAAGTGCCCCCAAGCCCGCAGCTCTCTTGCACAGGCCCAGCCTTGGGTTTCAGAACTTCATGTGAAGCCATGCACCTTCCCAAGATGAGTGAGGAGAGAGGAGATGCAGACACCCCGACTGGATTGATGACTTAAGGTGAATCCTCCTTCCTTCTCTCCAGCCTCAGCTTTCTCCCCTGGTGACTTTGGGCAGTTCCCCATTCCTGGGACAATGAGGGAGCCCTTGGGGGGTGAGTGGCTTCTCAGAGGGTGTGACAGACCAGGGGTGGCCCCAGGATAGCCACACTGGCATGTGGAAATTCCGAGGAAAGGAAGAGAGGGCTGTGGAAGGTGCCCCAGGGCTCCGAGCACAGCCTCCTGTTGTGCTTGCAGAAAGCCCCAGAGGCACCAGGCCCATGCTGAGCCCAGGTGCGCAAGACCTGCCTGTGTGCATCCCGCACGCCCTCTGCTGGCATCTCCCAGAGCAACAACTCAGCTCCCAGCTTTCTTCAGCCGGCCCTTGGGGTGGGACAGAACTCCCAAGGAAACAGGTATTTATTTACGTATTATGTTTTTTTTTTTAATTCCTGCCACAGGCCTCTAAGATCCTTGAGAACAACATTCACCAACCTCACCTCCAACACAGTGCGAAGAACTTTATGTTTTCTAGGGAGATGGGGGAAAGTTCTGATATTTTAAAACACTTAAAGGAGGATTCTAGAACAGGGCCATCACTGCCCGTAGGAGTTTCCTGTGGCTGCCATAAGAAGGCACCACAGACTGGCTGGCTTAAAACAACAGAAATCTGTTTTTTCAGTTCTGGAGTTTGGAAGTCCAGAATCAAGGTGTTGGCAGGGCCACGCTCCCTCTGAAAGTTCCAGGGAGGATCCTTCCTCCTCTTTTCCAACTTCTTGTGGCTGCTGACAATCCTTGACTTCTGGCTGCATCACTCCAGTCTTGGCCTCTGTGGTCAAATGGTCTTTTCTTCCCATGTGTCTGTGGGTCTTTTCCTCCCGTGTCTATGTCTCCAAATCTCCCTTGTAAGGCTTCCAGTCTTTGGTTCATGTTGCACCTTAATCCAGCCTGACCTCATCATAACTAAGCACACCTATGAAGACCCTATTTCAAAATAAAGTGACATTCACAGGTCCCAGGAGTTAGGACTACAACCTATCTCTTTGGGGAGCACAGTTCTCCCCACAACACTGCCCATATAGCATCTTTATACAAATTACTAAAGACACCCCTTCCTGAAGGTAGGCATAGCTATAGCAGTCAAGCACAAGCTGGGTTTGAGCCCTTCATTCACCACTGAGCTGGGCACCCTTGTGCAGCGAATAACCTGCACAACTGTAAGCAAGAGCCCTGTTCTGGAACCTCTAATTTAAAAGCTTAACATCCATCCAAGTAAAAGGTCCAGACTGAAATATCAACTTCAGTCTGGGCCAAAGGTGCTACCAAGCCCAAGGGAGGGGCCTGAGTGGCTGTATCCCAAGGCTGGGGCCGAGGCAGGGTCTGCAGCGGGCAAGGCCATAAGTGATGCATTCTCTGCAGAGAATTTAAGAGCAATAACAAAGCTGACTAAAGTTGGTCTGCTTTTTATTATCACCATGCATCCACTATTTTAAACAATGTCAGTCATGAAACTCTCCTTCCCTGCCCACATTTTCAGCAGTTTCTAAATAACTGCTGCTGATATCATTAAGTCTTCAGAACATATGGAAGCTTCAGGCTAGCACACACTTATTACCTTTTCACCAACACCGTGGTCTGCGTGGAAGTTATTCAGAGAACTGGAAGTTAGGCAGTAGGGTCTGACATACATCTTGAGATTGTGAGGTCTGGGGACCATTGGTGATTGCAGCCCCAGTAGGATTACACACTCCTGAGACCAGTGGTAAAGACAATGCCCATCCTGAAAGCAGGGTGACTGCGAAGACAAAGACAGATCTCAGGCTCCTTCAAATCTGCTCTTCTTCTAGAGCACTGGGAGTTTGTTTTTTTTTTTTTTTAGTGTTTAATCCTTACAACAATGAAACAGAGAGCCAAGTGTAAGGTGTGACAGTTCTGTATCCTGAATGTGGTGGTGGTTACTACACAGGTGGTAAAATGGTAAAGAACAACGCATGTATACTGACATCAATTTCCTGCTTTTGATTTTGATTAACTATAGTTAGTTAACCTAAGATGTCACTGGGGGTGAGCAGGGTGGGGGGTATACCAGGACCTTTCTCTATTACCTGTGTAACTTACTATGAGTCTATAATAGAATTCAAAATAAAAAGTTAAAACAATAACTGTGGAAAAGAATAATCTCAAAAGCCAAACAAAACAATGAAACACTGCAAATTGCAAGGTATAATAGTTTTATTTGTGAACGCAAATTTATTTTGTACATGAAATATTTTACTTAACTTGAATATCTTTTATGTTTTCATATATATATATATATATATATATATATATATATTTACTTATTTGGTTGTGCTGGGTCCTTAGTAGCGGCATGGGAACTCTTAGTTGTGGCATGCATGTGGGATCTAGTTCCCTGACCAGGGATCAAACCTGGGCCCCCTGAATTGGGAGTGCGGAGTCTTAACCACTGTGCCACAAGGGAACTCCCTTAATTTGAATATATTTTAATTGAAATATATTATTCTTTTAAAATTATGCTACTTCGAAAAATCAGAAAGAGAAATTAAGGAAACAATTCCATTTACCACTGCAACAAATAGAATAAAATACCTAGGAATAAAACTACCTAAGGAGGCAAAAGACTTGTACTCAGAAAACTATAAGATACTGATGAAAGAAATCAAGGATGACACAAACAGACAGAGAGATATACCATGTTCTTGGATTGGAAGAATCAATATTGTGAAAATGACTATACTCCCCAAAACAATCTACAGATTCAATGCAATCCCTGTCAAATTACTAATGACATTTTTCATAGAATTAGAACAAAAAATTTTGCAATTTGTATAGAAACACAAAACAGCCCAAATAGTCAAAGCAATATTGAGAAAGAAAAACGGAGCTGGAGGAATGAGGCTTCCTGACCTCAGACTATACTACAAAGCTACAGTCATCAAAACAGTATGGTACTGGAAGAAAAACAGAAATATAGATCAATGGAACAGGATAGAAAGTCCAGAGATAAACCCACGCACAGATGGTTACTTTATCTTTGATGAAGGAGGCAAGAATATACAATGGAGAAAAGACAGCCTCTTCAATAAGTTGTGCTGGGAAAACTGGACAGCTACATGTAAAAGAATGAAATTAGACCACTCCTTAATATAAACTCAAAATGGATTAAAGACCTAAATGTAAGGCCAGACACTATAAAACTCTTAGAGGAAAACGTAGGCAGAACACCCTTTGACAAAAATTGCAGCAATATCTTTTTGGATCCACCCCCTAGAGTAATGAAAATAAAAACAAAAATAAGCAAATGGGACATGATTAAACTTAAAAGTTTTGTACAGCAAAGGAAATCATAAACAAGACAAAAAGACAACCCTCAGAATGGGAGAAAATATTTGTAAATGAAACAACTGACAGGGATTAATCTCCAAAATATACAAACAAATCAATATCAAAAAAATTCAAATATCCCAAAATATCAAACATCAAACAACCCAATCAAAAAATGGATGGAAGACCTCATGTGCCAAGAGACACATGAAAAGATGCTCAACATCACTAATTATTGGAGAAATGCAAATCAAATGTACAATGAGGTACCACCTCACACTGGTCAAAACGGCCATCATCAAAAAATCTACAAACAGGGCTTCTCTGGTGGTGCAGTGGTTGAGAGTCTGCCTGCCGATGCAGGGGACACGGGTTTGTGCCCCAGTCCGGGAGGATCCCACATGCCGTGGAGTGGCTGGGCCCATGAGCCATGGCCGCTGAGCCTGTGCATCTGGAGCCTGTGCTCCGCAACGGGAGAGACCACAACAATGAGAGGCCCGCATACCGCAAAAAAAAAAAAAAAAATCTACAAACAATAAATGCTAGAGAGGGTGTGGAAAAACGGAACCCTCCTCATTGTTGGTGGGAATGTAAATTGGTACAGACACTATGCAGAACAGTATGAAGTTTCCTTAAAAAATGAAAAATAGAACTACCATATGACCCAGCAATCCCACTCCTGGACATATATCTAGAGAAAACCATAATTCCAAAAGATACATGCACCCCAGTGTTCATTGCAACACTATTTACAATAGCCAGGACATGGAAGCAACTTAAATGTCCATCAACAGAAGAATGGATAAAGAAGATGTGGTAAATATATACAATGGAATATTACTCAGCCATAGGAAGGAACGAAATTGTGCCATTTGCAGAGACACAGATGGACCTAGAGTCTGTCATACAGAGTGAAGTAAGTCAGAAAGAGAAAAACACCTCCTCATCAGCATTTGTTATCTCTCATCTTTTGGGGGATATTCATTCTAACAGGTGTGAGGTGATATCTCATTGTGGTTTTGATTTACATTTCCCCAATGATCATTGATGTTGAGGATCTTTTCATGTACCTGTTGGTCCTCTGTATGTCTTCTTTGGAGGAATGTCTATTCAGATTCTCTGCTCATTTTTTAATCAGATTATTTTAGAGTATTGTTGTTGTTCTTGTTGTTATTGAGTCATATGTGTTCTTTATACATTTTGGATATTAACCCCTTAGCAGACACATGATTTGCAAATATTTTCTCCCATTCATTTTGTTGATGGCTTCCTTTGTTGTGCAGAAGCTTTTTAGTTTGATGTAGTCCCACTAATTTATTTTATACTTTTGTTGCCTTTGCTTTTGGTGTCAAATCCAAAAAATCGTCACCAAGACCAATGTCAAGGAGCTTACTGTTTGTGTTTTCTTCTATGAGTTTTATGGTTTCAGGTCTTACATTCAGTTATTTAATCCATTGAGTTAACTTTGTGTATAGTGTAAGATAGTAGTCCAGTTTCAGTGTTTTGCATGTGGTTGTGCAGTTTTCCAAACACCATTGAAGAGACTGTCCTTTCCCTATAGTATGTTCTTGGTTCTTTTTTCATAAGTTAATTGACCGTATTTGCATAGGTTTACTCCTGGGTTCTCTATTCTGTTCTATGTATCTATGTGTCCGTTTTTAAGCCAATACCATACTATTTTGATCACTATAGCTTTGTAATACAGTTTGAAATGAGGAAGCATTTTGACATCAGCTTTATCTTCTTGGTCTTTTGTAGTTCCTTACAAGTTTTAGGATTGTTAGTTCTATTTCTCTGTAAAACACCATTGGAATTTCCATAGGGATTGCATTGAATCTGTAGGTTACTTTGAGTAGCGTGGACGTTTAAAAACTATTAATTCTTTCAATCCATGAGCATGTAATATCTTTCCTTTTATTTCTATCTTCTTCAATTTCTTTCATTAATGTCTTTTAGTTTTCAGTATACAGGTCTTTCACCTCCTTGGTTAAATTTATTACTATGTATTTTATTCTTTTTCATGCAAACTATAAATGGGATTTTTTTCTTAATTTCTCTTTCTGTTAGTTCATTATTAGTGTATAAAAAGCAACAGATTTCTGCATGTAGATTTGTATCCTGCAACCTTACTAAATTTATTTATTATTTCTAATCATTTTTGGATGGAGTCTTTAGGGTTTACATGTTATCTGCAAATAGTGACAGCTTTATTTCTTCATTTCCAATTTGGATGCCTTTTATTTAGTTTTCTTGCAGAGTTGCTCTGGCTAGGATCCTATCTGTGTTTTTATATTTAAATGAATTTCTTACAGACAACACATAATTGGGTCTTGTTTTTTTTTTTAACATCTTTATTGGAGTATAATTGCTTTACAATGTTCTGTTAGCTTCTGCTATATAACAAAATGAATCAGCTATATGTATACATATATTCTCCCTCTTGCTTCTCCCTCCCATCCACCCTATGCTACCCTTCTAGGTGGTCACACAGCACCAAGCTGATCTCCCTGTGTGATGCAGCTGCTTCCCACTAGGTATCTATTTTACATTTGGCAGTGTATATATGTCAATGCTAGCCTCTCACTTCATCCCAGCTTACCCTTCCCCCTCCCCGTGTCCTCAAGTCCATTCTCTATGTCTGCATCTTTACTCATGTCCTGGCCCTAGGTTCATCTAACATTTTTTTTTTTTTTTAGATTCCATATATATGTGTTCGCATTCAGTACTTGTTTTTCTCTTTCTGACTTACTTCACTCTGTATGACAGACTCTAGGTCCATCCAGCTCACTACAAGTAACTCAATTTTCTTTCTTTTTATAACTGAGTAATATTCCATTCTATATATGTGCCACATCTTCTTCATCCATTCATCTGTCGATGGACACTTAGGTTGCTTCCATGTCCTGGCTATTGTAAATAGTGCTGCAATGAACATCATGGTACATGACTCTTTTTGAATTATGGTTTTCTCAGGGTATATGCCCCATAGTGGGATTGCTGGGTCGTATGGTAGTTCTATTTTTAGTTTTTAAGGAACCTCCATACTGTTCTCCATAGTGGCTGTATCAATTTACATTCCCACAAACACTGCAAGAGGGTTCCCTTTTCTCCACACCCTCTCCAGCATTTATAGTTTGTAGTTTTTTGATGATGGCCATTCTGACCAGTGTGAGGTGATACCTCATCGTACTTTTGATTTGCATTTCTCTAATGATTAGTGATGTTGAGCATCCTTTCATGTGTTTGTTGGAAATCTGTACATCTTCTTTGGAGAAATGTCTATTTAGGTCTTCTGCCCATTTTTGGATTGGGTTGTTTGGTTTTTTGATATTCAGTTGCATGAGCTGCTTGTATATTTTGGAAATTAATCCTTTGTTAGGTGTTTAGTTTGCAAATATTTTCTCCCATGCTGAGGGTTATCTTTTCATCTTGTTTATAGTTTCTTTTGCTGTGCAAAAGCTTTGAAGTTTCATTAGGTCCCATTTGTTTATTTTTGTTTTTATTTCCATTTCTCTAGGAGGTGGGTCAAAAAGGATCTTGCTGTGATTTATGTCATAGGGTGTTCTGCCTATGTTTTCCTCTAAGAGTTTTATAGTGTCTGGCCTTACATTTAGGTCTTCAATACATTTGGAGTTTATATTGGTATATGGTGTTAGGGGGTGTTCTAATTTCATTTTTTTACATGTAGCTGTCCAGTTTTCCCAGCACAACTTATTGAAGAGGCTGTCTTTTCTCCATTGTATATTCTTGCCTCCTTCATCAAAGATAAAGTAACCATCTGTGCGTGGGTTTATCTCTGGGTTTTCTATCCTGTTCCATTGATCTATATTTCTATTTTTGTGCCAGTACCATACTGTCCTGATTACTGTAGCTTTGTAGTAAATTCTGAAGTCAGGGAGCCTGATTCCTCCACCTCCGTTTTTCTTTCTCAAGATTGCTTTGGCTATTCAGGGTCTTTTTTGTTTCCATACAAATTGTGAAAATTTTTCTTCTAATTCTGTGAAAAATGCCATTGGTAGTTTGATAGGGATTGCATTGAATCTGTAGATTGCTTTGGGTAGTAGAGTCATTTTCACAATGTTGATTCTCCCAATCCAATAACATGATATATCTCTCCATCTGTTTGTGTCTCTTTGATTTCTTTCTTAAGTGCCTTATAGTTTTCTGCACACAGGTCTTTTGTGTCCTTTAGTAGGTTTATTCCAAGGTATTTTATTCTTTTTGTTGCAATGGTAAATGGGAGTGTTTTCTTGATTTCTCTTTCAGATTTTCATCACTAGTGTATAGGAATGCAAGAGATTTCTGTTCATTAATTTTGTATCCTGCTACTTTACCAAATTCACTGATTAGCTCTAGTAGTTTTCTGGTAGCATCTTTAGGATTCTCTATGTATATGTATTCTCACATCATCTGCAAACAGGGACAGTTTTACTTCATCTTTTCTCATTTGGATTCCTTTTATTTCTTTTTCTTCTCTGCTGTGGCTAAAACTTCCAAAACTGTGTTAAATAATAGTGGTGAAAGTGGGCAACCTTGTCTTGTTCCTGATCTTAGAGGAAATAGTTTGTTTTTCACCATTGAGAACGATGGTGCCTGTGGGTTTGTCATATATGGCCTTTGTTATGTTGAGGTAGGTTCCCTCTGTGCCTACTTCCTGGAGAGTTTTTATCATAAATGGGTGTTGAATTTTGTTGAACGCTTTTTCTGCATCTATCGAGATGACTGTATGGTTTTTATCCTTCTCTTTGTTAATATGGTGTATCACATTGATTGTTTTGCATATATTGAACAATCCTTGCTTTCCTGGTATAAACCCCACTGGATCATGGTATATAATCATTTTAATGTGCTGTTGGATTCTGTATGCCAGTATTTTGTTGAGGATTTTTGGAACTATGTTCATCAGTGATATTGGCCTGTAGTTTTCTTTTTTGTGACATGTTTGTCTGATTTTTGGTATCAGGGTGATGGTGGCCTCGTAGAATTAGTTTGGGAGTGTTCCTCTCTCTGCTATATTTTGCAAGAGTTGGAGAAGGATGGGTGTTAGCTCTTCCCTAAATGTTTGATAGAATTCACCTGGAAAGCCATCTGTTCCTGGGCTTTTGTTTGTTGGAAGATTTTTAATCACAGTTTCAATTTCAGTGCTTGTGACTGGTCTGTTTATATTTTCTATTTCTTCCTGGTTCAGTCTCAGAAGGTTGTGCATTTCTAAGAATTTGTCCATTTCTTCCAGGTTTTCCATTTTATTGGCATTTAGTTGCTTTTAGTAGTCTCTCATGATCCTTTGTATTTCTGCAGTGTCAGTTGTTTCTTCTCCTTTTTCATTTCTAATTCTGTAGATTTGAGTATTCTCACTTTTATTCTTGATGAGTCTGGCTAATGGTTTATCAGTTTTGCTTGCCTTCTCAAAGAACCAGATTTTAGTTTTATTGATCTTTGCAACTGTTGCCTTCATTTCTTTTTCATTTGTTTCTGATCTGATCTTCATTATTTCTTTCCTTCTGCTAAATTTGTTGGGGGGTTGTTTGTTCTTCTTTCTCTAATTTGTTTAGGTGTAAGGTTAGGCTGTTTATTTGAGATTTTTCTTGTTCCTTGAGGTAGGATTGTGTTGCTATAAACTTCCCTCTTAGAACTGCTTTTGCTGCATCCCACAGGTTTTGGGTCCTCGTGTCCTCATTGTCATGTTTTTCAAGGTATTTTTTGATTTCTTCTTTGATTTGTTCAGTGATCTCTTGGTTATTTAGTAGTGTATTGTTTAGCCTCCAGGTGTTTGTATTTTCTACAGTATTTTTCCTGTAATTGATATCTAGTCTTATAGCATTGTGGTCAGAAAAGATACTTGATATGATTTCAATTTTCTTAAATTTACCAAGGCTTGATTTGTGACCCAGGATATGATTTATCCTGGAGAGTATTCCATGAGCACTTGAGAAGAAAATGTATTCTGGTTTTTTTGGATGGAATGTCCTATAAATATCAATTAAGTCCATCTTTTTTAATGTGTCATTTAAAGCTTGTGTTTCCTTATTTGTTTTCATTTTGGATGATCTGTCCACTGGTAAAAGTGGGGTGTTAAAGTCCGCTACTAATATTGTGTTACTGTCGATTTCCTCTTTTATGGTTGTTAGCAATTGCCTTATGTATTGAGGTGCTCCTATGTTGGGTGTATAAATGTTTACAATTGTTATACAATTGTATAAATGTGTACAATCTTCTTCTTGGATTGATCCCTTGATCATATGTAGTGTCCTTCTTTGTCTCTTGTATTAGTCTTTATTTTAAAGTCTATTTTGTCTGATATGAGAATTGCTACTCCAGCTTTCTTTTGATTTCCATTTGCATGGAATATCTTTTCCCATCCCTTCACTTTCAGTCTGTATGTGTCCCTAGGTCTGAAGTGGGTCTCTTGTATACAGCATATGTATGGGTCTTGTTTTTGTATCCATTCATCCAGTCTATGTCTTTTGGTTGGAGCATGTAATCCATTTACATTTAAGGTAATTATTGTTATGTATGTTCCTATTACCATTTTCTTAATTGTTTTGGATTTGTTATTGTAGATCTTTTGCTTCTCTTGTGTTTCCTGCCTAGAGAAGTTCCTTTAGCATTTGTTGTAAAGCTGGTTTGGTGGTGCTGAATTCTCTTAACTTTTGGTTGTCTGTAAAGGCTTTAATTTCCCTGTCGAATTGGAATGAGATCCTTGCTGGGTAGACTAATCTTGGTTGTCGGTTTTTCCCTTTCATCACTTTAAATATGTTATGCCACTCCTTTCTGGTGTGCAGAGTTTCTGCTGAAAGATCAGCTGTTAACCTTATGGGGATTCCCTTGTATGTTATTTGTTGCTTTTCCCTTGCTGCTCTTAACATTTTTTCTTTGTATTTAATTTTTGATAGTTTGATTAATATACGTCTTGGCAGGTTTCTCCTTGGATTTATCTTGTATGGGACTCTGCGCTTCCTGGGCTTGGTTGACTATTTACTTTCCCATGTTATGGAAGTTTTCAACTATAATCTCTTCAAATATTTTCTCAGACCCTTTTTTTTTCTCTTCTTCTTCTGGCACTCCTATAATTCAAATGTTCATCTGTTTAATGTTGTCCCAGAGGTCTGAGACTGTCCTCAATTCTTTTCATTCTTCTTTCTTTACTCTGCTCTGTGATAGTTATTTCCCTTATTTTATCTTCCAAGTCACTTATCGGCTTTTCTGCCTCAGTTATTCTGCTATTGATTCCTTCTAGAGAATTTTTAATTTCATTAATTGTGTTTTTCATCATTGTTTGTTTGCTCTTTAGTTCTTCTAGGTCCTGGTTATACGTTTCTTGTATTTTCTCCATTCTGTTTCCAAGATTTTGGATCATCTTTGCTATCATTACTCTGAATTCTTTTTCAGGTAGACTGCCTATTTCCTCTTCATTTGTTCGGTCTGGTGGGCTTTTCCCTTGCTCCTTCGTCTGCTTCATAGTTATGTCTTCTCATTTTGTTTAACTTACTGTGTTTGGGGTTTCCTTTTCACAGGCCTCAGGTTCGTAGTTCCCATTGTTTTTGGTGTCTGCTCTCATTGCGTGAGGTTGGTTCATTGGCTTGTGTAGGCCTCCTGGTGGAGGGGAGTGGCACCTGTGTTCTGGTGGATGAGGCTGGATCTTGTCTTTCTGGTGGGCAGGGCCAAATCCGGTGGTGTGTTTTGGGGTGTCTGCGAATTTAGTATGATTTTAGGCAGCCTCTCTGCTAATGGGTGGGGTTGTGTTACTGTCTTGCTAGTTGTTTGGCATGGGGCATCCAGTGCTGGATTCTGCTGGCCATTGGGTGGACCTGGGTTTTAGTGTTGAGATGGAGATCTCTGGGAGAGCTCTCGCAGATTGATATTACATGGTGCCAGATGGTCTCTGGTTGTCCAATGTCCTGAACTCGCCTCTCCCACTTCAGAGGCTCAGGTCTGACACCATGCTGAGCACCAAGACCCCGTCAGCCACACGGCTCAGAAGAAAAGGGAGAAAAAAAGAAAGAAAAAAACTTTTTAAATAATAATAATAATAAAGAAGAGAGCAACCAAACCAATAAACAAATCCAAATGATAACAAGTGCTAAAAACCATACTAAGATAAACATAAAAATCAGAAACAAATCAGTCACAGAAAGCAAACCCCAAGTCTACGGTTGCTCCCAAAGTCCACCACCTCAATTTTGGGATGATTCATTGTCTATTCAGGTATTCCACAGATGCAGGGTACATCAAGTTGATTGTGGGGATTTAATCCACTGTTCCTGAGGCTGCATGGAAAAATTTCCCTTTGTCTTCTTTCTTTGCACATTTTCTGGGGTTCAGCTTTGGTTTTGGCCCCACCTCTGCCTGTAGGTCACCCTCAGGCATCTGTTCTTTGCCCAGACAGGATGGGGTTAAAGCAGCAGCTGATTGGGAGGCTCTGGCTCATTCAGGCCAGGCGGAGGGAGGCATATAGTGGTCATAATTGGAATGCAGAGCGAGCCTGCCGCAGCAGAGACCTATGTAATGTTGCAACAGCCTGAGGTGTGCTGTGTGTTCTCCTGAGGAAGTTGTCCCTGGATCATGGGACCCTGGCAGTGGCGGGCTGCACAGGCTCCCAGGGGTTGTGTATAGTGACCTGTGCTTGCACACAGGATTCTTGGTGGCTGCAGCAGCAGCATTAGCATTTCATGCCCATCTCTGGGGTCCGAGCTGATAGCCACAGTTCATACCCATCTCTGGAGCTTGTGTAGGTGGTGCTCTGCCTTCTGTGGGCAGTCAAGGAAGGAATCCCCTCTCCTCATGCACCCCAAAACAATGGTCTCTTGCCTCTTAGACAAGTCCATACATTTTCTCGGACTCCATCCTGGCTAGCTGTGGTGCACTAGCCCCCTTCAGGCTGTGTTCATGCAGCCAACCCCAGTCCTCTCCCTGGGATCTGACCTCTGAAGCCTGAGCCTCAGCTCCCAGCCCCCATCTGCCCCAGTGGGTGAGCAGACAAACTTCTCAGGCTGGTAAGTCCTGGTCAGCACTGATTCTCTGTGTGGGAAGCTCTCCGCTTTGCCCTCTGCACCCCTGTTGCTGTGCTCTCCTCCATGGCTCCGAAGCTTCCCCCCTGCTCATCCCGTCTCCACCAGTGAAGGGTTTTCCTAGTGTATGGAAACTTTTCTTCCTTTACAACTCCCTTCCAGAGGTGCAGGTCTCATCCCTATTCTTTTGTCTCTGTTTTTCCTTTTTTCTTTTGCCCTACCCAGGTACGTGGGGATTTTCTTGTCTTTTTGAGAGATGCACGGTGCACCTCAGGCTGTTGCAACGTCACATAGGTAACGTAGTACATTTTTTCTTTCAGTACTTAAAGATGTTCCTTTATTGTCTTCTGACCTGCACGGTTTCTGAACAGAAGTTTATTGTCATTCTTACTTTGCTCTTGTAATATGCCTTTTTTTCTCTAGCTGCTTTATAAGATTTTCTCTTTATCATTGGTTTTCAACAATTTGGTAATCATGTACCTTGGTGTGCTTTTTAAAAATGATTCTTCTATTTGGGGTTTGTTGAGCTTCATGGATATTTGGGTTTACACTTTTCCTCAAATTTGGAAATTTTCAAGTATCACTTCTTTAGATATTTTTCTTCCTTTTCTCTCCATTTAGGACTCCAATTACAAGTCTATTAGACCACTCAGTATTGTAACACAACTCAGTAAAGTTCTTTTCTTTTTTTCAGTCTTGCCTTTTCTCTGTGTGCTTTATTTTGTATAGTTTCTATTGCTACAGATACAAGTTCACTGGTCTGTTATTCTGCAGAATCTAGTTTGCTTAATTCCATCTAGTATATTTTTCATTTCAGTATCATATTTTTCATCTCTACAACTTCCACTTAGGTCTTTTTTTTCCTCTTCCAGTTTTATTGATGTACATCACTGTACACATTTAAAGTGTACAGCATAATGATTTGACTTACATACATCTTGAAATGCACTTGGGTCTGTTTTATATCTTCTATTTCTTTCCTCATTATGTTCACATTTTTCTTCATTACCTCGAACATAGTTATAAGATTTATAGTTGTTTTAATATTTTTATCTATTAACTCCATTATCTCTGTCATTTCTCAGTCTGTCTCTACTGACTGATTTTTCTCCTGGTTATGGGTCATGTTTTCTTGCTTCTCTGCCTGCCTGGTAACTTGTATTTGAATATTACATATTGTGAGTTCTACAGTGCTTTTCAGTGCTGGAGTTTACATTATTTTAAAGAGGGTTGTATTTTGTTCTGGCAGCATTTATGTTACTTTCAGATCAATTTGATCATTTTAAGGTTTAATTTTAAGACTTATTATGGGTGTTTCAGAGCAGCTCTTATTCTGGGGAAAATTCAGTCCTGCCACTAGACCTGGTCCTTGTGAACATGCTACTCAATGCCCCAGGCATTAGGAGGCCTGTGGGAACACAAAATATTCCCAGACTTATCTAAACTCCAGGAATTGTTCTGTCTACTGCTTTTTGGGGTTTCTTTCCTTGGTGTGAGGGAGTTTCCTCCCAAACATGCACAAGTACTCTAATACAGATTCAACAGGATCCTTCTGCAGATGCCTGGGACTCTCTCTATGACACAATCCTTCTCTGTATTCTGTCCTGAAATTTCCAACCTTTTGACTTCCCCAGAACCCAACATCTATCTCTTGAACTCAGAATACTTCTGAGTATTGTTGAGTTTTCCTGTCCTGTCCCGCATTGCTCCTTGGAAGTTGGCTCCAGGCAATAAGTTGGGGTAATTGTAGGGTTCACCTCATTTGCTTCCTTTCAGCTTCTCAGTCTTGTGCTACCTGATTTCCAATGTCTGAAAACTGTTGTTTCAGATATCCTGTCCAGTTTTCTAATTTTTATGGCCAGAGGGAAATTCCCATAACATTTAATCCTTCATGGACAGAAGTACAAGTCATCCATTAAGTTCTTAATTTCAGTTACCATAGTTTTCAATTCTAGAATTTCCATTTGATTGTTTTTAATAGTTTCCAGTTCTCTGAAAAAAATTTTCTATTTTCTTATTGGATGTATTAGAGACCTGAAATATGAAACAATTATTTTAAAGTCCATGTCTGATAATCCCAGTATCTGAGCCATCTGTGGGACTGTCTTTGGTCTTATTTTGCTTCTCTTAATTTTTCTGGTTAATTATTGTCTTTTTTAATGCCTGCCTATATTTGGTTGAGTGCCAGATATTTGTGGTTTAAAAATTATGGAGATAATTTGAGACTTTGGATTCCTTCTCATGCAGAGAGGATTTACTTCTACTTCTGGCAGGCAGTTAGTAAGGGACAGACCACCTTATTTGAACAAAGGACTGAGCTGACTGAAAGCTGGCTTTTGTACTTTTGAGAGCTGATCTGCTTCCTATTTGCCCTTTCTCCTAGGCTGTAACTCTTCAGGGACCAAGCTGGGAGCCTGGGTGTCGGATAGGCCTCCCCTCCTTGGCCAACTTTGATTGACAATTGTTGCCCCCAGACCCATGGAACCACCAATAGTCTCACTGAGCTTCTCAGCCTCTGCAGCAGCAGCATTTGTTTCTGTCAAATATCTTGAGGAGAAAATGTACCACATGTCAGGCTCCCCTAACTGGGCTTCCTATCTCTCTGCAATTCTATCAAAAGATGTGTCTTTGGATTTTGTCCAGATTTTCTAGTTGTTCTTGGTTGTGAGGGTTAGTTTGAAACAAACTGGTTCACCATTTCAGAAAATGAAATTCAGCCCTGATTTCTTTTTAGTAACATTTTTGAGGCTAAGAGCTTATGCCCAATGATGAAATCGACTCAACTAAAATCTTCCCTGTAGTCAAATCTAACTCTAATTCCCTGAACACTGAGATCATAAACATGAACGGAACTCTACCCAAATAGCTAGGGTAGATATACCCCTTAATGAAGCCAGACAGGAGCATCCTTAAACTAAAACAATTTCAAGCAGAAGAGATTTACTACCATGACATGTGCAAATACCTTATTGAAAAAAGGAAGTGATCACCTATGGTACCATGTGCTTAGGAACAAAGCTTATAATATTAATATCCAGGAAAAAACATTATAATGGTAGTTTCTAGCATATCCAGTCTCCAGAAAATGAATTTTCTGAGATTATATCATAAAGATTTTCTGTCCACATCCTTCTATTAAACTCTAGACCCCTTTTCTCCATTGCCTCTAGTATCTTCTCCCTGGATGTCCAACAGCACCTCAGACTCAAGGGTCTAGGCTAACCTTCCTCTCTTCCCCCCAAATCCTTGTTTTTCAGAGAAAAATTTCTGAAAGTACAGAGATGAAACTATTTTAATAGGGGCTACATCTGGAGAGTTTAACTGTGGAACTGGAGAGGACTGGAAGTCAAAGAGAAACTTTTGCTTCTTTTCTTTTACTCCTCTACAGTCTTGAAAAAAAATTAACTACGAATGTCACCCTTAAAATATAACAAAAGTGTCTCTCCCATTCTCTCTCTTGGCCATTAAGGCAAGAACCTTGGAGCCCTCCCAAGATGACTGTTTCCACCCCTCCTTGTCCACTTGACACCAGACCCTCTTCCCAACCCCACCATCACACATGTACACAGAATGACTTCTGTAACCACTCCCCCGGCCTTCCAGCCTTCCCACCACACTCCAGTCTGCTACACTCCAATTTGAATTCCTCTTTAAATTGTCTCAAATGCACAGCCGAGCAATGGAGTAGCAATGGCACCTCATTGCTGTGCCCAGGATGAAGTCCCAAGTCCTTGGCATGAAACAGAAACCCCTCATGACCCAGTCTGAGCCAACCAGATAGACCTGAACCCAGGCCCTCACCTTCCATGTCTGCTCATTTCTCAACATCCCTGAGCTTCTTATCCAGATGAGGGGCTGACAGAGCTCACCAGTCAGATTTTCATGAGCAGTGAAGATAAGACTCGTGACAGTGCCCTTCATGGCACTAAGGGTGGCTCATAATACTGTTACTTTTTTTTCCTTTTTCTCTTAATTCTTATATATGTATAACCCACGCTTAAGGCCAACATCACTTGTCACCCAAATTCTTACCTTAGTGCCATTTATCACTATGGTATTGTAAAATCAACACAAGTTTGCAAGTCTTATGAGCCTGGATTCAGTCCTGGAAGGTGACTTACCATTTTTTTAAACATCTTTATTGGAGTATAATTGCTTTGCAATGTTGTGTTAGTTTCTGCTGTATAACAAAGTGAATCAGCTGTATGTATTCATATATCCCCATATCCCCTCCCTCTTGCGTCTCCCTCCCACCCTCCCTATTGACTTACCATTTTTAAGGCTCAGTTTTCTCTTCCAAAAAGAGAATCTCATTGGGGTGTTTGGAGAATGAAAAGAAAAAGGGGTATAAGGCCCCAGGCACAGCTCCTGACACAGCAGTCCTGCAACAGACACCAATCTGTCCCTTGTCCTCCAGGATCCCTGTTCTTACCCTCAGTGCAGTTCCTTACTCAGCCTTCAGCACCCAGCTAGGGGCCACTTGCTCTGTGGTCCTGCAGCACAGCTGGGGCAGCATTCTTCCCGGGCATGGTATGCAGAATAATTGCCTCCAAAGGTGTCCCTGTTCTAATCTCCAGAGACTGTGACTATGTTAGCTTACATGGCAAAAGAGACTTTGCAGATGTGGTGGAGTTGAGGCTCTTGAGGTGAGACTTTCCTGGATTTTCCAAGTGGTCTCAATGTAATTCCAAAGGTCCTTACAGTATGGAGGCAGGAGAGTCAAAGAAGCAATGTGACAACGGAGGCAGAAGTTGGAGTGATTCTTTCCTCTAGAAGCTGGAAGAGGCAAGGACATAGATTTTCCCCCAGAGTCCCAGAAGGAACCAGCCCTGCTGACAACTTGATGTTAGCCCTGAGAAATTGATTTCACACTTCTGACCTTCAGAGCTATAAGATGGTAAATGTGCATCTTTTAGGTCACTAAGTTTGTGTTAATTTGTTACCAGCAGCTGCAGACCAGTACAGGGTAACAGCTAGAGCTGGACTCAGCACCACATCATCTTCCCAGTGGTTTGCTGAAGGGGCAATGGCCCATTTCTCTTAAGTCATAGCTCCATATTTGATCTATTTGAAAAAAATCAATGCAATGCCTGCTGAATTCAGCCAACAACTGATACGTCCAGAAGGTCAAAATCTGTCCCACTCCACAGTCTTATCATGGTCGTCAGATATCTCCTTTTAACCCAGAAATAACTTTGATGGTTGCTTTCATACCTGTGATTGATCACACCTGAAAACAATCTTTTCTCAATGTGAAAGTGACCAAAAACCTGCAAGGCACACCCTTGCCTGACCATAATGAGGGCAGGAGGAGGTGGTGCTATCTTCTCCCAACTTGTGGAAGCCTCAGGGCTGAGTCAGGTGTGTGGCAGTGCTCTTGTCTGTGGCTCCTACCTTCTCACATTTGCCTGGATGCCAGTGAAACATGCAAGGGCCCAGACTGGCCTATTGGTTTTCAGTAAGCAGAGAGTTGCAAGTGTCACTGTAAAATTCATTAATCTTAGAATGAATCTCTTAAGTGATATGTGGTCACCGGTGGGGGTGGGGGGTGGTCGGTATTTATTGCAGGATTTATCAAATCTCCAGATTATCTACCAGAGGTTCTTAAAGTGTAGAATTTGTTAGAAATGCAAATTCTCAGGCCCCACCCTAGACTGTGTGTTACGGACTGAATGTATTAATTCCTCCCCCAAATTCGTATGTTGAAACCTAACCCTCAATGTGGTGGTATGAGGAGGTGGGGCCTTTAGGGAGTGATTAAGTCATGAGAGTGGAGCCTTCATGAATGGGATTAGTGACCTTATAAAAGAGATCCCAGAGAGCTCCTTCACCCCTTCTGCCATGTGAGGATACAAGAATTCTGCAACCCAGAAAAGGGCCCTCACCTGACCATGCTGGCACCCTGATCTCAGACTTCCAGACTCCAGAACTCTGAGAAATAAGCTTCTGTTGTTTAAGTTGTGGTACTTTTGGCAACCTCAGCTGACCAAGATGCTACGCATCCCCAAATACCCAGCAATCTGTGTCTTACCAAGCCCCTGGTGACTTGGATGCACACTCAGGTCTGAACACTGATCTGCACTACTCTCACTGGATACACCCTTGCAGCAATAAGGTGCTATGTAGCCCTTTTTGCGTACTTCCAGTGTCAAAGGCTCACTACCTTCTCTTAGGTTTGGTCATCAAATCTCGTCCTTGTATTGAGTCAAAGTCTGTCCCCGTACCCCAAGCTCACAGTCTCCATTCTGCCCTGAGGAGACAGAATAAATAAATCTATTCTATTGATGACCTTCCTCTGGTCCCAGCACTCTGAGGGTGCTCCCAGCTGCTGCTGCCTCTCTCAGAGTGACAGAACACTCTGGGAGGCTTGTGCAGCCCTGAGGGGGGATAAATAGCAGCACCTGGATAGTTCCAGGTCCAGGAGCTCTATCAAGGCAGCCAGAAGCCGTGCAAGCTTCTTGCCTTACTGCCTAAAGACACCACCACCTCCTCTGAAGTGGGCAATGGTCAGAGCAGAGACACGGGGTCACCAGGGACAGCCAGGATAGAGCAATTCAAGGGAGCTCTGCCATTCCTTGCTCTCTCCCAGCTGGGCTGGCATGACCTGGTGGCTCACAGAACTGTATCCTCAAACATCCACCTGGGTTTTACTTTGCTTGCATGCTCACCTTGTGACTCCATCCCAGCTATCTGATGCTCTGTGACATAATTCTCTCTTGGCATTGGCTCCAGCTGCACCAGATTTCTCTCCTGATGTCAGATGGCCTTTGCTCTGAGTCAGCGGTTCATCATGGCTCTTCCAGTCACCAGAGGTTCACACACCCTTGTCCTCACCAGAACTGTGGGGTGACCCACACCAGCGAATATCAGATGTCTGATGACACCTCACTGAAGCCTCGCCTCCGTGAAGCAGGTTTTATTAGTAATACTTTATTAGTATTATTAATAACACTTTACAGATGAGGAAACTGAGGCATAGAGAAGGGCCATAACTTGCTTGAAATAACCTGAGCAAGAAAGTGACATTGCAGAAATTTCATAGGGATACTAGTCTTTTTTAATCCTAACTCTGTCACTTATTAACTTATTAATGAAACCACAGCATTGGTTTCCTGGTGCTGGCATAACTAAGTACCACAAACTGAGTGGCTTAGAACAGCAGAGATTTAGTGTCTTCGAGTTCTGGAGGCCAGAAGCTTAAAATCAAAGTATCCACAGGGCTGCCTTGCCTCTGAAGATCTAGGGGAGAATCTGTTCCAGGCATTCCTCTTAGCTTCTAGTGGTTGCTAGCAATCCCTAGTGTTCCCTGGCTTGCAACTCTGTAACTCCAACCTCTGTTTCCCGAGTTACACATCTTCTCTGTGTGTGTCTGTCTCCACAGGGCATTTTTCTCTTCTTATAAGGACATAAGTACTCATGTCCTTATAAGGACATGAGGAAGACTGGAGAGGGAAGTGGAGTAGGGTCCACAGCTGGACAGACAGCATCTGGAGTGACATGATCCAAACCAGGTTTTGGGGAGACACCGGGCAGGATGGGGGAGTGTTGAAGGAGCCAGAGGGGGTGTCCTCAAAGGATGAGTAGGTGAAGACACAGGGAAAATCCTTTCCTGGTCCAGGGAACAGTCTGGGCAAAGTTGAGAGGCAAAAGGAAGGAGCTTGGCATATTCAGGAAACCACGACTGTGGTGAGACTCAGACTCAATTTTTTTTTTTTTGATTACAAAAATTTTCAAACAGAGAGAACAATGAAAAGACTAGCACTAGTGGCCACTCCTATCCACCCCAATTCAACAACTGTTGATACTTTGCTTTGTCTACCTACTTTGCAGAGCTGTTTCAAAGTAAGTTACAACTGTCAAAACATTTCATCGTTAAACAGATCCCCCATTATCACACCTAAAAATTAACACTTAAACCTAAATAGCACACATACCTGGCTCTTTCTGTGATGGCCCTGACAGAAAACAGATGTCATGCCTGAGCTGGTGAGTGATGAGAGACAATACAGGACTCTTGACAAGACTGGGCAGTTAGGGAAACAACTGTCACCACACTCTGGAACCCAGAGAAGTAGCTTGTCTCACTCTGTTTAGGCTGCTGTAACCAAACATCACAGACTGTGTGGATTATAAACAGCAGACATTTATTTCTCATGGTTCTGGAAGCCAAAAGTCCAAGATCAAGGCACTGGCAGATTCAGTGTGTGGTGGGACCTACTTCCAGGTTCATAGACAGCCTGGCTCATAGACAGTTGTCTTTTCACTGTGTCCTCACACAAAGGGTGAGGGTGGTAACCAGACTCAAATTTTTACTCCTCAATCAACTGGTTGTAAGGAACATTATGGGAGGCCAAAGGCAGTCACTAAGGGACAGCAGACAATGCAGTAGCAGTTGACATTGAAGGAATCTGAGCCATCTGCTCATGTCACTTACTTGGACCTTCTCGACTTGCCTAAGCTTGATTTTGCCAACAAAAGAGAAGCAAAGAGCATTTCGCTCACCATCCAAGTCTACAAACGTTAACCCACTGCACTGACTGACAGTATACCCTGTGCTTCAGACAGAAAAGAATAAGGAGATAACAGGATGCACTCTACAATAGGCCCCTTAGATATTTACATGTATCTCAGGAAGAATTTTAATAAACCCAGCTTCTTACATCTTCCCATACATAGGAAAGCACTATAAGCATTAACTTGATACTTACTCTTTGTAACTAGCAGTAACCCTTTATCAAGATGTATGCTTGACTGCATGTATTGCCTAGCCCAAAAAATCATGTATAAACTAGCCTCCCCCCCCACCTCTTCAGAGCAGTTGCTCAGAGCTTATGAGAAGCTGTATCCTGGGTTATAATCCTCAGTAAAATGCTAAATAAGACTTAACTCACAGTTCTAACACTGCATTTTTCTTTCAGTTGACAGTTGTGGCGACCATGAAGGGACCAAGAGCAGACTTCTCCCCTTCATCTGAACTCTACAAGGATCTGGAGCCTTGGTACCAGCAAGAGCCCCTTTGTGTCCATCCATCTCCTCAACAAGTCCAAACAACTGGGTAAGTATCTCCTGGTCTAGGATCTCCTGCCTTGGTTAATGATCCTGAGTTTTATTCAGTGGTTGGTAAACTTGATCTAAAGAGTAGGTTTTCCTTGAACTTAAGTTCAAGAAGAAGTACCTGGCTTCCCCAGCTGAAAGACACTGGGAGGTTGCTCAGTTGAAAGACACTGAGAAGGTCTGGACTAGGTGATTAACTAGGGGGATGACAGGGTGTCTTTCCTTGAATTGGCTATTTTACCTGAGTTTGTCAGAATAAAAATAAAGATAAAGATACTTTCATCTCCAAGGATAAGGGAAACAGCTCCTCCTGGCCAGTTAAGGCTTTCTCCAGGAACTGAGAAATTTACAGGAGTGGTAGAAGCAAGCCCTCATACTATGTAGCAGTCCCATCAGGAAGCCCACTCATTAATTGAAAGAAAGTCACTCATCCGGGGACACACATATAAGAATTGGCCATCCAGTGCTCTGAGCACCCATGGCAGTTGTAGACTGCCAGAGAGAGAAACCAAGACACGTAAAAGAGCTGAAACTACTCTAGGGTGACAGCTAGAGGAGTTAAGCTCACAAACAGCACACTGGCCCCCTATACAGTTTTCAATAGTAATTTTATCCCAACAAACCAACTTTAAATTGGGAAATAAAGCAAATAAATCCACCCAAACGGAAGAAAGAGAGGTGCCAGATAGACAACGTCTGACTAACACCCCAGCCAGGTTCATGTATAGTATGTTTGGAGTTTATACTTGCAATTATTTACTTAATTATAGAAACCATACTAAAGGAGATCTCACTCTAAAATGGTCAGGATGGAGTTCTTTTGACATTCAAAAATTGTGTTGTTGTTGTTTTTCATATACAACTAGAGAAAGCCAACTATAAGATCAAACTGAGTGGAATGCTTATTTTGATTGGTTATTTAGAAGCTTCTAAAAGAGGAAAGGATAAAGTAACTTCTTTGAAAGAAACCAACAAAAAAATTGCTGAAAGCTATATCAGAATTTTAAAAGGCTGCTAGTGCTGAGCCTGCCTCTCCTTCTGCTCCTTCCTCACATTCTCTTTTACCTGAACTGCCTGGTCCAGATACTCTCTTTTTCTCTGTCTCCTGCTCCCTCTCCTCTAGTAAAGGAGGACATAAAATCAGAAATAATTATAATTCCCATTAAGGAGAACCCTACAAAGTAGTAAACTATCCTTAGTGCTTACATATACACCCTGGACTTAAGCAGGACTTAAAGGCTTCAACTAAGGAATTTTCCGATCCTAGACAAGACCCATTGGGATTTCCTAAGGAATTTGAATTAATTATCTGAGCTTATAAGCCCAGATATTCAGACCTATAACAATTGATACAGCTATTAGTTTCTGAAAGTAAAGGAAAAGAATGGATAGAAAAAGCAGAATGGTAACACCACTTAAAACACCACTTAAAGATTTTTTTTTTTTCGGTATGTGGGCCTCTCACTGTTGTGACCTCTCCCGTTGCGGAGCACAGGCTCCAGACGCACAGGCTCAGTGGCCATGGTTCACGGGCCCAGCTGCTCCGCGACATGTGGGATCTTTGCAGACCAGGGCACGAACCCGTGTCCCCTGCATCAGCAGGCGGACTCTCAACCACTGCGCCACCAGGGAAGCCCCCACTTAAAGAATTTTGACTTGCATAGTCCAGAGGCTCAAATTGAGTGCAAGGAATTAGCTAATAGGTTGCACAGACTTAACCCAGAACTTTTTCCAAAATCTATAGACTGGACAAAGATTCAATGGTGTAAATAAAGGGCAGATGAATCAATTCTGAATTATTATGAGAGGTTTGAAAAAACTTTTAAGCAACATTCCAACATGAAACCTGAATCATTCTCTAATCACCAAGGTGATCCTTTGCTTAACTCTGCCTTTTTAGAAGCCTTAGATGAGGAACTGACTCTAAAAAATACAATTTAGGTTGATCCTCATTACATGGCCCTTATCATGTTGACAAAGCAACTTTTCAAAATGACTGAAAAGAAGGAAAAACTACATCTATAAAAATTATAAACCTTCAATTGCATCAATTAAATAATCAATGTCTGTCAATGTTTAATCAAGCTCCTTTCAATCCACAACTGACAGAGGGATCTGGAAATTGTTTTTACTGAAAAAGCCCAGGACATCAGAAAAGGGACTCTAGAAAAAGAAAGAGATATTTTGAGAGGGGACAAGATTTCAGACTGGAATTTCAAGCTAAACAAGAATAGGACTGACCTGCTTTGAAAAGTAGCTTTTGGAAGCCTGTGGTTGTTCCAGCCATGTCGTGAGAAGACCCAATCTTTCTCAGATACTTGGACAAATTCCATTTCATTGCTCATACCTTAATTGACAGTACAGCTCAGTGTATGAAATTAGGAGAGATTTGTTCAAGATGGCGGAGTAGAAGGACGTGCTCTCACTTCTTCTTGCAAGAGCACTGGAATCACAACTAACTGCTGAAGAATCATTGAAAGGAAGACACTGGAACTCATCACAAAAGATACCGCACATCCAAAGAAAAGGGAGAAGCCACAATGAGATGGAAGGAGGGCCACAATCACAATAAAATCAAATGCCATAACTGCTGTGTGGGTGACTCACAAACTAGAGAACACTTATACCACAGAAGTCCACCCACTGGAGTGAATGTTCTGAGCCCCATGTCAGGCTTCACAACATGGGGGTCTGGCAAAAGGAGCAGGAAATCTTAGAATATCAGACTTTGAAGGTTAGCGGGATTTGATTGCAGGACTTCAACAGGACTGGGGGAAACAGAGACTACACACGTGGAGGGCACACACAAAGTAGTGTGCGCATCGGGTCGCAGGGGAAGGAGCTGGACCAACCAGCTAGTGTTGGAGGGTCTCCTGCAGAGACGAGAAGTGGCTGTGTCTCACTGTGAGGACAAAGGCACTGGCAGCAGAAGTCCTGGGAAGTACTCCTTGGTGTGAGCCCTCCCAGAGTCCGCCATTAGCCCCACCAAAGAGCCCAGGTAGGCTCCACTGTTGGGTCGCCTTAGGCCAAACAACCAACAGGGAGGGAACCCGGCCCCACACCTCAGCAGACAAGCAGATTAAAGTTTTACTGAGCTCTGCCCACCAGAACAAGAGTCAGCTCTACCCACCACCAGTCCCTCCCATCAGGAAAGTGCACAAGCCTCTTAGATAGCCTCATCCACCAGAGGGCAGACAGCAGAAGCAAGAAGAGCTACAATCCTGCAGCCTGTGGAACAAAAACAACATTCACAGAAAGATAGGCAAGATGAAAAGACAGAGGGCTATGTACCAGATGAAGGAACAAGATAAAACCCCAGAAAAACAACTAAATGAAGTGGAGATAGGCAACCTTCCAGAAAATGAATTCAGAATAACAAAAGTGAAGATGATCCAGGACCTCAGAAAAAGAATGGAGGCAAAGATCGAGAAGATGTAAGAAATATTTAACAAAGACCCAGAAGAATTAAAGAACAAACAGAGATGAACAATAAAATAACTGAGATGAAAACTACACTAGAAGGAATCATCAGAATAACTGGGGCAGAAGAACAGATAAGTGACCTGGAAGACAGAATGGTGGAATTCACTGCTGCAGAACAGACTAAAGAAAAAAGAATGAAAAGAAATGAAGACAGCCTGAGATCTCTGGGACAACACTGAATGCAACAACATTCACAGTATAGGGGTCCCAGAAGAAGAAGAAAGAGAAAGGATCCAAGAAAATATTTGAGGAGATTATAGTTGAAGACTTCCTTGACATTGGAAAGGAAATAGCCACCCAAGTCCAGGAAGTGCAGAGAGTCCCATACAGGATAAACCCAAGGAGAAAAACATCGAGACACATAGTAATCAAATTGGCAAAAATTAAAGACAAATTATTGAAAGCAGCAAGGGAAAAATGACAAATAACATACAAGGGAACTCCCATAAAGTTAACAGCTGATTTCTCAGCAGAAACTCTGCAAGCCAGAAGGGAGTGGCATGATATACTTAAAGTGATGAAAGGGAAGAACCTACAACGAAGATTCCTCTACCCAGCAAGGATCTCATTCAGATTCGATGGAGAAATAAAAAGCGATACAGACAAGCAAAAGCTAGGAGAATTCAGCACCTCCAAACCAGCTTTACAACAAATGCTAAAGGAACTTCTTTAAGTGGGAAAAACAAGAGAAGAAAAGGACCTACAAAAGCAAACCCAAAACAATTAAGAAAATGGTAATAGGAACATACATATTGATACTTACCTTAAATGTGAATGGATTAAATGCTCCAACCAAAAGTCACAGGCTCGCTGAATGGATACAAAAACAAGACCTATATATATGCTCTCTACAAGAGCCCCACTACAGACATCGGGACACATACAGACTGAAAGCGATGGGATGGAAAAAGGTATTCCATGCAAATGGAAATAAAAAGAAAGCTGGAAATAAAAAGAAAGCTGGAAATAAAAAGAAATTAAAAAAGTAGCAATACTCATATCAGATAAAATACACTTTAAAATAAAGAATGCTACAAGAGACAATGAAGGACACTACAAAATGATTAAGGGATCAATCCAAGAAGAAGATATAACAATTATAAATACATATGCACCCAACATAGGAGCACCTCAATGCATAAGGCAACTACTAAGAGCTATAAAAGAGGAAATCGGCAGTAACACAATAATAGTGGGGGAATTTAACACCTCACTTACACCAATGGACAGATCATCCAAACAGAAAGTTAATAAGGAAACACAGGCTTTAAATGACACAATAGACATGATAGATTTAATTTATATTTATAAGACATTCCACCCCAAAACAGCAGATTACACTTTCTTCTCAAGTCCGCATGGAACATTCTGCAAGATAGATCACAGCTTGGGTCACAAATCAAGCCTCAGTAAATTTAAGAAAATTTAAAGCATATCAAGCATCTTTTCTGACCACAATGCTATGAGATTAGACATCAATTAAAGGGAAGAAAATGTTAAAAAAAAACCCACAAACACATGGAAACTAAACAATATGTTAGTAAATAGCCAAGAAATCACTGAAGAAATCAGAGGAAATCAAAAAATACCTAGAGACAAATGACAATGAAAACATGACAATCCAAAACCTATGGGATGCAGGAAAATCAGTTCTAAGAGGGAAGTTTATAGCAATAAAAGCCTACCTCAAGAAACAAAAAAAAATCTCAAATAAACAATCTAACCTTACACCTAAAGGAACTAGAGAAAGAAGAACAAACAAAACCTAGAGTTAGGGCTTCCCTGGTGGCGCAGTGGTTGAGAGTCCGCCTGCCGATGCAGGGGACACAGTTTCGTGCCCCGGTCCAGGAAGATCCCACATGCCGCGGAGCGGCTGGGCCCGTGAGCCATGCGCCTCCGGAGCCTGTGCTCCGCAACGGGAGAGGCCACAACAGTGAGAGGCCCGTGTACCACAAAAAAAAAAAAAAAAAAAAAAAAAAAAACCTAGAGTTAGCAGAAGGAAAGAAATTATAAAGATCAGAGTGGAAATGAATGAAATAGAAACAAAGAAAACAATAGCAAAGATCAATAAAACTAAAAGCTGTTTCTTTGAGAAGATAAACAAAATTGATAAACCATTAGCCAGACTCATCTTGAAAAAGAGGGAGAAGAATAAAATCAATAAAATTACAAATGAAAAAGAAGTTTCAACAGACACCACAGAAGTACAAAGCATCCTAAGAGACTACTACAAGCAGCTCTATGCCAATAAAATGGACAACCTGGAAGAAATGCTCTTAGAAAGGTATAACCTTCTAAGAGTGAACCAGAAAGAAAGAGAATATATGAACAGACCAATCACAAGTAATGAAATTGAGACTGTGATTAAAAATCTTCTAACGAACAGAAGCCCAGGACCAGATGGCTTCATAGGTGAATTCTATCAAACATTTAGAGAATGTTTGATAGAACTCTTCTCAAACTCTTCCAAAAAATTGCAGAGGAAGGAATATTCCCAAACTCATTCTATGAGGCCACCATCACCCTGATACCAAAACCAGACAAGGATACTACAAAAAAAAGAAAATTATAGACCAATATCACTGATGAATATAGATGCAAAAATCCTCAACAAAATGCTAGCTAACAGAATCCAACAACACATTAAAAGGATCATACACCATGATCAGATGGGATTTATCCCAGGGATGCAAGGATTCTTCAATATATGCAAATCAATCAACGTGATAACTTATATTAAAAAATGGAGGAGAAAAACCATATGATCATCAAAGTAGATGCAGAAAAAGCTTTTGACAAAATTCAACACCCATTTATGATAAAAACTCTCCAGAAAGTGGGCATAGAGGGAACCTACCTCAACATAATAAAGGCCATATACAACAAACCCACAGCAAACATCATTCTCAATGGTGAAAAACTGAAAGCATTTGTTCTAAGATCAGGAACAAGACAAGGATGTCCACTCTCACCACTATTATCCAACATAGTATTGGAAGTCCTAGCTACAGCAATCAGAGAAGAAAAAGAATTAAAAGGAATACAAATTGGAAAAGAAGAAGTAAAATTGTCACTGTTTGCAGATGACATGATACTATACATAGAGATTCCTAAAGATGCCACCAGAAAACTAATAGAGCTAATCAATGATTTTGGTAAAGTTACAGGATACAAAATTAATGCACAGCAATCTCTTGCATTCCTATACACTAATGATGAAAAATCTGAATGAGAAATTAAGGAATCGCTCCCATTTACCACTGCAACAAAAAGAATACCCAGGAAGAAACTTATCTAAGGAGACAAAAGACCTGTATGCAGAAAACTATAAAACACTGATGAAAGAAATTAAAGATGATACAAACAGATGGAGAGGTATACCATGTTCTTGGATTGGAAGAATCAACATTGTGAAAATGACTCTACTACCCAAAGCAATCTACACATTCATTGCAATCCCTATCAAATTACCAATGACATTTTTTTACAGAACTAGAACAAAAAATCTTAAAATTTATATGGCAACATAAAAGCCCCCTAGTAGCCAAAGCAGTCTTGAGGAAAAAAACCTGGAGGAATCAGACTCCCTGACTTCAGACTATACTACAAACTACAGTAATCAAGACAATATGGTACTGGCACAAAAACAGAAATATATATCAATGGAACAGGATAGAAAGCCCAGAGATAAACCCATGCACCTATGGTCAAATAATCTATGACATAGGAGGCAAGGATATACAATGGAGAAAAGACAGTCTCTTCAATAAGTGGTGCTGGGAAAACTGGACAACTACTTGTAAAAGAATGAAATTAGAACACTCCCTAACACCATACACAAAAATAAACTCAAAATGGATTATAGATCTAAATGTAAGGCCAGACACTATAAAACTCTTAGAGGAAAACATATGAAGAACACTCTTTGACATAAATCACAGCAAGATCTTTTTAGATCCACCTCCTAGAGTAATGGAAATAAGAACAAAAATAAGCAAATGGGACCTAATGAAACTTAAAAGCTTTCGCACAGCAAAGGAAACTACAAACAAGATGAAAAGACAACCCTCAAAATGGGAGAAAATATTTGCAAACGAATCAACGGACAAAGGATTAATCTCCAAAATATATAAACAGCTCATGCAGCTTAATATGAAAAAAACCAAACAACCCAATCCAAAAATGGGCAGAAGACCTAAATAGACATTTCTCCAAAGAAGACATACAGATGGCCAAGAAGCACATGAAAAGCTGCTCAACATCACTAATTATTAGAGAAATGCAAATCAAAACTACAATGAGGTATCATCTCACACCAGTTAGAATGGGCATCATCAGAAAGTCTACAAACAACAAATTCTGGAGAGGATGTGGAGAAAAGGGAAACCTCTTGCACTGTTGGTGGGAGTGTAAATTGATACAGCCACTATGGAGAACAGTATGGAGGTTCCTTAAAAACTAAAAATAGAATTACCATATGACCCAGCAATCCCACTACTGGGCATATACCCAGAGAAAACCATAATTCAAAAAGACACATGCACTCCAATGTTCATTGCAGCACTATTTACAATAGCCGGGTCATGGAAGCAACCTAAATGCCCATCAACAGACAAATGGATAAAGAAGATGTGGTACATATATACAATGGAATATTACTCAGCCATAAAGAGGAATGAAATTGGGTCATTTGTAGACAAGTGGATGAATCTAGAGACTGTCATACAGAGTGAAGTCAGAAAGAGAAAAACAAATATCCTATATTAACGCATATATGCGGAACCTAGAAAAATGGTACAGATGAACTGGTTTTCAGGGCAGAAATTGAGACACAGATGTAGAGAACAAACGTATGGACACGAAAGGGGGAAAGCAGTGGGCAGTGGGGGTGTGTGTGTGATGCATTGGGAGATGGGGATTGACATGTATACACTAATATGTATAAAATGGATAACTAATAAGAACCTGCTGTGTAAAAAAATAAATTAAACAAAATTCAAAAATTCAAAAAAAAAAAAAGAAATTAGGAAAGAATTGTCCTGGGTAGAATTCTTTTCTCCATTGTATACCCTTGCCTCCTTTGTCATAGATTAGTTAACCATAGGTACGTGGGTTTATCTCTGTGCTTTCTATCCTGTTCTATTGATGTACATTTCTGTTTTGGTGTCAGTACCATATTGTCTTGATTGCTGTAACTTTGTAGTATAGTCTGAAGTCAGCAAGTCTGATTCCTCCAGATCTTTTTTTCCCCCTCAAGACTGCCTTGGCTATCTGGGGTCTTTTGTGTCTCCCTACAAATTTTAAGATTGTTTGTTCTAGTTCTGTAGAAAATGCCACCGGTAATTTGATAGGGCTTGTATTGAATCTATTCGTCGTTTTTCCCTTGCTGCTTTCAATAATTTGTCTTTAATTTTTGCCAATTTGATTACTATGTGTCTCGATGTGTTTCTCCTTGGGTTTATCCTGTATGGGACTCTCTGCACTTCCTGGACTTGGGTGGCTATTTCCTTTCCCATGTTAGGGAAGTTTTCGCCTATATTCTCTTCAAATATTTTCTCGGGTCCTTTTTCTCTCTGTTCTCCTTCTGGGACCCCTATAATGCGAATGTTCTTGCATTTACTGTTGTCCCAGAGGTCTCTTAGGCTGTCTTCATTTCTTTTCATTCTTTTTTCTTTATTCTGTTCTGCAGCAGTGAATTCCACCATTCTGTCTTCCAGGTCACTTATCCGTTCTTCTGCATCAGTTATTCTGCTATTGATTCCTTGTAGTGTAGTTTTCATTTCAGTTATTTTATTGTTCATCTGTTTGTTTTTTCTTTAATTCTTCTATGTCTTTGCTAAACATTTCTTGTATCTTCTTGATCTTTGCCTCCATTGTTTTTCCAAGGTCCTGGATCATCTTCACTATCATTATTCTGAATTCTTTTCATGGAAGGTTGCCTATCTCTACTTCATTTAGTTGTTTTTTCTGGGGTTTTATCTTGTTCCTTCATCTGGTACATTGCCCTCTGCGTTTTCATCTTGCCTGTCTTTCTGTGAATGTTGTTTTTGTTCCACAGGCTGCAGGATTGTAGCTCTTCTTGCTTCTGCTGTCTGCCCTCTGGTGGATGAGGCTATCTAAGAGGCTTGTGCACTTTCCTGATGGGAGGGACTGGTGGTGGGTAGAGCTGACTCTTGTTCTGGTGGGCAGAGCTCAGTAAAACTTTAATCTGCTTGTCTGCTGAGGTGTGGGGCCGGGTTCCCTCCCTGTTGGTTGTTTGCCCTGAGGCGACCCAACACTGGAGCCTACCTGGGCTCTTTGGTGGGGCTAATGGCAGACTCTGGGACGGCTCACACCAAGGAGTACTTCCCAGTGAAGCAAACATCCATTGAGACACGTACTTTCAGCTATTCCTGTACGTGTCAAACCTAAGTACCTCCTGCTCCCTACATATGAGCCCTGTCTGCCTCCAGGGATCATGGAAAAGTAAGCATCTGTCACAAACATGCCAATAGTCTCTTAGGATATATTAGCTAGAAAGTGATAATTGGCCTTGGTAATTAGCAGCTAGGCAAATGTTTTAAGAAATAATCACAGCTCCCAAGCCTCTTCCTGCCAGTGCTCTTCCAGGTGAAATGATAATTGCAGTTCTAAGGGGAGGGGAGGTCACAGGATCACAAACTCATATCTCAGGGTGGAGCTACCCCTTTCCACACGTGTACTGATTGCTTTGACCTTCACGTTGAGCCCACCATCCAGGCAGCAGGAAAAGGTCAGTGGGTTTTCTCTATATTCATCAAGGAGGTGGAATCTATAAAGGAAGGATTTGTGCAGGAAATTGGGTAAGTGAGCATATTGGACAAAGGAAATCTCCCGTGTATGAACCTGGTCCAACATCAAAACCATACAGGAAGGTGGGATAAATCCTAAGGCATGAATTGAGATAGTCAAGAGAGATGGAGTCCTAGACCTTCCACCAATCCCTGATGGCTCCTAAAGTAATATTTCTCACTGACAGTGATTGTTGTGGTTTAATGCAAGTGATAATGAAATCTGATTTTTCATGTGCTTAAGGATTGTATTTCCCAATTCAGTCTGCTGTTCAGTCTACTTTACAAAAATCGCATACATAAATTTCAGGTTTCATAGGTGAGCCTGTAATACCTCCATACTTGTAACTAACACTGGGATGAATCTACAGGACTCAGCTGATCCTGTGCAGAAACAGTGTCTCTCGCAGCCATTGTTGGAATGTAAATGCTTTTTCTAACTCTGGCTGTATGAAATGCTTAGTAGATTTATTTATTTATTAAAGTTTTTATTGGAGTATAATTGCTTCACAATACTGTGTTAGTTGCTGTTGTACACCAAAGTGAATCAGCCATATGCATACATATGTCCCCATATCCCCTCCCTCTTGAGCCTCCCTCCCAGTAGATTTAATAATTGTGTCTTTATTGATTATGGAGAGACTCTTCTCACTAAAAGTTAGGGAAGTAGCATTTAAGAAAAATAGAACTTTGTAAGTTTCAGATACCATTTTTAGGCTCAAATGTATCCTGTGATATTTCTGCTGCTTATAAATATTATGATACTGATCCAAAAAGTGTATGGCATTTATAGAGTACACAAGTTGCTCGCCTTAACATTCGATTTTGCATGTGTCTTGTATTTTCATATCTTTTACAAATCTTGCCTACTGCTAATATTTTTATTTGACTTGGGTTTTAATAAATAGTTATGCATATGGTCTGAAATCAGTAATAATTTGTTTCTACCATGCACTATTTTTTTTAACATCTTTATTGGGGTATATTGCTTTACAATGGTGTGTTAGTTTCTGCTTTATAACAAAGTGATTCAGTCATACATAAACATATGTTCCCATATGTCTTCCCTCTTGCGTCTCCCTCCCTCCCACCCTCCCTATCCCACCCCTCCAGGCTGTCACAAAGCACCAAGCCAATATTCCTGTGCCATGCGGCTGCTTCCCACTAGCTATCTACCTTACTACGTTTGTTAGTGTGTATATGCCCATGACTCTCTCTCGCCCTGTCACAGCTCACCCTTCCCCCTCCCCATAACCTCAAGTCCGTTCTCTAGGAGGTCTGCGTCTTTATTCCTGCCTTACCCCTAGGTTCTTCATGACATTTTTTTCCCCTTAAATTCCATATATATGTGTTAGCATACGGTATTTGTCTTTTTCTTTCTGACTTACTTCACTCTGTATGACAGACTCTAGGTCTATCCACCTCATTACAAATAGCTCAATTTCATTTCTTTTTATGGCTGAGTAATATTCCATTGTATATATGTGCCACATCTTCTTTATCCATTCATCTGATGATGGGCACTTAGGTTGTTTCCATCTCCGGGCTATTGTAAATAGAGCTGCAATGAACATTTTGGTACATGACTCTTTTTGAATTTTGGTTTTCTCAGGGTATATGCCCAGTAGTGGGATTGCTGGGTCATATGGTAGTTCTATTTGTAGTTTTTTAAGGAACCTCCATACTGTTCTCCATAGTGGCTGAACCAATTCACATTCCCACCAGCAGTGCAAGAGTGTTCCCTTTTCTCCACACCCTCTCCAGCATTTATTGTTTCTAGATTTTTTGATGATGGCCATTCTGACTGGTGTGAGATGATATCTCATTGTAGTTTTGATTGGCATTTCTCTAATTAATGATGTTGAGCATTCTTTCATGTGTTTGTTGGCAGTCTGTATATCTTCTTTGGAGAAATGTCTATTTAGGTCTTCTGCCCATTTTTGGATTGGGTTGTTTGTTTTTTTGTTATTGAGCTGCATGAGCTGCTTGTAAATTTTGGAGATTAATCCTTTGTCGGTTGCTTCATTTGCAAATATTTTCTCCCATTCTGAGGGTTGTCTTTTGGTCTTGTTTATGGTTTCCTTTGCTGTGCAAAAGCTTTGAAGTTTCATTAGGTCTCATTTGTTTATTTTTGTTTTTATTTCCATTACTCTAGGAGGTGGGTCAGAAAGGATCTTGCTGTGATTTATGTCATAGAGTGTTCTGCCTACGTTTTCCTCTAAGAGTTTGATAGTTTCTGGCCTTACATTTAGGTCTTTAATCCATTTTGAGCTTATTTTTGTGTATGGTGTTAGGGAGTGATCTAATCTCATACTTTTACATGTACCTGTTCAGTTTTCCCAGCACCACTTATTGAAGAGGCTGTCCTTTCTCCACTGTACATTACTGCCACCTTTATCAAAGATAAGGTGTCTATATGTGCATGGGTTTATCTCTGGGCTTTCTATCCTGTTACATTGATCTATCTTTCTGTTTTTGTGCCAGTACCATACCGTCTTGATAACTGTAGCTTTGTAGTATAGTCTGAAGTCAGGGAGCCTGATTCCTCCAGTTCCTTCTTTCGTTCTCAAGATTGCTTTGGCTATTCGGGGTCTTTGTGTTTCCATACAAATTGCAAAATTTTTTGTTCTAGTTCTGTGAAAAATGCCAGTGGTAGTTTGATAGGGATTGCATTGAATCTATAGATTGCTTTGGGTAGTAGAGTCATTTTCACAATGTTGATTCTTCCAATCCAAGAACATGGTATATCTCTCCATCTATTTGTATCATCTTTAATTTCTTTCATCAGTGTCTTATAATTTTCTGCATACAGGTCTTTTGTCTCCTTAGGTAGGTTTATTCCTAGATATTTTATTCTTTTTGTTGCAATGGTAAATGGGATACCATGCACTATTAATCAGGCATCAGTGTTTCCTGTCCCATAGTTCCAGTGACTTGTGACATTGTACTTTTGTCCTGGAATGGAAGCAAATGAGTCTTTTTGTTTCCACCCTAAAAAAACCCAAAAAGAATAGGACTGCTCCGAGGGTACATTGGAAGACTTTCCTCTTCTCCTAACACCCCAGGAGGAGTAGAAGTGAATACACTAGGAGAAGTTGAAGTGAATATACTAGGAGAAACAAAGCACTAGTAGATACAGGGTCATCCTTTCAGTTTTAACTCTACCAAAATTAAAGGCCCCCTCCCTCGGAGTAATATTTCAGGACAGATGGTAGGGGTTTCTAATGCACCTACTAAGGCTTTTAAATCATTATCTTCAGAATTTTACTTAGGAGAACTTAAAGGAAGGCATTCTTTTTTCCTGGTGGAAAGTGCTCCTGTTCACCTGATAGGCAGGGATCTATTAGAAACTTATGAAGACCATATTTCTTTTACTCCTAAGGGGAAACTATTTTTAGACCTGAAGAATCTGCCAGGCTTCCTTCATCATATAGTGTCTGTGACCCATGATGAGGGTGATGTAGAACAAGAAAAATTGCTAGTCTTAGTACCTAAAGAATTATGGTCACTTGATTCTACTGACATTGGAAAAATACGTTCCATGTCTCCCATTAAAATTACCATAGACCAGAATAAACCCCTGCCCAGTATTCATCAATACCCAATAAGGCAGGAGGCTATAGACGGAATACAAGCTTTGCTGTCAGCTTACATTGAGAAAGGGTTCATTGTGCGTTGCACCAGCCCTAGTAACACTCCCAATTTGCCAGTTAAAAAACCTAATGGCAAAGGTTGGAGATTTGTAAAAAGACTTGAGATCTACCAAAACTATTATTATTCCTTGCCATTCTGTAATGCCAAACTGTCCTATATTCCTAAAAATAGTGAGTTGTTTTCTGTGATAGATCTCTGCAGTGCATTCTTTAGTATCTTTGTACATTCTGATGACCAATATCTTTTTGCCTTTACTTGGAATGAATGGCAATATACATGGACTGTAATGTCACAGGTCTATACTGAAAGCCCCACTTACTCTTCTCAGATATTAAAAGCAGATCTAGATGATCTAAATTTCCCTCATAAGTCAGTTCTGATACAATATGTAGACCATTTGCTGTTGTGTTCGAGTTCTTTTTAAATAGCCAGAAAGATACCCTGTACTTACTTCAGAAGCTAGCTTCAAAGGCACATAAAGTGTCCAGGGAAAAATTGCAATTTTGCAAGACTAGTGTAAAATATTTAGGACATATTATATCTAAAAAAGGACTTTTCATTGATCTAGATATAGTTGAAAGTCATTTTGGCCTTCCCTACTCCTAAGACAAAAAGGTGATTAAGGGGATTTCTAAGCCTTGCAAGTTATTCCAGGAACTGGATTTCAAATTTTCCCTTAATGATTCATCCATTTAAACAAGACCAACCTGAATCTCTTTTTTGGGAAACAGAACATTCTGAAGCTATAGAAACTCTTAAAAACCTCCTGGCAGAGGCCTCAGGCTTGGGGCATTCAAATTATGATTTACCCTTCTTTCTCTTTGTACATGAAAACAAGTGTGCTGCATTAGGAGTATTAACCCAGCAACATGTGGTTACTACTGGCCAATCGGACATTAGAGCCAGCAACCAGACTCAGTAGCTAAGGGTCTCCCCCTGGTCTCCAGGCTGTTACAGCAATGGCTGTGCTATGTCAGACCACAGAAGACACAGTCATGAGTCACCCTCTCACCATCTTTGTTCCCCACTCCTTGGAAGCTTTACTAAACTCTTATCACACACAACATCGTTCAGCAGGTCAGCTAACCTCTACTGAAATTTTCTTCCTCTCACTGAACACAACTCTCCACAGGTGTAACAAGGTTAATCCAGTTACCTTGCTACCAGAGGAATCAGATGTCAATAATGAAGAAACATGACTGTATTGTTTTATCTCAATCTTTAATCTTCCAGAATTGATCTTCAAGAAATCTGTATGGATAATCCTGATCTTGTATTATTCACTGATTAGTCATATCTGCAAGGACTTCGTGGAAAGTCCCTAACCCTAACCCTAACCCTCCTTATGATTATTTATAATGGTCTCTTGATTTCTTGGATTTTTGCTTATGAATCAAATGTCTTTCTGTTGTGGGCAGGATCCTATGCAAATTTTAAAAATCAATCACATTGCTGTGTTTGTGGTAAATTACCTATGTCCAGTACTTCTGGTTTACCTTGGTGAGTTTCACCTCTTCAAGGATCTGATTGGATGGCCCTTAGTAAATTTATATTAGAAGAGAGAAGTCATAGTTCTGTTCGGGCCACTATTGATATTACTAGATGGGATCCCCTCACTTGGTTAATCAATACTCACTTACTCTGATCGTGGCCATAAATATGAATTTTCTTTAACTGTTATTTGAGTACAATAAGAGCAAAGAGCTAAATTTTAGTCAAAAACCACAACCTCCTGCTTATTAGGAGGGATCCTGTCTCAGTTATGGGATTGATTTATATGGATAATACCAGCCTATAGTCATTTAAGTTTAAAGGCCCCCTTATGTTGGGAATGATGAAACCATGCTAAAGATAATCAGCATATTAACACTTGGAAATTTGGCTGGGTGCCTTATGAACAGTACCCCAATATGTCATTACCCTTAAAGGTAGTGATTGACACAGAACAGACTGGGTCAGTCAACCAGAAGTATAACAGTTCACAACTGATGGAACTCAGTGGTTTTGTGGCACCAACTTATGGTCCTGGCTTCTGCCAGGATAAATAGGAAGATGCACCCTAAGATTCCCTTGGTCTCAAGGCCACTTTCATGCCAATTTTGATATGACTCCAGGAAATCTGCCACTGGTACTAGCCCAATGGATCAAGAGATCTGTATTTCACTGGTATGGCCATTCAGCAGCTATTTTTGTGCCTTCAGTAGGATTGGAAGATGTAATAGCACACATCAAAGCCTTAACAAATTCACTGAATAGGCCTTAAATGATAGTAATCAGGCTATTAGCCGACTGAATTCTGAAGTCTCTCTGATGAGAAAAGTGGTATTACAAAATCGCATGGCCCTCAATATCCTTACAGCATCTCAAAGAGTCACCTGCACCATAATTCAAACTGAATGTTGCGTCTTCATACCAGATGAAGTCTTTAATATGACACATTTAATGACATACATGAAAAAATCAGATTTCTGCCTTAAACAATCCACTCTGTTGTCTTGGTGATCTCTTAAAGAATTGATTTGGTGCTGGAAGTTCTTGGCTTAAATATTTAGTTATGACTTTATCAATGCTACTAGTTATTTGCATTCTGCCTATTTTACAAGTTGCTGTTTCTTGTATTTCATAATATAAAACTGAGCCTTCAACAAAAATAATGGTGACTAAGTGACTTGAAACAATTGACCAGCTATTTACCTCTACACAAGATTAAAATTGAATGTAATAGCATAACTTTATATATGGGAAGAAGCAACAAGGGAGAATCATTTCCTGGACCATAACAGACTACTAAGACAGGTAGTCCAGAGACCTTTATGGCTACCATTAACAGGGCCCAGTTTAGTTATAGTACAATGAGTGACTTATCAATGAAATCCTCACCTGACCTAGGAATGAGTCTTCCTAGCACCGAGGAACAAATTGGACATGGAATGCCTTCCAAACTTTGGTCAAATTTATGACCAAAATGCAAGAATTGCAAACAAAAGAAGAGCAATGAGAGCATTTTGCTCACCATCCAAGTCTACAAATATTAACCCACTGCAGTTGCTGACCAACAGTACACCCTGTGCTTTAGACAGAAAAGAATAAGGAGATAATAGGATGCTCTGTCCTTTTGGACAAACAGTCCCCTTAGTTAGGTGTATCTCAGGAAGAATTTTAATGAACCCAGCTTCTTGAATATTCCCATACATAGATTAACTTTAGATATCTATTCTTTGTGACTAGCAGTCATCTTTTACAAAGATGCATGCTTGACTGCATGTATTCCCTAGCCAAAAAATCATATATAAACTAATCCCCTCCCTACCTCTTCAGAGCAGTTTCTCAGAGCTTCTGAAGGGCTGTCTCCTGGGCTATAGTCCTCAGTAAGACCATAAATAAAATTTAATTCATAACTCTCACGCTGTGTGTTTTTCTTTCAGTTGACAGTTTCTTATCTACCATTTCCACTTAATGATAGACTGCTACTGTGCACACTAAGCTCCATGACTAAGTGAGTCAGACAACACCCAGTTTATGAAAGAAGGCTCAGGCCACATGGTCACCAATGCTCCATGGTTAGACATTCAGCCTCTATGAAGGTCCAGTAGCAAGTTAGAAGCTATTTCCCCAAAAAAGAATAGTTTTCTGCAGAAGTGGGCACAGATTTACTCCAAAATTCTAAAGGACAGCACCTTGATTCTCCTACTGGTGCTTGCCAGAGGCTCCATACAGCAACTGCATTTTCCACAGACACTTCAGCTATCATGGGATCTGCTGGATCATAAGGAGCAACTGGAAAGTAGCTTTCCTTCCAGCTTGAACTTGATACAGAGCCCTCTGCTATTCTGGTCCCCATGTAAAACTGGCAGTCGTTTGTGTGGCTGTGTACATGGGTCAAAGTAGCATACTCAAATATGATATATATTGCCTCTAAAAGTCCCAAAGACCTACCAAACATGATGCCTCATTTTTTCTTTCTTTCTTTCTTCTTCTTCTTCTTTTTTTTTTTTTTGTGGCAGCTGGTGCAACAGCTTGTCTTTTACCAGAGAGAGGATGTCTCAACAAGCATCAGACTATTGAATTCCCAGAAATTTCACTGAGGTGGTGGGCCCCTGTCACCACCTGAATTTTTGTGGAGTTTATTGCTTACCCTCTAGTTTGCATAGGGCTAAAGCATCTGAAGTACTTGTGACTTCCTACATATCAGACCCAATCAGCATACTGTCATCACAGAGTGAGCCAGTGTGATGTTTTGTGGAATGTTGAGACAGTCAAGATGACTTTGGACTATACACTGACAAAAAGAAGAGGAATCAATGGGGCCCTGGGGAAAACACTGTTAAGGCATACTATTGGCCCTACCAGGTAACAGCAAACAGCTTCTGGTGCTCTTGGAAATTGATATAGAGGGAAATGCAACCAAGTGCCAGAGGCCATGTTGATTTGCTCCAGTGAAGACACTTCATCTGAGACAGAAGCTGAAATTGGAGTCACAACCTGAGTAAGTTTATGACAGCCCACAGTCATTCTTCAAGATTCATCGGGCTTCTGCACAGGCTAACCTGGTGAGTTAAATGGGATATAATAGGATCACCATCCCTGCTTTTTTCAAGACTTTGATGCTGGCAGTAGTTTCTCCATTTCCCCCAGGAATGCAGTACTGCTTCTAGTTTACTATCCTTCTACTATCCTGGTAAGGAAGGGAAGTTCCAGGAGCCACCAGTTAGCCTTTCCTACCATAATGGCCTTCACTCCATGGGTCAAGAAGCCAATATGGAGAATGTGTCACTTGCCTGTGCACCAACCAGGTTCACTGTGAGACTTAGGACTCCACTGATGGCCTTACCACTCTGACTCATTGGCCACAGTGGCATTTTGAGTCCCTAGGAATTAGTGTCAATTCAGAGCCAGATTCCATTCATCCATAAAAGGTCTGCACATTTCTCTTTCTCCAATGCACAGCCACTTTAGTAAATAGCCACAGATCCCTTGCGAAGGCTCCGAGGAATATGTGTGTGTGAACCTGCAGTAATAGCACAGGGTCTTTTCTCAAGGGAACTCAGCCTGCCCTTGACTCAACGGATTTAGGGCCTGTAAACTGACTTATATCTGGAAACTGGGTGATGGGCCATGGCTTTTCACTGTGACACCTCGAGCTAGGCTTTGGTCTACCAGACATAGAGTTTTTCTTTTTATACAGATCAGGCATCACTCCAGTAGGTTGCCCATCTATTTTATTCCCAGACATACCATATTTCTTAATGTATTAGTGAAGGGAGTGTCTTCTGGATCCTCTTGTGGAGCATAGTTGGGGGTAGGTACGCACATGATAAACCCAGTCCTGCATTTCTATCTCCCTAAGCCTTTGGATTCCCTCCTTCAAGTTGTACCAGAAAGCACTAGCATCTCAACCTCATTAAGTGTAGACCACTGCTGAGTCGACACTGAGCCAACCAACTAGATAAGCTGTTAAAGGAACCTCCAGTTAATATGTTAATTCCAGACTCTCTAGTAAGAACATCCATATCGACAAATTCAGCCTGATCTGGTGTTCTAGTCTATTCTCCTTGGTCTAACAGCTTAGAATCTATCTCCACGTGTTCCCCAGGTTTCCAATATATATTAGTGAAATCTTGGGACTCTTTCGATGTTTGCACTATATCCTCCTGGGCCAGAGTGTGTATCTGTTCCTAGAAATCATGCTGAGATCTGACCTTACTTTTGGGGTCTAGTGACAACAGGGAGAGGTTGTGGTGGGTCTTGAAAAGAATGAGTACTCCTTTTTGAGACATTTGACCAGGTGAAGTTATCACAACGTTTAACCCAGAAGCTCTCCCTGGCCACTAAAAGGCAAGCCACTTCCACTGGTGAGAGAGGCTCAGAATGATTTGGGGGTTCGATATTGTTGTTTTCATCTGGGTCCAACCAGATTTCTCTATTCCAAGTTTCAAGATCTCATTCTTTCCTGATCAATACCCTAACTTTCAAATAAGAAACTTGGCACGACTGTGAATTCAACAATCGTCATCCATCAACCTGCACAACTAAATTTTGTGCTTGATTTCCATCAGTATCAGTTCTATGTCTACAAGGAGTGAGACTCTTCAGGGGCTGCCATGGACTCTTCTGGTTCTCAGAGGTGGCTTGAGCTGAGAGTTAACACATCTGAGCTTCTCATTTTCTCTCTGTAAGAGCTCAAGTACACCTGAAAGGATACATCCCACCCCAGAGTCCTTGCAGGAATCATTACTGCCCTAATGGTCAGGAGCAGCAGCCACCTGGGTCACCATCATCAGCTGTGATGCTGCCATGTCATGGTTACCAGCCTCCTGTTTCCCATTGGCAAGGAACCTGAGGGCACAATTACATCAATCCCCAAATTCCATTTTTACATATCTATTTCCTGAGACCAGTCCCAGAACCAATTCTATATTAGTTTGGATCCAAGCAAAAGACAGAAACCACATAGTATAAACAGGGAAAGTTTAGTATAAAGAATTTTTAAGCTGTGATTAGAGGAGTAAGTATAAAGTTGTAGAGAGAACTCTAAAGGGAATCCTAAGGCTGGATAAACAAACTGTGGTACATTGCAGGAAAAACACGACACACATGTTCTTGTATGTAGCAAGGACACGTAAGGAAGAACAAACTTGGAAGGGGCCCTGCTTCCCCAAGCATGAGGTTCAGGCACTGTTGTTGGAGGTGTTGGTTGTAGCTCACTAGATGGCACAGGATTTTGCTGGTTGCCTGGCCAGAGCTGATCCAAAGTCCCTGGACAGCAGGAAATGACCCTCTGAGGTTGCCTGCTCACTAACAGGACAGTACACGGTCTCTGGTGCATGGAGTCCATGTTGGAAGGGCTACAGCGTAGTGACTACTGGGCCTGTTCTAGGCAGAGAAGTTTCAAGGGACACACACTCTGGGCATATGACACCTCTGGGCATATGAACACCTCTGGGTGTTCCCCGAGGGTGCGGCAGAAGCAAGAAAAAGCAGGATGCAGTACATGGGTGACAAGAGGAGGGGCCCCTCCCTCCTACACTGGCCCTCTAGTGCCATCTGCTGACAATGTTGGCATTATGCTCCCTGCAAAGGAGAAATGCTGATAGAACCCAGGCCATTATCACAAGAAAAAGTGCTCTTGGGGTGAATCTGGAGTTCAGAGGCAATAAATTGATCTTGCACATGCCCCAATATAGACATGACACCAGTGTTTATCAATAGGTTAACGGATGAACAAACTGTGGTGAATCTATACAATGGAAAACACCACTCAGCAATAAAAATTAATGAACAGCTGACACACACACAACTCAGATGCATCACAAAGACATTTTGCTGAGAAAAAAGCAGCCAGACACAAAAGGGCACCTATTATGTGACTCTATTTATAGGAAATACCCTAACAGGCAAACCGGCAGTGTCTGGGGCTCCAGCAAGGAAGATTCACTGCAAAGGAGCATGTGGAACTTTCTGGGCTGATGAGAATGTTCTCTATTTTGATTGTCATGGTGACTACATGGATGTGTACATTTTTCAAAATTCATAGAGCTCCACACTAAAATGAGTGCTATTTATTCATGTGAATTATGCAACAATAAGGCTAATTTTTTAAAGTGAATGGAGGGACTTCCTTGGTGGCCCAATGGTTGAGAATTGTCCTTCCAATGCAGGGGACATGGGTTTGATCCCTGGTAAGATCCCACATTCCACGGGGCAACTAAACCTGCACTCTGCAACTGGAGAGAAGTTCGCACGCTGCAGTGAAAGATCCCAGATGCCTCAATGAAGATCCCGCATGCCACAACTATATATATATAAGTGAATGGAAAACTATGGCCTCTCAATAAAAGCAGGACCATTAAGAATTCAAAGTTTCAAATACTGAAGGTTTGGATCACCACTGGGGCTAGATCCCAACCAGCTGAAAGGTTGGTTGGCTGAGAGCAAAGAGAACATGGATGGGGTAGTGAAGGATGAAAACTCAAATACTGACTATGGCTTCAAGACCAGTTGTACAAATGAAAATTGTAAAAGCTACACACATTTTCTTGTTTTTTTCCTGGTGTATGTGTGTGTAAACCAAGTTTTGCCTTCTCTTCTTCTCTATTGTTTACTCAGCAGTTTTGATAGTGATTAATTTCTATTACTTTTTGGGTCACAGAATTTCCAGGTGGGATTTTAATTAAGTCAGAAAAGAAATGACCATCCAGACATTGTCATGGGAGTAATGGGACTTTGTGTGTCCCCTTTTGGGGGAAGGAATGTGAGCGTGCAAAATGGCTAGGTGGGATAGTTGAATCAAGAAAAGGTATCAATGTGGTATGCCAGTACCTGAGATCCTAGATTAAATGTGGAGTGACTCTAACAGTTTGTTTGTCTGATTGACTAACACCTGGTCCAACAACAAACTGCATTAAATAACAGTAAGATGCTCAAACTCCCCTGGTATAATGCAGAAGATGGAATCTGAGAGTGTTAGGAGGTAGGAATTATGGGGTGCCTTTTGTGTGGTCCAACCACTGATAGCCACTGGACAGTGGTTTTCTCTCCTATTTCCTTCAAGGACAGAGTTCTACCCACATTTAATTTGCAGTCAACATATTAAACTCTCTCACATGTTGGTATTTCTTCCCAGTGTTCTCTTTGCTGTTTGGGCTAATAAGTTTTTGTAAATGTCTCCACTTCTATTTTGGTTGGGTTTTGGGAAATAAGGAAATTAAACATATATCTTTTCAATCCACCATCTTGACCACATCAGTTTTTTTTTTTTTTACTTTTATAAATAGGTCACATACAGTTCCTGTTTAAGTGTGCTAATTCTTTATGATACTATTGGTCTCAGAAATACTTTTCTTAAAAGTTGTATATACTACACACACACACACACATCACACTCCGTATTCTCAACTAATGCCAGCTGAGGAAGGAGGCGCCCCATCCATTTTGGTGCCTTGAACATTGCACGCTGCTCTATAAATCCTCTTGGCTAATGAGTACTTTCCATGCCATTCAAAGTTGACTGTGTTCTGCGAAACACACTGTTTACTCTGCTTTGTCCTTTCTTTCTGCCACTTATGTTCTAGGGAATAATTTTGACCCATAGTTGTGGGTAAAAGGTATTCAAGTGATCATTCTGGACTCGCCTCAAAGAGAAAAAGGAAGACTATTACACTTAATGTCAAAAAACCAATTTCCAGGCAGCTCAAGTTGCCATCATGGAAATGGTGGAGGAAGTGGAGGGTAAAGTTCAGTGAGCCATGCCCTTTGCAGGAGGAAGCCCTTTGCAAGAGTAACAGCATCATAAGCTGCACTCCAAGGCTGGGAGAGGTGACCAAGGGGGTCGTGTGAAGGGGGTGCCAAGCTAGAAGCCAGAATTAAACTTATAAAGACCCAAAGAGCAATCCTTTCTAACTTCTGTGCACATTCTATGTCATGGCCCTACTGACAGATAAATTGGGGGTCACAGTGGAACTAGGAGTGGTGGGCAGTGGGTATGAAGGTACAAGCCACCCCTTATAGGAAGACCAGAGTACTCAGCCCTCCCAGTTCACTTGGAAAAAAAACAATGTTTCCTTTTAGCTGGGGTAGGCCAGTTGAATATCACTGAAAACAGTACCAAGATAGAGACATAATAGTCTTTTCCAGATTTTCCCTCAAGAGAAACAGCAGGGCAAGGAAAGGAATATGTGATTAGGGCCTGGAAAGAAGGTTCTGAGGGGCCTGCACCAGGACATTGACTCCTAAGATAACAGGTGCCCTTAACTGTGGGGCTTTTGTTTTGCTGAGAGGGGACTATAAATTTGGGGCCAGAAATGAATTTCCTGGAGGTGGCAGAAAGGCTGGGGTCAACCCCCCAGGGACATTCCTCCTATGGGCCCTTCCTTTATTTGTTAAGAGCACTGAGCCTTTCCTCTAAGTCAAAGTTGAACAAATGTTTTAAAACCACCCATTTAAACATTGTCAAATTATTACCCTCTCCCCACCTGGCCCTGGGCTGGGCTGTTGTGTTTATTGTGTTATGTCAGACCAGTATTTCTGGTACTCTAGATTACTGTATTAGTCATGGCCTAGCTCAGTGCTTTGTGACCACCTAGAGGGGTGGGATAGGGAGGGTGGGAGAGAGGGAGATGCTGATTGACTTTGTTATAAAGCAGAAACTAACACACCATTGTAAAGCAATTATACTCCAATAAAGATGTTAAAAAAAAAAGAAAGAAAGAAAACAGAAACCAAACTAGGTATTTAAACAGAAAATAATTTATATAGGGAATTGGTTACGAATGAGTTAGAAGGGCTAGAAGAGTGAAAAAGAAAGTGATAACCAGGAACCAAGGGGCCACCATCACTCCTGCTCTGAAACCACCACTCACTCCTATGCTGCCTGTGCTGGGATGTGAGAGCACAGTGATGCCCCTCCCACCTGCAGAGCAACTGTGTGCTGTCACAGCAGGAACAGGAAGCTTCTCTCTCCCCCAATTTCAATCTCCTGCTAGTGCCTCCATTGTGAGAACCAGAAGCCAGTTGTCAAGTGAAATCTAGGAAATGCATATTTCTTTCAGCTCCAGTAGTCAAAAGTGAAGGACAAAAAGCAGGTGGGGACCTCAGCTACAATAGAAATAATCCACGCAGCCTGCCCCATAGCACTCAGCATTATGACCCACTTCACTATGCATATTTACGATTGTGTTCAGCAAAGGTGACAAAAATTTCATGCTTTTCCAACAGGATGCAACTGTTCTCCCCATTAATACCTATTTAAGGTAACAGGAACATATCTTCTAAGATCCACTTCAAAAGTAAAAAAAAAAAAAGGGGGGGGGCTTTTGGTTCCACACAAGGTGGAGTAGACTCACTTATCCCTGTTCCTCTCACTAAGTACACCTAAAAATCCTGGACATTACATATAAAATGAACATGAGAATAATCTGAAAGATGTAGAAAGGAAGGGGGATCAACTAGGGATCTTGAGACCTGAGAAATGGCACTGTGGAGTATTCCCTGGGTCTTCTTCTTTTCCCTAGGTTCCCTCCTACATTCAAGACTTGGAGCTACAGAAGCTGACAACTTGCAAATGCCAATGAGTACAGACAACAAAAGGCTTCCAAAAAGCCAATTCTCTCTAGCCAAAGGAATTGGAACACAACAGCCTAGCAAGACAGAAAACTTTTAGACCATAACTTTAAGGCCATAAAGAAGAACCAAATAGAAATCTTAGAACTAGAAAATGCAAATTAAAAACTCCAGTCAAACACCACAGAAAACACTGCAGCTCTATTGCCATCCCCATCCTCAAAGAACTAGTGGGGAACACTCACCTACCTGGCTGTAACAAGACAGCCCCTCCCAACCATCAGCATGGTGTCAGAGAAGGCTGAATGGGGAGCTGGGACTTTCATCCCCATCTGATGGTAATGAAACCCTCCTCCACCATATCAGTGGAGGCCAAGTGGGGAATCTGAATTTCCACCCCAACTTGGCAGTACCAAGGCGGTACCCTCTTTTCTCCACCAGTGCAGTGACAGAGAAGCCTGTTGAAATAAAGGATTTAAATATGAACCAGGGTCTTATAGCATAATACTCAATATGTCCAGGATATAATAGAAAATCACCAGTTAAACCAAGAACCAGGAAAATCTCAACTTCATTGAGAAAAGACAACAGAAGCCAACACCAAGAGGACACATGTTGGAATTATACGGCAAGAATTTTAAAACAGCCGTAATAAAAATGCTTCAATGAGCAAATATAAACATGCTTGAAACAAATGAAAAAAATAGAAAGTCTCAGCAAAGAAACAGGAGATGTAAAGAAACGTCAGATGAAAATTTTAGAACTGAAAAATACAAATGAAAAACTCCATGAATGGGTACCATGGAAAATGGAGAGGAAAGGACAGAGTGAAGAATCAATAAAGTTGAAGGTAGAGAAAAGGAAATTACCCAAACTGAACAACAGAAAGAAAACAGATTTTTTAAAAAATGAATGAGCCCTCATTTCCTGTGGAGCTGTAATATATCTTACATGTGCCATTGGAGTCTCAGAAGAAAAGGAGAAAGAAGATAGGACTGAAAAGTTTTCAAAGAAATGATGGCTGAACATTTCCCAAACTTAACAGATGACATAACCCTACGGATTCAAGAAACTGAACTAACTCCAAATAGGATAAACATAATGAAACCCATGCCAAATAACACAGTCAAACTCCTGAACATGAAAGACCAAGAAATCTTGAAAGCAGCCAGAGAAATGACACTTTGTCTGTGGAGAAAACCATTCAAATGACCATATTTCTCATTAGCAACCATGGTGGCCAGAAGTGGCACAGCACGCTTCAAATACAGAAAGAAAAGAACTATGAACCCAGAATTCTACATCCAGTGAAATCATCCCTCAGGAATAAATGGGAAATCAAAATACTCTTAAAGGAAGGAAAACTAAAATTTGTCACCAGCAGACATACACTAAAAGGTATTGTTGAGACCAAAATGATAAAAAAAAGGAATTTGGGAATTCCAGGAAGGAAGAAAGGAAAACAGTAGGAGTAAAAGTATGGGTAAACCCTCTAAAAAAAAAAAAAAGTATGGGTAAACCCAATAGACTTTCCTCCTCTTCTTGAGTATTCTAAATCATGTTGATGGGTAAGCAAATCAAAGTTACCTAGAGTCTACCATGTGCCAAGGTGCATAAGGGAGAAGAATTCCCTGTCCTTGACAAAGTTACAAGCTAAATGGAATAATTTATGCTTGTAAGATCCTTAGAACAGCACTTGATACCTTACGGAGCATAGAACAGCACCTGATACCTTATTGAACAATATATACTTGTTTGTTAACTAAATACAATAAACGTAAGAAGACAAAGCAAAAGTCAATGGGACACCCACTAGCAAAGAAGAACTTAAATTCTCCTTTCTTCTCCCATAAATGTGACAGCAAAGTACAGGGAGGCAGAAATCCATCAGCCCTTCCATTTGAGTCCTCGGCTGAACTATCTGTCCTAGTGTGCCAGAGTCAAGGTGGTCATAGATACCGTGGGGGGGAGATGCGGATTCTCCCTGGTCTTCATTCCGCCATTAGGCATAGGTTTCCAAATTCCTTTCTCTTGTGTCATAGTTTTTGTTGTTGTTGTTGTTGTTGTTTTTGGCTGCACTGGGTCTCCGTTGCTGCGCATGGGCTCTCTCCAGTAGTGGTGAGCAGGGGCTACTCTTTGTTGTGGTGCACAAGCTTCTCATTGTGGTGGTTTCTTTTGTTGCAGAGCATGGGCTCTAGGGGCGCGGGCTTCAGTAGATGTGGCGCACAGGCTTAGCTGCTCCGCGGCGTGTGGGATCTTCCCGGACCAGGGATGGAACCCGTGTCCCCTGCATTGACAGGCGGATTCTTAACCACTGCGCCACCAGGGAAGTCCATCATAGTTTCTTCGTCTGTAAAATAAGAAGGTTGAACTTGATTGGAGTTAGATGCCAAGAATTGGACCCCTGGATTCCCAGGGGGCCTTCAGTGATATGAAGAGGAATCAGTAAGCTAATAAAATGGAACTTTTGCCCACGAAAAGGCTACAAAAGGAATAAACATTTACTAAGTACCCATGTCTTAGGCTCACGTTTCCTTGAAGTTACCTAATGAAGTAGGTATTCTTATATCTATTTTGCCATTTCCATTTTCAGATGATGAAATAGTCCACAGAGTGGAGATAACTTTCCTAAGGCAGAACTGGGGTTTTACAAGGCTAAATAAAATGAAAAACTAAGTTTCTTTGCTTTTAAATTGAATTATATCAACTTAATAATGTAGCTAGGATTATCCAGTTAACAGAGGGGGAAAAAAAAGAACAAGAAGTGTATCCTTGTTTGACAGATATCATTCAAAACATGACCCATAAGGAGAGGCAGATAATCATGTGTAACCTTCTTGATAAAGTTAGGAACCTATGTAATAGCTGTTTTCTAAAGCAAAGACCTTCCAGCTCAAAAAAACCCTAGGATTCCAAGAAAATTTGACACACAGTATGTGCATTCATAATTAGCTGCCACAAGGTGGCACAATTCTCAGTAAATGCAATGAGGTTGGTCTAAGTCTAAGATCTCACATTTGCCTTCTCCACTTACAGCATCCTTTCTCTTTAAGAAACTGAGTCTTGAGTTTTCTATTTCCTAAGGCCTAGTTTACAAGAATGTGGTTATTCCTTTAATCTGGAATCCCTCCCACCCTCTCTTATCTCCCTTCCCTCACTAACTCACATTCATCTTTACTTATCACTTGAAATATTTCCTTAGAGAATCTCATCTCCCTGAACTAGGTTAGTTCCCTGAGAACACACTCCTGGAGCATCTTGCCCTTGGCCATCATAATACTTTACACTCTTGAAATGTCTTACTTCTAGATTTGAAGCTTCATATAAGGACAAGGAAAGACATTGATCTCATCTGCAGCTCCAACCTAGAGGCCAGCCTAGTGTCTGAGTCACAGTAAGCACTCAATAATTAACATTTTTCAATGAATAAATTAATGGTAGACTAAATGATAGAGAAATAGATAACCTCTAAGGTTTCTTCCAGATTGAAAATTAAAAGATTTCAGGGGAAATTTTTTTCCCACCAAAAAGAAACAAAAGATTGACCAATCAAGTTTCCATCATGTCTGGTCTTTAATTCTGTATAATGGTGGGAGGAGATTAGCAATGCTTTGATTAGAACTACTTTGATAATTCCTCAGTTAATGTCACACTATCATCCATAATTGTTGTGTAATTTAACTATCAACTCATAAAGCTGTCATATAGAGTAGGAATAAGTGAGTCTCCTGTGACTGATGAGAACAACTTGGATCTAGTGCAGAGATGGGATTTCCTCCAAGTTCACCTCTGGCAGCTGAATGACTTTCTCCCAGGAACAACGGCCTGAAATGTGGTATTCTCTCAGAGAAACATGCTCTAACCAATTGGCTCTGTGCTTTGAAGCCGCTGTGGTTTGGTGTGTGCAAAAAGCCTGAGCACTATCTATCAGGGAGGTTTTGTTATGATCTCTGCTCCTTTTTTATCTGCATGCTAATACAGCTTATCTCCAACTAAATTTAATTCAACACAGAATTTGCTGTGTGCAAGAAACTGTGCTGAGTGCTATGGAGATGTGCAAAGCAAGACTCCTGTCCTCGAGGAGTTTACAGTCCAGCAGTTCTTAGGCCAGCACTATTAGTCATAATTCACATTAAGTTCATATTTTGGATAAATGATTCCTAATCTTCAGGAGACCCTAATGGGATCTTGAGCTGGGTGGTAGAAAGGGGTGATGGTGAGGTCATTGGAAAGGGTAGATTCGATATGTGCTTACTGATTTGATAATTCTAACTACAGAAAGTAAAACACAATAAAACTATCCTTCAGAAGGGATGTGCACAAGGTTGAATAAGTATCAGTTATGTGAATTTAAAATTAGAGAGGTGATATCAGACTCGGATATTAGCACAGAGTCACCCTAATCCCCCTCCAGTGTGCCCACTCCAAATTCTCCAGCAATAATCGACTAACAGTTCCCATCAACTGAATACCCACCTGGGCTTTAGGATCAGCAACTGTTATCCACACTTTCCCATGTGCTGCTGCCTCTGTTTGGGCTGCTCCAACACAGTGTGGCTGGGAAACCCCTTCCTTTCAAAACACAGCCCAAGCTCATAGATGCCCCTGACAATGCCTCTTCCTCCTCTGTAGCTTCCGATCACTTTGTTGTCTCGGCTTATTCATGTGGACACCACCCTCCCACACTGCAAGGCAGGAGCTGCACCTCATTCCTACAGCACCTCCGACTCCATAGCTCGGGTGCTTCAAGATGCTGGGGGGTGTCTTTCCCTCTATGTGCTCCCTGATGTCTGCCACAGTGGAAAGAAAGCCCTCAGGAGTCAGGAATTCTCTCTTCCATATATGTTCACAGCTGTAGCCCTAAAATACAGATTACTTTTCATGGGAAACTGTCCTAGAAGATCCCAAGAGTGCATCAGATGACTCGTAACGTTATTAGATTGATTACTATTCTCAATTTGTATACTTTCTCAAGATTAAAGTGCTTTCATGTGCACTATTTTCTTTCTATCTTTATAAAAACACAGTTTTAAGAATCTTAGAATCATCTGAACTGGAAAGACCTTAAAGATCACATAAATTCTCTTTTAAATGAAAATGAAGACCAGAAAATTTAAAACACTTGCTCCAAGTCCTATGATTTAGCAAGAAAAGCAAGCTGCAAAACAAATTACCACAAATTTAGTGGCTTAAGACAACACCAATTTATTAACTCACAGTTCTGTGGGTCAGAGGCCCTGCCCAGCCCAGCATGACTGGTTTCCTGCTCAGGGTCTCATGAGGTTGAAATTAAGGCATCATTGGGCTGAGTTCCCATCTGGAGGCTCTGGGGAAGGATCCACTCCCAAGCTCATCCTTATTGGCAGGACTCGGTTCCTCTCAGTTGCAGGATTGAAGGCCCAGTTTCCTTGCTGGCCATTGGCTCTCACTTCTGGAGGCCTCTCTCAAGTCCTTTCCACCTCCATCATTAAGCCAAAAACAGTGCATCAAATCCTTCCCATACTTCAAATCTCTGACTTCTGCTGTGGTTACCAGCCACAGAAAATCCTCTCCTTTCAGTGGTCTCATGCAATTAGGTTAGGCCCACCAAGATCCTCTCTCTTTTCCTTAACATCAACTGTGCTGGGTAACATAACTTAATTATGGCAGGAAAACCCATCAGATTCAATCCCAAGGATTATTCAGGATGTATATATGGAAGGTGGGCAAGAACTCTTGGAAAACATGTGATAATCCTGGCAACACACAAGGGCATGGGAATCACAGACATGGTTTTGACAGCTTCACCACTCACCATCTCTGCAGTTGGACATATCATTACATTTGATTGAGCCCATGTTTCTTCATTGGTAGGATGAAAATAGTAAATACCCCACAAGCCTTTTGTAAGGCTTAATGAGAAGATGAATATGAGAGTGGCTTTAAGGTATAAGGCACAACCTGGCAGGGTCTAGTTGAAGTTAATATGTACAAGCATGTGGCATCCCTAGACTCAAAGTTCCTAAAAGTTAGAGGAAAGTTTGTCTCTTCAGACCTGCCAGAAATAAGGGGCTTCCTCCTCTGTAGTGTGAGCCTTACTCTTAGTCACAATGACATGTTAGTTGAGGGCACCAAAAATGGAGAGAAGCTGCAGGGTTTAAATGGCCATTTCTTCCTATCCAGGACAATGCTAAACTGTATTTGGATGTATCTGGACGGCTCTAGCCCTCGGCTGAAGCTGGGATTTCTTCAAATAACCGAACTGGACTGCCAAGCTGACATGGTTCATCTGGTAAAGTCGGGGCCTAACTCAGAAGGAGGTAGGCACAGCAGAGATGACCAGGCAAATGTTTCAGCAGGGAAGACGGCTTGTCTATACCTCCCCGCTCTCCAATGTTCCTTAGGGCAGAAATTAAGAGTTATGATAACATCTAATTATAACTCTCTTATAGAACACCAAGGGGCAAGGTTGTCTATTATCTGAAAGAAACATTGAAAGTAAGTCAGCACACTCATCTGTAGGAGCCCCATTTTCTCTTCCTTCAGTGTGGCTTACTTTCTGAGAAAGGAGCACATAGACCAGGATGTAACTTGCTTAAGGATGATGGTTACATATATGTTTTCCCCTTCAGCAGAAGAAATCATTGTGTGATGGTCTCCCTCAACCCTTTCTTGCTAAATTCATAGACTAGAGCACAGTCTGGCATGTAACAGACATTTCAAAAAGCATTTTCTGAATGAACAAATTTATAATGAAAGTAATAATAATGATAATAAACAGTGAGCTGGACCCAGATCTCCTATTTCCTTCTCACCACTCTTTCTAGTAAACTGTTTCCCACTATATTGGCCTGGTGGCTGCCTTTTGAACAGATTTAATAAGCAGGTGTGAAGGCTCAAGCTAAACTTGAATGCTCCAGCTCCCACAGCCACTAGAAAGTCCAACCAGCCTGTCAAGTTAAATGTCTTTAGAAATAGTTGTGCAGCTGAGGAAGTGAACAGCACGTTGACCATCTGTTTTCTTTCTTTCCTGGGGAGCTGAGTTGAAGGAATTTGGAAGGTTAATGAGCTCTCTCTGGCTAGTGTGGTCTTGCACAATCTTTGGGTGTGGGTCTTGTCCATTTTGGAAGATAAACACCCCCATGAAATGCCTTGGGAGTGTACATGCCTATACAATGATTAGAGTTTTCTCACCATACTGATTTGTGAGCATTTTAGAGGCTATAAGGCAAACTGCGAAAATACTTGGGCTTTGTAATGTAGACAGTTCAGGGTTTTAGACCTTGATTCCTCCACTTAGTTGGATAACTTTGGTTCCTCTCTGATCTTCTGTTTCTTCACATGTAAAATTGGAATTATAATAATATTTATATCATGAGGCTATCATGAAGATTAAATGAACTAAGTGTGCAAAGCACTTAGTTTAGAAATTGGCACTTCATAAATTGGCTACTATAATTGTTGGTATGTGACTAAACTTCCTCTTGGATACCTACACATTTATTTCTTCAAACCCTGCAATCATTTATTCCATAAACATTCACTAAGTGCTCAATAATATGCCAGTCACTGTGCTAAGTGATAGATGTTGAGACAAGCAAGAGGATGGCTCAGAGGAAATTAACATTGATTGAGAACCCACATTGAGCCAGGCTCTGTGCTAAGTGTTGGGAATTGCAGGCCAAGAAGTCACAGCATTTGAATCTCATATCTGCTTTTGCTTCTTCATTTCACACATTCATTCATTTAAGAGACATCGAAACTCACAAAATCTACTTTGGTTTTCTGGTCACCAAAATTCCTTTTGAATCAGTTTTCTTTGAATCTCACTGGGGCAGAAGAATGTACCTAAGAGACTTGCTTTACACTCGAGCCAGGCCTAATCTCAGTCTTGGCCTCCCACTGCTACCCGACTATCTTTGGTTTCCCACTTGTAGCAATGAATAACTCCACTTTCTCAACAGAAGCCTCAGTGCCCTTGGCCTCAACATTATTACTTTTGAAAGTAATTGTGTTGTGGCAAGATCATCCTGACCTCTTAATTAAGGGCTTTTGTGGTTTGGTCCTTGTCCTAGGTCCTCTTAATTTATTCCCTGTTGTCAATTTCATCACTAAGTACATCCTCTTATACAATGTTATTATAGCACAAGTGACACAGTTCCATCAAACTTCAGGAAAAAGTGGATATTACTGGAAATAAAAGTACTCAGAGAAGCACATGATGAAGAAAACGTTCCACAGTGCTGACTTGTTCTCTATTTCCTGCAAATCTATAGTAACAAGTGACTCGTTTTTAAAATAGCTCTAGAGTTGCCCATCTAGAATAACTCAAGAGGGCTTCCCTGGTGGCGCAGTGGTTGAGAGTCCGCCTGCCAGTGCAGGGGACACGGGTTCGTGCCCCGGTCTGGGAGGATCCCACATGCGGCGGAGCGGCTGGGCCCGTGAGCCATGGCCGCTGAGCCTGCACATCTGGAGCCTGTGCTCCGCAACGGGAGAGGCCACTGCAGTGAGAGGCCCGTGTACCGCAAAAAAAAAAAAAGAATCCACCTGCCAATGCAGGGGACATGGGTTCGAGCCTTGGTCGGGGAAGATCCCACATGCTGCGGAAGCAACTAAGCCCGTGTGCCACAACTACTGAACCTGCACTCTAGAGCCTGCATGGCACAACTACTGAGCCTGCATGCTACAACTACTGAAGCCCGCGTGCCTAGAGCCTGTGCTCTGCAACAACAGAAGCCACCACAATGAGAAGCCCACGCACCGCAACAAAGAGTAGCCCCCGCTCACTGCAACTAGAGAACTCCCACGCAGCAACGAAGGCCCAATGCAGCCAAAAATAAATAAAATAAATTTTTTAAAAAACCGAAAAACTAAAAAAAAAAAAAAAAAAAAAAACCGAAAAACTTCTGCTCTTCAAAAGACACTGTTAAGAAAATGAGAAGACAAGCCATAGACTAGGAGGGAACTTTGCAAAGCATATAACTGATAAAGGGCTTGAATCCAGACTATATAAAACCTCTCAAAACTCAACAATATGACAAAAGAAAAATCAGCTCAAACTTTTAAAAGTGCAAAAGATTTGAATACACCACCAAAGATATAGAGTTGGCAAATAAGCACAGGAAAAGATGCTAAGCATTATTAGTCAGAGAAATGAAAATGAAAACCAGAATGAGATATCACTTCACACCTTTCAGAATGGTTAAAATGGAAAAGACCCACCATACCAAGTGTTGGTGAGGATGCAAAGTACAGGAACTCTCGTGCACTGCTGGTGGGATATAAAATGGTACACACTTTCAAAAACACAGGTAGGGCTTCCCTGGTGGCGCAGTGGTTGAGAGTCCGCCTGCCGATGCAAGGGACACGGGTTCGTGCCCCAGTCCGGGAAGATCCCACATTCCGCAGAGCGGCTGGGCCCCGTGAGCCATGGACACTGAGACTGCGCGTCCGGAGCCTGTGCTCCGCAACGGGAGAGGCCACAACAGTTAGAGGCCTGCGCACCGCAAAAAAAAATAATAATAATAATAAACTTTCATAGAATAACTCAAGAAAAAACACCCCACACACTTGTCATGGTTGCCACAATTAATCAATCTTACAACACAATAATTCCAGAACAATTAAAAGTTAAATGAGATATAAAACTATAAGAATTTTAGAACCACAAATGTGTGAAAATTTTTACACTTCTCAGATGGGAAAGTTATTTCTAAGTATGACATCAAAGGCAAAAGCATTAAGAAAATGACCAATAGAACTGATTTCTGAAAAAAGTTTAAAACTTTCTTATGGCCAACAATTCCCCCAAGTATTAACAAACATGAATTAGGAGAAATATTTGCAGTCCACAAAGAGCACTTAACATATACTGTTTCACAATTGAAAAATGGGCAAAAGTCATGAAAGGACAATTCATAAAACACAATGTCCAGTGAACATATAAACATGTTTCATCTTACCAATCAAATAAATACAAATTAAAACAATGAAATATAACTTTTCACCATTAGATTAGCAAAGCTTAAATTTATGGATAAGGCCAGTGTTGGCAAGTATGTGCACGAACCAGCACTCTCATACATTCTTACTGGAAGTATGATGGGATTAGTTTTCTGGATGGCTATTTTGTAATATTTAAATAGTTTTAAAAGTGCATACCATTTGACTCAGCAATTCCACTTCTGGGCATTATGCTAAGGAAGTAACCAGAGAAGTCACAAAGATGTATTGTAGTATTGTTTATAATAAAGAAAAATTTGAAACAACCTTATATCTATAGAGGGTAGTTAAATTACGTGACATTTGTACAGTAGAGTATTATGCTACCATTAAAATGATAATGATTCTCTCTCTTTTGCTGGCTTTGAAGAATCTTCCAGGTTGTGAGAGGGTCAATGGAGAGAACCACATGGCAAGTAACTGAGGGTGGATATTTGATATAACTCTAGGAGCTGAGAGCAGCCCACTGCTGACAGTCAGCAAGAAAATAGAGCCACAGTCTAGAATCCTGCCAATAACCTGAGGGAGCTTGGAAGCAAATCTTTCCCTGGTCAAGCCTCTGATGAGACTGCAGTCCTAGCCAACACCTGATTGTAGCCTGGCAACAAAAAAATGAGATAATAAATAAGTGTTGTTCTAGGTCACTAAGTTTGTGGTTTTGCTATTCAAACCTGTCTATGTTATGTTAAATAACAAATAGGTTATGAAACATTATGTTATATGATCTTATTTAAAATTAAGCTTATGTTTGAAAAAATATTTGTAGAAAAATGTCTTGGACAATATAAAGCACTTTAATATATTTTAAAATTTATATATTTTATATATATAAAATGTATATATTTTAAAAGTATTCCTCATACTTTTCTGCGTGTCTTGAAATTTAGTTTTTCAATGAACATTTATTTTATAATTAAAGATAGATGTATTCCCATTTTCAAAGAAAACAATATATTCAAAACCTTGGGAGGAAAGTTTATCTGTGATGGTGTCATATTTGTGTCATAATGATACAACATTTTGGGGGGAACCTTGGAACATACTGAAATTCATTGATTAAAAGATAATGTGGGGCAGAGTCAAGATGGCACACTAGGAGGACATGGAATTCGCATCTCCTCACAACTAGAGCAACTACTAGGCATCAGTGGGGGAACATGGACAACTAAGGGAACAGGAGGAACCCCCAGCAACCTGGTAGGACCTGGGGCATGGGGGGAGTGAAGGGGGTGGAGAAGTGGAGATGCAACAGGACTGGCGCCCCTGAGGGGAAGCTGGGGAGGGGAAGGGATCCTATGCCAAAGCGGGAAATTGGGGAACCACTGGGAGAGCAGAGGATCAAAAGGGAGTGTGGCCAGGTTTTTCCTGTCCACTTGATCCTCCAGGAACCTGTTGAGATCCTGGGCCTGATCCTTTGCCCACCTAGGCCCCCTCCAGCAGCAGGGGTCCTGAGGGAATGGAAGAGGGGGAAGGGGGAGCAAAAGTAAAGGTGGACCTCTGGGACCAGCACCACTGCGGAGTGGCTGGGGGAGAAGAGGAGTTCCTACACCCAGCGGGACCCACCCATGGTTAGGGGTCCAGCGGCCACGGAAGACCCTGGAGAACACAGTGGGGGAGGGGTGTGAAGAAACGGAAGGGAACGTGGACAGTGCTTTCCTTGTCCACTTAGGCACCAGGAAGCCTGTTGGGCTCCCAGGCCTAATCCTCTGCCTTCGGAGCCACCCTCCTGCTGTGCAGAACCTGAGACCCGCCCCTACACCCCCACCCAGGTCCCTACCTCCAAACTCTGGAATTCCACACTCCAGCGGCCGTCCTTTCTATACGCTGCCTCTCCCCTTCTCCTCAGGTCCTAAGCAGAGGCCCTGCCACATACTTAAACGTCGCCCCACCTAGGCTCTGCCCCATGATCAAACGTCACCCCCCCACCTGCCTAGATCCCACCTGACCCTAAACCCCGCCCCTGTCTAAGTTCCACCCCCAGCTAAACTCCGCCCCCGTGGCCAAGGCTTTTTAAAATTTTTCTTCTTCTTTTTTCTCCTTTTAGATTGAGGTTCCATTTTACCTTTTTGGTTCATTGCTGTTAATTCTTTTACATTATTATTTTTCCTAATAAATCTTTTATTTTTCTAATTTTACTTTATTCTTTATACTTTGTTATTGTTCTCTCCTTTTGGCTTGTTCCTGTCCCCCGCACGCCACCCCTCCACCTTTTCCTTTTCTTTCTTTTTTCTCTTGTGGTTTTATTTTACATTGTTGCACTTGTTTCAATTATAGTTTTATTTTTCTGAATATATTTTTTATCTTTCTAATATTATTTTGGTTTTTATTCTTTAATATTGTACTGCTCCATTTTTTCTTTCTTACTTTCTTTTATTTTTTATTATTATTATTTTTTAACCATGCCCTGAAGCTTGCAGAATCTTGGTTCCCAGACTGGAGGTTGGGCCCAAGCTTCTATGGTGGGAGCTCTGAGTCCAAACTGCTGGACTAACAGAGAACCTCAGACCCAGGGGAATATCAATCAGAGTGAGAAGTCCCGGAGATCCACATCTCAGCACCAAGAACTGGCTCTATCCAACTGCCTGCAAACTCCAGTGCTGGATGTCTCAGGCCAAACACCCAATAAGACAGGAATATAGCACCACCCATCAAAAAATTAAAAAAACAAATGACAAAAATATATGTTACAGATGAAGTATCAGGGTAAAAACCTACAAGATGAAATAAATGAAGATGAAACAGGCAACCTACCTGAAAAAGAATTCAAAGTAATGATAGTAAAGAGGATCGCAAATCTTCAAAACAGAATGGAGAAAATACAAGAAACATTGAACAAGGTTCTAAAAGAACTAAAGAGCAAACAAACAGTGATGAACAACACAGTTGCTGAATTAAAAATACTCTAGAGAGGACAGACAGCCGAAGCAAGAAGAACTAAAATCCTGCAGCCTGTGGAACAAAAACCACATTCACAGAAAGATAGGCAAGATGGAAAGGCAGAGGGCAATGTACCAGATGAAGGAACAAGATAAAACCCCAGAAAAACAACTAAATGAAGTAGACATAGGCAACCTTCCATAAAAAGAATTCAGAATAATGATAGTGAAGATGATCCAGGACCTCGGAAAAACAATGGAGGCAAAGATCGAGAAGATGCAAGAAATATTTAACAAAGACATAGAAGAATTAAAGAAAAAACAAACAGAGATGAACAATAAAATAACTGAAATGAAAACTACACTACAAGGAATCAATAGCAGAATAACTGATGCAGAAGAACGGATAAGTGACCTGGAAGACAGAATGGTGGAATTCACTGCTGCAGAACAGAATAAAGAAAAAAGAATGAAAAGAAATGGAGACAGCATAAGAGACCTCTGGGACAACAGTAAATGCAAGAACATTCGCATTATAGGGGTCCCAGAAGGAGAACAGAGAGAAAAAGGACCCGAGAAAATATTTGAAGAGAATATAGGCGAAAACTTCCCTAACATGGGAAAGGAAATAGCCACCCAAGTCCAGGAAGTGCAGAGAGTCCCATACAGGATGAACCCAAGGAGAAACATGCCAAGACACATGGTAATCAAACTGGCAAATATTAAAGACAAAGAAAAATTATTGAAAGCAACATGGGAAAAACGACCAATAACATACAAGGGAACTCCCATAAGGTTAACAGCTGACTTCTCAGCAGAAACTCTGCAAACCAGATAGAGTGGCATGATATACTTCAACTGATGAAAGGGAGGAACAACTACAAGCAACCCTATGCCAATAAAATGGACAACCTGGAAGAAATGGAAAAATTCTTAGAAAGGTATAACCTTCCAAGACTGAACCAGGAAGAAATCTACAACCAAGATTACTCTACCCAGCAAGGATCTCATTCAGATTCGATGGAGAAATCAAAAGCTTTACAGACAAGCAAAAGCTAAGAGAATTCAGCACCAGCAAACCAGCTCTACAACAAATGCTAAAGGAACTTCTCTAAGTGGGAAACACAAGAGAAGGAAAGGAGCTACAAAAACAAACTGAAAACAATTAAGAAAATGGTCATAGGAACATACATATTGATACTTACCTTAAATGTGAATGGATTAAATGCTCCAACCAAAAGACACAGGCTCGCTGAATGGATACAAAAGCAAGACCTATATATATGCTGTCTACAAGAGACCCACTTCAGACCTGGGGACACATACAGACTGAAAGTGAGGGGATGGAAAAAGATATTCAATGCAAATGGAAATCAAAAGAAAGCTGGAGTAGCAATACTCATATCAGATAAAATGGACTTTAAAATAAAGAATGTTACAAGAGACAAGGAAGGACACTACATAATGATCAAAGGATCATTCCAAGAAGAAGATATAACAATTATAAACATATATGCACCCAACATAGGAGCACCTCAATACATAAGGCAACTGCTAACAGCTCTAAAATAGGAAATCAAGAGTAACACCATAATACTGGAGGACTTTAACACCTCACTTACACCAATGGACAGACCATCCAAAATAAAAATAAATAAGGAAACAGAAACTTTAAATGACACAATAGACCAGATAGATTTAATTGATATTTATAGGACATTCCATCCCAAAACAGGAGATTACACTTTCTTCTCAAGTGCGCACGGAACATTCTCCAGGATAGATCACATGTTGGGTCACAAACAAAGCCTCAGTAATATTAAGAAAATTGAAATCATATCAAGCATCTTTTCTGACCACAATGCCATGCGATTACAAATGAATAACAGGGGAAAAAAGTGAAAAACACAAACACATGGAAGCTAAACCTACGTTACTAAATAACCAAAGGATCACTGAAGACAAAGAGGAAATAAAAAAATACCTAGAGACAAAAGAGAATGAAAACATGACATTCCAAAACCTATGGGAATCAGCAAAAGCAGTTCTAAGAGGGAAGTTTATAGTGATACAAGCCTACCTCCAGAAACACGAAAAATCTCAAATAAATAATCTAACCTTACACCTAAAGGAACTAGAGAAAGAAGAACAAACAAAACCCAAAGTTAGCAGAAGGAAAGAACTTATAAAGATCAGAGTGGAAATGAATGAAATAGAAACAAAGAAAACGATAGCAAAGGTCAATAAAACTAAAAGCTACTTCTTTGAGAAGATAAACAAAATTGCTAAACCATTAGCCAGGCTCATCAAGAAAATGAGGGACAGGACTCAAATCAATAAAATTACAAATGAAAAAGGAGAAGTTACAACAGTCACTGCAGAAATACAAAGCATCCTAAAAGACGACTACAAGCAACCCTATGCCAAAAAAACGGACAACCTGGAAGAAATGGACAAATTGTTAGAAAGGTATAATCTTCCAAGGCTGAACCAGGAAGAAATAGAAAATATGAACAGACAAATCACAAGTAATGAAATTGAAACTGTGATTAAAAATCTTCCAACAAACAAAGGTCCTGGACCAGATGGCTTCACAGGTGAATTCTGTCAAACATTGAGAGAATAGCTAACACCAATCCTTCCAAACTCTTCCAAAAAATTGAGGAGGAAGGAACACTCCCAAACTCATTCTATGAGGCCACCATCACCCTGATACCAAAACCAGACAAAGATACAAAAAAAGAAAATTACAGACCAATATCACTGATAAATATAAATGCAAAAATCCTCAACCAAGTACTAGCAAACAGAATCCAACAACACATTAAAAGGATCATACACCAAGATCAAGTGGGATTTATCCCAGGGATGCAAGGATTCTTCAATATATGCAAATCAATCAATGTGATAACTTATATTAACAAATGGAAGAAGAAAAACCATATGGTCATCTCAATGAATGCAGAAAATTGTTTTGACAAAATTCAACACCGATTTATGATAAAAATTCTCCAGAAAGTGGGCATAGAGGGAACCTACCTCAACATAATACAGGCCATATACAGCAAACCCACAGCCAATATCATTCTTAATTGTGAAAAACTGAAAGAATTTCTTATGAGACCAGCAACAAGACAAGGATGTCCACTCTCACCGCTATTATTCAACATAGTGTTGGAAGTCCTAGTCTCAGCAATCAGAGAAGAAAAAAAAAATAAAAGGAATACAAATTGGAAAAGAAGAAGTAAAACTGTCACTGTTTACAGATGACATGATACTATACATAGCGAATCCTAAAGATGCCACCAGAAAACAACCAGAGCTGATCAATGAATTTGCTAAAGTTGCTGTATACAAAATTAATGCAAAGAAATCTCTTGCATTCCTATACACTAACATTGAAATATCTGCAAGAGAAACTAAGGAAACATTCCCATTTACCATTGCAACAAAAAGAAGAAAATACCTATGAATAAACCTACCTAGGGAGACAAAAGACCTGTATGCAGAAAACTATAAGACACTGAAGAAATCAATTAAAGATGATACCAACAGATGGAGAGGTATACCATGTTCTTGGATTGGAAGAATCAATATTGTGAAAATGACTATAATACCCAAAGCAAACTACAGATGCAATGTAATTCCTATCAAATTACCAATGGCATTTTTTACAGAAATAGAACAAAAAAATCTTAAAATTTGTATGGATACAAAAAAAAAAAAAAAACCCAAATAGCCAAAGCAGTCTTGAGGGGAAAAAAATGGAGCTGGAGGAATCAGACTCCCTGACTTCAGACTATACTACAAAGCTACAGTCATGGAGACAATATGGTACTGGCATAAAAACAGAAACATAGATCAATGGAACAAGATAGAAAGCCAAGAGGTAAACCCAAGCACCTATGGTCAACTAATCTAGGACAAAGGAGGCAAGGATATACAATGGAGAAAAGACAGTCTCTTCAATAAGTGCTTCTGGGAAAACTGGACAGCTACATGTAAAAGAATGAAATTAGAACACTCCATAACACCATACAAAAAATAAACTCAAAATGGATTAGACACCTAAATGTAAGACTGGACACTATGAAACTCTTAGAGGAAAACATAGGAAGAACACGCTTTGACATAAATCACAGCAAGATCTCTTTTGATCCACCTCCTAGAGTAATGGAAATAAAAACAAAAATAAACAAATGGGACCTAATGAAACTTAAAAGCTTTTGCACAGCAAAGGAATCCATAAAGAAGATGAAAAGACAACCCTCAGAGTGGGAGAAAATATTTGCAAACGAGTTAACGGACAAAGGATTAATCTCCAAAATGTATAAACAACTCATGCAGCTCGATATTAAAAAAACAAAAAAACCAATCCAAAAATGGGCAGAAGACCTAAATAGACATTTCTCCCAAGAAGACATACAGATGGCCAAGAAGCACATGAAAAGCTGCTCAAGCATCACTAATCATTAGAGAAATGCAAATCAAAACTACAATGAGGTATCACCTCACACCAGTTAGAATGGGCATCATCAGAAAATCTACAAATTCTGGAGAGGCTGTGGAGCAAAGGGAAACCTCTTGCACTGTTGGTGGGAATGTAAACTAATACAGCCACTATGGAAAACAGTACGGAGATTCCTTAGAAAACTAAAAATAGAATTACCATATGATCCAGCAATCCCACTACTGGGCATATACCTAGAGAAAAACCACAATTCAAAAAGACACATGCACCACAATGTTCATTCCAGCACTATTTACAATAGCCAAGTCATGGAAGCAACCTAAATGCCCATTGAAAGATGAATGGATAAAGAAGATGTGGTACATAGATACAATGGAATATTACTCAGCCATAAAAAGGAACGAAATTGGGTCATTTGTTGAGATGTAGATGGATCTAGAGACTGTCATACAGAGTGAGGTAAGTCAGAAAGAGAAAAACAAATATCATATATTAACGCATATATGTGGAACCTAGAAAAATGGTACAGATGAACCAGTTTTCAGGGCAGAAATTGAGACACATATATAGAGATCAAACGTATGGACAGCAAGGGGGGAAAGCCGCGGGGTGGTGGGGGTGGTGGTGCAATGAACTGGGCGATTGGGATTGACATGTATACATTGATGTGTATAAAATTGATGACTAATAAGAACATGCTGTATATATAAAAAAAATACTCTAGAAGGAATCAATACCTGAATAACTGAGGCAGAAGAACTGATAAGTGTCCTGAAAGATAAAATGGTGGAAATAACTGCCAGGGAGCAGAATAAAGAAAAAAGAATATAAAGAATTGAGGACAGGTTCAGAAACCTCTGGGAAAACATTAAATGCACCAACATTTGAATTATAGGGGTCCCAGAAGAAGAAGAGAAAAAGAAATGGTTTGAGAAAATATTTTAAGAGATTATAGACAAAAACTTCCCTAACATGGGAAAGGAAATAATCAAGTCTAGGAAGCACGGAGAGTACCATACAGGATAAACCTCAAAGAAAAACACACCAAGACACATATTAATATAAATATCAAAAAATAAATACAAAGAAAAAATGTTAAAAGCTGCAAGGGAAAAGCAAAAAATCAGGTACAGGCACTCACCATAAGGTTAAGAGCTGATTTTTCAGCATAAACTCTGCAAGCCAGAAGGGAGTGGCTGAACGTATTTAAAGTGATGAAAGGGAAAAACTTACAAACAAGATTACTCTACCCAGCAAGGATCTCATTCAGATTCGATGGAGAAATTTAAAACTTTACAGATAACCAAAGGTTAAAATAATTCAGCACCACGAAACCAGCTTTACAACAAATCCTACAGGAACTTCTCCAGGCAGGAAACACAAGAGAAGGAAAAGAATTACAAACTCAAAACAATTAAGAAAATGGTAGTAGCAACATACATATTGATAATTACCTTAAATGTAAATGCATTAAATGCTCCAACCAAAAGACATAGACTGGCTGAATGGATACAAAAACAAGACCCGTACATATACTGTCTAGAAGAGACCCACTTCAAACCTAGGGAAACATACAGACTGAAAGTGAGGGGATGGAAAAAGATATTCCATGCAGGTGGAAATCAAAAGAAAACTGGAGTAGCAATTCTCATATCAGACAAAATAGATTTTAAAATAAAGACTATTACAAGAGACAAACAAGGACACTGCATATGATCAAGGGATCAATCCAAGAAGAAGATATAGCAATTGTAAATATTTATACACCCAACAGAGGAGCATTTCATTACATCAGGCATGCTAACGGCCATAAAAGGGGAAATCGACAGTTAAACAATAACACTAGGGGACTATAACAACCCACCTCAACAATGGACAGATCATCCAAAATGAAAATAAATAAGGAAACACAAGATTTAAATGACAGAGTAAACAAGATGGACTTAATTTATATTAATAGGACATTCCATCCCAAAAGAGCAGAATACACTTTCTCTCAAGTGCTCATGGAACATTCTCCAGGATAGACCATACCTTGGGTCACAAATCAAGACTTGGTAAATTTAAGAAAATTGAAATCAGATCAAGTATCTTTTCTGACCAGAATGCTATAAGACTAGATATCAATTACAGGAAAAAAACTGTAAAAGATACAAACACATGGAGGCTAAACAGTATGATACTAAATAACCAAGAATTCTCTGAAGAAAACAAAGGGAAAATAAAGAACACTTACTAACAAATCACAATGAAAACATGAAGACCCAAAACCTATGGGATGCAGCAAAAGAGTTCTAAGAGGGAAGTTTATAGCAATATAATCCTACCTGAAGAAACAAGAAAAATCTCAAATAAACAGCCTAACATTACAGCTAAACAAATTAGAGAAAGAAGAACAACAGCATAAAAAACAAAAACCCAAACTTAGCATAAGGAAAGAAATCATAAAGATCAGATCAGAAACAAATGAAAAAGAAGTGAAGGAAACAATAGCAAAGATCAATAAAACTAAAAGCTGGTTCTTTGAAAAGATTAACAAAACGGATAAACCATTAGCCAGACTCATCAAGAAAAATAGGGAGAAGACTCAAATCAACAGAATTAGAAATGAAAAAGTAGAAGAAACAACTGACACTGCAGAAATACAAAGGATCATGAGAGACTCCTACACACAACTAAATGCCAGTAAATGGACAACCTGGAAGAAATGAACAAATTCTCAGAAAAGTACAACCTTCAGAGACTGTACCAAGAAGAAATAGAGAATATAAACAGACCAGTCACAAGCACTGAAACTGAAACTGTGATTAAAAATCTTCCAACAAACAAAAGCCCAGGACCAGATGGCTTCCCAGGTGAATTCTATCAAACATTTAGAGAAGAGCTAACACCCATCCTTCTCCAACTCTTGCAAAATATAGCAGAAGGAGGAACACTCCCAAACTCATTCTATGAGGCCACCATCATCCTGATACCAAAACCGGACAAAGATGTCAAAAAAAGAGAAAACTGCAGGCCAAGATCTCTGGTGAACATAGATGCAAAAATCCCCCAAAAAATACTAGCAAACAGAATCCAAAAACACATTAAAAGGATCATACACCATGATCAAGTGGGGTTTATTCCAGGAATGCAAGGATTCTTGAAAATATGCAAATCATTCAATGTGACACACCATATTAACAAATTGAAGGATAAAAACCATATGACAATCTCAATAGATGCAGAAAAAGCTTTTGACAAAATTCAACACCGATTTATGATAAAACACCCCTCAGAAAGTAAGCATAGAGGGAACTTACCTCAGCATAATAAAGGCTGTATATGGCAAACCTGCAGCCAATATCATTCTCAATGGTGAAAAACTGAAACCATTTCCTCTAGGATCAGGAAAAAGACAAGATCGACCACTCTCACCACTATTATTCAATATAGTTTTGGAGGTTTTAGCCACAGCAATCAGAGAAGAAAAAGAATTAAAAGGAATCCAAACCAGAAAAGAAAAGTAAAATTGTCACTGTTTGCAGATGACATGATAATATACATAGAGAATCCTAAAGATCCTACCAGAAAACTACTAGAACCAATCAATGAATTTGGTAGAGTAGCAGGATACAAAATTAATGTACAGAAATCTCTTGCATTCCTATACACTAATGATGAAAAATCTAAAGAAAAATTAAGGAAAGATTCCCCTTTACCATTGCAACAAAAAGAGTAAGATACCTAGGAATAAACCTACCTAAGGAGATAAAAGACCTGTGCGCAGAAAACTATAAGACACTGATGAAAAAAATTAAAGATGATACAAATAGATGGAGAGATATATCATGTTCTTGGATTGGAAGAATCAACATTGTGAAAATGACTCTACTACCCAAAGCAAGCTACAGGTTCAATGCAATTCCTATCAAACTACTAATGGCATTTTTCACAGAACTAGAACAAAAAATTTCACAATTTGTATGGAAACACAAAAGACTCCAAATAGCCAAAGCAATCCTGAGAAAGAAAAATGCAGCTAGAGGAATCAGGTTCCTGGACTTCAGACTATACTACAAAGCTACAGTAATCAACACAGTATGGTACTGGCACAAAAACAGACATATAGATGAATGGAACAGGATAGAAAGCCCAGAGATTAATCCACGTGCATCTGGTCACCTTATCTTTGATAAAGGTGGCAAGAGAATGGAGAAAAGACAGCCTCTTCAATAAGTGATGCTGAGAAAACTGGATAGCTACATGTAAAAGAATGAAATTAAATCACTTAACACCATACCCCAAAATAAACTCAAAATGGATTAAAGACCTAAATATAAGGCCAGACAGTATAAAACTCTTAGAGGAAAACATAGGCAGAACACTCTATGACATAAATCACAGCAAGATCCTTTTTGACCTACCTCCTAGAAAAATGGAAATAAAAACAAAAATAAACAAATGGGACCTAATGAAACTTAAAAGGTCTTGCACGTCAAATGAAACCATAAACAAGACAGAAAGTCAACCATCAGAATGGGAGAAAATATTTGCAAACAACGCAACAGACAAAGGGTTAATCTCCAAAATATACAAGCAGCTTATGCAGCTCAATATCAAAGAAAAGAATTACTGAATCCAAAAATGGGCAGAAGACCTAAATAGACATTTCTCCAAAGAAGATATACAGATTGCCAACAAACACGTGAAAAGATGCTTAACATCACTAATCATTAGAGAAATGCAAATCAAAACCACAATGAGGTATCACCCTCACACTGGTCAGAATGGCCATCATCAAAAAATCTACAAACAATGAAAACTGGAAAGGGTGTGGAGAAAGGGAAACCCTCTTGCATTGTTGGTGGGAATGTAACTTGATACAGCCACTGTGGAGGACACTTTAAACACTAAAAGTAGAACTACCATATGAACCAGCATTCCCACTACTGGGCATATACCCTGAGAAAACCATAGTTCAAAAGGACACATGTACCCCAATATTCATTGCAGTACTATTTACAATAGCCAGGACATGGAATCAACCTACTTGTCCATCAACAGATGAATGGATAAAGAAGATATGGCACATATATATAATGGAATATTACTCAGCCATAAAAAATAAATGAAATTAAGGAGCTTCCCTGGTGGTGCAGTGGTTAAGGATACGCCTGCCAATACAGGGGACATGGGTTCGAGCCCTGATCTTGGAAGATCCTCTGAACAACTAAGCCTGTGCACCACAGCTACTGAGCCTGCACTCTAGAGCCTGTGCTCCACAACAAGAGAAACCATCATCACAATGAGAGAAGCCTGCACACCACAAAAAAGAGTAACCCCCACTAGCTGTAACTAAAGAAAACCCACACGCAGCAATGAAGACCCAACACAGCCAAAAGTAAATGGAAAGATAGATAAGTAGATAGATAGATAAAATCTATTAAAAAATAGAAATGAAATTGAATTATATGTAGTGAGGTGGATGGACCTAGAGTCTGTCCTACAGAATGAAGTAAGTCAGAAAGAGAAAAACAAATACCGTATGCTAACACATATATATGGAATCTAAAAAAAAAAAATGGTTCTGATGAACCTAGGGGCAGGACAGGAATAAAAACAGAGATGTTGAGAATGGACTTGAGGACACGGGGAGGGGGAAGGGTAAGCTGGGACGAAGTGAGAGAGTAACACTGGCATATATACACTACCAAATGTAAAACAGATAGCTAGTGGAAAGCAGCTGCATAGCACAGGGAGATCAGCTCGGTGGTTTGCGACCACCTAGAGGGGTGAGATGAGGGTGGGAGGGAGATGCAAGAAGGAGAGGATATGGGGATATATGTGTGCATATAGCTGATTCACTTTGTTATAAAGCAGAAACTAACACAACATTGTAAAGCAATTATACTCCAATAAAGATGTTTTAAAAAATAAAGATAATGTAATACATTTTTGTTCATTAAGGTAATCTGTGGATATGACTAAACATGGATTCCCATCTTATACTAAGGGATAAAATGAAAAAACACAATCAGAGCTTTTGCATTGCTAAAAACAGCTCACAATAAATTGAGACAATTGCATTATGGCTTACTCCAAGCACAACTGCAAGTGATTATAAGGAAACAAAATCACAACTTGAATAACTGCTATGCCAGAACATTCATTCTACCCAATAATGGAATATTTGAGCTAAACTAACAGGGCAAGTTCTTCTGTAAGAGCAACAACTTACTTTTCAAAAATGATTGTCCATTTATCTCCCTTACAGTAGGTGGATTCAGAGATGGTCAAGGAGTGGCTAAGGTATATTATTGAGGAGAACATAATAGGAGATGGTGCCATGGAATAAACTGTTTTGATATTAACTAGAGAATGCATTTGGTGGAAGTTTGGAAATATGACTTACAGATTTATGTTTATGTCAGGATTTTCTTTTTAATGCTCTAATTCATAAAGCAATCTACTTAGTTAGGTCTAATCAATCATTAATTTTCAGAGATTCAAATCTGGGAAGCAAAAAAAAACAGCAAAAAAAAAAGAGTAAGGATTAAAATACACAGAAATGCTTTAAAAACTATCATTTTAATGTACTCTAACTTGTAACTTTTTTTTTTTTTTTTTTTTGCGGTACGTGGGCCTCTCACTGTTGTGGCATCTCCTGTTGTGGAGCACAGGCTCCAATGCACAGGCTCAGCGGCCATGGCTCATGGGCCCAGCCGCTCCACGGCATGTAGCATCTTCCCGGACCGGGGAACGAACCCATGTCCCCTGCATCAGCAGGCGGACTCTCAACTACTGCGCCACCAGGGAAGCCCATAACCTTTTTATTCCTTAAGAAAAAACATTATTTTGAAAGTGTCACCAGAAACTTCATCACTTATCAAAAATAAGTTAGAAAGAGTTTGCTTGCAAAGCTGAGAGAGTTCAGCACCTCCAAACCAGCTTTACAACAAATGCTAAAGGAACTTCTCTAGACAAGAAACACAAGAGAAGGAAAAGACCTACAATAACAAATCCAAAACAATTAAGAAAATGGGAATAGGAACATATATATTGATAATTACCTTAAATATAAATGGATTAAATGCTCCCACCAAAAGACACAGACTGGTTGAATGGATACAAAAACAAGACCCATATATATACTGTCTACAAGAGACCCACTTCAGACCTAGGGACACATCCAGACTGAAAGTGAGGGGATGGAAAAAGACGTTCCATGCCAATGGAAACCAAAAGAAATCTGCAGTAGCAATTCTCATATCAGACAAAACAGACTTTAAAATAAAGACTATTACAAGAGACAAAGAAGGACACTACCTAATGATCAAGGGATCAATCCAAGAAGATATAACAATTGTAAATATTTATGCACCCAACATAGGAGCACCTCAGTATATAAGACAAATACTAACAGCCATAAAAGGGGAAATAGACAGTAACACAATCATAGTAGGGAACTTTAACATCCCACTTGCACCAATGGACAGATCATCCAAAATGAAAATAAATAAGAAAACACAAGCTTTAAATGATACATTAAACAAGATGGACTTAATTTATAGGACATTCCATCCAAAGACAACAGAATATGCATTTTTCTCATGTGCTCATAGAACATTCTCCAGGATAGATCATATCTTGGGTCACAAATCAAGCCTTGGTAAATTTAAGAAAATTGAAATAGTATCAAGTATCCTTTCTGACCACAACGCTATGAGACTAGATATCAATTACAGGAAAAGATCTGTAAAAAATACAAACACATGGAGGCTAAACAATACACTACTTAATAACAAAGTGATCATTGAAAAAATCAAAGAGGAAATCAAAAAATACCTAGAAACAAATAACAATGGAGACACGATGACCCAAAACCTATGGGATGGAGAAAAAGCAGTTCTAAGAGGGAACTATACAGCAATACAATCCTACCTTAAGAAACAGGAAACATCTCGAATAAACAACCTAACCTTGCACCTAAAGCAATTAGAGAAAGACCAAAAAAACCCCCAAAGTTAGCAGAAGGAAAGAAATCATAAAGATCAGATCAGAAATAAATGAAAAAGAAATGAAGGAAACGATAGCAAAGATCAATGAAACTAAAAGCTGGTTCTTTGAGAAGATAAACAAAATTGATAAACCATTAGCCAGACTCACCAAGAAAAAAAGGGAGAAGACTCAAATCATTAGAATTAGAAACGAAAAAGGAGAAGTAACAACTGACACTGCAGAAATACAAAAGATCATGAGAGATTACTACAAGCAACTCTATGCCAATAAAATGGACAACCTGGAAGAAATGGACAAATTCTTAGAAATGCACAACCTGCCAAGACTGAATCAGGAAGAAATAGAAAATATGAACAGACCAATCACAAGCACTGAATTTGAAACTGTGATTAAAATCTTCCAACAAACAAAAGCCCAGGCCAGATGTCTTCACAGGCGAATTCTATTAAACATTTAGAGAAGAGCTAACACCTATCCTTCTCAAATGCTTCCAAAATATAGCAGAGGGAGGAACACTCCCAAACTCATTCTACAAGGCCAACATCACCCTGATACCAAAACCAGACAAAGATGTCACAAAGAAAGAAAACTACAGGCCAATATCACTGATGAACATAGATGCAAAAATCCTCAACAGAATACTAGCAAACAGAATCCAACAGCACATTAAAGGATCATACACCATGATCAAGTGGGGCTTATTCCAGGAATGCAAGGATTTTTCAATATGCACAAATCAATCAATGTCATACACCATATTAACAAATTGAAGGAGAAAAACCATATGATCATCTCAATAGATGCAGAGAAAGCTTTTGACAAAATTCAACACCCATTTATGATAAAAATCCTGCAGAAAGTAGGCATAGAGGGAACTTTCCTCAACATAATAAAGGCCATATATGACAAACCCACAGCCAACATCGTCCTCAATGGTGAAAAATTGAAACCATTTCCACTAAGATCAGGAACAAGACAAGTTTGCCCACTCTCACCACTCTTATTCAACATAGGTTTGGAAGTCCTAGCCACAGCAATCAGAGAAGAAAAGAAAAGAAAAGGGATCCAAATCGGAAAAGAAGAAGTAAATCTGTCACTGTTTGCTGATGACATGATACTATACATAGAGAATCCTAAAGATGCTACCAGAAAACTACTAGAGCTAATCAATGAATTTGGTAAAGTAGCAGGATACAAAATTAATACGCAGAAATCTCTGGCATGCCTATACACTAATGATGAAAAATTTGAAAGTGAAATTAAGAAAACACTCCCATTTACCATTGCAACAAAAAGAATAAAATATCTAGGAATAAACCTACCTAAGGAGACAAAAGACCTGTATGCAGAAAATTATGACACTGATGAAAGAAATTAAAAATTATACAAATAGATGGAGAAATATACCATGTTCTTGGATTGGAAGAATCAACATTGTGAAAATGACTCTACTACCCAAAGCAATCTATAGATTCAATGCAATCCCTATCAAACTACCACTGGCATTTTTCACAGAACTAGAACAAAAAAGTTCACTATTTGTATGGAAACACAAAAGACCCCGAATAGCCAAAGCAATCTTGAGAACAAAAAGTGGAGTTGGAGGAATCAGGCTCCCTGACCTCAAACTATACTACAAAGATACAGTAATCAAGACAGTATGGTACTGGCACAAAAACAGAAAGATAGATAAATGGAACAAGATAGAAAGCCCAGAGAAAACCCACGCACATATGGTCACCTTATCTTTGATAAAGGAGTCAGGAATGTACAGTGGAGAAAGGACAGTCTCTTCAATAAGTGGTGCTGGGAAAACTGGACAGGTACATATAAAAATATGAGATTAGGACACTCCCTAATACCATACACAAATATAAGCTCAAAATGGATTAAAGACCTAAATGTAAGGCCAGAAATTATAAAACTCTTAGAGGAAAACATAGGCAGAGCACTCTATGACATAAATCACAGCAGGATCCTTTTGACCCACCTCCTAGAGAAAGGGAAATAAAAACAAAAATAAACAAAAGGGACCTAATGAAACTTCAAAGCTTTTGCACAGCAAAGGAAACCATAAACAAGACCAAAAGACAACCCTCAGAATGGGAGAAAATATTTGCAAATGAAGCAACTGACAAAGGATTAATCTGCAAAATTTACAAGCAGCTCATGCAGCTCAATAACAAAAAAACAAACAACCCAATCCAAAAATGGGCAGAAGACCTAAATAGACATTTCTCCAAAGAAGATATACAGACTGCCAACAAACACATGAAAGAATGCTCAACATCATTAATCATTGGAGAATTGCAAATCAAAAGTACAATGAGATATCATCTCACACCAGTCAGAATGGCCATCATCAAAAAATCTACAAACAATAAATGCTGGAGAGGGTATGGAGAAAAGGGAACACTCTTGCACTGCTGGTGGGAATGTGAATTGGTAGAGCCACTATGGAGAACAGTATGAAGGTTCCTTATAAAACTACAAATAGAACTACCATATGACCCAGCAATCCCACTACTGGGCTTATACCCTGAGAAAACCAAAATTCAAAAAGAGTCATGTACCAAAATGTTCATTGCAGCTCTATTTACAATAGCCAGGAGATGGAATCAAACTAATTGTCCATCATCGGATGAATGGATAAAGAAGATGTGGCACATATATACAATGGAATATTACTCAGCCATAAAAAGAAACAAAATTGAGGTATTTACAGTGAGGTGGATAGACCTAGAGTCTGTCATACAGAGTGAAGTAAGTCAGAAGGAGAAAAACAAATACCATACGCTAACACATATATATGGAATCCAAGAAAAAAAATGTCATGAAGAACCTAGGGGTAAGACGGGAATAAAGACACAGACATACTAGAGAATGGACTTGAGGATATGGGGAGGGGGAAGAGTAAGCTGTGACAAAGTGAGAGAGTGGCATGGACATATATACACTACCAAACGTAAAATAGATAGCTAGTGGGAAGCAGCCTCATAGCACAGGGACATCAGCTCAGTGCTTTGTGATCGCCTGGAGGGGTGGGATAGGGAGAGTGGGAGGGAGAGAGATGCAAGAAGGAAGAGATATGGGAACATATGTATATGTATAACTGATTCACTTTGTTATAAAGCAGAAACTAACACACCATTGTAAAGCAAATATACTCCAATAGAGATGTAAAAAAAAGAAAAAGAAAAGAAAAGAAGAGTTTGCTTGCAAGTGGCTCTAACTAGTGGTCCTCCAGGAACTTAAGAACAAAACTCTGGTTTTATTCCACACCTCCCACAAAGTTGTCTTTTCTCCACACTATTGTTCTTTATCATGAAGACAATGAAACTTTTACTCTAGGGTGGCAGTGAAAGGGGAGAAATTATATATTAGCATATGAGTTCTATTTGACTTTCACCATCAGAAAACCTTCTGCTTTAAAATTCACAACTTTATTCACTAAGATAAAATGACTCAGACTCACAGGAATAAATTTAATTCTAATTCTCCAATCATTCTTTCTTCCTTCATCAGTATTTTGATGAAAGCCAGTTCTATTTGGTGAGAGATGTAAAACTGCTTAAAATTAGCATTTATATGTAATTACATTCTTTCATTTTTTTTAAAATCATGCACCTTTGATTTCAAGAGATCAAAAATGAAGTGCACCACTCCAGTCTAGCTTCCTCATACACATCAGAGTATCCCTGGGGAGGATGGAGGACAAAAGTAAGATCTGATTATCCCTCCTTGAACAGGCAATTTTGATTACATCTCTACATGGTGGATAATGTGAATTGGTATTCACTATTTCCATTCCATATGCCTTTTGGCTGGAGATGTGATAACTATACTTCCCACATTCTCTTGAAACTATGTTCTTGTATAAATTAGGATTTTGAGATTTGGAGGTGGAAGTGAGACATAGGTTCTCTGCCTCCACCTTCAGCTCTTTCTACTAGGAAACAAAGTCTTGGATATGTTAAGGTTTTCCTGTCCAGTTCACCAGTATCCCTTCTCCATCCTAGGGGACTAGAGGTTATTACAGCAGCTGCAACAGCAGCACCTACTATTAATTCTGGCTTCCTATCTCTGGATCACAGCTACTGGCTGTGTCTTGAAATCATAATACTGGTAGAGGTCTTGAAAGTAGAAGCTTTCCTAGGCAGTCAGTTCTGTCTCGTTTCGGGCAAGAGGATGCAATGGTTTTAAGCTCTTAGAAATTTTGAAACCTAAAGAATTCATGTATAATGCCAGAGTAATCATTTTTCCACTGGGGAACCTTGTTATTATTGAGTTGAAACTCCAGGAAGGTTGTTAGGTGAACATGGAATGAGAGTAAAATTGGGTAGGGTTTTTGCACACATTAGTGAAAAAAATTTTGTGTGGAACACCCCACACAAGTTGCCATAGTGAAATGATTTCCACATAGTCCAGATTTTCCATAACAGTGCTGATTAAATATGAAGTATTTAATTTTTGGTTAGAAAGTATGATCACTATATATATATATAAATACATATAAGTATATCTTTTCAGTAACTAAAATACAGTATTTTTTTTATTGGAGTATAACTGCTTTACATTGTTGTGTTGGATTCTGCTGTACAAGAAGTGAATCAGCTATATGTATACTTATATTCCCCTCCCTCTTGGACCTCCCTCCCATCAGCCCCCCATCCCACACATCTAGGTTGTCCCAGAGCACCGAGCTGAGCTTCCTGCACTTTATAGCATGTTCCCGCTAGTTATCTATTTTACACGTGGTAGTGTATATATGTCAATCCTAATCTCGCAATTCCTCCCACCCTCCCCTTCCCCCCTGTGTCCACATGTCCATTCTCTATGTCTATGTTTGTATTCCTGCCCTGCAAATAGGTTCATCTGTACCATTTTTCTAGAGTCCATATATATGTGTTAATATACGATATTTGTTTTTCCCTTTCTGGCTTACTTCACTCTGTATGACAGACTCTAGGTCCATCCACATCTCTACAAATAACCCAGTTTTGTTCCTTTTTATGGATGACAAATATTCCATTGTATATATATATATATATATGTACCTCAGCTTCTTTATCCATTCATCTGACGTTGGACGTTTAGGTTGTTTCCATGTCCTGGCTGTTGTAAATAGTGCTGCAATGAACATTGGGGTACATGCATCCTTTTGAATTATGGTTTTCTCAGGGTATATGCCCAGTAGTGGGATTGCTGGGTCATATGGTAGTTCTATTTTTAGTTTTTTAAGGAACCTTCATACTGTTCTCCATAGTGGCTGTATCAATTTACATTCCCACCAACAATGCAAGGGGTTTCCCTTTTCTCCACACCCTCTCCAGCTTTTATTGTTTGTAGATTTTCTGATGATGGCCATTCTGACCGGTGTGTGGTTATACCTCATTGTAGCTTTGATTTGCATTTCTCTAATAATTAGTATGTTGAGCCTCTTTTCATACGCCTCTTGCCCATCTGTATGTCTTCTTTGGTGAAATGTCTATTTAGGTCTTCTGCCCATTTTTTAATTGCGTTATTTGTTTTTTTGATATTGAGCTCCATGAGCTGTTTGTATATTTTGGAGATTAATCTTCTATCTGTTGACTCATTTGCAAATATAAAATACAGTATTTATATCCAGTTGTGAGATGTGAAAATGAAGTAATGGGACTCTAGGTTATTGGGTTTGCTAAAGAAAATATCATACATATAACCTCTATGATCAGTTGTGCTCTCCATCCAAACTTGGAATCTTTTCATGGATCCAAGAGCAACTCCCTCACCCTCTTTCTAGTGAGGATGTGTAAACACTCAACTCCCCATCCCACAACTTTCCCTCTCACTCTTGGTAGATGATCTGATTGGCTTTGCTTGAGTCAACTGCCCATCCATTGGCTGGGGAAGCAGAGGGGTCTAAATTAAGAATGTAACTCCCCCCAAAGCAAGGAGGGAATGGATTCTAGTGGCCATAGTATACAAACTCCTTGGCATGCATACATGATCCATCATAATAAGGCACTGCCTAACTCTTCAGTATGCTCTCCTATCCCTCTCTCTTCATACCCAGTAGTCACATATAACTCACACTCTTTGCCATCTACATACTTTTGTACTACCATTCCCTACACTTAGCTGGTGGTCTCCTGTTCAATTTTCAAGACCCTGTTCAGTCATTAGCTCTTTATTTTGTATTTTTATTTTTTTAGTTATCAGCTCTTTAGAAATTCTTCTCTGACAACTCCCTTTTTCTCCCTCGCCTCCCCTCCAGGTTGGATGCCCTTCTCACGTGTTCCCATACCACCCACAGCATCATGATGTATTCAAACTGTCTGTTCTCTTGTCCTTTTCCCGTTTGTCTGATGCACAGTGAGGCCAAATAATACCAAAACGTCACAGTTTGGAACAGAGAAAGGTTTATTGGAAGGCCATGCAAGGAAATGGGTGGCTCACACCTTAAAAGCCCCAAACTCCCTGAAAGTTTTTAGCAAAGCCCTTTTACAGGAAAGGTGGGGGAGGGACATGATTAGTTGTTGCAAACTTCTTGGTGTCAGATCCTTTGTTCTTGAGGTCAGGTCATGGTCAGGTAACTACGTTTCTGTAAATCTCCACCAAACAAATGTTAGTCTCTGTTCTGACAAGAAAAGGGCAAGGTCCCTAGGCAAAACTTTCATCCTCCGAGGTCCAGGTCCTGGCTAAGAGGAGGGGGTGCCTGCAGGGGCCGGTTACCCTGCCCCAGGGTGTTTGTCCAGCACCCAGTCTGGGTCCTCCCGCCAGTGCCCAGGCCTGGCTGAAGAGGCAGCTCCCTCAGGGCCAGGTCCCCAGACCCTACCCAGCTGTCATCACTGAGGGAGCCTGGCCCTTAGGCCGCTCAGATGGCAGGGGCCAGGTCCTGCAGACTGCGACCCAGACAGACTGAAGATGCAGAGGTTGCAGAAGGTGCCAAAGGGGCAGGGATGGGGGAGAGGTTCACCGCTGCCTTAAGGCCTGGGTGCAGCCAGTGGGCGGCCTTGGAGAGGGCTCTAGAGTCCTGCAGGACACAGCCCCCAGCCTGTTTCCTGGGCCCCCCAGCTCACCCGAGGCTGCGCAATAACGGTGCCCAGTAACTGGCCAAGTGCTAATGGCTGTACGTTGCCCCGCTCTATTACAAGCTCACAACTCAAACGGTATTTGATTAGAACAAATGGCAATGTCATATCATATCATTCAACCTAATAGACCAAATGCCTTTCCAGACAATCATCATAGAATGTTAAAGATATGTATATTTCAAGGGTCAAGTTTTAATATAGTTAATAATTGTTACTGTTTCATCTATGACTTTCTTAAATGAAACTGGCTTTTTATTTTCTTTTTCTGCAAAGAGTAGTGGTGAAGAATACAATGACTACAGTTTAATACAAAATAAAATAAAATAAAAGACGTGATGTCTGGAGCTCCAACAAAAATTTTGGCCCAAATTTGGGGATAGAAGCCAAGCAGTAAGTATAGAGTAGAGTTTGGATCCCTGGGGTACCTACTTAACACTTTCTGAGAGAGAAGACAAAAGCCATATGTGTTTAAGATGTTGGAATTTGGGGATGCAGGCGAACCCATCAGTCCATCTGTTAACAGCTAGTGTGAGACTGACTGCTGGGCTTTGCTCTAATCCCAGTATTCCCATCCCTTGCAGTGTCCTTGGGAACATCCTGGGACTAGCTGGAGGCCAGGTGGCCAGTAAGAGTGGGGCTGGACCAGGATGACAATAGAGGGAGAAAAGGCGGGTAACAGACTCCAGGTCCAGGGCAGAGAGGCTGGCCAAGCCCCATACTCTGTCAGCCCTCGTCCGTACTCCTTTCCCTTCCTTTTCCCACCGAACTCCGGTGTCCTCCGGGGAGAGCAGAGGGAGTCAGAGCCGGACTTCGGCTACCCGCAGCCGTGCAGAACCAAGCCCGAGACCACCCACGTTATCAGGACCCCTCTCGCGGCCCTGTAGCCACCTAGTGCCACGCCGCCCCCTCAGCCCGCCGCCCGCTTTGAAAGCGCCCGGAGCTTCCAGCTGCGTCATGGGCTGTGTCGAGCTGCCATTCGCCAGCGCGCGTCACGTGCGGCAGCGCACGGCGGCGATTGGTGCGGTACGAGGAGGCGGGGGCGGACCGGGGACCGCAGAGGCAGAGTTGCCTCAGCCCCGAGCGCCCAGCGGCGGTGAGCGGTCTGCTAGGCTGGCGGCCTGGTAGAGCAAGGCCGTGAGGGGCGGTAGTGTTGCCTATCCTGCTGCGGGGGGCGGCGGGGCCTCTGGGACATCCCGGCGAAGCGCGGCCTGTGGGGTTCGGTTGAGGCTGGGGCCGGCGGGAGGGGAGCGAGTGGGGCGGGGCCGGCGGGGGAAGCTGCGAAGCTGACCCGCCCGCCGCTGCTAGGACTCTGGATGAGGAGTCGGGGAAGAGGTGCGCGACTTGCAGCTAACGTAGCTGCGCCTGCGACTCCAACACCGTCCTAAACGTCTGGATCAGCACGTGGTGAGTGCTGGAGGGCACCTCAGTGAGGGGGACTGGCCTGGGTCTCGGGGCTGCAGGGCCGGGGCGCGAGGGGCCGTCCTCAGCCCCACCCAGGACCCGACCTGGATCTCGAGAAGCTGAATGTCGCCATTCTCCTGTAGAAGCTCCTGATTTTTAAATGTTAGTAACTAATTAAAAGTAAATAAGTAAACACGGGGGGAACCAAACAAGTTGTTGACGGGCCGATTCCAGACCATCAGTTTGTGACCTATGTAGACCAGATTCTCTTCCTGATTTGTGGTGTGACCTTGACCAAGTCACGTCTCCCTGGGATGGGCATTCTCAACATGGGTAATAGTGCTCATATACCTGGGGGTCAGAAAGGTCTTAGAAAATACAATGGCTTGTGGCTTTGCAAAGGGCCACAGAATATAAGCAGATGTACATGTGGCGTTAAAATGTTAATAGGGGCTGGGGGAATTAGAAGAGAAAATGCCTAGAAAGGCTTCTGGGAGAGAGAGTGGGGAAATGAGAAAAAGGTGAGAAACACTGCTTTAAGGGAAGAGGTAAACAGACGTTCCTGTGATACTTGTATATATTAAAGGATTAAAACAAACTAGCATTTATAGACAGAGTTGGAAGAACCTGAGAGGTCATCTAACTATTAGAAAAGTTTTGTGACACCATACATGTACACACACATAATTTTACTTGGTCTCCAAAACAAACTGTCATTCCACTTTCTATAATGAGAAAATTGAGAGTCAAAGCGTTTGGGTGATGTGCTGCAGTCAGAGCTATTAAATGGAAGAACTGGAATTTAAACCCAAGTCTCTATGGCTCCAAACCCACCTGCACATCATGTTGCCTCTCAGCCTGTGGTCCAATTATGTCCCAACCAAGAATTCTACTTTGTGACTTTTTAAAAATAAAGATTCCCAGCACCCTCCACTCCAGAAATGTGAATTCAGTATCTGGGACCGGGAATCTGCATTTTAATAACTTTACTAGGTGATTCCATTTTGGTGATCCAGGGACCATTTGGAGAACAACTACTCTAGTCTAATTTCCCACCCAGTCCCCATGTCCTCATGGGATTGTACCCTAGGGATTCAAAATTCCCCTTCCAGATCAGAGATTCCATCTCCTCTTCCAGATAGGTGACCAACCAAGCTTTGGGAGGAAGTCCTTTGTTGGGAGAAGCCAAAGTTTATGAGACAGCATGTTGCACAGCTCTGTTTGAGAAAGTGCTGACAATTTTGCTTTTTTTTCTTTCTCTCCCTTCCTCCCCCCTCGCTTCCTTCCTTCCTTCCTTCCTTCTTTCCCTTCCTTCCTTTCTTCTTTCTTTCCTCCTCCCTCCCTTCCTTCCTTACCTCCCTCCCTCCCTTCCTTCCTTCTTTCTTTCCCTTCCTTCCTTCCTCCCTCCCTTGCTTCCTTCCTTTTTTTGTAGAGCTTCCTTCACTGCTATTCTGACCCTCCTGAAAAACCAGGCTCAAGGCATTTCTTTTAAAGTTAATATTAAACTTTAAAACACCATGAAAAAAAGTTTAAAAGCCACAATTCAGTCATAATGCTACCAGTCTAACAATGTTCATGTTCTGTTGTATTGTTCTACTGTTAATTAATGATCTCCCTCTTGTTAATCATTGAACAATCATAGATTGTTCAAGTTCACAAAATTTAGAAAATTCTTCCAAGAGATAGGCTTGAACTTCACAATTCCTATTGGAAATCAGAAAATTATGCTGAAGATAAACTTTAAATCACAGTTTTCTTGAAAGCATGTCTCATTCTTCTTCCAAATTCCTCAAAATCTGAAGGTTTTTCTTTAGTTCTAAAATAAATGGTATAGTGGGAATGAAAATGTATACACTGAAATATTTCTTCTCTAGTAACTTTATCTGTTCTTTCCCATATCACTTCAACCTCACCAAAATATATGTTTAATTACTTAGTTTGCTTATATATTTCCTGTTCTAAAAAATATAAGTTGAATAATCAAAACATTTCTTTGCAATTATTATCATTTAATGCACTTTGTTGCTGAAAAGGTTTTAGTTTTCTGGCTCTTGTGGAGGCAGTATGGGATAGAGAAAATAAAGTGTGTTTTGGTTTAAGGAAAACTTCATGTTCCAATCCCAATTCCAACACTTTAACCTTGGGCCATTGACTTCCTCTGTTTTTCTCACTTAGCTCATCTTTAAGGTGGGGACAGTGCCACCAGGGTTTTATCTGAGACAGCATTTATAAAGCCACCAGAGTACTAAGCACAACTCTTTTTCTACTATTAGGTTATTTTCATTTCCAAAAGAGATGCAGAGGGTTTTTTTGGGGATCTTCTATGTGTGGCATAAACAAAATCCATAAAAATAATAGTGAACCACCTTTTAAATTTTTCTTTGAGAAATCTAAGGGCATAGACTATCTAGCTCTTTATCACATTTTGCTATGACCAAAATCATCCATTTGTTAATTCGGTAAACATTTATGAACACTTATTAGTGCCCGGCATCTAAATGTAGGGGATATACCAGTGAAGAAGACAAACAACGTCCCTTATCTTACAAAAATTATATAAGAAAAGGACAATAAATGAATAAAACAAGGTAATTACAGATTGTGATAAATGCCAGGACAATAAGACTATAAAGTGTCTCAGTGTTAACATGATAAGGAACTGTGTTCCTCACTGAGTTTAATTTGTAACAAATATTGGTTAGAAAATTCTCTAAAAAGTCTCAGTTAAGATTGTGAACGTAGATTGTGTGTCAGAAAATGGAGAACTTAAGGAAAATAAATGATCACAGTTAAAGATTACCGAGATCTGAAATACTGTAATTTTTACAATTGATGCAAGAGATGTGATTTACAGTGGTTCCATAGAACTGTCAGTGTTGATAGTTCTTTACCTTGACTTTAAATAAGTTATAATATTTTTCTTGGAAATTATTCCCTTTAATAGAAATTAACATGGGTACCTAGCTTGGTAGAAAATTGTGTCCAAAAAACATCTTCCTCTATGGTTTCTGTAAAATTTATTGATTCTTAAGCCCATGGGAATTTTAACACACAGTGAGTATGGACTGACCATTATAAAACAGGTATCTAAGAAACTTTAGATATAAGTCCAGTAATTTTAGATATAATTTAGAAGTTACATATCTTTATTTTTCTAGTTTATCAGTGATCAATCTGATCACAGTAAATTGAGCAAATTGGATTTTTAAAAAAACTGAATTTTGCAAGTGGCTAGTTACAATGATGAAAATTTGAAACTCCCTATCTACATACACTTGCCTGAAAAAAATAACTTAAGAATATTAATAGGGATTCAGCTTTAGCATTTTCTCAGTTTGTTATTGATCATGTTTTCTGGGCTATGTAGTTAAGTATTTGGACATGCTTTTTTTGTCTTGGTTTAAAACCTAACATTCGTTCTCTTGGGTAATAAACCTTTATGATTTTAATCCATAACTTTTTGAGTAGTAGGTTCTACCTCAAGATCATCACCCAGCCTCATTCTAGCTTCTATGAAAGAATACTTCCTCTCTTTGCTCTTTCTGTTGGGTGTGAATAAGTATCAGTCGTTGGATCATACTTTCCTGTCTGGATGCTGCTGTGTTTATAACACAAGGAGTTGACCATTGCAGGTGGAGAATGGTTTGGAGAAAGCCCACAGATAGTACTTGAGGGAAACAAAGGCATGCCTTTTCGATCTCTGAGTCATTTCTATTCACTACAGTTCAAGCAGCACCATTTCTTCTGCACACTTGATCTAATAATTTGTGGCACTCTCCCCTTCAAAAGCAAGGTTGTCTGGCTGCATAAATGAACTCAGGACTTTATTTCATCAAAAAAATTTGAATACTTACTATGTGCTAGACATTATAGTAGTTTAAATGGATCTGTTATTATGGATTCAGTGACAAATTTCTGTAAGTTTAAGAAGGGCCAAGTGATCTTAGCTACTCATGGAAACATTTTCTCATTTAGAAACATGCCTTTGCAAAGTCAATCTTGATTATGTTACTTTTATAGCTTTATAAAGACTAATTCATCTCTAGGTGGAAAATGTTCTAGAGAATTTATATTTTCTCCATTTTAAAAAATCTTCTGTTCTAGGAATTAAATAGCCCAGTAGTTTAATTTAGTGTTGTGACTGTGGATTTTTTTTTTACATCTTTATTGAGTATAATTGCTTTACAATGTTGTTTTAAGTTTCTGCTGTACAACAGAGTGAATCAGCTATATGTACACATATATCCCCATATCCCCTGCCTCTTGAGCCTCCCTCCCACCCTCCCTATCTCACCCCTCAGGTGGTCACAGAGCATCAAGCTGATCTCCCTGTGCTATGCAGCAGCTTCCCACTAGCTATCTGTTTTACATTTGGTGGTGTATATACGTCAGTGCTACTCTCTGTGACTGTGTTTTTATTTTATTCTATTCACAGTACTGTTTCCCAAGAAGTTTTCATATAATATATATTGACTTTTAAAAATAATGTTTTCTAGGAAGAAAATAAAGTTTTAAAGTTAATATATATTCGGTATCAAACTTAGAAAATATTAATAATCAGAAAATAAAATACACCCTGTTAATATTTTGATATATATTCTGGTCTTTCTCTGTGTACCTATTTTATTTATATATTTCTTTGATAAAAATGAGATCATACTCTGCATTCTATTTCACAGCTTGTATTTTTTAATCTAGTATTACATGGCAAATAAATATGCTTTTTTATTCACATGATTCCCGTTCTTTGTAAGCAGATGTTTTATTGCTAGAATAGGGACTACAAGAATCTATTTATTAAATTATTCTGCAGGATAAATTCAGAAACCCAATCTACCAACAAAATCCATTTCTCTGCTCCTTTCCATCCTTAATTTTGTCCCCGTTACTCCCCACTGCCCATTCTCCCACCCCCAGGAGGGTTCTGTTGGGGGAATCTCTGAAGGAAGGTTTATCTAGTCAGTTACATACTAACGCTTAAGATCTCATCTTTTCAAACCTTTTCAGCCAATCCTTCAGCATTTTTAGTTTTTACTTTATTTGCTAGAGAACCTGTTTTGTGAATGGATGGGCTTATTCCTATTCTAAGGTCGAAATCTTTTATCCACCCTTTTTATAAACCATAAAAGATTTCAACTTCCCATCAAGAGTGGAGTTGGGAGGGTTGGAGTAATGTGGGAAAATAAAAATCATATGCTGGAATTCTTGCTCAGAATTGTAGGGGAAGGGGAGATATCTGAATAAAAATATGTTTAGGGTTGAGTAATAGACATTCAAATTTAAGTTTTTTGTGTTCCAAAGAAAATGGCCCAGTTTTTAAATTCCATCTTGCCTTTTGTGTATTACTTCAAACTCTCTAGCAATTTTGTTTTATCTGTTGCTAATGTGCAAATATATTTGACTATTAAATATCCCTGTTTTGAAATATAGAGTATTTTTGTTTTCATTCTCAATGTCTTTATACTCTATGAGAAATAATATATAAATGACTCAAGCCACAGATTAAGTTTATATTGGATATTAAAAACAACGGTAGGAATGGGTTTTAAATTGTAGTATGAAAGTAAATACCCAGAAGTGTACATAATTGTAACCAGTGCAACTGTAGAATCTTTTGAAGACAAATTTATTTCTATAAAAGGAGAAAATTTTAAAAATTAAATGTTTAAAAATTTAGAAAATACCAATAGGCCAAACATAAAAAAACACTTAGCATCCCACCACTGTTAATATTCCATTAGTTTACTAATCTAATTTGCCTTTCTCTTTCCTAATCTATAGTGAATTCTATTCATAATGGTCATATCAAATGATAGCTCTCCTGTGAGTGCTTTAACTCTATTTGAATTGAATATGTATACATTATCTTTTTTGAACCTGTTTTGTGAATGGATGGGCTTATTCCTATTCCAAGGTTGAAATCTTTTATCCACCCTTTTTATAAACCATAATAGATTTCAACTTCCCTTGTGCATCTATAGATATCTGGCCCATCATGTGTCTTTAGGGAAAAGCGTGAGCATACTAACTTTTTAAGTTCGTTTTAATAATCTGAGTGATAACAAAATAAGAAATAATATAAGTAATAATGGAAAATATAGAAATGTGTAAAGGAAAAAAACAATCACACTCCCATTTTTGGTCAATTTCTTTCAAGTCCTTTTTCTCTGCCTATTTATTTTTACAAAGTATGTGTACAGTTTTTGTATTTGACTTCCTTAATAGAAGTGTTTTACCACTTTAAATCAATTTTTAATATTTTAATATGTCCCTGATATAATGTACTGCAGCTAATGCTAGCCCCTGTCTTTCCCAGCTCCTCCATCTGAATTCTCCTGCAGGCTAGGTTCTTCCCAGATGTTGATCATCCTGACATGGATGCTTTATAATATTCATTGTCATCATTGCTGTCATTTCTTGAACACTTCTTATGTTTCTGTACTTTATATTGGTGGCTTATCTGAACAAGCTTACTTTATCATGTCCTGGTGAATGCTATTATTGGACTGCTATGTCTTCCTTTCTTCCCCATAGCTGAGTTCATTTTCTCAGCCCCTGTAATCTCCACATTTCCTCCATTCTATAAGTCTGTTTTGCACAGGTCCTACCATGCATCTAATTTAGCCTGCCTAATTTTGTCAGTAAAAGGCTGTAAAGAATCAACTGACTCTAGTTCACTGTTTTCTTTCCTTTGAGCAAAACCTCACTGAAAACAAAGATGATAAGCAGGACCACAGGGGAGGTTTTCTTCTCTCTGTGACTATTTGTGTGTGGTTCCTGGTGCACATGGGAAAAGTATTCTCATTTAGATAATTTTCTTCTCTTCTGTCTTATGCAAATGATTAGATATTTCAAAACAGGGAAAACACAGTTCTGATTATTTGTGTATTTTTAAAGTGTGAATGCCATTAATGGTCTAAATTGCTATAAAAAGATTGTAGAATAATTATGCTTTTAGCTTGTACCTTTCAAAGTCTTGTTGTCTAATTGATTATTACTTGGATCAGTGGTAGACCTCCTAGATAGACAAATCAAACTTCAAAATTCCTCACATTGGTGAAGATGGAAATAAAATTGAACTATTTTTCTTTATATTAAATTTTGGACTTAAATTTTATACTTTTTTAAAACTAACTTTTCTAGGTGACTATAACAATATAGACTAGAAGTAATATCCTTTTGTCACATAAGCGGTGAAATTTATTGGTTTCAGCAGAGTGAATCTTGTCCTGTGGGCATTTGGGGAAGAGATTTTAACATATAGCAATCATTCACTTTGTGCTAGACATTGAGACCAAGGGAGCCTGGTACAATATCCACCCTTCTTTCCTAAGCCTATCCCTCAGGTCATAGTGAACAACTCTGACTCCTTTTCCACACTTCATTACTCCCTGAGTATATGTTTTCATCCTTTCTACCAGACAATTATGTTTTTAAAGGTCAGGGCCTATTTATTTATCCTTATATTCCCCATTACTCTCATAGTTCTTGGCATCTAGTAGCAGTTCAAATATTTATTATATTGAATTGGACTGTTGTTCATGTGAGTCCCTAACTATCCTGGCCTCTTCCCCTCTAAACATATTCCAGTTTATCTGTCTTTTTTCAGTTATGTTCCTTGTATGTTCTGTCTTCTGACTTTGAAAAGAATATATTTGCACAAAGGTACAATTTTACATGATTGAAAGTTGGAAAAATATCAAAGATGACCTAATTTTATTATTATTGAGGATGTCAAAGTTTTCTCTTACCAGACAGTTATAACTGAAAACTGTATTATTTATTTTGTTGCTCAAATTGTTCCAGCATTTGCCATTGGGAGTTCTTCCAGTTGGCTGAAAGAATGTTGGCATAGTCCCAGCAGTTTGTGTTTTGAGCACTTTCCTACTTTCTGGCACTGTAGGATGCTCCAGGATCATCTTGTATATTCCTTGCTCCACCCCTAAAATCAGCCATTTCTTTTTGTTGTTGTTTATTTTTTTCTTTTCCATTATGATTTATTACAAGATACTAAATATGGTTCCCTGTGCTATATAGTAGGACCTTGCTGTTTATCCATTCTATATATAATAGATTGCATCTGCTAATCCCAAACTCCCAATCCATCCCTCCCGCACTCCCCTTCCCCTTGGCAGCCACAAGTCTGTTCACTATGTCTGTGAGTCTGTTTCTGTTTTGTAAATAAGTTCATTTGTGTCATATTTTAGATTGCACATGTAAGTGATATCATGTGGTATTTGTCTTTCTCTTTCTGACTTAACTTCACTTAATATGATAATCTCTAGGTCCATCGATGTTGCTGCAAAGGGCATTATTTCATTCTTTTTTATATAAAATCAGCCATTTCAACAAGGATCCCCAGATCCTTTTATTGTAGAATGGTATTAGAAACCAGGCATTGATCTAATCTGCTCATCATTGAAACTGGGGTGTCACTGCCTTTAGGCCCTGTCAGTGTTAGAAAGTAAATGTATGTATATTAACCTGTGTATGTATACACATCTGTATTATTTCTACTATTACTTATCAGTTCCTAACTTAAGCTAAACAGGAGTTCCCACTGATGTCTCAGACTCTAGTTCAGAACTACATGGTTCATTTTAGCCTCTTCCCCTTACTTATCTGTAAACTCCCATTCCAACAGTGAGAAATCTAGCTTCTACCATTCCCCATCTTTTTACTTATTTTATCAGTCGCAGTGTACAAGTACAGCAGTATCAGAATTGTTAACCAGTACCTCGAGAAACAACATTACCAACTACAGTATAGTGTTTATATACAGTTCCTTTTGTTTTGTCCTGCAGTCTCCAGTCATTTCCAAAGATACTTAGAGCCGTTTCTCCCCATCCCCTCCAGTGGGGTTATGTCATACATTTGTAATACAATTAAGTTCTTTTGTCATAGTCTGCATTCCATGCTGGAATTCCCCCCCTCCACCCTCTTAGTTGAGTTTTGTTTTAATTTTCATTTTAAAATATTACATTGATTCCTTGTGCTATGAAGTTCCGTGGGTTTTGACAAGTGGATAACATCATGTATCCATCACTGTAGTGCAAGACAAAATAGTTTAATGGCTCTAAAAAATTGTGCTTTACCTGGCCACTCCTCTGCCCTTTCCAGACCACTTAGAAAAACTGATCTGTTTTCTGTCTTTTCTAGAAAGTCATATAAATGAAATCATACAGGATGTAGGCTTCTCAGACTGGATTCTTTCACTTGGCATAATGCATTTAGGATTTATCCGTGATTTATCCATGTTGTTGCATAGATTAATGGCTCTTTCTGTTTGATCACAGAATGGTGTTCGTAGCATGATTGTAACATCTTGGTTGTTTCCAGGTATTGGCAGTTGGTAACTACGAATAGATCTTTTGCCCATTTTTTTTTTTAATTTCAGTAGGAACTAAAAAATAGAATATCAAGGTTTAATTTTTAATTTCAAAGCAAAGTTCAGACAATACAGAAGTGTATAAAGGAAATAAAATAGGATAAATGCTCCCTTTTTGCTCCAAACCTAAATCTTTTAAAATAACTGGTGTTAACAAATTGACAAATATGCTGCAGGTTTTTCCCCTATGCTTCTAGTAACAGAAATGCATTTTTTTCTATAATTTTGAAATGTTTTACATATAAACCTAACTAGACTAAAATTATTACTCTGCAACTTGCTTTTATTTTTTAACTTATCACTGTATTATAGTCAGTATTCCAGGTCAGTACATTTAAATCTAACTTGTTCCAGCTGGTTTTCATTCCAGAAGAAATATGTGCTATAATTTGCTCAACCATTTCTTACTCAAAAGTATTCAAATTAATACCAGTTTCTTGTCTACAAGAAAAATACTACAGTAACCACACTTTTATACACACTGATGGCCTTTTAGTTTTTTTCTTAAATAAAAATACACTATATGGATATCTATAATTTTATAATTTACCAATATATAAACAGAAAGAAAGCAGTAGGCTTCTTGGGAATGGTAATCATATTCTATCCTGAAACCTATCCTTCCTGTCAGTCTTGCTCTCACTCTCACTCCTGCCCTCTCTCCTCACCATTTCCCTCACTCATTTTGCTCATTAAAAAAAATTAAGTTGTTTTCTTATTCAACCTTAAAAGTTTCTTTGTATATGCTGGAAACATGTCCTTTGTCAGTATGTGATTTGCAGATATTTTCTCCCAGTATGTCTTTCCTTTCTTTCTTTCTTTCTTTCTTTCTTTCTTTCTTTCTTTCTTTCTTTCTTTCTTTCTTTCTTTCTTTCTTTCTTTCTTTCTTTCTTTCTTTCTTTCTTTCTTTCTTTCTTTCTTTCTTTCTTTCTTTCTTTCTTTCTTTCTTTCTTTCTTTCTTTCTTTCTTTCTTTCTCTTCCTTCCTTCCTTCCTTCCTTCCTTCCTTCCTTCCTTCCTTTCTTTCTATCTCTCTCTCTCTTTCTTTCTTTCTTTCTTTCTCTTTCTCTCTCTTCTCTCTCTCTCTTTCTCTCTTTCTCTCTTTCTCTCTTTCTCTCTCTCTCTCTCTTTCTCTCTCTCTCTTTCTCTTTTCTTTTCTTTCTTTCTTTTCCTTCCTTCCTTCCTTCCTTCCTTCCCTTTCTTCCCTTTCTTCCCTTTCTTCTTTCTTTCTCTTTCTTTCTCTCTCTGTTTTTCTCTCTCTCTCTTTCTTTTCTTTCTTTCTTTCCTTATTTATTTATTATTTTTGGCTATGTTGGGTCTTTGTTGCTGCGCGCAGGCTTTCTCTAGTTGTGGTGAGCAGAGGCTACTCTTCGTTGTGGTGCGCAGGCTGCTTATTGTGGTGGCTTCTCTTGTTGCGGAGCACGGGCTCTAGGCATGTGGGCTTCAGTAGTTGTGGCTCACAGGCTCAGTAGTTGTGGCTTGTGGGCTCTAGAGCACAAGCTCAGTAGTTGTGGCACACGGGCTTAGTTGCTCCATGGCACGTGGGATCTTCCCGGACAAGGGCTTGAACCCGTTTCCCCTGCATTGGCAGGTGGATTCTTAACCACTGTGCCACCAGGGAAGCCCCCAGTATGTCTTTTCATTCTCCTAACAGTGTCTTTCACAAAGCAAGGGGTTTTGATTTTAATTAAGTCCAACTTAAATTTTTTTCTTTTATGAATTTTGCTTTTGGTATTGTACTTAAAAACTCATCGCCAAACCCAAAGTCATGCAGATGTTCCCCTACATTTTCTTCTAGAAATTTTATAGTTTCTGCATTTTACATTTAGGTCTGTGATCCGTTTCAAGTTAATTTTTGTGTAAGATGTGAGGTTCAATTTGTTGCATATGGACTTCCAATGTGTAGCATCATTTGTTGAAAAGACTGTTCTTTCTCCATTGAATTGCTTTTGTACCTTTGTCAAAAAATTGACAGTATTTTTGTAGGTCTGTTTCCATACTCTCTATTGTTTCCATACTCTCTATTCTATCCCATTGATTGATGTGTCTATTCTTACCCTGTGTTCATTATTGTAACAGTGAGTCTTGAAATTAGGTAATATAAATCCTTCAACTTTTGTTCTTCTTTCTCAGAATTGAATTAGTTATTCTAGTACCTTTACCTTTTCATAAAATTTTAGAATATGCTTATGTGTGTCTATAAAAAACCTGGCTGGAATTTCAGTAGGGATTTCATTAGGCCACAGAGAATTGACATCTTTACTGTGTTGAGTCTTCCGGGGCAAGAACACAAAATATCTCCTCTACTTATTTAGATTTTCTTTCTTTCATCAGTGATTTCCAGTTTTCTATACTCAAATCCTGTACATATTTTGTTAGATTTACACCTAAGGACTTCATTTTGGGGGATGTTATTATAAATTTATTATTTTTAAAAATTCAAATTCTGAGTATTCGTTGCTGGTATATAGAAAAGCAGTTGACTTTTGTGTATTGACTATGTAACTTTTGACCTTGCTAAACCCATTTATTATGTACAGGAGTTATTTGGTAGATACTTTGGGCTTTTTTGCATAGCAGTTATGTTGTCTGTGATTAAAGCAGTTTTGCATATTTCTTCCTTTCTAGTCTGTATACCTTTCATTTCTTTATTTGAATACACTAGCTAGGACTTTTAGTATGAGGTTGAATTAGAAGTGGTGAGACAGGATATCCCTGCCTTGTTCCTGATCTTAGGGGGAAACTTAACATCTTGCTATTGAGGATGATGTTAGCTGTGACTTTTAAAAAATAATCTTTATTAGGTTAGTGAAGTTCCCTTCTATTCTCAGTTTTTTGAGAGTTTTTATCATGAATGGATGTTGAACTGTTTCTGCTCATGTATTAATATGATTACATGATTTTTCTTGTTCAATGTATTAAAATGATGAATTACATTGATTAATTTACATATGTTAAACCAACCTTGCAATTTTGGTATGAACGCCCCTGTGATCATGATGTATTACCCTTTTTATATATTGCTGAATTCAGTTGACTAATATATTTACATCTAAATTCATGAAAGATACTCTTTTATAGTTTTCTTTTTTGTAATACCGTTGACCCTTGAACAACATGGGTTTGAACTGTGTGGATCCACTTATACACAGATTTTTTTCAATAAATACATACTACAGTACTGAACGAATCCTGTTTGGCTGACTCTGCAGATGTGGAACTGTGGATACCAAGGGCTGATTGTAAAGTTATACAATCGGATTTTCAACTGCATGGAGGGTCAACATCCCTAACCCCAACATTGTTCATGGGTCAACTGTATATTTTAGTTTCGGAATAGGTTAATGCTGGCCTAATAAAATGAGTAGGGAAGTGATCTCCCATGTTTTCTGGAAGAGACTGTAAATGTGGTATTATTTCTTCCTTAAATATGTAGTAAAATTCACCAGTGAAACCATCTAAGCCTTGTGTTCCTTTTTTGTGTGTGTGGGGGGGTGAAGGTTTTCTACTAATTTAATTTCTTTTTTAGATATAGGACTATTTATATTATCTATATTTCCTTAAGTAAGTTTCAGTAGTTTGTGCCCTTCAAGGACTGGTTCATTTTATCCAGATTATCAAATGTATGGGCACAGACTTGTTTGTAGTATTCCGTTGTTATCTTTTCATGTCTTTGGTTTTAGTAGTGATGATACCTGTTTTATTCCTGATACTGTTAATTTGTAGTCTCCTCTTTTTTTTTCTTGGTTACTTTGATTAGAGGTTTATCATCTCATTCCTTTAACTTTAGGTTTAATTCATTTTTCTTTATCTAGTTTCCTAAGTTGAAAGCTTAGGTTATTGATTTTAGAACTTTCTTCTTTTCTAAAATATATAATACTAAACATTTCTCTCTAAGCACTACGTTAGCTGCATCCCATAAATTTTGATGTATTTTTAAAAGTTATTTTTAATTGTAGTAAAATATACATAACATAAAATTTTACCATCTTAACCATTTTAAGTGGTTAAATGATATAAAGTATATTCATGCTGTGCAAGTTAAATTGTATTTTCATTTTTATTTTGTTCAAAATATTTTCAAATTTATCTTGAGACTTCTTAACTCATATATAATTTAGAACTATGTTGTTTAATTTCCAAATATTTGAGGCTTCCTTGGTGGTGCAGTGGTTAAGAATCCGCCTGCCAATGCGGGGGACATGGGTTCGAGCCCTGGTCCAGGAAGATCCCACATGCTGTGGAACAGCTAAGCCCATGTGCCCAACTACTGAGCCTGCACTCTAGAGCCCAGTGCTCTGAGCCAGTGCTCTGCAAAAAGAGAAGCCACTGCAATGAGAAGCCCAGGCACCGCAATGAAGAGTAGTCCTTGCTCACCTGTTACTAGAGAAAGCCCATGTGCAGCAACGAAGACCCAATGCAGCCAAAAGTATATAAAAAATTGATTTCCAAATATTTTGAATTGTCTAGCTATCTTCTATTACTGATTTCTAGTTTTATTTTGGTATGCTTTGAGAATATACTTTGTAAGGTTTCTGTTCTATTTGTTAAATTGTGTTTTCTGTACCAGAATGTTGATGAATGTTCTGTGTGTGCTCCTGTTGTTAGATGGAATGTTCTATAAATATCAGTTGTATCAAGTTGATTGATAGTGCTGTTCAGGTCATCTATATTCTTACTGATTTTCTGCCTACCTGTTCTATCAATTACTTGGAAAAGGGTGTTGAAGCCTCCAATTGTAAATACAGTCATCCCACTTATCCACAGTGGATTGGTTCCAGTATCCGCCCCCAACCCCAGATTCCAAAATCCATCGATGCTCAAGTCCCTTATATAAAGTGGTGTTGTCTCTGTGTATAACCTATGCATATCCTCCCGTATACTTTAAAACATCTTTAGATTACTTATAATACCTAATACAGTGTAAATGCTATGTAAATGGTTGTAAATACAAGCTGAAATCTATGTAACTAGTTACAGGTATGTAGCAAATTCAAGTTTTGCTTTTTGGAGCTTTCTGGAATTTTTTTTCCAAATATTTTCCATCCATGGTTGGTTGAATCCATGAGTAGGGAACCTGTGGGTATAGAGGGCTAACTGTAGGCAATTTGTCTATTTCTCCTTTCAGTTTTATCAGTTTTTGCTTCATGTTTATAAAGTTTATGCTATCAATTCTCAAATTTGGGCATATTATCAATTTTGAGTCAATTTTTTTTTTTTTTTTTTTTGCGGTACACGGGCCTCTCACTGCAGTGGCCTCTCCCGTTGCGGAGCACAGGCTCCGGACGCACAGGCTCAGCGGCCATGGCTCACGGGCCCAGCCGCTCCGCGGCATGTGGGATCTTCCCGGACCGGGGCACGAACCCGTGTCCCCTGCATCGGCAGGCGGGACTCTCAACCACTGCACCACCAGGGAAGTCCTTGAGTCAGTTTTTGTTTGTGGTATGAGAGGTCATTAGAGGTTCCTGTTTTTTGCATAGGGATATTCAGTTGTTTCAGCACACTTTGTTGAAAAGAGCATACTTTTTTCTACTTCACTGCCTTTATATCTTTGTCAAAAATCAGTTGTCCAGTAGGTGTGGGTATATTTCTGGACATTGTTTTTTCTTGTTTCATTGCTCCATTTATCTGGCTTTATGCTACTACCTCACTGTTTTTATTGCTGTTGGAAGTATTAGACTGAAAATTTTTCTTGTTCAAGTTGTTTTGGCTACTGTATTTCCATATAAGTTGTGTAATTGGCTTGTCAATTTCTGCAAAAAGACCTCGTGAAATTTTGGTTGAGATTGTGATGGATCTATAGGTCATTATGGAGAGAATTGATATCTTAGTCTTCTGAACTACTAACACAGTAGATCTTGCCCCTTTTTAAGGTCCTCTTTATTTTTTCTCAGTAGTGTTTTACAGTTTTCAGTATACAACCTTTTCACATCTTTTGTTAAATGTAGCCCTAAATATTTCATTATTTTTGATGCTATTGTAAATGTGCTTTCTAATTTTATTATTTATGATTTATATAAAAATATGATTAATTTTTGTATGTTGATCATGTAACCTTGTTAAGTTGGCTTATTTCTAGTAGGTTTTTTGTGGATTGCATCAGATTACATAGTTGATGTGTCATCTTTGAATAAACATAATTTTGCCTCCATACTGTATTGTGTAAAAGTGGTAAGAGTGGACATGCTTTTTTCAGTGGGGGAAATATGTTAAACTGAATGAAATTTCGTCATATCAAAAACTTGTGAGCTGCCTAAAACACTGCTGAAAGAGGATGCAAGCCTGCTTCAGTATTTGAAAATCAGTGTAACTGACCATATTAACAGGTTAAAGAGACAAAAGTCACACACTTATATCACTCGACGCAGAAAAAGCATTTGACACAATTCAACACTGACTCATTAAAAACTCTCAGAAAGTTAGGAATAGAGGGGAACTGCCTCAGCTTGATAAAGAGCATCTTTTTCTTACAGACCTTATAGAAGTAGAATTTATATTTAGTTTAAACTTACAGAAATACAGTTGTTTTTGTATATCATTCTTGTATCCTGACAACTTGCTGAACTTGTTTATTCTAATAGTTTTTTTTTTTAGTGGATTCCTTAAACTCTTTAATCATTACATCATCTGCAAATTGAAATTCTTTTATTTCTTCCTTTGCAATATGGAAGACTTTTATTTATTTTTCTTGCATTATTGCTGTGACTGGAACCCCCATTACAGTGTTGAACAGAAGTGATAAGAGTGTATGTCTGTCTGGTTCTGGATCTTAGGGGAAAGCTGTTTGTATTCCACCGTTACTTATGATGTTAGTTGTGGGTTTTTCATAGGTGCCCTTTGTCAGTATGAGGAAATTCCCTTGTAATGCTAGTTTATTGAGTGTTTTTATCTTAAGAGGATGTTGGTTTTTGTCAAATGCTTTTTTTTTTTGACATCTTTATTGGAGTATAATTGCTTTACAATGGTGTGTTAGTTTCTGCTTTATAACAAAGTGAATCAGTTGTACATATACATATGTTCCCATATCTCTTCCCTCTTGGATCTCCCTCCCTCCCACCCTCCCTATCCCACCCCTCTAGGTGGTCACAAAGCACCGAGCTGATGTCCCTGTGCTATGCGGTTGCTTCCCACTAGCTATCTGTTTTACGTTTGGTAGTGTATATATGTCCATGCCACTCTCTCGCTTTGTCACAGCTTACCCTTCCCCGTCCGCATATCCTCAAGTCCATTCTCTAGTAGGTCTGTGTCTTTATTCCTGTCTTATCCCTAGGTTCTTCATGACATTATTTCCACTTAAATTCCATATATATGTGTGAGCATACGGTATTTGTCTTTCTCTTTCTGACTTACTTCACTCTATATGACAGACTCTAGGTCCATCCACCTCATTACATATAGCTCAATTTCGTTTCTTTTTATGGCTGAGTAATATTCCATTGTATATATGTGCCACATCTTCTTTATCCATTCATCCAATGATGGACATTTAGGTTGTTTCCATCTCCTGGCTATTGTAAATAGAGCTGCAATGAACATTTTGGTACATGACTCTTTTTGAATTATGGTTTTCTCAGGGTATATGCCCAGTAGTGGGATTGCTAGGTCATATGGTAGTTGTATTTGTAGTTTTATAAAGAACCTCCATACTGTTCTCCATAGTGGCTGTACCAATTCACATTCCCACCAGCAGTGCAAGAGTGTTCCCTTTTCTTCATACTCTCTCCAGCATTTATTGTTTCTAGATTTTTTGATGATGGCCATTCTGACTGGTGTGAGATGATATGTCACTGTAGTTTTGATTTGCATTTCTCTAATGATTAATGATGTTGAGCATTCTTTCATGTGTTTGTTGGCAATCTGTATATCTTCTTTGGAGAAATGTCTATTTAGGTCTTCTGCCCATTTTTGGATTGGGTTGTTTGTTTTTTTGATATTGAGCTGCATGAGCTACTTATAAATTTTGCAGATTAATCCTTTGTCAGTTGCTTCATTTGTAAATATTTTCTCCCATTCTGAGGGTTGTCTTTCGGTCTTGTTTATGGTTTCCTTTGCTGTGCAAAAGCTTTGAACTTTCATTAGGTCCCATTTGTTTATTTTTGTTTTTATTTCCATTTCTCTAGGAGGTGGGTCAAAAAGGATCTTACTGTGATTTATGTCATAGAGTGTTCTGCCTATGTTGTCCTCTAAGAGTTTATTAGTTTCTGGCCTTACATTTAGGTCTTTAATCCATTTTGAGCTTATTTTTGTGTATGGTGTTAGGGAGGGATCTAATCTCATACTTTTACATGTACCTGTCCAGTTTTCCCAGCACCACTTATTGAAGAGGCTGTCCTTCTCCACTGTACATTCCTGCCTCCTTTATCAAAGATAAGGTGACCATATGTGTGTGGGTTTATCTCTGGGCTTTCTATCCTGTTCCATTGATCTATCTTTCTGTTTTTGTGCCAGTACCATACTGTCTTGATTACTGTAGCTTTGTAGTATAGTCTGAAGTCAGGGAGCCTGATTCCTCCATCTCCGTTTTTCGTTCTCAAGATTGCTTTGGCTATTCGGGGTCTTTTGTGTTTCCATACAAATTGTGAAATTTTATGTTCTAGTTCTGTGAAAAATGCCAGTGGTAGTTTGACAGGGATTGCATTGAATCTGTAGATTGCTTTGGGTAGTAGAGTCATTTTCACAATGTTGATTCTTCCAATCCAAGAACATGGTATATCTCTCCATCTATTTGTGTCATCTTTAATTTCTTTCATGAGTGTCTTATAATTTTCTGCATACAGGTCTTTTGTCTCCTTAGGTAGGTTTATTCCTAGATATTTTATTCTTTTTGTGGCAGTGGTAAATGGGAGTGTTTTCTTGATTTCACTTTCACATTTTTCATCATTAGTGTATAGGAATGCCAGAGATTTCTGTGCATTAATTTTGTATCCTGCTACTTTACCAAATTCATTGATTAGCTCTAGTAGTTTTCTGGTAGCATCTTTAGGATTCTCTATGTATCGTATCATGTCATCTGCAAACAGTGACAGCTTTACTTCTTTTCCGATTTGGATTCCTTTTATTTCCTTTTCTTCTCTGATTGCTGTGGCTAAAACTTCCAAAACTATGTTGAATAAGAGTGGTGAGAGTGGGCAACCTTGTCTTGTTCCTGATCTTAGTGGAAATGCTTTCAGTTTTTCACTATTGAGGACAATGTTGGCTGTGGGTTTCTCATATATGGCCTGTCAAATGCTTTTTGTGTCTGTTGAGATGATCATGTGGTTTTTGTCATTTATTCCACTGCTATGAGGTATTTCATTGATTTTGAGTGTTACACCAACCTCGTGTTCCTGAGATAAATTCCATTTTATCATGGTGTATATACTTTTCTGTAAGTTGTTGCATTTGGTTTGTTGCTAATATATTTTGAGGATTTTTTTCCTCCATATTCATAAGAGATACTGGTCTATAATTTTCTTGTGTTGTTTTTCTCATTTTAGTATCAGTGTAATTCTGTACTCGTAGAATGAATTGTGACATGTTCCTCTTCTGTTATTTGAGGAGCTTGAAAAGGATTGGTGTTAATTCTTTAATGTTTGGTAGAACTCACCAGTAAAACCATCTAGGCTTGGTGCTTTTTTTGTGGCAAGTTTTTGGAATAATTAGTTTCTTTACTTGATATAGGTCTATTCAGATTTTCTATTTTTTCTTTGTTTTAATTATTTCTTTATTGAGGTAACATTGGTTTATAGCATTATATAAGCTTCATGTGTGCAATAATATATTTCTGCTTCTGTATACATTACAGCTCACCAAAAATTTAGTTTCCACCTGTCACCACATAGTTGACCCTCTTTACCCATTTCACCCCCCTGCCACAACACACCTTCCTCTCTGGTAACCACTACACTCACTGTATCTATGTTTGGTTTAGTTTATTCAACTTTTTAAAATTTGTTTTTTATATTCCACATGAGTGAAATTATATTTGTCTTTATTCATCTGACATATTTCACTTAGGATAATACTCTCAAGGTCCATCCATGTTGAAAGAAATGGCAAGATTTCTTTCTTTTTCTGTGGCTGAGTAGTGCGTATTCTAGTATATACACATCTATCTATTTATCTATCTACACCTTCTTTCTCCACTCATCACAAGATGGGCAATTAGGTTATATTCATATCATGGCTATTGTACATAATGCCACAATGATCACAGGGGTCCGTGTATCTTTTGGAGCGAGTGTTTTTGTATTCTTTGGATAAATAGCCAAAAGAGGGATAGCTGGACCTTATCGTAGTTCTATTAATTTTTTGAGGAATTTGGCTGTTTTCCCTAGTGGCTACACCGATTTACATTCCCACCAGTAGTGTATGAGCATTCCCTTTTCTTCACATACTTGCTAAAACTTGTTATTTCTTGCCTTTTTGATAATAGCTTGTTAATTTTAACAAGCATGAGTTAGTATCTCATTGTGGTTTTGATTTGCATTTCTCTAATAAATAGTGTTGTTAACATCTTTTCATGTGCCTGTTGGCATTCTGTATGTCTTCTTTTGGAAGCTCCTTTGCCCACTTTTAAATAAGGTCATTTGGTTTTTTTGTTGTTAAGTTGTATGAATTCTTTATGTATTTTGGATATCAATCCCTTATTGGATATATGATTTACAGATATCTTCTCCCATTCAGTAGGTTGTCTTTTCGTTCTGTTGACATTTTCCTTTGCTGTGCAGAAGCTTTTTAGTTTGATGGAGTCCTGTTTATTTTTGCTTTAGTTTCTCTTGCCTGAGGAGACATTATCTAGAAAAATAATAAGATCAGTGTCAAAGAGCATACAGCCTATGTTTTCTTCCAGGAGTTTTATGGTTTTAAATCTTACATTCAAGTCTTTAATCTACTTTGAGTTGATTTTTGTGTATGATGTGAGATAGTGGTCTAGTTTCATTTTTCTTTTTTTGCATGTGATTGTCCAGTTTTCCCATCACCATTTATTGAAAAGGCTAGGCTTTCTCCATTGTATTTTCTTTGCTCCTTTGTCATAAATTAGTTATCCGTATATGTGTGGGTTTATTTCTTGCTGTCAGTTCTGTTGCATAGATCTATGTAACTTTTTCTGCCAATACCATGCTGTTTTGTTACTATGGCTTTGTAATATTTGAAATCGGGGTGTGTGATACCTCCAGCTTTGTTTGTTTTTTTTTCCATCAGGATTATTTTGGCTCTTCAGGGGTCTTTTGTGGTTCCATATAAGTCTTAGAAGTTTTTGTTCTGTTTCTGTGAAAAATGTCCTTGGAATTTTTGATAGGGATTACTTCAAACCTGAGATTGCTTAGGACATTTGAGCATGTTAATTCTTCCAGTCTGTGAGCACAGAGTATATTTCCATTTATTTATCTCTTCTTCAGTATTTTTCAACAGTGTGTTATAGTTTTCAATGTACAGATCTTTCACCTCCTTGGTTAACTTTATTCCTAGATATTTTATTCTTTTTGTTGTGATTGTGAGTGGGGTTATTTTCTTAATTTCTCTTTCTGTTAGCTCAATGTTAGTGTGTTAAAAACACCACAAATTTGTGTATGTTGATTTTGTATTCTGCAACTTTGCTGTGTTTGTTTATTACTTCTAATAATTTTGTGGTGGTGTCTTTAGGGTTTTTAACATATAATCATACCATCCACAAATAGTAAGTGTTTTATTTCTTTTTCTTATCTAATTGCTCTACCTAGGATTTCCAATGCTATGTTGAACAGGAGTGGCAAGAGTGGGCATCTTTGTCTTATTCCTAATTTTATTTTAATTTTTAAAAGTTTTTAAAGTTTTATTTGTTTTTTGGCTGCATTGGGTCTTCATTGCTGCGCACGGGCTTTCTCTATTTGTGGCGAGCAGAGGCTACTCTTCGTTGCAAGTGTGTAGTCTTCTCATTGTGGTGGCTTCTCTTGTTGCAGAGCACAGGCTCTAGGCATGCGGGCTTCAGTAGTTGCAGCACACAGGCTCAGTAGTTGTGGCACACTGTCTCTAGAGTGTGTGGGCTTCAGTAGTTGGCGGCGTGCAGGCTCAGTAGTTGTGGCACGTGGGCTCAGTAGTTGCAGTGCGCGGGTTCTAGGGTGCGCAGTCTCAGTAGTTGTGGCACGTGGGCTCAGTAGTTGTGGCTCACAGGCTCTAGAGTGCTGGCTCAGTAGTTGTGGCGCACGGGTGTAGTTGCTCTGTGACATGTGGGATCTTCGCGGACCAGGGATCGAACCCATGTCCCCTGCATCGGCAGGCAGATTCTTAACCACTGCGCCACTGGAGAAGTACTTATTCCTAATTTTAATGGGATAGTTTTCTGTTTTTCACCAATGAGGGTGATGTTAGCTGTGCTTTTGTCATATATGGCCTTTATTATGTTGAGGTATGTTCTATACTCACTTTATTGAGTTTTTATCACAAATGGGTGTTAGAATCTTACCAAATGCTTTTTCTGCATGTATTCAGATGATCTTATGTTTTTATGCTTCATTTTATTAATGTGATGTATCATTGTGATTGGTTTCAGGATATTGAACCATCCTTGCCTCTCTGGAATAAATCCCACTTGATCATGGTGTGTGATCCTTTGAATATACTGTTGTATTTAGTTTGCCAATATTTTGTTGAGGATTTTTGCATGTGTGTTTATCAGAGATATTGGCTGTAATTTTCTCTTTTGTGTGTTGTCTTCATTTGGTTTTGGTATCAGAGTGACATTGGCTTCATGAAATGAGTTAGAAAGCATTCCTTCTTCTTTATTTTTCTGAAGACTTTGATAGGATAGATATTAAATCTTCTTTGAATGCTTAATAGAATTCACCTGTGAAGCTCTCTGGTCCTGGTCTTTTGTTTTGGGGGAGGTTTTTATATTACTGTTTCAATCTCTGTCTTTATGATTCAGTTTTGGAAGGTTATATTATTCTAAGAATTTGTTTCTTCTAGGTTGTCCAGTTTGTTGCTACATAGCTGTTCATAAGATTCTCTTATAATTCTTTGTATTTTTGTGGTATCTGGTTTGCTCTATTTCCAGTGCTTTCTAGTACATTCTTTATTTCATGTATTGAGTTCTTCAGCTCCAGAGTTTGTTGGGTTCTTTTTTAGAGTTTCAGTCTCTTTGGTAAAGTGTTCTTTCTGTTCCTTAATTTTATTCCTGAGCTAATTGAACTTGAGCCTTTCTGAGTTTTCTTGTAACTTGTGGAATTTCTTCATGACAGCTATTTTGAATTCTCTATTAGATCATAATGCTCCACAATTTTCTGTTGGTTTTTGGGGAATTGTCATTTTCTTTTTGTGATACAGTGTTACTGTGGTTCTTTAGGATGCCTGATGAGTTGTTCCTCTGCTGGTGCATTTGAAGAAGCAAATACTTTCCGACTGGATTCTAATAACTCAACAAGTAAGAAATTAGAGGATTTTCTTTTGTTTTCCAGTATCAGAGGTATTGCCCCATACCCTCATTATCGCTTCTTGTGCCTTCAGGGTCAGTGGCATTGCCTCCTGGGGCACAGGGATGATGGGCTCTTCTGCCGCGTCCAGAATTCCCTGAATCACAGGCTTCACAACCAAGGGTGGGGATGGGGAGTTGGGGTCATGCAGGCACCTCTGCTTGTATCTGGTATTGTAAGGTTCACAGGCTCCACCACTGTGGGCACTGTAGCAGTTGGCCAGAGTTGTGGACACCTAAGTGACTTGGGGGATGGGATCCTGGGCCCTAGTACTGCTGCTGCCCAGTTACCAGTAGCCATGGGCGCCACTCCTGCTGGGAGGTCAGAGTCACGTATACCACCTCCTCTGTTGCTACCTGGTTTTCTAGGGCTGTGGGCTTAGCTGTTGTGGCTGGAGTACTAGGATTGCAGGCACTGCCTCTATTGTTCCCTCAGTTCTGCCTCTATGTGTTACAGTCCACCCACCTTTTGGTGTACAGGTGTGTGGTATTCTTCAGCATCCTATTGCGTTGAGTAGAGGGGCCCTAGTTGAGTTATGGATGTTTTACTGGTTGTAGATTGAAAGAGAGTGTCTCATTTCACTGTGCTGCTGACATCACTCTCCCAGATTTTGTTTCTTCTCAAAGGTATTCTCGGTAGTTTGTGTCTTTCTAGGAACTTTTTAAATCTTTCTTACCTATTTGTTGGCATACTTTTCTTCATAGTATTCTCTTATAATCCTTTTTATTTCTGGTTATAATATTCCCTCTTTATTATTATAATTTGAGTCTTCTCTTTTTTGCGGTGGGGGGGAAATCTTGCTAAAAGTCTGTCTATTTTGTTGATTTTTTTAAAGAACCAACTTTTGGGTTAGTTGATTTTTCTGCATGACTTTTCTCTATCTCTTTTTTTCCCATTCTAATCTTTTGCATTTCCTACTTTCTGCTTGCTTTGGGTTCATCTTGCTCTTCTTTTTTCCAGTTACTTAAGGTGTAAGGTTATTGAGTTGAATTCTTTCTCTTTCTAATATAGCATTTGCAGCTATAAATTTCTCTTTAGCACTGCTATGTATCAGCATAGCTGTGTATCATAAGGTTTGATTTTTTTGTTTGTTTTTTTCATTCATCCCAAAGTACTTTATGTTTTCCATTGTGTTTTCCTCTTTGACCCATTGGTTATTTAAGCATATGTTGCTTGACTTTTATATATTTGTCATTTTTCCACATTTTCTTTTGTTATTGATTTCAAATTTAATTTCATTGTGGTCAAAGAACATACTTTGCATGATTTAATTCTTTTTTAGTTTATTGAGGTTTGTTTTGTCACCTAGCACATGGTCTGTCATGGAGAATGTTTCATGTGCATTTGAGAAGGATGTGTATTCTGTTTTTTTGGATCTAGAGTATTCTGTAGATATCTGCTATGACAAGGTAGTTTATGGTATTCTTCAATAAATTAGCGCTTTTTTGTTGATCTGCCTTGCTTTCAACCCATTCTTATAAGAGAGGTATTGAAGTCTCCAACTATTTTTGTTGAATTGTCTATTTCTCCCTTCAGGTTTTCAGTTTTACTTCATGTATTTTGGGGCTCTCTTTATAAGTGCAAGTATACTTATAGTCACTATATCTTCCTGATGAATCGATCCTCTTATCATTGTAAAATATCTTTCTTTTGTTTCTAGGAACAATTTTTGCCTTATAGAATTTTGTGTGATATTAGTATAGGCTTCTCAGTTCTATTTTGGTTATTGCTTGCATGGTCTATATTTTTCTATCTTTTATTTTTCAGCCTGTTTGTGTCATTGAATCTAACTTGTCTTTTGTAGATAGCATATAGTTGGATTTATTTTTTTGAATGGAATCCAATTTATGCCTTTTTGTTTTATGTTTTTTGGGTCCATGTTTTTAAGACTAATTTTTTTAGATCAGTTTTAAGTTCATAACAAAATTGTGAAGGTACAGAGAGAGGAAGGTACAGAGATTTCCCATATATCCCCTGCCCCTCAGGGAGAGATGCATTTCTCATTATCAGCATCACTCACCAGAATGGTACATTTGTTATAATCAATGAACCTACATTGATACATCATAGTCAGCCATAGTTTCCCTTAGGGTTCATTCTTGATGTACATTTTATGGATTTGGACAAATGTATAATGACATAGTCATCATTAGAACATCATACAGAGTATTTTCACTGCCCTAAAAATCCTCTTGCTCTGCCTATTCATCCCATCTTATCTCTTTGCCTCCCCCATCCCCAGCAACAACTGATCTTTTTGTCTTCATAGTTTCGTTTTTTCCAGAATGTCATATAGTTGGAATCATATAGTGTGTAGCATTTTCAGATTGACTTCTTTCACTTAGTGATAATACATTTAAGATTCCTTCATGTCTTTTCATAGTTTGACAGCTCATTTCTTTTTAGTGCTGAATAATATTCTATTACCTGGATATACTGCAACTTGTTTATTCATTCACTTATTGAAGGGCATCTTGATGCTTCCAAGTATTATAAATCTGTTATAAACATTTGTGTGCAGGTTTTTGTGTGGACATAGTTTTCAACTCCTTTGGGAAAATACCAAGGAGCGTAACTGCTGGATTATATACTAAGAGCATGTTTAGTTTTGTAAGAAACCACCAAACTCTTTCAAAGTGGCTGTACCATTTCACATTTCCACTAGTAATGTACAGAGTTGCTATTGCTCCACATTCTCACCAGCATTTGGTGTTATCAGTGTTCCAGGTTTTAGCCATTCTAATAGGTGTGTAATGGTATCTCATTGTTGTATTAATTTGCATTTCTCTGATGACATATGATGTGGAGCTCCTTTTCATATGATTATTTGCCATGTATTTTCTTTGGTGAGGTCTCTGTTAAGGTCTCTGGCTCAGTTTTTACTCAGGTGTTTGTTCTCTTATTGTTGAATTTTAAGAGTTGTTTGTATGTTTTGCATAACAGTCCATTACCAGATATCTCTTGTGCAAATGTTTTTTCCCAGTCCATGGTTTGTCTTCTCTTTCTTTTGACTTTGTCTTTCACAGAGCAGAAGTTTTTAATTTTAATTAAGTCCAGCTTATTAGTCATTTCTTTTATGGATTTTGTCTTTGGTGTTGTATCTCAAAAGGCATCACTGTTCCCAAGGTTTTCTCCTATATTATCTTATAGAAGTTTTATAGTTTTGTGTTTTACATTTTGGCCTGTCATTGATTTTGAGTTAATTTTTGCGATGAGTCTAAGGTCTATGTCTAGATTAATGTTTTTTTCTTACGGACATCCTGTTGTTCCAGCACCATTTGTTGAAGAGACTGTATAGCTTTGCTCCTTTGTCAAAGATCAGTTGACTGTATTTATGTGGGTCTATTGCTGGGTTCTCTATTTGGTCCATTGATCTGTTATTTTGGCCAGTACCACATTGTCTTGATTACTGTAGCTTTATAGTAAGTCTTGGAGTCAGATAGTGTAAGTACTCCAGCTTTGTTCTTCTCATTCAGTATTGTGTTGGCTATCCTATGTCTTTTGCCTTTCCATATAAACTTTAGAATCAGTTTGTTGATGTCCGTAAAATAACTTGCTGGGATTTTTCTGGTTGAGATTGCATTGAATCTATAGATCAAGTTGGGAAGAACTGACATCTTGACAATATTGAATCTTCCTGTCCATGAACATGGACTATTTTTCCATTTACTTAGTTCTTCTTTGATTTTGTTCATTAGTGTTTTGTAGTTTTCCTCATGTAGGTCTTATATATATATATTTTAGGTGGCTCATTTTCTAAATCCATTCTGCCAATCTCTGACTTTTGATTGGGGTATGTAATCCACTTGTATAATTACTGATAAATTTACACCTGCCCTTTTCTTGTTTTTATATGTCTTGCAGCTTTTGCATTCCTTTATTCCTTGATTCTTGCCTTCTGTTGTGTTAGATATTTTTGATTATGCCTTTCCAATTTCCTTTTTCTTTCTTTTCTGTTTATTTTCAGTTATTTTCTTAGCACTCACCTTAGGATTACAATTAGCTCTTAAAAGAGCCTCGTTCAGATTAATACTAGTTTAATTGAAGTATACAAAACCTTTCCTCCAGTATATCTGCATTGTCTTCTCCCTCTTTTGTACTATTACTGTCATCAAATTATACTTTTATATGCACTATATGCTTATCAACCTATTTTTATAATTATTGCTTTATGCAGGTGTCTTAAAACTGGTCAAGAAAAGTGTTATATTTAAAGAGTTATATTTATTCTCATAATACCCATTTAGTTAACTTTTTCTGGTGCTTTTTATTTCTTTGTGTGGATTCAAGTTACCCTATAATGTCATTCATTTCGGCCTGAAGGATTTCCTTTAGTATTTCTCATAGGGCAGGTCTGCTAGCAACAAATTCTCTCATATCTGTTTTATGGTTTTGGATTGTTTGTTTTTAAATCTGGAGGTGTCTTAATTTCACTTTCATTTTTCAAGGAGAATTTAGCTGGTTATAGAATTCTTGGTTGACCATGTATTTCTTTCAGCACTTCGAAGGTGGTCATCTCACTGTCTTCCATCTTTTCTGATGAGACATAACCATCTGTTGTTACCCTCTTCATGGTCGTATTTTAGGCTACAACTTCCTCCACTCAGTTTTAGTTGCCTCTTTACTTTCATCTGCTTTCTTTCTTTGAAAATCCATTGAAGACTCTTGCTACTTGCTCTGTGAGCTTACTCTTTTTTTTTTTTCAGTATGCGGGCCTCTCACTGTTGTGGCCTCTCCCATTGTGGAGCACAGGCACCAGACGCGCAGGCTCAGCGGCCATGGCTCACGGGCCCAGCCGCTCCGTGGCATGTGGGATCCTCCCAGACCAGGGCACGAACCCGTGTCACCTGCATCGGCAGGCGGACTCTCAACCACTGCGCCACCAGGGAAGCCCTGAGCTTATTCTTTTTAAAATTTTTTCTCACCAGGGTCTTAGGAGGAAGGGGAAGCTAGTGTATGAGTTCAATCTACTACTTAAACCAGATATTCTCTATCTTGCTATAGAAGGTCTAATCTAAGCCTGTGGTGTCCCAGGAGCTACACACCTGCATATGTTTTAAGTCATCCAAGCTTGTCACCCAAGTATTTGAAATATGTTTCACAGGATGGCTTTTTCTTTGAGAAGTAGTTCAGGAATTTAAGAGGTGTAAAATCTTGTTATCCTTGTAAATAAATGGGGATAGTAAAGTGAATAGTAAATTCTGCTTCATCTAGTAGTTTAAGCTTTTCATGTTGAACTAGCTGCAATTTATTTAAAACATTCTAAACAGTGTCACAATATGTGTATTTAAAGGTGAATGTAATTATATGTCCGTAATACTTATATACTTACTAAAAGGAATATTTAGATAAACATCTGTTGGTTAGGAATCCTAATTATGGTCTCCAAAATGATGCGGTGTGTGGTGCTTGACTAAAAAGTGGCTGATGTGGAGAGTCTTTCTTCTTGCTGATACCACTTGCATAGCAATGCCATGATTCCAGGTGATGTGTTTGGTTTAAAATAGAATTTTGGTAGGAACATTAGTGCCCAGGTCTCACCCAGGAACATGAGGCTTTTTCTAGGTCTGGTTGATGATGTAGGACTCCTTAATGTATTTCAAGACATTGCGAAGATGGGCTCAGAAAAAAGCAAGGTTTGCTTGTGTGACAGGTTTTAACACAACCCAGGAGACACTCTTTGACAATAACCTATAGAATATGTGCTGTTAGGTAAATGCAGATTGCTTACCTAATGCAGTAGTTCTCAAAGCATCAGCATCACTGGAAACTAGTTAAAAATGCAGATTCTCAGCCCCACTCAGACCTACTGAGTGGAAATTCTGGGGGTGGGGCCTAGCAGTCTGGGTTTTTAAGAAAGCCCTCCAAGTGATTCTGATGAGTGTTGAATTAGGAATTGTTGACCTCCTTATGAGTTTAGAAGTATCTGTGGTGGTGATGTTCACGTGAGGTTGGTTCAACCCTGTAGGAATAACCAGCCAGATGTGGTTGTTTGTGGGAAAAGGCTAGGGAGTATGGAAACCTTGCTTGTGAAAACCAGCTTCACCTATTGTTAATATCTTACTTTTCTGCTTTATCATAATGTGTTTTCTGAAGAATCTGAAACAAACAGCATATTTCTTTAAATGATGAAATGGTGAGAATCCTACTGTAGTATTGTTTTTCCCTGATCTGTGATGAGTCTCCTGAGAGACAGGGACCCTGCCTAAGGTGTATTTAAGGTGTGAGATCACAGAAGCCAGTGAAGTTCATAGCAAACTGCTAGACATATCGTATATTCAAAGCAGTCCTTAGTTCTTTCCCTGAGGACTTACATAGTTAGAAAGGCTGGAGGGATTTAAAAAAGAAAAGGTGTTTTTTAAATGTTGCCTGCCTGCCCTCCAGGAAGTGATTTGAGGAGAAAGGGGATTTTATATAGTTCTGGGGGTTTGGGTTTTCTTGTTGTTGTTTTTGGAGTTTTTTGTTTTGTTTTTTTGAGGTTGCAGATTCAGAGGTGAGGACTTACAGTTTAAAAGTAACCTGGTTTTGTTTTGTTTTACTACATAAAGAGTCATAAGGAGTGCTTTAATTCTTTTAAGAACAAAATACTATGGTGGTATTAGGAAGCTATGTTTTATAGCATCCGGGCCACTAGATAAATCTTCAGTCAGCCCTTCATGATAAGGGGATGTGAATAAACAGTGTAATTGGTATTACGAAGGCATCCTAAAGGAGAGAAAATTTGGGCTGAGGGTTGAATTTATTGTCATCATGTGTATTTGGCTGAAGAAAAACAGCTACACACCTCAGGGAATTAGAAGAAATACAAATTTGTCAGGTTGAAAATAGGTGAGCAGTTGGAGATATAACTGTGATCAGGAAAGCTAAGATAGTGAGAATGCCATTCCTTGCATTTGCGTAGTGGTACTGTCATGTAATTAATAGGCTTTTAGCGATAATCTTGAGATAAGTAAAGCACTATTACTATGCCTCCTTTACAGATTAAAAAGCTGAGGTTCAAAGAGATTAAATGATGGTGGTGTGGTGGCAGCTACTTTTTATTGAACGTATATTCATGTATTTGTTCAACAAATCTTTGAGCACCTACTAGTGACAGGCCCTTTTCTGGGCTTTTGAGGCATAACAGTTGACAAAGCAGACAAAAATCTATGTCTTCATTGGGTAGAGAAAGGCAGATGATAAACAGGATAAATAAGTAAATTATGTAATGTGCTATTCATAAGTCCTGAAGAGAAAAGTGGAACAGGGAAGGGGAGCTGGTTTAAATTGTAAATAGGGTGACTAGAAGGGTTTTGAAGAGAAGGGTGACATGAAGTTAACAAGATCACTCTGGCTGCTGTCTTGAGAACAGAGTGAATTATGGATCAGGCATGGAATTAGATCTGTGTACTGGCTCTCAGGTAATCTTTATAACTACTGCAGAGCAGATAGTGAGTCTCAGAGATGTTAGTAAGTGTGCTTAAGATCACAGAGCCAGTAAGTGCCAGCGACTCTATTGAAAATATGTTTAGATTTTATAACGTTATGTTCAGACCAGCTGCATTTCTTTTTCTGTTGGGAGGGAGGAACCTAAAATGTGTTAAACCTAAAAGGGGCTGTGTTCTTGATATTTGTCTTTAGTACAGCAGTGAATGAAGATTTGGAATGAAGAATCAGCAGATTGCCTGCAAAGAGCAAAATAAATTTGAAAATTTTGCTGTGGAAAGGAGATCTGAAGAGTTTCTTGAAAGTGAAGAATTTATAAATGGTGCAGAATCCAGCGTAGCCAGGTTACAATGCATAGTGTAGCTGACTAACAGTGACGTTCCTTTTATTTAGTGTGAGGTCTTTATTAATTGTTGAGAAGCTGTATGTGTAGTGGTTAAGAGCACTAACTCTGGAGCTAAACTGTGTAAATTCAAATCCCAGCTCAAATCCCAATTCAAATAATAGATGTGACTTCAGGCAAATTATTTGGTTTCTCTTTGCCTTAGTTTCCTAATCTGTAAAATAGAAATAATGTACAAACTAAACATGTTCTTACCATATGATCCAGCAGTCATGCTCCATGGTGTTTACCCAAAGGAGCTGTAAAACCTATGCTCACACAAAAACCTGCGCACAGACGTTTATAGCCACTGTATTCATAATTACCAAAACTTGGAAGCAACCAAGTTCTTCAGTAGGTTAGTGAATAAGCTGTGTTACATCTAGAGAATGGAATATTATTCAGCTAAAAAGAAATTAGCTATCAAGCCATGAAAAGACATGGATAACCTTACTTGCATATTACTAAGTGAAAGTACCCAATATGAAAAGGCTACATAATGTATGATTCCAACTGTATTATCAATACATTCTGGAAAAGCCAAAATACGGAGACAATAAAAAGATCAATGGTTGCTGGGGTGGGGTAGGGAGCATAACTAAGTGGAGCATAGAGGATTTTTAGGGTAGTGAAAATATTCTGTATGATACTATAATGGTGGATACATGCCATGCATTTGTCCAGTTCCACAGTGTCTAATACCAACAGTGAACCCTAAGGTAAACTATGGACTCTGGGTGATTATGATGTGTCAATGTAGGTTCATCTGTTGCAACAGATGTACCACTTTGGTGGGGATTGCTGATAATGGGAAAAAGGCTGTGCATGTGCGAGGTAGGGTGGGGGTTTATGGGAAATCTCCATATCTTCTACTCAGTTTGCTATGGACCTAAAACTGCTCTAAAAAATAAAGCTATTTTTTTGTTATAAAGCAGAAACTAACACACCATTGTAAAGCAATTACACTCCAATAAAGATGTTAAAAAAATAAATAAATAAAACTATTTTTTTTAAATGGGAATAATGGTAGTATTCACCTAATAGTGTTGTCATGGATATTGTATGAATTAGGATATATAAAGCATTTGGAACAGTGCCTGGCATCGAGTAAGCTTATGTGTTTTAGTTATTATTCATGAACATAAAAATATTTATATAGGTTTCATGGGTTCACTTACAGACTTGGGCTTCCATCTTTGTTTTTCCCCCTACAAACTTAAGTTTTTCAGCCTCAAATTCTTCTGTCATGGTTGCTGTGTAGAATCTAATCATATTGACTGTACTTCTTTAAGTGTGGGCAGAAGGCCTCTTACCAGAATGAGCTGGCGTGTAATAATAACAATAATAATAACAATAATAATAACAATTTGATAATACAAATTGTTACACCAAACTTACCAACTCAGACATTTTGAGGGTGGGCCAAGGAATTTGCATTTTCCACAAGCACCCAAGGTGATTCTGATGCAAGTTGGAGTGGTAGTGCTTTGAGAATCTAGGAAGGATTATACCACACTTCTAACTTCCCAGGCACTTCTTAATGTAATCCCCACAAATTTTCTCCCAAAAATACACATGTAGATTTTGGCAGATCACTGTGTATATGGAAGATGGAAGGGAAAGTAGTGACCTAAGAACTCCTCAGTCCACCTCAGAACCCAGTCTCTGGTGTGAAATGACTTTTTTATGAAGTAGAACATACTTTGTATCGAACTCTTACTTTGTGATGATTCTTAACAGTATGAGTCATAGTCCATGCTGTTCTAACTTTTAAGTATTAGGTACTAAATAGCGTGTGATTAATCCTAACAATTGAGTCATTTTGAGGAACTTTTGGAATAAAAGCAAATTCTAGGATAGAGTGAGCAAAATATCTGTCATAAGGAGCAGAACATGAAGTTAAATAATATATGATGGTGCAGTGAAATGATAGGATTACTATTCAAACCCTTTTTCTCCTGAATCTACAACCAGGCACATGAAATAAATTCAGTTGTGAATGGAGATAATGTTTTTATAAATCTTCTTGAAAAGCTCAACCATTACTAACTACTGGCAGGACTGTTTTACAGATAATGAAGGGAATCCTTCACAGATTCTTATAGAAAATCACAGGAAAATGAAGTGAGTATAGATAGAAGGGAGAGAAACAAAAAGATTACAGATATTGGCTTGCAAATGAAAATAAACAAGCATTTATTGAATACCTATATACCAGACATTGTGCTAGAAACACACACTCACACAACCTCTCATCTTCACAGCATCCTAAGAAAGTAGATATAATAATCCTCATTTTACAGAAGATAAAATTGAAACTCAAAATGGTTCATACAGAAGGCAATGAACTGAGTCAAGATTTAAACAGAGAACTTTTGACTGTACCA